>NC_138168.1:54035460-55235460 GCF_964165515.1 Mesoplodon bidens
GATGGAGTCTACCTACCCCAGGCACAAACCCCCTTAGGTTGTTAGGTGTTATAGGTTATTTTTATCAAAATAATAGAAGTTTCTGTACACCAAAAGACAGACAGTAATCACAGACCTTAGCTGTTCATTCTCTATTTCTCTATTTCATACAATCCTATGAATATTTACAATGTGCAAATATTACCGACACTATTATAGCCTTATGGTTCCCAGGAACCCAAACAGTCTAGCACTCAGGGATATGGTGTTGCTGTTTGAAGGTGGTGAAGACATAAGAGTTTGTCTGCCTACAGCAAAGCTTTTGGAGGCATGACATGACTACTTAAAGTGGGGAAGGATCCAGGCCCCTGTAGTAACTCCATGAAAGCATTTGTATACCTGTGGTGATATTCAATCAAATCTACTGCCTTATTTGAGTCAGATTTATTGATGACATCTAATAACAGCTTTCTCATCTCACCTCAGGCACTGAAGGCTAAGTCCCTATCTTTATTAGACATTTTATGCTGAATTGCTCAGTCTGCACACGTTTCCTGCCTTAGTGTATCTGTTCAATATATGTAACAAAAGACATAATCAGGATGAAGTCTCCTTAGGAGAGTAAATTAACAAAGCCTCTAACTGAGAAGATACTGCTAATTTGGCCAGTGTGAATACCAGGAGCAGTCTGCTTTTACCCAACATGGACATACATACATCTTTCATTTTAACAAAATTTAGTCCAGGGCAGCCTTGATTGTCCTATCATCCCTCAGGTCATCATGAAAAACGACTCTACTGATGATATGTTAACTGGACCTAGGTGAAAAGGAAGTATCTGGCATTCTACATGTTTTAATTAAAAAAAAAAAAATAGGTGTGCCAGAGAGTGAGAGATCCAAAAAACCTGGGACATTTCCTTGGCATCTCAGTGAAGTTTCTGAGTTCTAGTGGCCTAGAATGTCAAGATATCACATGTAATATACATGATGTATTATTAAATCTTATACTATTTACCACCAATGAAGTGACATAATGCATGATTTTAGCTTCTGTGAGTTTTAGAAGCAACACCTACATTATTTGGGTATGCTTCTCTGATTTATATCAAGTAACCCTTAACTATCAACTTTATGTGACCTAGAGGCTAGAATAAGATCTGAGGCAGGCTCCAAATCTAGAAACTCTATCACTTGAGTCTTTAATCCAGCAGATTAAATGTTCAAACTTAATGGCTGATTAGATACTATACGGAGCTTCTAGAAGGGGCAATACAAGATACACACATGGTCTCCTAACATTTTGGAGCAAATCCATGTTCTCTTTGTTAAATAAATATTCCTGTTTTATGATCCTTATTTGATAAACAATGTCTAGCCCCTGCCACCATGTCTATTTTGCTCATAAGCCCAGCTGAGTAAGCACTAGGGTAGCTGAGGAAAGAGGCTGACACAAACAAAAGGGATTATTTTACCTCCTTTGCAGAAGGAGAGATCAGAGCATTGACATGAGTCAAAAATATTCCCTCAATCTGAGTGTATTCTCAGAGGATCATCTATATACCTCTTCCACCAATCTTCTTAAACCAATCCTCCAAGTGCTTAGAATAATATCTGACAGACAGTAAGCACTGTTGTATTTGACATTATTATTACTATGCTTTTGCAGAAAAAGTTTTGAGATATATTACTGGTAGATACATAGGGAAAAACTAAGCAGATGGAAAAATAATGCCTTATTAATGCTAAGAAAAACAAATTTGGGAAGGAGAGGAAACTGAATGCTAATATATCTCTTGAACTGACAGATAATAACATTTAATCTTTTTCAACACAATACCCCTTCCCTTAGCTGCACTTGTCTCTGATTCATGATTTCCAGAAGGTAAACCTTCAATGTTCTGCTGAAGTTGGGAAGAACAGTAACCTAGGCTGAGTGGGTAGGAATTGAGAGAATGTGAGGGCATATCTAAATCTTATAATTTGAACTAATCCTATTATTGAATATCTTAGACTTTCACACCTAATCCTCTATTTTCATCTCCATTTTCAGTGGTGTCTCTAATTCCTAGTATTTCTAGAATACTGTGATAAAAAGTTGCTTCTGGGCATGCCCTGCCAATTTACTTTTAGCTTTGCTGACCTACGAAATCAGTTACAACTTACCCATTTGTTTTGTAGCTCCCTGACATTATATTGTGGATATCTCCATCCCACAATCCTTTCTGAAAAAGTTATCTCCATCAAAACATGGGAGTAAACCAAGAAATAGGAAATTAAATCCCAGGTAAAAGAGAATCCAACTCAGAAGAGAGAAGAAGCAATTCCCAGGATGACGGTGAAGGGAAATCCCAGGAAGGCTGATATATAAGGCTAAAAGATCCTCCAGTACAAACACATGTGATATAAGAAAAAAAGTTAAAATATTACCTGATGTCTTTTAGTTTCTTATTCACAAATATGAACAGGACATGGTCCCTGCCTCCAAGAATGTAAAAACCTTGAGACTATAAAATATAATTGGACAGAATGGTTAAAAGGCCCTTGACATTTATGTTGCAAAACAGCAGTCCCCAACCTTTTTGGCGCCAGGGACTGGTTTCGTGGAAGACAATTTTTTTATGGACTGGGGGGTGGGTGGGGAATGGTTTCAGCATGATTCAAGTGTATTACATTTACTGTGCACTTTATTTCTGTTATTATTACATTGTAATATATAATGAAATAATTATACAACTCACCATAATTCAGAATCAGTGGGAGCCAAGAGCTTGTTTTCACTTGCCACTCACTGATAGGGTTTTGATATGAGTCTGCAAACAATTGATTTATTATGGTCTCTGTGCAGTCAAACCTCTCTGCTAATGATCATCTGTATTTGCAGCCGCTCCCCAGCACTAGCATCACCACCTCAGCTCCATCTCAGATCATCAGGCATTAGAGTCTCATAAGGAGCGCGCAACCTAGATCCCGTACAGTTTGAGCTCCCGTAAGAATCTAATGCCGCCGCTGATCTGACAGGAGGCGGAGCTCAGGCGGTAATGTGAGCGATGTGGAGCAGCTGTAAATACAGATGGAGTTTGGCTCGCTCACTGCTCATCTCCTGCTGTGCGGTCCGGTTCCTAACAGGCCACAGACCAGTACCAGGGGTTGGGGATGCCTGTTGTAAAACAATGCAATGTATGGGTCAGGCATTACATTCTCTGGAACCAGACCATCTGGGTCCAAACACCAGCTTCATTAATTACTAGGTGTGTCATCTTAAAAGGCTTAACTTCTGTGGCTCAGCTGAGTCACTTTAAAAAATGAAGCTAATTAGAGTACCTATTTGATAGGGTGGTTCTAAAATTAAGAGATTTAAATGTGAAACTAATACCAGTACCTGGGACATAATGAGCACTGTACAAGTGTTATGCAGTAGCAGAGGTAGTGTATTTTTTTTTTTAGGACAGTCTGGAAATACATTAGTAGATACACAGAAAATGAAGCAAATGGGAAAAAGCCATGCAGTTGTTAACTTCAGAAAAAATAAAGTAGGAAAAAGAAAATAGTCATAGTATACTACTTGGCCCATAAATGAATAATATTTATATAGACACAATAATGTAAACTTTCAACAGTGATTTCATCAAGACTGTGATAAAACTATAGAGCAGGGAGAGAGGGAGAGCAGAGGAAACCTAAGTCCTAAGACTCGAAATTCTTTAAGACAAGAGATCAGGAACTTCCCTGGTGGTCCAGTGGCTAAGACTCCATATTCCCAAGGCAGGGGGCCTGGGTTCGATCCCTGGTGAGGGAACAAGATCCCACATGTCATAACTAAGAGTTCACGTGCCGCAACTAAAGAGCCCGCATGTTGCGACAAAGATACCAAGTGTTGCAACTAAGACCCAACGCAGCCAAATAAATAAATAATTTTAAAGTATTCAAAAAAGACGAGATCAAATCTAAATTTCAAAAATCAAGACATAATATAAGCATGTTATTTAAAAATCTAGAGGTGATTACCAAAAGAAACAATTCAAGGACTTGAAAGTGGCAGCCTCTGAGGAGTGGGAGAAGGATAAGTAGAGAATTACTTATTTTGCATTCTTAAAACCTTTCCCATATTCTCTGGCTGTTTAAACTATATACATTTATTGTTTTAAATAAACAAAAAATAGTGTTTGGTAGATATCAAATAGACCATGAACTAATACCTTCTCCAGCTGCTCTGCCAAAAAAAGATAAACAAAGACTCTTTGTTGGAATTGGAAAGTGAAGTTAAGTTGCACAGAATCTGAACTTTACTCAGTCCTTTGCTTCTGCTCAAATAATTAAAATCAATATTTGTTTTCTAAACTCTAAATCATCTTTCTAAGAAAGTTATTTTCACCTCGTTAAATTTTATCTGTAATGTAATGTAACTGAATCAATATGATTTAATTTTGGTCATAAAGAAATGTTTTGGGTGAAGAAATTACGAAAAATTTAAATGCCAATTTAACATTCCTAATGAGTTTGTCTACACTAGAAACCTGAAATAAAATTCCTCCTGAGGAAAGGATTTAGGTCTAACCATAGGAAACTGGCATTACTGACCTACAAAAATAGAAGTATTCTGAAGGAAAAAACAAACAAACAAACAGAAAAACCTAAGTATATTCAGTCAGAACTCCAGGGCAAAGAATTCTTAACCAGAGTTACCAAAATCCTGAAACTTGCAGGACTGAATGCTAAACATTTAGACTATAATTGGTTACTGCTCTTAAGAGATAGCAATATGTTGTTACATACTTATTAAGAATATAACATTAACTTTATATTGACCCTGTAAATTTTGAGATATTCTTATGTTTTATGTAATATTATAAAATATAAGCACACTAATTAAAGGATTCTTACGCACTGGATAAAAAAGGCTCTTAATATGTATCATTCTATAACCCCAAATAAATTACAGACATCTGATTTATCACTACACACAGATGCATAAAGTGCTGATGCTCACCAGGAGACATCCATATACCCTTGAATAGGTACCAATTAGCATAATCTAGTTATAAGCAAAGATAACTAGGCCAGATTGTTTTTGTTAACAATGTGATCAAGCTATGAGGTGAACCAGCTCACACTAACCACACTGTGAGCCTCTGTGAGGGGGGACTTGAGGAGAGTCCATTTGCCCTGGATGAGTCAGGAGGCTGAGAGTTCTGCAGCTGAGCCATAGGCCCCACTTTCGTGGAAATGGGCATTTTACATCATTGCAAAGCTGGATTTTCAAATACCACACACTCTATAATTTTTCTTTCCCTTACCTCTTCCTCCCCTTCACCCTCAGTGACTTAAAAATTGCAAAGTCATGATGCAAAGATCTATGATTCTTTATCCATAAATCTTAGGACCAATAATTTAAATTCTTATGCATTTAGCAACAAAATACAGTATACACAGAGTCCAGAGCAATACCTCATAATCAAGCATATTAATATTTCTTTGGCAAAATATATTGATATTTAAATTAGGCAGGCTAAATAAAGACTACAAAGAATCTCATCACTTCAGGTAAGATTAGATGCAGATAGCAAATAAGTTCTTAGAATTTCAAATCAGAAATTGTGGCACTTGAGGCAGGATAATACCAAGTTAATACACATTATAATATTCAAAAGTTTAAAAGAATTTGTGCCTATAATGCATGGTATATAGAAAATTATTTTAAAAATCCAACCAAACATCTCTGAATTTCAATTCATTTCTGGAAGTGAAAATCAGTGTCTCCTTAATATGAATGTTTATTTGAACTGTTTCAAGGAATAAAACAATCTCTGAAATTTGGGCCTAATCTTTTCACTTGGTTTGGAATGTATCCTGAATATGGCAGACCCCCCATGAGTTTGCTAATAACCCAAATCAAATCTCACCACCAGAAGAATTCTCTGTTCTTAATTACTATATTCTTTGTATGTCACTTTTTTTTTTGGCTGCACTGGGTCTTCGTTGCTGTGCGTGGGCTTTCTCTAGCTGCGGCAAGTGGGGACTACTCTTCGTTGCGGTGTGCAGGCTTCTCAATGCGGTGGCTTGGCTTCTCACTGCGGTGGCTTCTCATTGCAGAGCACAGGCTCTAGGTGCGCAGGCTTCAGTAGTTGTGGAACGGAGGCTCAGTAGTTGTGGCTCGCGGGCTCTAGACTGTAGGCTCAGTAGTTGTGGTACACGGGCTTAGTTGCTCCGAGGCATGTGGGATCTTCCTGAACTAGGGCTGGAACCTGTGTCCCCTGCACTGGCAGGCGGATTCCTAACCACTGCACCACCAGGGAAGTCCCATATGTCAGTTTTTAATTATCACCATCATATCATTAATGTGAGCAGATGGGCACTTGTCCAGGCTACCAGAATGGTTCTGTGAAGTTTACTCTTAGCTATCATCTCTACTTGAATGAAGTCCAAGAATATTCTTTGTTTACCTCATGCTTGCAGTCACAAGCCTCTTCTCTCCCCCGCCACTTTTTCCTAGAATTTCTTCCTTGAATACACTGAAACAATGCATATCTAATAATACATCGTGTGTGTATATTTTACTTAACCAAACGATATAAAAATCCAATACAAAAGATTTCCTTCTGATTAGTACACACAGCATTCCCTGCATGCTCAAAAACAAGAATGAGACAGGAATTACACACACACTAACCACACCTCCAAATCTGGAGCTTAAAGTTTCTGATACCTATAACCATATCTGAAGAGTAGAAAACAGAACAGGGTCAGTTTGCCAATAAAACTCAACATGAGCAGCAAAGAGTGAGCAGGGGCTGTGGAGAGCCTGCTCACTAGCGCTATGTACCAAATTCCTATCTCAGTTTCAGAAAGTGCTCTGGGATCTCCTGAAGCTGGAAGTTAGTTCAGATTTCTGTAAGTATAAACAGAGTATAGTTTTTGAACATACAAGTTTGCTGAACTTGTGTGGTATGCATATCCAAATGTTCAATAAAATTTGGACATATGATCAAGAGAAAGCTTAGGGATAGATACACAGATATAGGGTTAGCCAGTAAAGAAGTGAAAATTGAAGCCACTGTAGGAAAAAAAATGGAAAAAGGACTAAAGACATACTCTACAACTCAGTTGGAAAGGTAAGTAGTAGAAAAGGAAAAGTCAACAAAAATGATTGGTCTCTTTATTTCTGGAATCCTTTTTATCAAAGCCATAGAATTCTCCCCAGCAGACCATATACAGCAGTGTAGCACTTAGTAGTTCAATAACTATTTTCTCAATGAATGAACCAAATGAAAGGAAAAAGTGTCGAAAGTGGGTAGAATATAAAATGGTACAGAGAAGTCAAGTAAAATGAATCATAGAAAGAGGGCAGATAGAAATACATAAGGTTTGAAAATATGCCTACACTTGAACTAAGCAAGCCCATTTCTAAAAATTAGTTTTAAAGAAATAATTATGGAGAGATATTTATAAAGATGTACAATAAAAAATTTAAAATAAGCTACATGTATAAAAACAGAAAGTTGGGACTTATCCATGTACTGGAATATTATTTAGTCCTTTAAATTATGAGATAGATAAATACTTATAGGTATGAAAGAATAATTTAAAATAATTAAGGCAGTTTAAAAACAATAAGCATATTTTTCAAAAAAGTATTTTCAGCCAAAGGAAATATAGGCATGAAGAGGCTAGTGGTGGTTGTCTTTAAGAGGTGTGAGTTTTCCCTTAAGAGGAAATGAGTATTGTTTTCTTTTGTTTTCATTATATTCCAATTATTCTATATAAACAGGAATTCTTTGATTAAGTAAGAATTCTGAATCAGTTACTGATATCTTTGATTAGCAACAGACCATTTGATTATTTAAATTAACTTAATAGAATAAAACTAAATATTGGATATGTACATGTGTGTATATCCAAAATCCAAAATATGGATAGTTTTGCAGTCATATTCTAATTTCCAATGTTAAAAAAAGATTACAAGAGAATTTTAAAATTATTTCTTATTACCAGTGTTAATAAGATTTAACTCTAGTTAGCATCTGGGTCACTGGAAATAAATAATTTGGCGATTTGTTGTGATGGAATATTAACACTTGTCTATGTCCAAGATAACCAGGCTATTTCTAAACTGAAAAACAAATATGCATTTTTCACTTTTCCTCTTAAAGTCATCTTGCAGGTCAAACTTTTTTACAAAGTTAGTTATACACAAAACTGTTCATTATACTATGTATAAAACTTACTGATTGATAAATATAAAATAACTGAAACAGCAAATGATTAATTTTAAAGGCTATTCTTTAAGTATAGATTCCTGAGTTTTGCTTTGTAGAAAATTAACAAATAGGCCACATTAAGGTTTCAAGTAAAGAAGTAATAGGTTTTAGGAGAACTATATTAACATTTTTAACCATATTAAATTTTAATGTGTATAATTAAGAATGACTACCTAAGATTTAAGATGTTAAAAATAAGCAATTCTACAGTCTATAACTAAAACTTAATTTTTAGTTTGATATAAAGAAAACTATTAATATTAAATAATGATGTAATTCTTTCTCTATAAGATATACAGTTTTCATACAGAAATAAAATATTCTAGGGAAGAGTATAAAATTCCTCTAACCTACAGATGGTTGAGAAAATCTTAAACTGCTAAGCCCTGAGCAACACCAAAAGTTTCCAGGGGATATTACAACAATAATAAAAGGCAACAAGAGCAAAGATGAACAAGCAGGACTACATGAAACTAAAGTGCTTCTGAACAACAAAGGAAATCAACAGAATGAAAAGGCAACCTACATAATGGGAGAGAAAAAGTTGCAAATCATATACATGATGAGGGGTTAATAACCAAAATATATAAAGAACTCATATAACCCAATAGCAAAAAATAAATAAATAAATAAATAAATCTGATTTAAAAATGGGCAGAGGGTCTAAATAAACTTTTTTTCCAAAGACAACATACGGATGGCCAACAGGTACATGAAAAGATGCTCAACATCCCTAATCATCAGGGTAATGCAAATCAAAACCACAATGAGAACACCTCACACTTGTTAGAATGGCTATTATCAAAAACAACAAGAAATAACGTTAGTGAGGATGTGGAGATAAGAGAACTCTTGTGCACTGTTGTGGGAATGTGAATTGGTACAGCCATCATGGAAAACAGTACAAAGGTTCCTCAAAAAATTAAAAGTAGAACTACCATATAATCCAGAAATTCCACTTCTAGGTATTTACCCAAAGAAAATGAAAACACTAATTCAAAAAGATATATGCACCCCCATGTTCACAGCAGCATTATTTATAGTAGCCAAGACATGAAACAAATTGCCATTGATGAATAAATGGATAAAGAAAATATGGTACATATAATGAGATTATTCAGTGATAAAAAACAAAATCTTGCCATTTGCAATAATATGGATGGACCTTGAGGGCATTACAGTAAGTGAAATAAGTCAGAAAGACAAATACTGTACGATCACTTACATGTGGAATAAAAAAACCCAAATAGCTCAGATACAGAGAACAAACTGGTGATTGCCAAGGGCAGGGGGCGGGGGGGGGGGTGCAAAATGGGTGAAGAGTGTATTCCCTATTTGAAAGCTGCTAAGACAGTAAATCTTAAAAGTTCTCATCACAAGAAAAAAAAGATTCCTGTAACTATGTATGATGATGATCTTAACTAGACTTTTGTGGTGACCGTTTCACAATACATACAAGTATCAATTCATTATGTTACACACCTGCAATTAATGTGTCATGTTAATTATAGCTCAAATTATCGAGGACAAAAACCTCATTGTGCCTTAATTAGTGCCCTTAAAAGACAGGTGTTCAAGAAAATAATTTGCACCCAGCATATAATAAATGTACAACTTTCTTTAAAGAAGTTTCCAGGCAACTGTTTTTAATCAACAGATTTAGCAAATGAATGTTAAACAAATAACCAAATAGTACTTGGCAATGTGGTGGACATGAAAGTAAAAGAAAATGATACTCCCTTGGGAAGTTTAAGTTTTAGTCAGAGATAGAAATAAAATTAAGAATGTGTGAATGACAAAAAAGGCAAAGGACATTCAGGAAAATTATCAGAGTGTTCTTATAATAAGTCATGGAGAAAGTAATTCATGAAGCAAGCTTTGCCTTGAAGGATGATCCAAATTTGTACAAAGACAGCAAAAGTGAAGACACTATTCAAGACAAACATGTATAGAGGCAATAATAAACACTGTGCTTGAGGGAGATAAGTCTAACCTACTCAGAGCATTAGTTCGGGCTGAGGAAGGTGGAAAATATTATACACAGGAAAGGTGGAGATATCCTGGAGCTCCTTGAAAGGCCCATAATAGAGTCTGGAATTGCCAGTTATTTAAAATGGGAAGATGGAGAGCTTTATAAAGATGCTATTCTCGGGCTTTCCTGGTGACGCAGTGGTTGAGAGTCTGCCTGCCGATGCAGGGGACACAGGTTCGTGCCCCGGTCCGGGAAGATCCCACATTCCACGGAGCGGCTGGGCCCGTGAGCCATGGCCGCTGAGCCTGCGCGTCCGGAGCCTGTGCTCCACAACGGGAGAGGCCACAACAGCGAGAGGCCCGCGTACCGCAAAAAAAAAAAAAAGATGCTATTCTCTTCTGCATTAATTACCTCACGTTTTTCATTATCTTAAAATCCAATTCCTCAATAGGTAGCCAGGTTAAAGAGAATGAGAACCACATCATATTTACACATTATTACATCTCCCACATGTAGCACAGAGCATACTATCTAAAAGTGAATTATAATGCTCAAACCACTTGAAGTGTTTTATATAATCTTTGTTCTTAAGCTCTAGGAAATGCTGGGGAAATAATTACCTCTGGAGTGAAAAAACAGCTATTTGAAATTCAGCAATTCCTTCTGTTTCACTAGGGTTTCTTTTCCTTTTCTATAAAATTCATTTAGAATTTAAAATAGAAACCATATTATGATTCCATTTTTATAAAATATTTCCATACAGCTATTCTTCTGTCTGTATATGCATAGAAGACATCCAGAATGATTTTCCTCAGTGTTAATAATATCACTTTCAGAGTTAGGAGGACTTTCATTTAATTTATTATATTTAATTTCCTGCATTGGTTAATTTCTTTATAATAAAGACAGATTATTGTTTGGAACACAAAGAAAGAAAGTTAAGATGACTCAAGATTGAACAACTAAATAGATAGTTGGGCCATTTAATGAGATGGGAATGAAAGATTTGTTTTGTTTTTGTGGGAGAAGACCCAAGAATTCAATTTTAGACAAGTTTGTGATATCTGAGAAATGTATGAATTGAGATATCAGGATGAAATCATATATATGAGTCTGGTAGCTCAGAATGATAGTTTAGATTGGGGATATAAATTGGGGCATCCGTTGGCATACAGATGATACTTAAAGGCAAAGGAGTAAGTGGATGAAATAGGGGCAGAGTGTAAAGAGAAAAAGTGGACCCAGGACCAAGCCCTGAGTATTCTAACATTCAGAGGTTGCTTAGAGAATGAAAAGGAGGAGAAACTGCAGCCATAGGAGTATGTGGTATCACAGAAGCTAAAAGAACTTTCACATAGAAGTGGCCCATTATGTCAAATGTTACTTACAGTAAGATGAGAATCAAGAGAAGAATCCGGGCCTCCCTGGTGGTGCAGTGGTTGAGAGTCCGCCTGCCGCTGCAGGGGATACGGGTTCGTGCCCTGGTCCGGGAGGATCCCATATGCCGCGGAGCGGCTGGGCCCGTGAGCCATGGCTGCTGAGCCTGCGCATCCAGAGCCTGTGCTCCGCAACGGGAGAGGCCACAACAGTGAGAGGCCCGCGTACCGCAAAAAAAAAAAAAAAAAAAAAAAGAGAAGAATCCACTAGATTCATCAGCATAAAAGTTATAAGTGACCGTGAGATGAGCAGGATGTGCAGTTCTGACAGAACTGTAAAATCAGTGTCAAATCTAAGGGGTCTGAGGAGTAAGCAGAGGTGAGCAAGTAGGGACAGTTCGTATAGATATGTTTTGCTGCAAGAGGCAGAGAAACAGGACAGTGACTGCAGAGAGATGTGATGTCGAGGAGTTTCTTTGTGCATTTGTTTTGTTTCATTTCATTGTGAAATGGGACATGTGAAGGCATGTCTGCACACGGATACCAGTAGTAGAAAAGGACAGGCTGGAAGTGGAAACAAAGAGGATAGGAGGGCTAATCAAAGGAGCAACCTTCTTGTATATTAGTCATTTACAGTATAAGATTTGTAAGAAGATCTTGGCAAATAAAAATTCAGAAACTTAAATAGAATGTGATGCTGTTGAATATGAAAATCCACATTTCCTTAAGCCCCAAATTAGCCTCATCTAAGAGCTGTGGTAAACCTAAAGAAATTGTGTCAAACTTACCATCATGCTTGTCTAGATTTTTGAAGCAAGGGGAAAAAAAATAAAGTGAATGGAACAAAGCAATGCTAAATGTAGAAATCAAACACATTAATGAGATGATTTACTGGGAGGGAACGGTACAATTAAAAACAAAAAACTGTGGAAGTGAAAGAAAATGATACAGGCAAAAATCTGAAATACATAGAAACACGAGATTTATATAATACTAAGCTATGATTTAAATTATCACCACTGGACCTCAGTGACCAATGTTAGACTGAAACAGTAGACAAATGAAAGTAAACTTTCATAGACAAATGAAAGTTTCATTTAAAAAATGAAAGTAAACTTTCATAGAAAAGTGAAAGTTTCATTTAAAAAATGAAAGTTAACTTGAGATGCATAACTTAAAAATACAACTGGGTATTAAGAATGGACTTCAAAATACCATGAAATTTCTTGTCAAAGAAAAATTTGTTAAAAGACACATAAAATTAAAATACAAACTGTTCCTCAAAAAGTGGTTTTGTCATTTTCTTTGTCTGAATGCTGATATTGTAAACAGCACATTTCTTGGCAGATGTGGAAGACTACTGAGATACTGAAAAAATGAAGTCAATTTATTTCCTAAGTAAAACTCAAAAACCATATACAGCAAGTAGACAGATGTAAAGAAACAAAGTGCTGCTACTTTATATCTATTACTAACATTTTTATAGTCTTGCTATGTGCCAAGCACTGCTATAAGCCCTTCTAATTTTTCATATGTAAGTCTCATGGTAACTCTGTGAGGAAAAGTATATAATTATCCTCCATTTTACAGATTGGTAACTGAGATCTCACTTCACAAAACTAGTAAACAGTAGGTAGACTAACTCCAGAGTCCATGTTGCTGACCACTATATTGCACGGCTATTATATGTATCAACAATGGGATGGCAAATTTTCTAGTGTAGGATTGAATGACTCCATTTAGACATTATGAGAAAGCATACACTATGCAAATTAATATATTTTATTCCCAGGAGCATTTTACTTCTTGGATTGCTTTTTACATGACTTAAAATCCTACTGCTAAATATTTTGCCAGAAGAACACCAAAAGAAAATCTTACTCTATAAAAGAAAGAAAACATACAGAAAAAAAAAATTCACTCAATGTATTAATAACAAGAGACCAAAATCTATGTTCTATAATTAGAAAACTCAGAAACATACTTGCTATTCAAAAGGAGATTCTACTGATAGATTTTCCCCAGAATTCCTCATCACTGCTTGCTATATGATTATCTGATGCTATTCACAGAAAGTTAAAATTTAATGTGAAAGTACGTTTTGAGATAAAGAGCATACCACCCCAAAGAACTATAATAGTTGCAACTTTTTTTCCTACCTTCTTTGAACTATAAAGTCCAAAAATGAAGCTCAGCTATTAATGAATGTAAAAAAAAAGGCTTAAGACTTATACACTACCATTAGAGAAATCTAATTTTAGAAAAGTAATTGCTTTATTTCTTAGGTAGAACATTCTCACTGACCCCCTCCCCCTCATACTTGAAAAAGTTACTTTGCTAGTAGAAGGGAAATCATGAACCTATGAAAGTGAAAATTTTCTTTAATTCAGCTGCTTTTAAATGTTAAGGAATATAAATTCAACCAGAAAATATTTAAACCTTGGGTTAAAGAGTATGATTAACATTGAGGAGCAACATTTGGGCGAGAAAAATCATCCATTTCCAGGCCTCTTTCAAGACTACATTATGGCAGAAGTCCAATCCAACACCAATCCAGGGAAGCCCCAGTTGACTCCTGAGTAAACTGAATAGTACACAGAATGCCTCCAATGAATCGAGCAAAAGTGAAAGACACTGTGATAATACAGAACCTAAATGTGGCAAAGGCCATAATGTAAAAATCTAATGACTATAATTTACTTTGTAATATTACAGGAAGACAAATTACCTTTAAACATGTTTTAAAAATTAGCTTATTTTAAATACTTTTTAAAAGTATATAGAACATATCCTTAACTGTTTTTGCAATAAGAAAACATCAAGTGAAATTCAGCATCTTACCTTAGACCAAAGATGTGTGATTGTTCATAGTTGAATAAAGAACGAGTCTTGGCTTCAGAATTCAAAATTATAAGTCTGTCAATAATATCCTGTAAAAGAGACTTAGACTGTTCTTGGCTGAAACCATTTAAATAAAATCAAATCAACAAATATTTATTTAGATTTGTGGTTCTCAAACTCGGCTTTGCATTTGAATGGTAGGGAGCTGTTTAAAAAAACTTTTTTTAATTAAGCCTAAATCTCACCCCTAGAGATTCTGAATTAATTGGTCTGGGTGTGGTATGAGCATCAAGACGTGTAAACATTCCTGAAATGAATCAAATGTTTAGCCAAAGCTGCTTATTGCAGCCAGTTAAATACCGTTTAAACTGCTAAAAATGTAAACTACCTTGAAAAACAAATATGAACTCTAAAAATGGACGCATGAACACTGGATTTAAATAGTTTTATCTAGGAACTATTTGAGATTTTGTTAATAGATATTCTCTGCTCATGTAAATCAGTGGTTTCCAACCCTGAGCAAACACTGTAATCACCTAGAGAACTTAAAAAGTAAATATAGGGTCTCCCTGGCAGCGCAGTGGTTAAGAATCCGTCTGCCAATGCAGGGGACACGGGTTCGAGCCCTGGTCCGGGAAGATCCCACATGTCGCAGAGCAACAAAGCCCGTGTGCCACAACTACCGAGCCTGCACTCTAGAGCCCGTGAGCCACAACTACTGAGCCTGCTCTCTAGAGCCCGCAAGCCACATCTGAACCTGCATGCAACAACTACTGAAGCCTGCGTGCCTAGAGCCCGTGCTCTGCAACAAGAGAAGCCACCACAATGAGAAGCCCGCACATTGCAACGAAGAGTAGCCCCCACTCTCTGCAAATAGAGAAAGCCCACGCACAGCAAAGACCCAACACAGCCAAAAAAAAAAAAAAAAAAAAAAAGGTCAATATAATAGCTGCCCGAGCTCTATCCCAAAGAAATTAAGTCACTATCCCTGGGGTATGATTCTGGCATTAACATCCTTGTAAAAGCTTCCCAAAGTTGTTGCAATGGGTAACCATGCTTAAAAATCACTGATGCAAGTACAGAAAGAACCTGATGCCTAGGTGCCATCAACTGTCCCAAGCACTGACAATTTAAGCCTATCACAAAATTTTGAGCATTCTCTAAAAGGCTTTCTTTCTATAAGACCTGGCTTTTGTGCATATCTTTGGGTTCAGGTCTAAGAAATTTATTCGTAGCAAATACTTGTCTCTCTCATTGATCACTTTCCTGACCAAGAAACTTGTTACTTTCCATGAGTTTAAATTCAAGATATTTCTGTAACCAACAGGGCAAAAGAAGAACGGTTATGCTAGGGAATAAAGTCACATAATATTTCCTGAGGTCTATATAGATGATAGTACAAACATATCAAATATGTAAGAGGCCAGGAAATAAGACTGTAAGGAGGAGGAAATAATGGATCTAAAAATCACATCTGAAAAATACTGAAGACACAATAAAAACTGGATTTTGTATGAACTTACCAACTGAAAGTTTACATGGAACACTTAGGAATGCGTTTACCATTCTACAAACATCTTGTAAAATGTGTAAATAATATTAGCACAAAGAGTTTACAATCAGCAAATATTAAATAAACTGCCTAACAATGAAGAATGAAAAGATTGCTATCTTACATAATCTGTCTTTGTTGGCTGCTACTTAGCTGGACACTCATTTCAAAACAGTACGTGACACCCTGTGACTCCAAAGTTTTAGTTCTGAATCTAAGTACTAGATACTGTATGAATACAAGGTAGAGAATGTATTACCAACAAGCTAATAGCAGCTATCTATCAATGATAATGCATTTTCAGAGAACAAATGTTACAGTAAATAAATTCTTCTTCAGAGAGGATTACACTGATGGATCACCACTTAGGGAAGTAAAGGAAACTCCTGGGAAGCCCACCTTATGGAGAAATTCGGTTTCTAAGCACTACAATGTGTGTCAATAAGGCAATCAGTTTCCTAAATTAAGCAACAGCTTCTGAGAAATAAGTTAGTGCAAGTAAGGCTTGGGACTCAAAAAGGAGCCTGAAACTCTGTGCTTTTTTAAAAACATATTGTCTAGCTTGAGAATATGTTCAGTAGTCTAGTAAGCCAGAATGAAACTAAGACTGGAAAAACAAAGAGGAATATGCATTCTCTATAAATCAATATATGTTTGAGTGCCTATTCTGTTTACAATTGTCCCAATGGCTGTGTTTGTGCTAACTGATCCCTTTTACTTAAAGGGCCAAGTGAAGGGTGAGGAATATGTCAACCATAATGCCAATACTCCTAACACCTGCACTATTAGGAGTGGTTTGTGATTGGTTAGTCCATAAACATCCATGAACAAAACTCAGTCTATTAAGGTCCTCCCTTAGGGTTTTTCAAAGTGGGGAGTGTCTTCGTCCATTCTGGATGCTGTAATAGAATAGCATAGACTGAGTGGCTTATATATAACAGAAAGTTTATTTCTCACAGTTCTGGAGGCTGGTTAGTCCAACATCAAGTTGTCAGAGATTTTGTGTCCGGTGACGACCTACTTTCTAGTTCACAGACAATCAGTCATCTTTTTGCTGTGTCCTCAGATGGCAGAAGGGGTGAGAGGTTTCTCTAGGGTTTTTAATAAGGCACTAGTCACCCCATAAAGACCTTACCTCCAAATACTATCACAATGGGAATGAGGTTTCAACATATGAATTTGGGGGGTATACAAACATTCAGTCTATAGACAGGAGGTAGAGGAAAATGCCACTCTGGTGGTGTAGTGAGTTGAATGGTGACTCCCTCTAAAAAAAAGATATATCTATGTTCTAATCCCCAGAACCTATGATTGTTACCCTATTTGGAAAAAGGGTCTTTGCAGAGGTAAGTAAATTAAGGATCTTGAGAATAAGATCATCCTGTATTAGGCAAGTGGGCCCTAAATCTAATGACAAGTGTTCTTATAAGAGAAAGACAAAGAGAGATTTAAGAAAGAAAAGGAGACAGCCATGTGAAGATGGAGGCAGAAATTGGAGGGATGCAGTAACAAGCTATGAAATGCCTGAAACCACCAGAAATGAGAAGAGGCAAGGAAGGATTCTCCCCTAGAAACTTTGGAGGGAATGTGGTCCTGTTGACACCTTGATTTCAGACTTCTGGCCTCCAGAACTGAGAGAGGATAAATTTGTTGTTTTAAGCCACCCACTTTGTGGTAATTTGTTATGGTAGCCCTAGGAAACTAATACAAGGGGGGATGGTGAACGTGTCAGTATGGAATGACAGGTAGTCCCTCCCGTGTGTTCTTCTATAGAGGACACCATCTGCAGAAGAATATATTAATAATAACTACAGCAAACAATTATATAGCACTTATCTGCCAGTCAATGATTTAAGCCTTTATATTTAATTTAATTCAATTCACTTAATTCTTACAACAACCCTGAGATAGTAACAGTATTGCCCTCTTTTTAACAGAGGAGAAAATGGGTCAAACTTGTCCAAGGTCACACAGCTTGTAAGAGGCAGAACCAGGAATCTAATCCAGGCAGTCTGGCTTCAGAATACAAACTCTTAACCACTATGCTATGTATATGCCTTTCAATAAAGTCAAAATGGAGAGCAATAAAAGGAAAGGGGGTGGGGAAAGCAAGAGAGACAGATGTCGACCTGACTGAATTCAAAGTTCTATTTCCACTTGTCCCTAATTTTATTGCAAGATGGTAAGTCAATTCCTTTTTTGCCTAAACTAATTCAAATTGAGTTTCTCCAATAACTAAAGGGGTCCAGCCTAATATACAACATATATAAATAGACAGAAAAGAAATAGAAAAGCAACTGAAAAATACATGTCAGAGGAAAAGAATATTTTGTGTCATTCATCTTTAATATACACAAGTACAAGTTGGAAGTTGTTCCAGGGCTTAGAATTTTGGTAGATATTCAACAGGAAACCATGAAGAGTGAAGGCCAAATATTCTTAAAGTATAAAGAATTTCTTAAAATTGAGAAACATAACACAAATAGAAAAAAAGCAAAAATAAGTTGAAAGACCATTATGAGAAGAAGAAACGTCAATGGACATTAAACATATGAAAAGATATTCTGCTCATAATGAGAAAAATATAAATTAACACTTCTTTCCTGTCAGACAAATATCTAAACCACCGACCACATTATCTTCTATGAGCCTGCCAGGAAACAAGCACTGTAATATCTTATTGATGGGAATGCAGAAGAATTATTCCCTGTGGTTGGAAATCTAGCAATACATACCAATATTACATACGAATTTACCTTTCAACGCAGTGATCCCACTTATAGAAATCCAGCCCAAAAATCAGTAGTAGGCAGAATTCTAAGATGGCTCCAAGATTCTCAGGCCTTAAACACTAATGTATCAATAGGTAGTGCTGTAAAGAGATTTTGCAGATGTAATTAAAGCCCTTAATTAGTTGATTTTAAGAGGAGATTATCAGGGTGGCTCTGATCTCATCACATGAAACACTTAAAAGCCTAGTTTTCTCTGACTGGTCACAGAAGAGGAAGTCAGAGAGATTCAAAGCATGAGTGAAGTTCTTCAATGCTGACATGGAGGGAACAATCTGACAAAGCCCTGAAAGCAGCCCCCAGCTGACAGCCAGCAGGAAATCAGGCACTTCAATCCCACAACTATAAGAAACTGACTTCTGCCAATAACAAGAACGAATTTGTTATCGTGGATTTTCCCCAGAGCCTACAGACAAGCACTCAGCCTGGCCAACATTTTGATTTCAGTCTTTTTAATACTCTGAGCAGAAAACCCAGGCACACAGTACTTGACTTCTGACCTATAAAAAGTGGGTGTTTTAATTTGCTAAGTTGGTAGCAATTTGTTACGCAGCAATACAAAAAAAAAAATTACAGACATACTGGTAAACACAAGATAAGCCAAGGCTATTAATTTCGGCATAATTGATAACAGCAAAAGACTGAAAGAAACCAAGGGTTCACCAATAGACAACTGGATAAATAAACTCTAGTACATCCACACAAGAGCACTATGTAACTGTAAAAAAAGCATGAGTAAGAGCTCTATGTACCACTAAGGAGTAATCTCAAAGACAGAGGATCAGGACTTCCTGGTGGTCCAGTGGTTGAGAATCCATCTTCCAATGCAAGGGATGAGGGTTCGATCCCCAGTCTGGGAAGGTTCCACATGCCATGAAGCAACTAAGCCCGTGCGCCACAACTACTGAGCCTGTGCTCTAGAGCTTGTGAGCCACAACTACTGAGCCCGAGCACCACAACTACTGAAGCCTGTGTGCCTAGAGCCCGTGCTCCACAACAAGAGAAGCCACCGCAATGAGAAGCCTGTGCATTGCCATGAAGAGTAGTACCTGCTCACTGCAACTAGAGAGAGCCTGCACGCAGCAACAGACCCAACGCAGCCAAAAATAAATAAATAAATTTATTTTAAAAAACTAAATAAGAGACCAATCCTAACATAAGTGGAAAGATATTTCTGACTAGGCACTGTAGAACATCCACGAAAACTTGAGAACAAACATCCAAGACATTGCACTAAATTAAATAATTAATTTGTACTTGTGTTCCATAACAGATTTCAATAAAGGTAATAATATTAGAAATATTTTTAAAAACCATTCACTGGATATCTACTATGTTCTATATGTAAATATTACTAAGATATCCTACTTGCTCTCAGGCCCTCACAGTATAGTAGGGAAGACAGGCACATAAATGGCTAATTATAAAACTACTTAAGAAGTACCAAGATACAGGAATTGAGACACAGATGTAGAGAACAAATGTATGGACACCAAGAGGGGAAAGCCGCGGTGGGGTGGGGGGGTGGGGGGATGAATTGGGAGATTGGGATTGACATGTATACACTGATGTGTATAAAATTGATGACTAATAGGAACCTGCTGTATAAAAAAATAAATTTAAAAATTAAACAAGCAAAAAAAATAGAAGTGCCAAGATACAAGTAAGGATAAGATAAAATTGGAACACTTCAAGATTATAAAAGTTTAATGATAAAAATACCTATCTTTATGTTTCATTCATTTAAATCATCAAAAATTTCCCAAAGTAGGGAAAGTTTAAAAAAATAAAATGTTTAGGGTCAAAAAGAATTAGAAGAATTCAAAATGTCAAAACTGTAAAAAAAAGACAACACATAGGACAAAGTGACCAGAAATAAAAGTAATGATTAACAATAGAATTTCAGAACTAAATAATTCTTTACTAATGCATATATACACATATTTATGTGTGTTCAATTCATAAACTTACTCAAAGATGAGGAACTAAATGTCTCTGAATGATTAAAACAAATTACCCATCTTAGAGCATGAATATAAAATAAGTCTCAAATTAAATAAATATGTATATACTGCCCTCATGGGGCAGTAATATGTAGTTCATTTAAAATATAAGCAGAAAATGCATTGGACTCCTTGGATACAATTTATTAACGTAAGTCACCTAAAAATAATTCATACACATACTTCTATATACGCCGAATCTCTTTCCTAGTTGGGAAGCCTTAACCTTATTATTTCAATAGGTGCCACCACTGTTAGACAGCTGGATCAAAGATTCCATTTACAGATAGTTCAGAAGCTAACATTCTATAGGTTAATAAATTAAACAGTCTTTAAATGTGATTTAGTATACCTTTTTTTCTGTTAAATTGCATTTTTACTACAAATCTTAAAAAGCGGCACTATAAAAGTGAAAGATTAAAAGAAAATGACTTACAATAACCCTCGCTGGGACTTCACGAAGAGAATATTCTTCTTTATTAGGAAGACCTTGATTGCCTACAAGCTCATAAACAGCAGGATAAGATAACAAGTTCACCAGTGCTAGAAAAGACTGGGGTGGGAGGGGGAGAAAAAACCAATCGTTCAAATGGTTCATTTTTTTTTTAACCACATCCACGGAAGAGTCATTAATGTGAAGGGCAATTTTTAAAATAAGCCTAATCAATCCATATAACTGAAATATATGCATCTATGATAAGTACAAAATAGTTAACGTCAACAATGATCCATGTACTAACAATACATAACAACTGTAACAAAACATAAATGAGAACTGGAAAATGCTTTCAAATATCACACATCTCTTGAAAGTTAGGTTCTGACAAAAAATGAAATGAGCCATCATTCTCATTCTTTGCACTGTTATATCTGATGCATAAGAAAATATAAGAAAAATACTTTGGGGCTCTGGAGCAAGATAATAAATTCTATACATTATAGCACTCAGGTCACAAGGCTATCTTTATCCTTTAACTACATTCACTGGAAATTCAAGTAATCTAAATATAGTTATTAGAAAATGCCATGGCTTTTCCTATCAAAACCCACTCATTTTCTGGTGCAATCTTACCAAGGTAATCTCTCCGTGAAATTTTTAAGCTCCTGCTCTTGTCTTATCGACAAGAATCTGAATATTTTTCTCCAGCACAGTTCATTCTTTGGATCCCCTATGCAGAAGCATGCAGTGGTTGCCCATTACTAAACATCAGATCTAAACTCCTTAGCATGACTTTCAAGGCACTTTACTAATTAACACCTTTCTTCTCTTCACAGTGTCAAAAGCCTCAATTCCCCCGTTAAGTTTCTTCAGCTTGAAGTCACCACTGCAGTTAATCAAATCTGCCTGTGGTCTCTTTCAAGTGACTGCCACATATATGAACCTCTCTTATCCTACTAAAGAGCTCCCTCTTGCCCTCCCACTTACTCATTATCCTACTTCATTAAGCTTTCAAATGTTTGCCACATTTTTTCTAGAAGGCTTTCCAATTAAGTCTGTCCACCTCTAGAAGGTCTGTATTCTGCCAATACTTGTATATTTAGTTTGTATTGTATTAACTGCACTTATTTGTATCTACTAAGTTTTCTGCTTGTCATTTAAAAATGTTCACTAGACTCAGAAATTCTGAGGATCAAACACATTAAGAATTTTCACTAAAATCAGAACACTGAGGTAATTAAAAGAATAGTTAATTCAATCTCTCATTTAATAGATGAGAAAACTTGAGGACCAGAGAAGTGAAGTGACTTGGCCAAAGACATATAATCAAAAAATTGGTAGCAGAACTAATCGTATTTTATTTCCAGGCTAAGATTACTCATTACAAAATAAATAATCTTCATACACTATTTAACAGTATCACCCTTGCTCTGTAGTCCTGACTGTTCAATAAAATGTTCTGTGGTGATGGAAATGTTATGTTCTGAGCTGTACAATATGATAGTCACTAGCTACATGTGACTACTGATGAGCACTTAAGATATGATTAATGTAAGTGAGGCTGAATTTTTAACTTTAGTTTTAAATTTACATAGCTATATGGGGCTATTGTCTATCATACTGCAATAGCAAAGCTATAGAGAGAAGGAGGGAGGAACTGGACTGAAACTTTTAAATGTACCTTATTATATATTGAAGCTACATCATCGTTTCCTAAAATTTAAATGACAAATTAAATCCCGAAAGAAAACAGAATCCCTAGGGAAGAATAATATCTAGATCTACAAGCTGGGCGCTCAGACTGTTTACCACAATGAATTATTTCTAGATTTTTCAGCACATTGTTTAGGGGAATGTACAATTTTTTTTAAGGAAAAAAGTTAATTATTAGTTTATACTGACCATTTCTAATTCAAAGTCAAAGAAGTTAAATAAAATCCCTGTAATCCTAAATTTGAATTAGAAATATTTCCTAGGGATTAAGAATTAGTATTGTACTACTTTATGTAAAATTTAAGAATCCTGTACCCATACAGATTTGTATAACATTTTATAATTTGTTTGTCCTGTATGGTATAGCTGTCGTATGTTACCTTTAAGTAGAAAATAAATCCAACTATATATCAGTTTTCTTTTAAAGAGTCACATGTACTTACAAGAAATTGAGAAAAACAACAGGCGAGTGAGTATATAACTATTTGAAATTTCTTCTTTTAATCCTAAAAACCCAAATATGTATCAGGTATTTTCCTTCAACCTAAAGAAATTCCTTTAGTTTTATCTAAAATGCAGGTTTGCTGTAAAATATTTTCTTAGCTTTTAAATTTATTTTGCTTTTATTAAGAATATTTTTGCTGGATATAGAAATCTAGGTGGACTTTTGTTTTCCCTTCCCAACACATTAAAGTTGTTTCATTGACTTCTGGTGTGCAGAAGAGAATCTAGCAAAGTTTTCTGCTGTTCCCCTATATGTAATGTGTGACTTTCTATTCCTTCTTTCAAGATCTCCTCTTTAGCTTTAGTTTTCAGCAGTTTACGTGTCTACAGTGAGCCTTTCTGTGTTTTCTTTGTATTTTTATTTTCCTTCTTTGCATATTCTTCCTTGGGATTTACTAAGTTTTTTGACCTATAAACTTACATCTTTCCATAAATTTGGAAGTTTTCAGCTATTATTCAAAAAACTTTCTGCTCCATTCTCTCATATTCCTGGTGTTCCAATCACACATATCTTAATCCTTTTGATAAGGTCTCACAAAACACAACTTTTTCCTAATTTTTTTCTCTGCTTTTCGGACTCTAATTTCTATTGATTTATCTCAAGTTCATTGAATTGAGATGACATTATTTCTTTTGTCATCTTTAAACCTTATGTTAAGCCCACCTAGAAAATTATCTCAGATAACTTTAGTTCTAGAATGTCAATCTGGTTCTTAAACAGTTTCTGTACTAAGATTTCTAATTTCTTCATTCATTACAAGCATATTTTCTTTTACATGCTATTTATGATAACTGCTTTAAAATTCTTGGCAAATAATTCCAACTTCTACAGTTCACAGTCAAGCTCTATCAGTTGCCTCTTCCCAGCAACATTTCTTTTATTCTTCATATGTCTAGTAATTTTGGATTATATTCCATATATTGTAAGGATATGTTGTGGAGATACTGGATTTTGTTATATACCCAAGGAGTGCTGATTTTAATTTAGTAGTTAACGTGACTGAACTCAAATTCTAAATTCTGACCCCTGTGGTAGGTGAGATCTGTTAAGTTCAAGTATATAGTTTGAGGGACAGTCACATATTTGGACAGAGTACATACACAGTTTGGAGGGCCTGATATGTGCCTCTCCTTCCCCTCCTTCCATATTCCAGTTGTTGTGTAGCCCTAAACTTTGTGTTCTGGTTTTTCAGGCTTGTTACAGTATGGATTTCTATCTGTGGAGCATCAACTGGTACTTGCCCTCAGGTGTAAGTCAGTTAAATCTAGAATCTCTAGCAGTAACATTCTCTTCATCCACATATTGACTTCTCTCCATATTTTGCCTATTTTTAGATATTCAGGTTGGCTTATTTTTCCTGAGTTTTAAGTGTTCTCTCCTGGAGGAAATTAGTCCACTATTACAGAAAGCAGAAAAGCAGAAATTCTGATTTTTAAAAAATTTTACGACACTCTTTGAATGAAAACTTCCTAAGCCACCATAAAGTCAAAGTCAGGAAGCATTTAATTTTAGTGAAAATTGGTGAACATATTAAATATATAAAAGCCATTAAATTATAATAAGCCACTGAGTGCCTAAGAATTTTTTTTGCCACATTACTATATACTATATGCCATATGCTATATACTATAGCATCTTCTGCCCACCCCCTCCTTCAAATAATCATGACAATTTTCTATTAGATTTGAGTCTAAGTGTTCAAGGCTTTCTTAGTTTTGGTTGGTTGGTTTTTGTTTCAGTTTTGTTTTTTACTTCCAGTTTGAGATAATTGATATATAACACTACATAAGTTTAAGGTGTACAGCATAATGATTTGACTTACATAATCAGGAAATGATTACCATAAGTTTAGTGAACATCTATCATCTCATATAGATACAACATTAAACAGAAAAAATAAATTTCCTTGTGATGAGAATTCTTAGGATTTGTTCAACAATTTTCATATAATATAAAGCAGTGGTAATTATATTAATCATATTGTACATTACATCCCTACTACTTACTTATAACTGAAACTTTGTACATTTTGACCACCTTTACCACCATAAAGATATTGCACTATTATTGACTATATTCACCACTATATATTTCATCACGTTGACTCATGTATTTTGCACTGGAAGTTTGTATCTCTTAATTTCCATCTCCTATTTCACTCATTCCTCCACCGCACTTCCCTCTGGCAACCACCTATCTATTGTGAATCTATGACTGTTATGTTTGTTCATTTGTTTCATTTTTTAGATTCCTCATAAGTGAAACCATGTTAACTTTTTTATCTTCTACAAATTAGTAAATGATGTTTTTCTTCACATATTCACATTCATAGACAGTGCAGCCTTGTTGCTGTAGTTGTTCATATTTGACCAAATACTATTCATATTAACTTCAAAAATATTTTTTGAATAAAGCAACATACAGGAAAAACCTTAAACATAAGGATAAGTTTTGTGGATAGTTATAAAAATCTCATTTTACAATAAATTCCAAAACTTACCATACAAAAAAAAAGTGAAATCATATGGTATTTATTTCTTTCTCCATCTGACTTATTTCACTTACCATAATACTCTCTAGGTTCATCCATGTTGTAATAAATGGCAAGATTTCATTCTATTCTATGGCTGAGTAATATTTCATTCTATACCTATACCACATCTTCTTTATCCATTCATATATCAGTGAATGTTGAGAGTTTCATAAGTGTTGAATTTTGTCAAACGCTTTTCTGTATCTATTGAGATGATCATATGATTTTTATTCTTCAATTGTTAATGTGGTATATCACAACAACTGATTTGCAGATACTGAACCATCCCTGCATCCCTGGGATAAATCCACTTGATCATGGTGTATGATCCTTTTAATGTATGGTTGAATTTGATTTGCTAGTATTTTACTGAGGATTTCTGCAGCTACATTCAGTGATATTGGCCTGTATTTTTAATTTTTTTTCACAGTCTTTCGTTGTGGAATCAGGGTGATGCTGGCCACACAGACTGAATTCTGATGCATTCCTTCCTCTCAAACTTGTAGTAGTTTGAGAAAGAAAAGCATTAACTCTTTAAATGTTTGGTATAATTCACCTGTGAAGCCATCTGATCCTGGACTTTTGTTTGTTGGGAGTTTTTAAAAATTACTGATTCAATTTCGTTACTGGTCATCTGTCTGTTCATATTTTGTATTTCTTCCTGATTCTGTCTTGGGAGATGGATAAATTCCTAGAAATATACAATTTCTTCTAGGTTGTCCACTTTATTGGCATATAATTGTTCATAGTAATATCATGATTTCTGTGGTATTGACTGTAACTTCTTTTTCATTTCCAATTTATTTGGCTCCTCTCTTTTCTTGAGAAGTCTGGCTAAAGGTTTATCAATTTTATTTATCTTTTCAAAAAACCAGCTCGTAGTTTCACTGATCTTTTCTATTGGTTTCTTAGTCTCTATTTCTGCTTTAATTTTTAGTATTTCTTTCCTTCTATTAAATTAGGGTTTGTTTGTTCTTTTTCTACTTCCTTTGAGTTGGCATTTGTTGTTTTGCTTTTTTAATATGTCTGGTGTGTATTGTTTATTAATTGAGAAAAATTATAGTAGGAATATCCTAAAAGGAAAACATCCTTGCAAGACAATTCACAGGGAACACTGGTATTTGTCTTTTACTAAGTTTATTTTAAAAATAAAAATTTAGAAATAAAAGAAAGGAGGGAGAAAAATTAGGAAAGGCTGCTGGTTGTAACTGAATATAGATTAAGGTCTGGATGAAGTAATTTGAGAGAGATATTTCAAATCTATACATTGTTAGTTAAATCATTTCTTACCTTTTGACAGCTTCGGTCAATAGGGTCCACTGGAGTAGATTTGGGATGGGTTACTCTAACATCATCTCTTCCACATTCCAGATTGGCCCATAATTCAGTTAAAAGTGCATTAATAAATCCTAAGAAGAATTTTACATCATATTTATAATATACTACTTCTTTGGATTATGGAGGAAAGGCATAATTATCCTTCTGACAAGACTGGTCCACACTGACAGAAGACATACTTGTATCCTGTATAAGAAATAACCTCTAACCTTGGTAGAAATTATATCTGCTACTGTTAATATACATTTATGATGCCTCATTATCATATAACTGCAATGCCTAAACTCTCAAAGACTATTTCCCTAGAGGACTGAATTTTGAGCCCCCGTTTTTATCCTTTAGTCAATAACCTCTCTGAGCATGTTTTCCTGAAAAAAATAAGGTTTACATGTTACTCAGCAAATAAGCTAATAGTGAAATGCAGCCTGAAAGCTGAGGTGTATGTGTGTAAAGAAGGAGGTATCCTGGAGGCACAGTAAACGTCCAAAGAGTGTGTGTTCCCTTTCTTTAGTGTAATAATTTTTTTGCATTTCCATATGCTTAGAACAATTCTCCACTTCATACAACTTCTGGCTCTATACAGTCTTTAAATTCTCCTGAGTCAGATATATAAATCTAAATGAAAGTGATTATTAAGCCCAATTATCAAATTCCTTTATGAGGAATCAAAGCATATGGAAAGGTGCAAAACAGAACACCTAATCATAAATCAGTAAGTTCGTAATAACACATTAGAGCAGAAAGGGTCCTCTGGCATAATGGAAAACATATAGGCTCTGAAATCGAAAATAGCAGTGTTCAAGTTACAAATCTGCCAGCTTATTAGTTACATGTCCTTGAATCTTTTGACTTCTAAGAGCATCGGTTCCCGATTTGAAAGCTGAAAAAACTGTTGCATTTGAGGGTTGCCATAAGTATAAATGGGATGATATACACAGAGGTCCTAATATAGTACCAAGACATCAGAGGAACTTGAGCAGTGTTAGTCTTCCTCCCTTTGTCCTATGAAAAACTGCATTTAATCCTCTCAAGAAAAGTTGGATACTATGAGGTTTAGAAGCTTAATGACTTGAGCAACAAGAAAATCTGGGATTGAATCCAGTCTTCAAATGCTTCCATTAATGTGTCCCTCAGTGCTATAAATAAATTGGATTTTATTTTAAGTAAAAGAGTAAGTGGCTCAGCTTAGGGCAGCTTCTGCAAGAAATGTGTTTCATAAGTATTCCAAATTGGTCCAGCCAAAAAATATTTAAGATACACTATAGAAAAATATTTACATTTGAGGAGAGAATCAACAGTGACCACTGATGTTATGATTCTTCACTTCTAAGACTTAAATGTAATCACAGCATCTCTATTAGAGATTATATCTTGTTTCTGGTTCAGGGTTCAGATAACCTTAATATACAATATATTAAATCTCCCAATGTTAGAATGTCTTAAAAATCCAATCTGTAGTAGATAATATTCAATACATGCCAACTACAAACTCCAAAAATAGTGGTGAAAATTAAGTGGGTGAGAGAGAATCTTTCAAGAAAAGAAGAGAAAAAGGAATAAGAAAATGGTATGTATATGTGATAACTATTATGACTGGAAACCTTGATTTATATATAATTCCCTGAAACTGAGCATTAAATCCTATCAGATGCAATTATACTAAGAGAGGATGACAAACTTTTGATTTATAACATGAAGGTTTCTTAAAGCCATCAAATATATCTCAGTTTAGGTCATTATGTGCCATTGTTCTGAGGAAAGAAAAAATTTATATATATTTTTACAGAGAAAAAAAAATTCCTAGTGGGATTTCACAGAAGAGAAAAGGTAAAAAGGAAATCCCAATAACATTCTTTTACCTAAGGCCTAACTTGGGAAAAAGAACTTTACAGTGATAATACCTGATACTTGATCATGGCAGTTAAATTTTGTATAGACTCACTCATTTTACTTAAATTATAATTCTAAAGAACTTACCTGAATTTTGTAGTGCTATTGCACCTGCTGCTGTTGATGCCACTTGTGTAAGCAGAACTCCACAGTCAAACTTTTTATGTCTGCTGGTCTAACATAAATAAGGAATAATGAGAATCAGGAAAACACAGCATGCTAATATTTTACTTACATGTTACATGTACAGTTAGTGATTTCTTTATTAAAATGCTGGACAGTGTTTCAAGGAAAGATAACAAGAGCAGAAAAAACTCAAACTATAACAATCAGTGAGTTAATACTAATGTAATATTTTTGATAATCTTGTTTCAGAGATCTAGGTTTTGGAACCAGCCCTAAAATTATGTTGCTTCATGACCCTAAACAAGTCACTATGTCTCTAAGCCTCTTTATATATAAAATAAGGGACTTTGGACCAGATGAAGAGAAACTCCTTCCAATTCTAATTTCTGTTATCTTCCTATTTTATTCTTTAGGTTGGTTCTTTGATAATAAATTCTCATTAATTAGTCTGTATTGACTGCCAGTTTTTTAACTGGGCTTTCAAATAAACAACTTTAAAAAGAATAATGGTATCTTCTTCAAAATGACGGTTTTAGAGGCAATGTGATTTTTTTCCTAAAGAAGGAAGTTATATACATGCACACGCGCACACACACACAATCCTCATTTAATATACAGGTTTCTAAACAACATTGTAGAAAACCTTAAATAATTTATTTCACAAAGAATATCATCCATGTATTCATGGTACAGTTCAGAAGTATCTCTTAGCAGAAATCAGAATAAGAAAATAAAGACGTTATAAAATATTCCTCCTTCCTCAGACTTTATAGGTCAGCCTGATCTCAGACAAAGTGTTTGACTTCTAAACAGAGCTAACCATTTAGAATTTGTATTTTTCAACATTTCATTAAAAGGATAAGGATATGTTTTTATTAAATTTTTAAAATATAAACTATACATTCCATATTAAGGGCAAAAAAAAAAAAAAGGCAGGGGGGGACTAAAAGACCATGGGAAAGAATTAGGTTTATTTCTTAAAATTTTTTGCTGCTCATCTCTCTATAAATTTGCCTTCCTCTTCCATTTTTATTACATTTATTTTCCATTTTCCTTAATTTATCATCCATTAGTTCCACAGTGGGATAACACAGAAGTACAGCAAGATAAATGTCTATCTTTTTTCCCACTTGCCTTCTTCCATGACAATGGAAAAAAAACCTTACTTATCAATCATCCCAAAGGACACTGCTGATTCAGATATTAGTAGCCACAGGGGTCTTCCAGATCAACACTAAATACTAAAAAGGAAAGGCAGAGGAAAACTTCAGAGAAGCTAGAGGGGCTTCACTAAACAAGACTTAATAGATTTCATGGACACGGTTAAGACTAATCTGAGTTCTAGTATTACTATCATCAATAACTACATGTGTGAACACAAGCACATCATTTATAACCGGCCTGGATCTCCAATTTCTCTTCAGCAAAATTAAGGAAAGTCTAGTTGCTTTCTTACAAGATAACTGAGAATCTAAATGTTCAAAAAATGTCTTGAATGGTGTAAATCAACATTAAACTATTGTACTAAATTATATGGTTGTAAGTTACTGATGTCCAGGGAACAACATCTTCTATTACAACGAACAGTATATTACAAAGGAAGACCAGATTGTTTTAAAATTTATGAATATAAAAATATGACATCTAGTCCTAGGTATATTATCACAATAGTAAAAAGCTATGTCTACATGGTCTCAAGAATCTGAATGAGAAAGAAAAATGTCTTTCAGTCGCTTGAATATTTTCAAAAATGGAAAGAAAAAAAAAAAAGGGAAACCCAAATGGTTAACTAGTACACAAGGAGAAATTCAAACTCACCAGCAGCTCAAAACACAATTTATGTAAACTAAAAGCCTGAAAACCTTCTATATTTGCTATAATCTGAATGTCTATCTCCTCTTAAAATTCCTATGTTGAAATACTAAGCCCTGGAAGGAATGGTAGGAAGTGGAGCCTTTGGGAGGCTATTAGGTTGTGAAGGTAGAGAGTGCTCACGAATGGAATTAGTGCTCTTATAAAAAAAAAAGATGCCCAAGAGGCCCTAGCCCCTTCTGCTAGGCTACAATAAGAAGTCTGAACATCAAGAAATAGCTTCCAGAGATAAAGGAAACACTTTTAAAAGCATATCTATGATCCTAAGAAGCCCTGACGTTTAGGGATATTTACTGTAACAGCAAAATGATGAATATATCTCAATGATCTCTGTCTGATAAAGGGCTAAATTTATAGTAAATTTTATTTAACAGTACCAATAACAAAACCCCTCTACAAATATATTTATTCTTCCAAAATGTGAACTCTAAACTCCCAATGACACATACACTTAGACCCAAAAGGTTTTTCTCCTGGAATTCCACCGAGTTTTTGTATAGCCAGATGTTTGATATCATATTTATAAAACATCTAGATGATTAACTGAGTTTTTCAATTTCATCCAGTTGTTTCAGCCTGTAAAATACTCATAGATACCAACATCAACTCTCTAAAGCTTTCCTGAAAAAATATCGTTAAATATTACAATGCTATATGGTTTTTTAATTGAGGTTTAATAATCTCTTCACACAAAGAAAACAGAATAATGTTCTTAATGGCTTTTACAGAAAGGAAAGTTCCTTTTGCCTGTGGCAGATGGTAATTCTCACCTGTAATTCTTTTGCGTATTGGTTGAACATAAATGTCACACATTCATTGACAGCACCTGTTCTTTGAAGAAGTTGTAGTCCTTTGGGAGTGGCAGCAAAATTTAGTAAATCGTCTAACAAATTCTCTTCCCAAGCCATACTGAAACAGGTAAAAAGAAAGGTATGAACGTTTTTATTGTACTCAAAACTGAAAACAACAACAACAAAAAAAAAACAGCTTAATACTACTAACAATTAAATTTATAGAGTACACATTGGCTATAAAGTACTCAAATGTTTAAAAATAAGATAAACATCATGGTTTCCTTGACAGTGAGTTGTTTTTCTTATTTCTTCTATCCAATAATTTTCCTTCACTAAATGAATCAAGTATTAACTGAACATGTCAGCATTTTCATTACACCTAGATTCTCTCAACCAGGTCTTAATTTCATTCTGTTTTCCTATTATAATTCTGCTGTGCCTGGATTCCCCAAGCCCCAACTCTCCATTATTTCTATACTTTCTTTTCATTAAGGAGTATCTGTCTTCTGACTTTCTAAAGCATATCAGGCATTTTATCTTTATTGTCATTGGTTCTTAGTCTTACTTTTGGAGAATAACATTTTTTCTCAAAATACTTCTAAAAGACCAGTAACATTATCCAGAGAAAAAGAAAAGACAAAGTAAACAACTTGAAACATTCAGAAGACACACAGTAAATAGGAGAGTCAGAGCTAGCAATTTGGAAACACAGGAGAGGATATCAGCACTTCATCTGAAGTATCAGAAGTAAGAGAAAATTTTCTATCCACCCTACTGGATCATCATAAGAATACTTTGTACAAATTAACAGCAAAAAAGTAAATATTGATTAAAAAATATGTTTTTTAGAAAATATAGCAAAAGTCACTCAAGCAGAAATAAAAACCTTGAATGAACTATTAGCCATTAAAGAAATTGTTTTTAAAAAGTCTACCCCGACTACCCCCAAGTAAAAACACAGGCAAAAAACTTACAGGTTGTGTCATATAATTCTGAGAAAGTTAATATACTTTAGTTTATTGTTTCTCCTATTAACCTAGCATTTAATTCTCCCTTCAAATTATAGTGAAGACACTCAATGTTTCAAAACAGAAGGAAGATCTAAGCTACTGAATTTGTTTATCATCCTTGGAGAACCCTCCCCCTTAGGACAATAGGCAACGGTCACACTGCTTTATTAGCTTATGAGAACTCCGATTTTTGAATGGTTAGATATTATAGAGTGTATAGTATAGACACTCTCATGGCAATTAAGTTTTAGGTGTTTATTTCTTTGGGATCATAGGCTGTTTTTGCAGATCAAAGATTCCCCCGTTACTTCAACCTCTAGTTTTACCAAAGGTCCGTTGGTAATTGGTTGGGGCAGGTTGGGCATCATTGGTTTTTTTGTGATTACATTCTTCTCTACAGTCACCCTAAGGATGGCCCCTAAGTAATTTGCAGTCACTGCAATCACTGATATCAAACTAGCCTCGTAGAAATTTCATCTGGGGTTGCATTTCAGTCTAGATTTAAGACATACCGTAAGATGACTACAAAGCAGCTTCTATATTCTCTATAGTATTGTAAGCACCAGTAAATGAAAGGATGGAGAGGAAATCTCCAACATATACTGTCAGAAAATAAGATCAAAATGCCTAACATTAGTCTGTCAGAGGCTCAAAAATATAGATTTTAACAACTTACTCTTCATTTTACCCTACTCAGTAAGACTAAGATCTCAGTCTTACCATCACTGTCCTTATTTAGAAACTAGTGCCTGGTGGTAGGAGAAGTGTTATTCATTCACTAATTCAACCAAGCTATCAAGCACCTGCTACATGCTGGAGACAAGCTAGTCTAGTTAATTGGCCAAAATAATTTTATGCTCAAGTTTTACTAAACTACAATGGAACAAATAATACCCATCTCATACCAAACTTTTCAAGTAATGCAGAAGATACTCAACAACTCCATGAGATCATTTGATTTTGATGACAAAAATGAAAACAGTTCTATTTTATCAAAAACTATTAAACCTTTGTTTCTAAGACAGTAATATCAGATACTGAAGGAACCTCCTTTTCCTCTAGCATCAAGTTTACACATGGAGCACATTCCCCAGTTTAACACTGCTTGCCTCTCTCCACCTAATCACTCACTCCTCCCCACTGAAGAGGGGACTCAGGAAATTTGTAGGATGACCTAAGCATGATTGGATAGGCAATGCCTCTCCCCCAGTCCACCACTTCTTTGTGACCCAGCTGCCTGTAGGAAGCACACAGTCTGCTTAGTTCTACTACATAATTAAGTTTGATCTTTGTAAGCTCTGTCTCTGGGGGTGATGGAAGCCTATCCACTGCTGATAGTGAAAGAAGGGTAAATCTGTCTAATTCTTCTGATCTTGGGAAGCCTATGTTATTCAGTGTTTTGATTTCCTTGACTTCTTTATCTCTATTAATTGGTTCACAACACAGGAGAGAAGGAGTGACATATAATTTATTAGTTCCCTCAGACTCTAACATCAGAATCTAAAAATATTACTGACAGTAAAACGTGTTAAATACATTGACTATGTTCCCTCTCACTGCTAGTCTGTTGACCACACTATCTCTTCCACCTGAAATAATGTTCTCCCATTTTTAGACAGTTAATATCCATGTATCCGTTTTAACTTAGTTTAATAACAACTTCTTGAGGAAAGATTTCCCCAAGTTAGCTCCCAAAGGACCCTGAATGACCCCTATCATAAATTTAGCATGCTACATTGCCGCACTGTATTAACTTATTTGTATTTTACACTACACAATAAGTTCTCTAAGGTATATAGGTATACTCAGAACTCAGCAAAGTACTTGGTCCAATAAATGGCTGAATGAATGAGTAGAAAATGAACGCATGAATGAAAACAATAAATCACAGATCGAAGAAAACAGACCTAGAAATTACCTGAAAAATGAATTGCAGCAACATTTTTACTCACCCCCTCATGCAAAGAAAAAGATGGCAGTTGATTTAAGTTTCACAACTATATCAGAAAAAAAACTATAACTGATTTTTAGAAAATTAACTATTTGTTGAACAATTACATCATTAAGGAAATGTAAAAGGCTTTGACTTTTTTGTTTGTTTTTGAGTTAAACTATGCCTACCTAAAGAAAAATGGTGACTTTTAAAATTTCTCTTAACTAAACATCACTTAAAGTTCTAATTGTCTTTGTAGATTATGCCGACACTCAATTAAAAAGAGACTCCAGGAACACATCACCAGATCTTAATTTTAAATATATATATATATATATTCCCTATTAATCTGACTCCATATCCTACTGATATTTGTGAAAACAACATGGAAACATCTAAATTAAAAAATTACTATAAATACTGATTTAAATAATTCTCCAATGCCAAAATCTAAAATGTACCCCACACATTTTGGAAAGTTATAGTTTAAATGTAAATGGACTTCACTGGCATTTGAAAACATTCTACTTCTACTGAATTTCCAATTTTAGTATTTGGTGATTCTCCAAGTTTTCTGGAAACACTACAACATGTCACATTTCCTAACCCAAAATGTAAATACAGGTTGAAGTATAATAAATATTGCTATTTTTTCTTCTTTTAAAAGGTACAAGTATACGTGATTGCTAAAGTTCCTCCTAGGTGTACTTTTCCTTGAACCTATATATTATATATATACATCTAGCTCCCTATAAAATGTGTTTGCCACTGTGTTCTATTACATTTCTCATTTTGAAATTATTTCAGCAAATGTGAAAAAACAGATTTACTTACATGTTCTGGGACTTGTGGCTTATCGAAGAAACAGAATCAGAATGCTGTACTGGAGTAGGAATTCTTTCTGATAGCAAACTTGTCTAAAATATAACAAATTTACATTTTTTTTTTTTACTGATAGTGTTATTCATAAGCTCTCATGTAACAATTTTATATTTGACTCAATGTAATTAAAAATTAAATTACCTGCAAATTTTAAGTTATTTGATTCTTAACTATAATGTAAAGTATTTCATAAATGAAGTATATAAATGGGATGGGGGAAGATGCTGGCATATACTATATGTCAAATATACTATATTTGATGGTTGCTACATTATGATCTCCAGTGTATGCAACTAAAACCCAGCTATCTGTAAAAATTGCTCAGAAATAACTCCCAAAGGGTCAGTCTATGCAAAGACAATTTATTCAAAGGCTCTCCTTTCAGAAGAAAAGACTTTGTAGTGCCCAGTTAGGTCGCAGAGCTTCGTGCTATGGGGAGAGGATGTACTGAAGTTATGTAGTGCCAAATAAGAAAGCATTATGTCCCCTGAACTACTATAGTGCTAAAGTCATCATATTTGCTCCAGTAAAATATTTTAACTGTAGTATGATATTATAATAGTGACCATATTTGAAATAAAGATTTGAAGAGAAGAAAAAAGAAGTTTGAAAATACTTACCTTCTTCCAAGCCTTTGCTATAGATTCATGCAAACTATAAGGAATTAAAACCTGCAAGCCTTCACATGTACCATATATTTGACGACACACAGAAGTAAAAGCTCCTTTAACCGTGGGAAACATTTCCGATCCAGAAAAAATAGAAATATCTTCATCAAGAACTTTTTTCGAAAACTGGGCAATTATATGAGCACCTGTAGGACTAAAAGATGATACCTAAAGCACTGTATGTACTTCAAGTGACCTAATCTGACTGAACTGCTTTTCTCTGCATGGGTATATCACTAACTTGACTGGTAGTTAAGTTCACTTATTTCCATTTGTTTGAATTTTTTTTTAGTTCTACTTTTTAACTTTAACATTTAGTATATGAAACAGATACATGATTCCTAAGTTAAGCCTAGGTACAATCAAGGAATAATCCCAGATGTTTCATACCGATACCTCCCGATCCATATACTTCTTCCCCTCCTCTAAAACTATCACTTTTCAGCTTATTCTTTTATCATTCCCTTTTGAAAAAGCAAATATAATTGTATTTATTCATATTCCATTCTACTATACAAAAGGTAGCATTCTATAAACATTCTTCTGTTTTGTTTTTTACTTCATATATTCTGATAATTCTATAGCAGTACATAAAAAATTCCTCATCCCCTTTTTACAGCTGCTAAGTACTCCTTTGTATAAACATAATTTAATCAACTAGCCTCTTATTGTTGGACATCTGAGATGTATCCAGTTTTTCGCTAATAAAGTTAGAAACTCTAACCCACTGCACAATGAGGATTCAGAAGACATTCTAACATTTTATGCTTTATCTGTTTAACTTCAATGTGAGGGAGACGCTTTAAAAAAAAAATCTAGAAATCATAAGAATAATGATTGGGGAAAATGACTACATAAAATTAAAGGATGTCTACATAGCAGAAAAAACTTAAATAGAGAAGTGATGGACAATAAAAAGAAATCTTAGAACTCATGACAAAGGGTTAGTCTTCATAATTTTAAAAGAATTGTTATATATGGATAAGAAAAAGACTTCCAGGTTAACTCTGTCAGGTTGAACACATACATTCACATCTACTCCCTCCTGAAATATTAAAATGCAAAAGTAAACAAAATTTTCAGAGGGCTCTTGCAGCCATCAAGGACAAGGAGAAAAAAAAAAGGATATGATAGTAACAAAGTTTGGAACCTAGAATAAAAGAATAATTCAGAGCCTAGAAAAACTGAATATCAGCCACAGAATAGAAAATGGAATCAACAGGATTTCATAGAACCTCTCAAAAAACTCAAATTGGTGGCACCAAAAATCTCTATAATTGGGGGTACAAGTGGGACTTAAGATAAAGATGCCTGAAGCTCAGTTTAAGAAGGAACTTGACCTCCAGATTATTTTCACATTCCATGTAGTCACCCCTGTACCTCTTGGAAGTTAGGCAGAGATTAAAACTGATAGCAAGCAGCACAGGATTTAATCAAGTTTTATATACTAAAGCTTGAGACCCATCACCTTTTGCATTCAGTGGTCTTCTCTCACTAGGCTTATACTCTCTTCAAGCAGCTAACTGTAAGAGCCTTCTTTATGGACTCTGACCAGAACAAAGACAAGACTAAAGATACTTACATTAAAGGTTCCTCAAACAATACCATGGCAAGGTTCCCCCTTCAGCAAAGGCCAGAAGTGACAAGTCCCATTTCCCTGCATGAGTTTCAAGCAGCTTTTTACTAACTTTAATATATCTGAAGAAATCTAATTTAAAAAGTCAGAGACCAAGATAACAAATACAAAAGTCTATTTGAACAGAAAAATAAAATGACAAATGGAAACTTCATTACCTTCACAGAGGTAAGAAGAACTTACACTCATGAAACAAGAATAGGATGCTAGTGAGAACACTCTTGGACATAAAATAATAGCAATATTCTTTTTGACCCATCTCCTAAAGGTAATAAAAGCAAAAATAAACAAGTGGGACCTAATTAAACTTAACAGCTTTTTGCACAGCAAAGGAAACCATCAATAAAATGAAAGACAGCCTACTGAATGGGAGAAGATATTTGTAAATGATATGACAAATAAGGGGTTAATATCCAACATATATAAACAGCTTATACAACTCAACATCAAAAAAAAAAAAAAAAAAAAACCCAGATTACAAAATGGGCAGAACTGAATAGACATATTTTCCAAAAAAAAATGCAGATGGCCAATAGGCACATGAAAAGATGTTCAACACTACTAATCAACAGGGAAATGCAAATCAAAACCACAATGAGATTTCACCTCACACCTGTAAGAATGGCTACCATCAGAAAGAACACAAATAACAAATGTTAGGATGTAGAGAAAAGGGAACACTGCTGGTGGGAAATGTAAACTGGTGCAACCACTGTAGAAAACCATACAGAGTTTCTCAAAAAAATTAAAAATACAACTACTATATAACCCAGCAATTCCACTCCTGAGTATATATCTAAAAGAAACAAAAACACTAATTCGAAAAGGTATATGCACCCCAGTGGTCATAGCATTATTTACAATGGAAGCAACCTAAGTGTCCATCAACAGATGAATGGATAAAGAAGATGTGGTGTGTGTGTGTATACATATACACACACAGACACGAACACACAAACAATGGAATACTACTAAGTCATAAAAACAAATGAATTTCTGCCACCTGCATCAATATCGATGGACTTGGAGGGCATTAGCCTAAGTGAAATAAGTCAGAGAGACAAATATTGTATGATATCACGTATATGTGGAACCTAAAAAATACAACTAGTGAATATAACAAAAAAGCAGCAGACTCACAGATAAGAGAAGAAACTAGTGGTTACCAGTGGGGAGGGGGAGGGGCAATATAGGGGTGGAAGAGTGGGAGGTACAAACAACTACTGGGTGTAAGACAGGCTCAGGGATGTATTGTACAATATGGGGAATACAGCCAAGATTTTGTAATAACTGTAAATGTAAAGTAACCTTTAAAACTTGCATAAAATTAAAAACAAATTAAAATAATAGGGTGGTAGAGTAAGAATGTACTCTTAAAAAAGAACTAGAAATAAAAATTTCAGTAGAAGTGCTTGAAAATAAAGCAAGCTGAGGCAATTTCCTAGAAAGGAAAAAAAAAAAAAAAAAGGCACAGAACAGATAGGGAAGTCTAAATTCCAATGAGAGTTTAAGAGAAAACAGAAGATCATTGCCCCAACTTTTGGCCCCCAGCAACCACAAATTCACTTTGTTGCTATGAATTTGTCTATTTTTGACATTTCATATGAATAAAGTCATATTATGTAAAAACAAAGACAAAAAAGAAATGAAATCCAACTATTTTTCTTAAACTGAAAGACATAAATCTTCAGATTTAAAAAGTCCATCAAATAGGTTGAGAACAGAACTTCATCAAGAAACATCATAAAACTTCAGAATACTAACAGGCAACAGAAGACTGAAAAGCTTCCAGAAGGAGGTGGGGAAAAAGTCATCCTAGTGATGATGAAGGTCATTACAAGGATAAAAGCTATGCACCAGACCAAGCCAGGAACTAGTCTGAATAAAGTAGATCAGAAGGCTAAAAAAGTCTTTGATAAAAATTGATAGAATTTGTCTAGTATTTGAATATACTGAGAGAAGATATAATTAGTTAGGAAAGTTAAGTACACTGAAAATTAATGCCAACAAAAGAAATAAAACTAACTCCAAAGAAAACAAGTTGTGAAAGTAATGATATGGCTGGGCTGTGAAGGCTGCTCTTGGTAGGGTAGATACAGTATGATTCCAACCAAGACTTTTGGCTCAACTATATTGCACTGATAGAGGGAAGGGAGAGACTAAGTGTGTACATGCAGGTGGGCTGGGGGAGGTAAGGAGAGAGAGATATAAATCATTATAATAAGTCAATGAATAATACCTTAAACTAAAATCTAAAAGTATTATAAGCACATTATTTAATGATCTAGATGTAAGCTCTAAAGGAAACATCTAAAGCAGCCAAAAGTAGCTGCCTCTGGAGAACAAGGAACTTTTTATAATAAGCCTTGCATGTTCACTGTGTGCATACATAACTCAGAGTCTGTGAAAAAAAAATCAAACTAAAAAAGTGGGCTGAAGCTATGAAAAGGAATCATTCCTATACACCAACAATGAAAGATCAGAAAGAGAAATTAAGGAAACAATCCCATTTACCATTGCAACAAAAAGAATAAAATACCTAGGAATAAACCTACCTAAGGAGGCAAAAGACCTGCGTGCAGAAAACTATAAGATACTGATGAAAGAAATCAAAGACAAAACAAATAGATGGAGAGATATACCATGTTCTTGGACTGGAAGAATCAATATTGTGAAAATGACTATACTATCCAAAGCAATCTACAGGTTCAATGCAATCCCTATCAAATTACCAATGGCATTTTTCACAGAACCAGAACAAAAAATTTTACAATTTGTATGGAAACACAAAAGACCTTGAATAGCAAAAGCAATCTTGAGAAAAAAAAAACAAAACGGAGCTGGAGGAATCAGGCTCCCTGACTTCAGACTCTACTACAAAGCTACAGTAATCGAGACAATACGGTGCTGACACAAAAACAGAAATATAGATCAATGAAACAGGATAGAAAGCCCAGAGATAAAACCACACACCAATGGTCACCTAATCTATGAAAAAGAAGGCCAGAATATACAATGGAGAAAAGACAGCCTCTTCAATAATTGGTGCTGGGAAAACTGGACAGCTACATGTAAAAGAATGAAATTAGAAGACTTCCTAACACCATACACAAAAATAAACTCAAAATGGATTAAAGACCTAAATGTAAGGCCAGACACTATCAAACTCTTAGAGGAAAACATAGGCAGAACACTCCTTGACATAAAAAACCACAGCAAGATCTTTTTTGACCCACCTCCTAGAGTAACAGAAATAAAAACAAAAATAAACAAATGGGACTTAAAAGCTTTTGCACAGCAAAGGAAACCATAAACAAGATGAAAAGACAACCCTCAGAATGGGAGAAAATATTTGCAAACGAAGCAATGGACAAAGGATTAATCTCCAAAATATACAAACAGCTCATGCAGCTCAATATCAAAAAAAAACAAGTAACCTAATCCAAAAATGGGCAGAAGACCTAAATAGACATTTCTCCAAAGAAGACATACAGATGGCCAAACACATGAAAAAATGCTCAACATCACTAACTATTAAAGAAATGCAAATCAAAACTACAACGAGATCTCACCTCACACCAGTCAGAATGGCCATCATTACAAAATCTACAAACAATAAATGCTGGAAAGGGTGTGGAGAAAAGGGAACCTTCTTTCACCGTTGGTGGGAATGTAAATTGATACAGCCCCTATGGAGAACAGTATGGGGGTTCCTTAAAAAAAACTAAAATAGAACTACCATGTGACCCGGAAATCCCACTACTGGGCATATACCCAGAGAAAACCATAATTCAAAAAGACACATGCACCCCAATGTTCACTGCAGCACTATTTACAATAGCCAGGGCATAGAAAGAACCTAAATGTCCATCAACAGAGGAATGGATAAAGAAGATTCGGTTCATACATACAATGGAATATTACTCCGCCATAAAAAGGAACAAAATTGGGTCATTTGTAGAGATGTGGATGGACCTAGAGACTGTCACAAAGAGTGAAGTCAGTCAGAAAGAGAAAAACAAATATTGTACATTAACACATATATGTAGAATCAGAAAAAATTGGTATAGATCTTATTTACAAAGCATAAATAGAGACAAAGATGTAGAGAAAAAACGTATGGATACCAAGGGTGACAAGGGCAAGTGGGATGAACTGGGACAGTGGGATTAACATATACACACTATTGATACTATGTATAAAATAGATAACTAATGAGAACCCACTGCATAGCACAGGGAGCTCTACTCAGTGCTCTATGGTGACCTAAATGGGAAGAAAATCCAAGACAGAGGGGATATATATATACATATAGCTGATTCACTTTGCTGTACAGTAGAAACTAACACAACATTGTAAAGCAACTCTACTCCAATAAAATTTTTAAAAATAAAAAATAAACTGAAAAAAAAAGAAATGGAAATAACCAAAAACCGTATCTCCATAGGAGCAGTGAGATGCTCAAACACAATAAGAGTTGGTCAGTATGAATCAAAACAAGGTCTTTCACCCATTAGCTTGTCAAAATATAGTCAAACTGATGATGTAGTCTTGACAAGAATATGGAAAGAGGGGTACTCTTCAAGCTTCTCACACACTGCCAGCAAGAAGGTAAAATCCTACAACACTGGAAAATCATCTGGTAGTACCCATGAAATATAAAATATACATGCTGCTCTGACCCAGCAATACCATTTTTAGGGCAGTCTACTTTGAAATTAAAAAAAGGCTAGTATATAAGGTATTTCATAAAGAAGACAAATTTTTCATATATTACTAATTGACCTAATAGATAAGTTTGTTCAAAATAATAATTGCAAACAAGTATTTGATGATTATACCTATGGAACAGTGAAATGACGGCAAAGTTATAAGGGATAGGAAGGAGCTGGGAGTATTCTTATAAGGTTCTTGCACTACCTGTTAAGTGGTATAGTGTTATTTGAAAGAAGATTTAATACCAGTAGTTACAGCTAATTCAGTTGTAAATATGTATTACAAACATAAGGGCAACCACTAAAAAGAAAAGTATAATTGATATGCTAGGAAAGAAGAAGACTGAATCATAAAATGCTCAGCTCAATTAAAACCAAAGAAGGTATACGCAGGTGTCCATACACATCTGCCTCCCATTGCTCATGAGAGCCCAGTAAAATAAGAATATAGCTGTATAAAAGGGAAAACCCCTGAACAATGGCAAGAATGGGAAGAGAAAGAGGTTTTAAAGACTTCTGGGAGAAGGCAGACAGGGAGGGAGCAGCTCCAGACTACAGAGGCAGAGAAACCCACAGTAAAAAAAAAAAAAAAAACCCTGCCTGGAATGCAGAAAAGAAGAGCCCATGATGGAGCTCTGAGCTCAGAGTCAGCAAATGCAGTGCAGCCCAAAGTGGGGAGGAGTCTGATCTGCCCCTGCCCCACACTCACCTCAGGAGCATGAGCAGCTTTTATACCAGGGCAAAATGCTGAACAAATGTTTAGGGAAAGTGAAGGCTTCTCCAGAGAGAGAAGTGAGCTCCTAAGATAAAAGTCTTCTTTATTCTGGCATCTGAAATGTCCTCAACATAATAGAAAATTCCCAGCAATGCCCTTATTCTCTCAGAGAAAATTTGCCAATCAACTCACCACACTGGTCCACACAGAGCTGCTGATCAAAATCCTGTTCAGGGAAGGTCTAGCTGGAAACTCTCCAACTTATAAAAACTAAGTGGCAGAGCCCTTGTCTACATCCATTTTTTCTTAAAGAACCAATAACATGAAGAGCTGAACCCAAAGAAGAGAACTCAAGCAATAGAAAAGAACAGCTAACTACTGGGCTGAGAGTGATTTGGGAAGAATGTCACATCAAATAAGCAAGAATAGAAGATCAGGAAAACAGATTACTCATGGAAGATTAAACCACATGCTTATCTCAGCACCCTCCCCTCAAGCCCCAGAAAAACAGGGACCAAGAAATAAAGAGATATAAAGCCACAATGGAAAAGAGAAGAAAGAACAATAGCCAAAAGACGTCAGCAGGTGGAAACCTGCTGGAAAGTCAGGTGGAAACCTGACTTAGAGGTGGAAAGCAGCAGTGAGACATGTGGTAACTGAGGAGCAGCCCAGGAAGCAGCAGACCTGCAGAACTGAGCAGAAGCGAGGCACAGCCCATGCCCAGAGGTCTCAGGCACCAAGAACAGCCCAGGGCAGGATGCAGGTGCAGCTGAACACAGGAGGAGGAGTCTAAGGTCTCCCAACCCATAGCCCCTATTCCCCATCCTGCCAAAAGACTAGAGGTTTATTCTCTAGAGTGGTGAATACCATAGCCATTAACCACATTTAATTTTTTTAATTTAAAAGCAAATAAAAGTTACAACTCAGTTCTGCCACACTAGCCATATATTAAGTGCTCAACAGCCATAAGTGTCTAGTGGTAACCTTACTAGACAGTTCAGATCTAGAACATTCCATCATCATATAAAGCTCTACTGGACGAAGCTGCTCTGGGGAAGGTAAGCCTAAGAGGCTCAGAGCTGGAAGCCAGGCATAGCTGAGGACAGCCATGAGGTGCCCAACTAGACAGGGAGTTCGAGCGGGGCTGAAGGCAGAATTCTGGACCAGAAGGGCCCCTCCCCAACTAAACTACAGGATCTGGGAAGCCAGGCATGGAAAACCTGGCCCATTTGACAAGCTTAAAAAATATCAAACCAAGTATTCTTAGAAAGTAAAAATCACTATCAAAATAAATCCAAGAACATCTCCTATGTAACAAAAAAGATAAAAAAGGCAGGACTATGAGGGAAAAGCTAAGGGACCCAGAGGATCACACCTGGAAATTCAACATCCAATTCACAGGAGCACCAAAAAAGAGAAAACAGAAGCAGAGAATGTGATCAAACTCACAACAGAAGCAAAGTCCCCTGTGCCAAAGAATGCAAGTCCTCTCCCTAAAATTGTCCAGCTAATGCCTGAGAAAAGGAAAAAAGGCCCAGAGTAAGTCATACCCTCAAGAAACATCAGGTCCTGGAAAGTTTCAGAGGTAAAAAAGGCTCCTGGGGACTTCCCTGGTGGCACAGTGGTTAAGAATCCACCTGCCAATGCAGGGGACACGGGTTCAAACCCTGGTCCGGGAAGATCCCACATGCCACGGAGCAACTAAGCCCATGTGCCACAACTACTGAGCCTGCGCTCCAGAGCCCACGAGCCACAAATACTGAAGCCTGTGCGCCTAGAAGCCTGTGCTCCACAACAAGACAAGCTATCGCAATGAGAAGCCCGCGCACTGCAAGGAAGAGTAGCCCCCGCTTGCCACAACTAGAGAAAGCCCATGCAGCAACGAAGACCCAATGCAGCCAAAAATAAATAAATAAAGTTCATCACTTTATTCCTTTGTAGTGGATATTATAAAAAAAAATTTTTTTAAAAAGGCTCCTGAGAAAGAAACTCAGCCATGGAACTTGGCAATAGTGGATGCAGGAAGGCAATGTAACAATGTTTCCAGTCTCCCCACCTAGCCAAGCTATCAACCAACTATGAAAATGTATTTATTCTGTTCAAAGGTAGGAGTTCAGAAAGCTCATCTTCTACAAAATTTAAGTACTTGAAGAAAACACAAGGCACAAGTCCACTTTTTATAAGGCACATGTGCACACACTAAAAGCTAACTAACCCTTAGTGCCTCACATGTAGTAATTGGCTTAAAGTTTTGACAGCCCTGTGAGTCAGGTAGTTCTGATTATCCCTAATTCACAGGTGAGGAATGACTGAGCGGTGGAGCTAGGATGTGAACCCAAGTAGTCTGAACCAGGGCTCATGCGACTAACCCTCACTCAGTGCTGCCTCTCAATTTAGTTACTAATGCTCCGTTCCTCCTTCCCAAGTTCACTGTCAGCAGTATGTGTTACTTTTGTATCGCAGAAAAAAGAAATTTTTCATTAGTGCAAAATAGGTCAAAAATAAAACAAAAAGAAAAAAACTACTTCTCTTATACTAAATCAAAGTTACGGAAATCCAAGCCTCAAAGTCTCCATCTATATAATGAAGATGACCACAGAGGCCCCCTCCTTAGCCACTGTGAGGATTAAACAGTGACCTATGAAAAGACCTTGGTCCTGTGTGACTATTATCAGAAAGACAGTATGTTCCCAGACGTAAACAGATTAAAACACGCGATGGGAAAAAAAAAAAAAACAGATGGCAGAAAAAATGTGGAACACACAAAAAAAGGGAAGAATAAAGGCAAAATAGAAAACAGTAAAAAATACGGTAGATATTAATCCAATCATATCAAATTACTCTAAATGACAAGAATTAATTAAAAGAAAGACTGTCAGACTAGATAAAAAAACAAGACTCAGTTATGTGGTATCTATAGAAGCGCATTTTAAATATAATGACAAAGATAGATTAAAAGTAAAGGGATGAAGAAAGACACATGCTGACAATCAAGAGAAAGCTGGGGTAGCTATATTAATTTCAGACTTCACAGCAAGGAAAATTACGCAAAGGGCACACTACATAATAAAGGGGGTCAATTTTCCAAAAGGACATAACAATCCTTAATGTGTATGCACCCAATAGTGTCAAAATACATGAAGCAGAAACTAACAGAAATGCAAGGAGAAAAAGATGAATTCACTGATATAGTCTGAAATTTCAACACCCCTCTGTCAGTAATTGACAGATCCAGCATGAAGCTAGTAAGGACACAGCTGAACTGAACACCACCAACTACCAACCGTACATAACTGGTATGTACAGAATACTTCAATATCAGAATATACATTTTTCTCAAGCTCACATAAAGACATAACATTCACTAAGAGACCACATTCTGAGTCATAAAACACATTTTAACAAATTAAAAATATAAATCATACAAAATATACTCTCAGACCCATTAATAACTCATAGGTCAAAGAAGTCTCCAGAGATGTTTAAAAATATTTTGAACTAATGAAAATGAAAACACAACTCAATTGTCGGATGCAGCAAAAGCAGTGCTTAGAGGGAAATTTATATCACTGAATGCACATATTAGAAAGAAAACCTAAAATTCAATAATCTAAGCTTTCACCATGGAAAATGAAACTAAATCCAAAAGGAAGCAGACAATAAAAACTAGAACAGAAATCAGTCAAATTAAAAACAGGAAATGAACAGAGGGGGGAAAAGCTAGTCTTTTAAAAAGATCAGTGAAATTGAAAAGCCTCTAGCCAGCTTAGAGGGGAAAAAAAAAGTAGAAGCAAATTAACATCAGAATTAAGAGGGGCCGTCTCTACTAATCCCATAGACTTTAAAAGGGTAATAAAGGAATACTGTAAAAAAAAAAAAAAAAAAAAAAAAACTTCTATGCCCACAAATTTAAAACTTAGATAAGTGGACCAATTCCTTGAAAGACACAACCTGCCAAAACTCTAACAATCTGAACAAACCCATATCTATTAAAGAAATAGAATAAATAATAATCTTCCTAAACAGAAAACACCACACCCAAATAGGTACACTGGTGAATTCTATCAAACATTTAAGAAATTGTGCCAAATCTCTTCCATAAGATAGATGCAAAACACTTCCTAACTTATGAGACCAGCATTTTACAGGAAGGCCAAAGATCATAAAAACTACAGACCAATCTCTCTCACAAACACAGACAAAAATCCTCTACTAATATTAGCAAATCAAATTTAACAATGTATAAAAACAATTATTCTAGGTATGCAAAGCTGGTTCAATATTCAAAAAGTTAATTAATATAATCTACCACTTCAACAGGATAAAAGAACACTCACTGTGGTGTTATTTATGAAGGCAAAATCCTAAGCACAACTTGATACCAATAATTGGAGAGAAGTTTGAATAAATTATGGTAAAGCATACAAAGAAGTATCATAGAGCTATTAAAAATGTTTCATTCACCTAGAAGATGCTTTGGTTACACACAAAAAAACTGCAGAGTAATGTAGACACCAGTTTTGAAATGAGAAAGAATTCTATAAACATGAACAGAAGAGAGAAGGAAGACGTGGAAGTAGTCAGCATTTCCATTGTGTGATTTAACTTGAAATCAATCATGTGTGGCTTTAGAAGTTGAAAGAGTACAGTCCAAGGAAGCAAAAAAGATCCCATGTAGAGTGAACCCTTCTATTCTTATTTTGAAGTTGCGGACATCAAGACCTACTCTGCCTGTATAATCCATAATCCTGGTTACTCCTGCAACTTTCTGATGATCTAATATGTGAGCAGTTGATCAGGAAACCTAACTATATCTAGATAGTTATCCCGATTTTTATTAATATATGACAAAATTTGGGGAAACTTTAAATCAGGTATGAGAAAATATGCTAAAAAATTCCACAAATTCAAAATAGAAACATACCTTTTTTCTTCAGAAGAGCTCATATTTTCTCCATAAAGTAGTAGAATAAGTCCTTCTTCTACAGAAGCAATTCTTGCCAAAATATCAGCTACATGAATTAAAGCTGTTTCAGAGCAATTTGGAGCAGCCTGTACATTAAATATATAATTTTAAGACATGCTAACATATCACAGACTAATATTCAAGGGTGGTCGTGTAGTCTAATAAAGTTATATTACCACAACAAGTTGATTGTTTGGCTGTGAAATAATGTCTGAATTAAATGTGTCATTAGATTATATTCTTGTACCAGCACAGTTGATAAGGCAAATACATATAAACTTTTTACCCAAACCAATTATTATTAAGACAGTTAAAAGAATTGCTGCTATCACAGTTTTATATGTATATAATTCTAGTTGACAAATGCAGTAGCTCTTCTTCTTTGCCCTTCTCACTCACTGGGTTCTTGTATATCCAATCTAATTTTATTATACACAGTATCTAATATACTACCATCTTTTCTAAGGGATACCATCCCTTCCTACACCTGGTTGTTGGGTCATGAGTTGTAGGTGTGACTAAGGACAGCCAATTCATGGGCTGGCCAATAGCCAATGATGCCATCTAATGAGAAAACATAGGTTGGACCAATCATATTTCCCCACTTTTGATTCTTAGAAGTACTAAAACTAGCTTTACCAGTATATACTGGTAAAGAAAGATGCCAAAAGAAAACAAAGTTAAAGATAGATGTATAAAGCAAAGAAGTAAACAATAGCTATGGCTCAAGATTCAGGAGTACATTTCTCAGCTCTGGTATATGGTTTATGTTTCACAATTTACTTTATGGCATTCTATAATATTCAGTTGTGTATTATGCTCTATTTGTTTCTTCTCTGCTCATCTTGTTTCCCTGAGGTTGAGTAAGGTCAAAATACTTTCATTATATCTACTTACTTACCTAGAATTCCATACTTTGTACTACATTCACATAAAAGCTTAATGTTTTCTAAATGAGCAATAAATACTGAATACTTGAATGGGTGAGCAGCTGCCCAGCCCATTGAGAGGTGGGCAAAGGGAGACGAAGCTAATAAAAACACTACAAAACACGGACGTGGAAAGGCGAAAACCTGTAGCCTACTGATAAAGCTTTAAGTCATTCCCCAGAAATTCAAGTCATAAAAAGTGGAGAGATATATTAGACTGCACTAGTGGTAGTGGTACCAACTCTTCCACCTGTTATATGTCTGACCTTAAGCAATTTGCTTCTTTCAGCCTCAGCTGTGAAGGTTAAATTATATAATGTAAGGAAATATACTGTACAATCTGTAAAGAGACATATATGTATGTTCAGAACTGGGATAATTATAAGTTTTTCTAAAGTAGTACTTGTTCTTCATGTAAAACAAAGCTGGCTCTTCAGGAAAATATTTCCAAAGGCTATACAGTTGCCATCAAAACAAACAACAAAACATTCACAAGACTTATTAGATTTGCAAAACAAATAGCTTAATATAATAACTTTAGTCCTTACAATCTAAGCCTGACCAAAAGAAGTTTAAGATGTTATATGTACCTTTCCCCCCACATTGTCATAACTAAAATCAACTGATTGTATAAACTAAGATTTAAAATACATTTATAGGGAAAACGGTATAATACTTCAGATTATCAAATTACAAGTCCCACTGAATATTCACTAATATCCAATTAAGAGGCTCTTTAACACTAACCTTAGTTCCTTTCATTAGGTTATGAATAGGTTGAAGAAGCGCCTGGATCACAGTGTTGTTATATAAACATTCAATTGCACATTCTTTTTGATCACAGAGTATACAAAGAATTTCAGTTACCATACTTGCAGGAGAGTAATTCTCTGATAAAGAAGAAGTATTTTTTGAAAATTAAAACTTAGAACATTATTATATCTTTTATTTCTGTTAACTACAGCTGTTCCAAAAAGCTCATCAAGGTTAATTAAAGGATGCCCAAAGGATGATTTATTACCAAATTATGACCTTAAACTTAAGAGAATGTTAGCTTAACTTATCTTCAAGTTAATAAAAGTGAGTAAATGATAACATAAATACCAAAAGACACCATGAGATCATTTGCTGTTTGACATTAAAGCTCTGCTTGATAGTGAGAATGTGGTCTGAAACAAATTCACAACTTCTCCCCTCCTGGCAAACACCTTACTTAGTGTATTCACTTTTCTTCTTTTTCTTAAAAAAGAAGGAAAGTGTCTTCAGGTGTCAAGCCTCGTAGAAAATTAGAGTCATTAAGACAAAACACAACCAAAAAGAAGGCAGAAGAGAAACTTTAATGGAGACTAGAATACTTCTTGTGTTACCATGAAACCAATGAAATGAATGAGAATTTTTAAGACTTTGTTTTAAATATATATAGGAAGACACAGATACAAATAAATATAATATGGGGAACAGTCCCTAAAATAAATATGGTATTTTTAGTTTCATAAATTAACATTTCCAGATATTTGAACTCCTAATATACTGAACAAAATAGTGTTTTACATGAAAATAATAAAGTTTTACAAGACAGTGTTATACAGAAGTTAGTAATGTAAGGTTGTCCTAGTAAGATACAAGACTAAAACACCAAAGTTCTTAATTTATACACAATATTCCATACTCCATAAATACACTAAGCAAATACTTGACAGAAAGGGAAAACAGAAACGTTCAGTGATTTTTTTTAACCAGCTCAAGATGAGAAATGCTGTTTGCAGTGAGAGACTACTGATGAGCATCTGACCATTATTCATTCATTCATCCAACTTTCTGCTACTTTTGAGTACTATGTAGACAAAGAAGTAAATAAGACAAATAGTCCACAAGATGGTAAACCAAGACATTATCAATTATAACAAAGGATAATATTTTTCATAAAGGAAGCATAGTATGCTGTAGGAGCATAGAGCAGGGGTACCTAACCTAGTAGTTTATACATGTAAATATCAATACCTTAAAGGCAGAAAAAGTATGAGAAACATTGTTAGGACTAATAGGCTGTTACAATTGCATGGATAAAACCTACCAATTGATAGATGTATTACAACACTAATATATGACCCAAATAATTTTTTTCTGTGATTCACCTGTGTTCCTCTAAGAATTTGTACCATCATTTCTAAAGTAACTTCCACGTTTAGAACGCTTGAGTCTATAAATCTGGGGGGATGGGGGAGGAGGCGGGTTGTTATTAAGTGTTTTACTTTGAAAACAAACTTTTTCCTTTGAATATCAATACAAGTTACCTTTAAAATGTTAACGTTTAAAAAAAATTTTATAAGTCAGTCAACAGTTATAAGACTAAAAGGTATTTTTCTGAAAAAAAGAAAAGGTTTTCCTTTGCTTTATTCTTCAATAAAAGACGACCCCGAAAATAAGTATTGGATATAAGCTGAAACAAGCAAGCTGATCAAAACACCCAAGAAAATATAAAGGATAGAAAATACCAATAAAGAACACACTAGTACCTATCGAACTTATCTTAATATCGTTTAACAACATCTTGATCTTAAACATCAGAATTCTCAGCAAAATTGGTTCTAAATAAAAATATACACCTTAAGTATCAATGAAAAAATTAAATTTCATGGTTTATTTCCAGGACCAAGGTAACTTCTTTTTCTTTTTTAACTTTTTTAAAATAGATCCTTATTGGCGTATAATTGCTTCACAATACCTTTAGTTTCTGCTGCACAACAAAGCGAATCAGCCATATGCATACACGTCCCCATATCCCCTCCCTCTTGAGCCTCCCTCCCTTCATCCCTAGCCCACCCCTCTAGGTCATCTCAAAGTACCAAGCTGTACTCCCTGTGCTACACTGCTGTTTCCCACCAGCCAACTATTTTACATTCAGTAGTGTATATATGTCAATGCTACTCTCACTTTGCCCCAGCTTCCCCCTCCCATCCCATGTCATCAAGTCCATTCTCTATGTCTACCTCTTTATTCCTGCCCTGCAACTAGGTTCATCAGAACCTTTTTTTTTTTTTTTAAGATTCCATATATATGCGTTGGCATACAGTATTTTTCTCTTTCTGACGTACTTCACTCTGTATGACAGACTCTAGGTCCATCCACCTCACTACAAATAACTCAATTTTGTTTCTTTTTATGGCTTTGTAATATTCCATTGTATATATGTGCCACATCTTCTTTATCCATTGATCTGTTCATGGACATATAGGTTGGTTCCATGTCCAGGCTACTGTAAATAGTGCTGCAATGAACACTGTGGTACATGTCTCTTTTTGAATTATGGTTTTCTCAGGGTATATGCGCAGTAGTGGGATTGCTGGGTCATATGGTAGTTCTATTTTTAGTTTTGTAAAGAACCTCTACACTGTTTTCCATAGTGGTTGTTATCAATTTACATTCCCACCAACAGTGCAGGAGGGTTCCCTTTTCACCACACCCTTTCCAGCATTTTTTTGATAATGGCCATTCTGACCAATGTGAGGTGATACCTCATTGTAGTTTTGATTTGCATTTCTCTAATAGTTAGTGGTTTTGAGCATCTTTTCATGTGCCTCTTGGTTGTCTGTATGTCTTCCTTGGTGAAATGTCTATTTAGGTCTTCTGCCCATTTTATAACTGGATTGTTTTCTTGATACTTGAGCTCCATGAGCTGTTTGTATATTTTGGAGATTAATCCTTTATCTATTGTTTCATTTGCAAATATTTTCTCCCATTCTGAGGGTTGTCTTTTTGTCTTGTTTATGGTTTCCTTTGCTGTGCAAAACCTTTTAAGTCCCATTTGTTTTTGTTTTTATTTCTGTTACTCTAGGAGATAGGTTAAAAAAGATCTTGCTGTGGTTTATGTCAGTGTTTTTCCTATGTTTTCCTCTAATAGTTTTATAGTGTCTGATCTTACAATTAAGTCTTTAATCCATTTGAAGTTTATTTTTGTATGGTGTTAGGTAGTGTTCTAATTTCATTCTTTTACATGTAGCTGTCCAGTTTTCACAGCATCAGTTATTGAAGAGGCTGTCTTTTCTCCACTGTATGTTCTTGCCTCCTTTGTCATAAATTAGGTGCCCGTATTTGTGTGGGTTTATCTCTGGGCATTCTAACCTGTACTCTTGATCTATATTTCCATTTTTGTGCCAGCACCATACCGTCTTGATTACTGTAGCTTTGTGGTAAAGTTTGAAGTCAGGGAGCCTGATTCCCCCAACTCCATTGTTCTTTCTCAAGATTGCTTTAGCTATTCAGGGGTCTTTTGTGTTTCCACATGAATTGTAAGATTTTTTGTTCTAATTCTGTGAAGAATGCCATTGGTAGCTTGATAGGGATTGCAATAAATCTGTAGATTGCTTTGGGTAGTATAGTCATTTTCACAATGTTGATTCTTCCAATACAAGAACATGGTATATCTCTCCATCTGTTTATGTCATCTTTGATTTCTTTCAACAGTGTTTAATAGTTTTCTGAGTACAAGTCTTTCACCTCCTTAGGCAGGTTTCTTCCTAGGTATTTTATTCTTTTTGTTGCAATGGTAAATGGGAGTGTTTCCTTAATTTCTCTTTCTGAATTTTCGTTGTTGGTGTATAGGAATGCCAGAGATTTCTGGGAATTAATTTTGTATCCTGCAACCTTACCAAATTCATTGATTTGTTCTAGTAATTTTCTGCTGGCATCTTTAACCTTTTCTATGTGTAGTATCACATCATCAGCAAAGTGAGTTTTACTTCTTTTCCAACTTGTATTCATTTCTTTTTCTTCTCTGACTGCTGTGGCTACGACTTCCAAAACTATGTTGAATAATAGTGGCGAGAGTGGACATCCTTGTCTTGCTCCTGATCTTAGTGGAAATGCTTTGTTTTTCACTATTGAGTATGATGTTTGCTGTGGGTTTGTCATATACGGCCTTTATTATGCTGAGGTAGCTTCCCTCTATGCCCATTTTCTGGAGAGTTTTTATCATAAATAGGTGTTGAATTTTTTCAAAAGCTTTTTCTGCATCTATTGAGATGACCATATGGTTTTTATTCCTTAATTTGTTAATGTGGTGTGTCACACTGATTTAGGTATACTGAAGAATCCTTGCATCCCTGGGATAAATCCCACTTGATCATGGTGTATGATCCTTTTAATGTGCTGTTGGATTCTGTTTGCTAGTATTTTGTTCAGGATTTTTGCATCTATGTTCATCAGTGATATTGGTCTATAATTTTCTTTTTTTGTGATATCTTTTTCTGGTTTTGGTATCAGGCTGATGGTGGCTTCGTAGAATGAATTTGAGAGTGCTTCTCCCTCTGTAGTTTTTTAGAAGAGTTTGAGAAGGATCAGTGTTAGCTCTTCTCTAAATGTTTGATAGAATTCTCCTGTGAAGCCATCTGGGAGGACCAATGTAATTTCTTATGAATAATGCTGCATCTTAATGAAACCTCTTTACTAAACTAGGTCCATCACTCAAAACATCCAGAAAATAGAATATTTTTAGATGGTTTCTATTTCTCTATTTATAATAACAATAGAAGCAGAATTACCTAAATGACCAGGTGATGTCATCTTTGGACAACTTGGTGAGTAATAGATAAGTTGGGTAAACAAAACCAGCAGATCTGCAAGGGATACTGAATCTTCAAAAAGGAAGGAAAAAAAAAAGTTATTCTCTAGCATATGTTTACAATTTAGAAAAATTTTAACTAAGCTTCCATCCTCCTAATCTGAGGTTTCATAAAGACTGTGGTACAATTAGGGAGAAAGGGGCTATAATCCAAGATTATATCAGGAAGAATAAGTTAGACATAGTAAGTTAAAAGATAATGAGGGTAAATCATGCAATAGGTGCTATGTGAAGGTGTAGTTTTACCACTTATGTTGAACCAATCATTTAATATAAACCTACCATAGGAAGATCTATGAATCTGATCAGGGCTGTCTCAGTTTATTCAATTAGGAGCAGTAAAATTCAGCTTAGCATGTTGGTCCAGCTAACTTACCTATATAGCACTGTACGATAGAGGTTAGCAAACCTTGACCAGATAGTGAATAGTGTTGACTTTGTGGCCAAACAGTCTGTCACAAAGATTCAGCTCTGCTCTTGATGCACTAAAGTAGCCATAGACAATTTGCAAATGAATGAGTGTGGCTATTTTCCAAAAAAATTTATGTATGCTGAAATTTGAATTTTATATATTTTTCCCCCATCACACATTAAGTTTTCCCAATAATTTAAGAATATACAAGCTAATCTTAGCTCAAAATCCATACAGAACAGTGTACCAGATTTGGTCTATGGGCTGTAGTTTACCAACACCTGCTATAGAAGCTTACATAAAAAATTTCTGGTGAAAGCACATGTGAATTAAAAGTGAATGCTGACCTATACTAAATACAGTAGGATAGATGTCTCAAAACTGAGTTTTGAGATGATCTGTGATATCTGATAGGCCAAAATGTTGCTGTCAAGTCAATTTAAAAAATGTTAAATAAGTTGGATGATAGATATAAATTTAAGTTGAACACCTGAAACATCACAAATATACATTAATCTTTCTATTTCTGTAAAGTTCACAATATCCTATACAATGGCAGCTCTTTTCTTGCAAGTCATTTCTCTGCATGCCCATTATATGTAGAATTGAATTATATGGCAGTACCACATAAAAGTACATAAAACACTTTTTCTTAAGGAGTTCACAATCAACTTAACCATGGAGAAAAGGCTTAAGTAAAACAACTAGGAAACAGTATAAAATGTTCAAAATGAAGATACTTTATAACAGGAGTGGGAATCTATAGCCATCATATCCTAATTTTGTAAGGCCTGCAAGCTAAGAATGATTTTTCCATTTTTAAAAGGTGTGTAAAGCATGTCAGGGTCCTCAAAACCATTCCCAGATTCACTAGGAAGACTCACAGAATTAAACATACAGTAATACCCCCAGCTATGATTACAACAAAAGAATACAAAGTAAAATCAAAGGAAAAAGGCACATAGGGTGAAATCAAGAGCAAACCAGGTACAACTGTCCAAGCGTCCTCTCCCAAGGAATCACAGAGAATACACTTAATTCTTCCAACAACAAGTTGTGACAACACATGTGAAATGCTGTCTACCAAGGAAGCTCATTAGAGAGTCAATGTGCAAAGTTTTTTATTGGAGACTGATCATATACATAAGCACTCTCTGCCCAATACATACCAGGGTTCCAGACACCCAGAAAGAAAGCAGGTTTTCAGCTTAAAACACATTGTTTGTATTAAGAGTGGTTCACTGTGCCTAAAATGTTATTAGTTCTGGCAACAGTGAAAAATCCAAGTTCCTAGATGCCAGCCAAAGTCCAGCCTTGCAAGCAGCCCTTTCTAAGGATAGTGGTCTCTGGCCTAATGCGTTAACTTTTTTGCACATGCATGCGTGTGCATATATACACACACAAAGAATATGCAACAGAGACAGTATGTGGCCCCAACAGCCCAAAATATTTATTATCTGGCACTTTACAGGCAAAGTTTGCTGATCTCTACTCTGTAATATATGCCTAGAATAGACAAAAGCTTTAAGGAAAGTAAGGAAGACAACTAACAGCATGTGAATTCTGAAGGAGAAAACTTTAAAAACGGGACTTAGGGTAACAATAATATAGTAATATATCATATGGTACAGGGCTTTGCAGTTTATAAAATACTATTCCCAAACCTCTTCTCTGTGATCATCTCAAATATTCCCTGAGTCCAGCACTGATATTCTATTTTTACAGATAAAGAAACAAATAGTTCAGTGATTTGCCCAAAGATCTCAGCTAGTTTTTAGGGGAACCAGAACTTAAACAAGGACTTCCAGTTCTGTATCCAGATTTGGATCATCCAGTATATCTAGGATTTTGAAGGTCAGAGAAAAAATAAGGAAAACATTAAAGACAGGGAAAATAAAATTATACATATAGGAAGAAGTACATACTGAAAAACAAAAAAAAATAATAATACTTCAAGATATGTAAGCCTGTCAGCAGAACAAAAGGTATGTTGCTCAGTACCCTAGGAGAGACCAAGCCAAACCTCTAAATTTTAAAACTCCATAGCACAAATCTTACCATACTGAACATATTCATATCTAATTGCACTTACCTTTTCTATTCTTCAGCTTTATAGGAAATAGCTTTCTGCCTTGTGTATAGATCAATAATCTTCCTAAAAGGCACAGTGAGTGAATGAAATAAATATATTGTAATTCTTGTCCTGAGTAGTAGAAAGTTTTCTGCTTATTCCCTTTAAAGAAAAACAATTACATTTGTTTTAATGCCATTATATTTTACAGTACTTATTTCATTAAACAAGGCTGAATATTAAACAAGGTTGCAGTCTATAATGGAGACACTCGGTGTAAATTTTTTTTAAATTCTTTACTGTTTCCCAAGATACTTTAACACACCTAAATCTGAAGAAAAGCATTCATAATAAAATTTATCAAACCGCAGAAAAGTACAACATGCATACCGTGTCCATTCTAAAACAAACACCATAAGATTGTTAGTTATCTCTCACTATAAAGATACTTCAAGTTAAGGAAGAAAGGAATATAAAACATTACTTATTGTTTAATTCTACCAATTAAAAGCCAGTACTACAAACGATCATATTTATAACCATGTTTGCAAATGAAATTACAATCTCTAAAATACAGACTGCTTCTAACATATATCATTTATTCACTCATTCATCCATACATTCGAGATCTATTGAGTACCTCTTTTATTTAAGACCCTGAACTACTTGCTGGTGTCAAAAACCAAGAAGCAGCATGAAACTGGGCTTCCAATTCAGAGTACAGCAAACAGCCTGTTACGCACAGAGCATGGCGAGAACAAGTAGGAGAAACAAAAGACTAGAGAGTAGCTGCAGCAGATTACATAGGACTTAGCTGCAGAAAGAGTATGGGCTTTATTATAGAGGCAATTGGGATGATATTAAAGGGTTTCAAGCAGGAAAGGAATCAAACATGCATGTGGAAAACTGACTCTAATGGCAACATGGAAAGGTGAATGGAAGAAGGCCAAGGCTTAAAGTAAGACTCATTAGGAAAATCATGAACAAAAGCCTCCATAAGAAAAAAGAATGGAGAACAGCAGACAAATGTTTAAGGAACTGAAATCAATATGCCTTAACCAGAATTACATGCAGACCATGGAAAGATAAAAAAAATTCTCAAGTTCCTAACTCAAATATCTGTGTACATAGTAAATTCTTCTATTTAATTCTGAAGAAAAAATGTTTAGAAAGAGAATAGTGATTTCAGTCCTTGATATTTTAATATTGAAGTTCCCATGGAACTTCCAGATGGAATACTAAATATAATGAGTACATTGGTCTGGAATTCATGAAAGGAGTATAGACTTAAATATTTCAGAGTCATCACTTATATATATTAATATGTAATATTTGAAACCATGAGAGTGAATGGGCTCCCTCAAGAAAGAACAGGTAGACTAAGCTGAAAAAAAAATAAAAGGCAAAACTTTTGTGAGTACAGACATATAAAGAAAAGAGCCTTTCAAGTGACTAAGAAAAACTTATTAGATGAGAATGAGGAAATCAAAGAATGGTACTAGGAAGATGAGGGAAAGGGTCAAGAGAGGCGAATGCTATAAAATGAGGGCAAGAAAGAAGAGAAAGTTAATAATGGGAAGATCACTGAACCATAGAAATAAAAGCCTGATTTCCATGGTTAAGAAGTGAATAGGCGGTAAAGAAATGGGGCCTGGGTGTATATTAAACACTTGGAAGGCCTTTTCTCTTAAGGGAAGCAGAGAGATGTAAGGTACATATGAACTTGCTCAGTTTTTTATATGAAAGATATGAGTAGGTTTAGAGAATGCAAGGAAAGATACCAATAGAAGGGGAGACACAACAACAAATGAAGCAGTGTCCTGGTTCTTTAAAAAAAAAAAAAAAAAACACCAGATGGAAACAGAATCAAGAACAGTTGAATAGATCAATCTGGAATGGAAGGACTACTCTTCATTGTAGCCTGGAGAACGGAATACTGATAAGGGCATATAAATATGCATCTGTAGGTATAGTTGCAGGACATTTGGGAATTTCATAGCCAAAATGTTCCATTTTTCTCAGTAAAGTAGGATGCAAGGTTTCCTCGAGAGAAAAGTGGGCAGGAGCAAGGCAGTGGGTTTGATGGGCCTGGTGGAACACTGAAGAAAGAACATCTAAGTTGATTCCAAAGCAACACAAAGAGCCATGGAAGCTAGAGAAATACATCAGTGCACCATCAATTTAACGTTACAATGCTCTCTGTTCAATTTCCTGAGGACCAGAGATGATCTAAAGTTGAGTAACTGCAGGCAGGAAACTCTGAAAGAGAAGAAAGCAAGAATTTTGAAAGAAATGTCAAAAGAATGCAGTGAAGCACTCAGAGGTCTTCACCAGATAGGGAAAAAAATCAAAGCCATGAAGGGCTGGGAGAGTGGTAGAGGGAAAAAAAGCTAGATACAACATTTTAATACTAGATTAGAAAAATTTATGAATTTACAGATGATAGAATATATATATCAACTTATATACCTTTTTTGTCTCTCGAAGTTCTGGCTTCTGTACTTTCTCCTCTACTACAAAACACTTATCTGTTGAAACCTGTTAATAATTGGTCTTTGACCATTTTTCTTGAGTTAAGAATTTACTCAGGGATAAAGAAAATTATAAGATATCTTCATATTCTCAAAGAACTTAATATTTGCTTAGAGAAGTGACATAAAATAGAATGATAAAAAGACATCAAATTCACATGGCAAGTTGTGTGACGTAAGCAAAAGGACAATAAAAATTCACACTAGGCAAGGAAGCTTCCTGAAAACAAAGTTTATTCTTTCATAAGATTTATATCAGTGTAGGGGACTATGGATAGTGGCAGCTGGAGTAGGAATAACAAAGTATACAGGCACTGGTATGCCTTCTAAGAGAAGATTCACTTTAATCAATAACTAGATATGAGATTGGATAGATATATTAAGACCAGATTATGAAATAACTAGGATATTTTAGCTCAGACTGAGGATAAGCAGAGAAGAATCACAGAGTGGGGTGAAGTGTCCAATAATAAAACAGTATTTTATAAAACAGAAACTTTCCTCCCACTAAAATGCATAAATGGCTGATATACTCACTCTTTCTTCCTCTAGTGTATTGAAGTATAACACACTAGGACATACACCGTGGTATGAACTGAAGAATTGCAGATGGTAAGATTCACTACAATAACATCAAATGTAGATCAGCTATAAAAAGTCATCATTATGGTATATCTTAAATTCGTGGAAAGTATTTTGTATTAGCAAAAGCAATCTAATTTATATTAAAAAATAAATTACTAAGCTATTTTTATTAACAAAATTTACCATTTTTAAAATGTAACAAACTATCATACTCACCACAAGGCTTTGAATGTCCCAAAACCTCATCAGCTTTCATGGTTTTACACAACTCAAAGTACTGAACACACTGCTGAACTGCTGTAGTTATCTAATAAAATAATAGCTTATTAATTCCAGAAGTTTAAGTCCACAAGTCCATGTATTAAAAGAAGTTAGTCAAGGCTGTAAAATATGCTGGGAAAATATTTAAGAAAAATATTCAGAAAATCTAGAATAGCACCTTTCCAGGCCATTAAAGCTCAGTCTCCCCAGTTACATTTTAACTATGGCATCATTCTGGGAAACACAGAAAATATTTGTAAACCAACAAACATAACATTGTCACAGTGTTGGTGTCAAGGCAAAAATACAACTGTACTTTACATTTTATAGTGAAAGATGCAAAAATTATGGCCATGACTTTAAAAAGTATCTTGCCAATATCCCCAGTTCCCTTGCCTTTGAGTCTTTTCTTCCTACTTAGCCAGCAAAATGTGAACTGGATCTAGCCTTCATTTCTATCTTAGATACCAGAATTGCTAAAAACTATAAAAAAAAAAATCTCAATCCAAAGAACAGTCATAAAAAATGACCTCCAACTTCTGTACCCACCGATTCTCTGATAGTCTTTATTCTACCTCCTTCTCCCATTCTCCTCAAGCAGAGATTTCCGATCTTCTCCCTTTCTTCTGCACCTACATACTTCCTGTAGATGCCCTCTCATTCTAACTCTCAAATAAAATAGAGGCCACCAGTGAGACAAGGAGTGATAACTGTTAGATCTGGTAATAAGGAGGTTTCTGGTGACTTTGAAAAGATCAGTTTCAGGGGAGTTTGGGGAATAAAACTAACTATAAGGAATAGGAACGGAAAAAGTAAAGGCAGCTAGTATAATTTTCATTTTCAAGAAGGCTGGTTGTAAAAGAAAAAAATGAGTAAAACATAGGGGTGGGATCTTAGAGTTAAGAATGAATTCTTCAGGTTGGAAGGATGTGGTCATGTTTAAGTAAATAGAAAGGAAGTTTGACTATGCAGGAGAGAAAGGATAATTGACAGAAAGGTGTCTAAGAGCAGGAGCAGCTAGGACCTAAGTGGAAGGAAGGGTTAAGCTTTAGATGGGAAAAAGATGGAGGTTGTGTGATTGAGGCAAGTTCATAATCATGGAATCAAGGAATTGATAGATTTCCTAGTCTCATTCATTCTTATGGCCTCAGTTTCATGCAAAAGAGTTAACATGGCAGGATTTCTATCATTAGAAAGGCCTGCTTACAAGATTGGTCCTTAACCAGCGTCTGGGAACTTGGATTTCAGGAGCTTCCCCCCATTCTAAGAACTGTACCCTAAACTGTACAAACAATGTGGTTTATGCTGAACATCTGTTTTCCTTCTGGGAATGTGGAATCCCTGGTATGTAGCAGGCAGAAGGTGCCAACATGATTAACCCCCAATTTAAAAAGAAAATGGGCACTGAGTCTCTAATGAGCTACCCTGGTAAACAACATTTCATATGAGCGGTCACAATTTGACACTGGAGAAATTAAGTGGAGTCCTGTGTGACCCCACTGGCAAAAAAGACTCTTGGAGGCTTATGCTTGGTATCTTCCAGACTTTACCCAATGCGCCTCTTCCCTACACCAGTTTTGCTTTGTATCTTTTTTCTGTAAGAAATCATATTTGGGAGTACAACTATGTGCTGACTCTTATAAGTCCTCCCAGCAAATCATCAAATCTGGGGGGTGGGCTTGGGGAACCCCCCTTCCATATCTATGTCTTATCTAGATCAAACTTTAGGATCCAGATCAATAAAATGAAACTTCCCCCCAGAAATCTGGATCTCAAACTCGATATGACCAAATCCACCAAATCTAAAGGTATAACCTTTCCCAACTTTCCTATTTTCTTCCTACTGTTACTTATCTCAATGAATGATAGACACTCAAATGAGTAAGTCCTCACCGAAACTCCTTTCAAAAAGCCAAGTCCTCTAAAACCTACATTCTAAATATAGTACTCCTGAGTCCACCCATTTATCCCAATACACTGTCATAGCCTTAATTCATGTTTCCATCATCTTTTGCTTGGATTACTGCAAAGCCTCTTAGGGGAGAAGCACCTTCAGCCCATTTTCCAAATTTTCCAAAGCCCTAATATGATCATATTACTTCAGTACATGAAAATCTATCAGTGGCTCACTAAACCTCCAGAATAAAGGCCAATCTCCTAAATTTGACAATAAGAACTTTTTAATGATCTAACACTAGTCTTGTTCCTCTTATCCTCCAGATGTTCCCCCTCCCCAGCCACACACACACGCACAGAGAAATACATCTACCTGTGTAAAAGTCTGTCACCAAAAGCCAGTTCAACATGTGACCAAATGACCAATTCATTAAAAGCAAATCCACTAAAAATCTCACCAGTCAATGCACACCAACAGAATTTGAAACACATTCAAAATGAAATTAACAACAGACTCATTTTTATCTGCAAAAGGGAAAGGGCTGAAAATCCCCTTAAGTAGCTCTTTTCTATTTTTTTTTCTTTTTTTTTTTTTATTAGTTTCTGCTTTATAACAAAGTGAATCAGTCATACATATACATCTGTTCCCACATCCCTTCCCTCATGCATCTCCCTCCCTCCCACCCTCCCCATCCCACCCCTCCAGGCGGTCACAAAGCACCGAGCTGATCTCCCTGTGCTCTGCGGCTGCTTCCCACTATCTATCTACCTTACGTTTGGTAGTGTATATATGTCCATGCCTCTCTTTCGCTTTGTCACAGATTACCCTTCCCCCTCCCCATATCCTCAAGTATATTCTCAAGTAGGTCTGTGTCTTTATTCCCGTTTTGCCCCTAGGTTCTTCATGACATTTTTTTTTTTTAAATTCCATATATATGTGTTAGCATACGGTATTTGTCTTTCTCTTTCTGACTAACTTCACTCTGTATGACAGACTCTAGGTCTATCCACCTCATTACAAATAGCTCAGTTTCGTTTCTTTTTATGGACTCTTTTCTATTTTTAATGGAATTATGAGGCCCTATCCTGCCTCATACATGAATGAAACAAACTGAGGTCAACTGGCACAGACCCAATTTAAAACATCTAAGAACTTTTCAAAAAACATCATCCACTTAATATTAGCTTTCAGGGAACTGATTTTCAGGAAATTTCTCTAATACTAATTCACATTTCTCTTAGCAATCTATGTCCAGCCATATGAAATATGTGCAGTTTCCAAGTGTACTATGTGTTTTCCAATCCCTAAAGCCTTTAAACATGCTATTCCATGGCCCTGAAATATTTTCCCACCACTACCTTAACCACCACCCCTCTTTCCCAGAATAACACCTATTCATTAATAAAAAATTTCCCACTATCCTTGAAAATAAGCAATTGTTCTATAGATAAAAACCAGAACCATATTTCTATATAACCATGGTTAACACGTATCTAGAACAAGTTTAAAACCTTCTTAATCATGACATGTCAACAGATCTCAATGAACATACTTTTGTAAGCAAACCAATCAGTTAGCCCCTTTCTTCTAAAAGTCAGCCAACAACAGACACATTCCAGGAAATCTACAGTTGGCATGAACTCACTCTCACCTCTGAAAGCCCAACCTGAATTCCAAGTTTTCCCCAAAATTTTATATTAACAATCTGCTTTGCCTAATTAAGTAAGCAATAAACTCAGTTTTATGCATTGTTTCAGATACTGAACAGTGGTCTTAACCCTCAACGATTCTGGAGCTTACACTGAGATTACCTTGAGGATTCTCATTTGGCATCATTCCACGGGGTCCTCAAAGAAGGGTGTTCACTGGGTCCCCAAGTCCCAAATTTTGATAATCCTTCAGATTTGTTACCACATGAGTCTGTCTCAACAATGATCTAAGCTTCAACTTGCTTCACTGAGTTCTCATTGCTAGATTTTATTTTCCTTGGATTTGTAATGAAATAGGTCTTTGTACAAAGTAGCCTTTTGTTTTGGAGGAGCACCATTTGGTCAATAGTTCTACTATTAACCTGCTTATTCTTCTGTGTTCATTTTGCTTTTGTTATTTGTAGACTCTGAACTCCTGTTTTCTTTTGGTTTAGCTTGCATCTACTGAATATATAAAGGAGTGTTCATAGGAAACAAAAGGAGGCATAGTCCAAAAAGTCTCTAATCCAGTCAACCCAATCCAAGCCAGCCCTGAGATGAGTGGCTACCAGCAATAAACTCATGCAAAGGCAACTGGTCAAACTGCCTTGGGACTTTGACAAAAATTTCATGAGGATACTCCCTGACTTGTCAATTCTTGAAAGAGGGGAATCAATGATCATTATGTCAGCAATCACACAGCCCCTCCCTAGCTTCTGCTTAGTCAGAACCTGAGACACCATTCATAAGCACACACTTTTGCCCAAAAGTACAGGGATCTGTTTCACGTTTGTCATGAGTTTATCTAAGGTGTAACCCCCTTGACAGAACTACTTCCTAGATGAACTTACTCTTAAGATCCTAATTCTTACACATAAATTGGTAAATAGCAACAAAAAAATGACTTTGAAAAACTGCCATTATGGAGAACTTTTGACGTGACAAATATACTTGAGAGGCTCTAAAGAATTAGAAGACAAAAGAACAAATAGCTTCTCTGAGAACTCAAAGTACTATCTCCAGGATAATCTTTCTCACTCTTTAGTTTACTTCCACTCAAACCTTCAAAAACCCATTCTTCCTTGCACTCATTTCTACTCACCTTTATCTTCACTATCCACTTAAACCCACTTCTGTTCCTTCTACTCGTTCCCATTACTTCTTACACGTGCTATCTTTTATTTGAGAAGGGGTAACAATCACAGAAAAAGGTACATCTTAGAAGAGGGACAATAACATGATATAATACCCCCTTTAAACTGCAGGAGCAAAAAGCAGATCTAGGGCTTCCCTGGTGGCGCAGTGGTTGAGAGTCCGCCTGCCGATGCAGGGGACATGGGTTCGTGCCCCGGTCCAGGAAGATCCCACATGCCGCGGAGCGGCTGGGCCCGTGAGCCATGGCCACTGAGCCTGAGCATCCGGAGCCTGTGCTCCACAACGGGAGAGGCCACAACAGTGAGAGGCCCGCGTACCGCAAAAAAAAAAAAAAAAAAAAAAAAAGCAGATCTACAGTAGGTAAATTTAAATATTAAAGAGTCAAGTTGAGGGTATAAAAAGCAATTATCCTAAACCTTAGGAAAGACAAATTTGCTGTAAAATTCAGGATTTTATTTCATACTTATTTTCCTGCACTAGGAAATATGTACCAGCCAGCTCACTTAACTGTTAACCCCTAAGATTGGCAAGGCAGGGTGGGGGCGGTGGGGGGTGGGGGGAGTATAGAAAACAGTAAGGTAGGGAGAATTTAAATAACCTAGCTGTCAATATTTTTTTTAAACGACTTTAAGAGGGCAAGAAAAATAGGAAACGTACTACATAATAAAGCCATTTCAGGGAATGACTTATTCCCTTAAGGGTAAACTGGACAAAAGATTCAAATTGTTAAAAATAAAAGAATAGTTATGCTGATAGCCAAAATGCTTTTCAATTAGTACAGATATTGCTTTAAAAAACTGGTAGCACATACACAAATTATTTGTTGCCCAATGCTACCTACTGAAAATGTCATATGTGCCACAGACAGAACAAACTGCACAAAAGAGTAGCCACTAACCCATATTACTTTTAAATTTAAATTAATTAAAATTAAAGAATCAATTTAGGGACTTCCCTAGTGGCACAATCATAGAGAATATGTCTGCCAATGCAGGGGACATGGGTTTGAGCCCTGGCCTTGGGAAGATCCCAGATCCCAAAGACAAATCCATGGAGTGGTCCAAAGTTCCCACTGCAGATATACAAATTTTTTTTTTTTTTTTTAGATATACAAAATTTGATCTTCAATTCTGAAAGGAAAATGGGAACAAACACACATGGCATCCATTTCCCCCAATGTTTCTTTTCAAAAGTTGGGTTTACTTTTAAAATTATATATATATATATACACACACACACACACACCATTAAAAAAATCTCTTGATATTTTGGTAAATTTAGGAAAGCTTTAAGAGAAAATGAGGTTTAAGATGAAATCTCATGCAAGTTTGATTAATTATGAACATGAAATATTTGAACAAGTTGATAGAATATTGAAGTTGATAATAAAGTAACTATTTGTAGGCTAAGAATTGATTATAGTATAATTCACTTTTCAAATAAGGAATGGATTTTAAGAGTTAATCTACAAGAAACATTTGAAATACGTCTGCTAGGGCCTATGTCATACCAACAGTTATTTGTATGTCAAACCATAAGAGGAAAAAAATTGCTCTTGGTTTTTTCTCCTTTTTCTATTTTAGCAAGATCACTCTACGCTCATATGGCAGCAACAAATTTCCATTTAAAATGGGAATGAGAGAAATGTGGAAAGACTTTCAGTTTCTCTAAGGATTTTCAAATACCTATTACCTCTACAAATAAATTCCCATCCTAATATTCAACATCTCCCTCTTCTCCTTTCTGAAGCCTAATTCTCTTAATTCTCAAACACAAAACAATTATTATTCTCCTTTCTTCAATTTATGTTCTACTGCAGTCTTCCTAAAATTCACAGTTCGAGGAATCTTTCCCTTTACCTCACTCCTCAACTCAAGATTCTACCTAACTACATAGAACGTATTTATTATCTCAAAGTCATATTAGTATAACATTAATTTCACAATTTTATGTTTGTCAATTAATTGCTAGACTTGCTGATTTCAGTTCCTTTCACAGTGCCCTAACATGTTGTTCTACTAATAGCAGTAAATGCAGAAAATTTTACTAATGTATTTTACAGTATTGGTTTATATTTAGTGTAACTTGAATCAATTTTTGCAACTACAAAAGCATTTACTATTCTGAATTTTATCATGCAACTTTCAGTTAAAAGCATGGGTAAATTTTATAGAACAAACTCCCCTACAAACAACTGATCTGAATTAAACTATATGATAATATTGGGTTGGCCAAAAAGTTCAATTGGGTTTTTCCATAATGTTACAGAAAAACCCGAGCAAACTTTATGGCCAACCCAATACTTAATATGGCTTATCCCAAAATAGCTAGTTACCAGCCCAATTTACTATGAAGTTATATATTTCCTAACTGTTATCCTGACTGTATTTTAAGTCTCTACTTTTATCCTTTTATGTTCACAGAATGGTAGTTTAAAAGTCACATAAAAGGGGGACTGCTTCATTATCCGATGTTAATTAATCACTCAACTTTGCACATTCAAGTTATTACATCATATATCTTTTTGTGACAATATTTCTCAAGATAAGAACAGAAATATAGACTTACCAGAGATTTATATTTCTTTTCAATAAGTCTTAGTACTGCAGTTCTGCTATAATATGCATGCTAAAATTAGGAGTAAAATGGTATTTAATATTCAAGCTATACCATTCAAAATCTATTTTTCCTGCAATATTTCTTTAACATAAATTACACAATAGCTAGTTTAAATTATTGTAATCAGGGTAAAACATGTTTTTCTAAGTACAATGGATTATGAGCATAGCAGTCATAAGAAAGAAAATTATATTAAAAACTGGAGCATTTACTGACAGACCAATAGAAAACAATCTACCCCTCAGTTGTGTCCAGGTACCATGCTAAATTACTTTAAAACCAAAAAAAAACATGTCTGACTACCAGTGTACGACAGAGCCTAAAGTAAAGATTAAGAAGTGAGGGCGAGGGGGGTCGGGGGAGGAATCACAACTCTCACAATGAAGAGGGTACTGTACTGTTTACACATGCAGAAATCTGCCAAGGCTGAAATGCTCTGAAGGGACAGTATCTTAATCATTCTCTGCCAGTCATATTTTAAAAATGATTCAAAGTGCCAAAAAACTCTCTCCTTAGAACATAGATGAGATTAAAATATGATTTTTATGCATTGTACAAAGGGGAAAATTTACATGAATATTACTTATGTTCAATATCATTAGCCTTCAATGTAGTTTATTTTACTTTAAAAAATTAAATAATAGTCTGTAAAGACTATCAAAATTCTGGGGAATAGAATTTAATTAAGTGGGGTTTGGGTTAATTGAGGGTTAATCAAAACCCTGTGTGTTTTAACCCTTGTAGCTTAAAATGTTTTAAAAAACCATTAATCTTTTTGTCAGGTTTAGTAAGAGAAACATATTGACTTACAATTAAATTACTGATCATGTTCTAAAACGAAAGCCTCATAGTACATCCCTTAGACCAGAGTTGACATACCACAACCCTCAGGCCAAATTCAGCTGCCCCCTGATATGGTAAACAATGTTTTATTGTAACATAGTCACATCCATTCATTTATATATTACCTATGGATGCTTCTGGGCTACTGAGAACTGAGTGGTTGCAACAGAAACAGGACAGCCCACAAAGCCAGAAATATTTACTGCCTGACCCTTTACATAAAGTTTGACAACTTCTGCCTTAGATGAGTGGAGGAGAATGTGATAAATTTTAATAATACTAGAACACACTTGGGGAGCTCATTTAATAATTTTCCACTGGTTAGTTTTCCTGTAATGTGCATCATTCTCTTAAGAATCAAGTGCTGACAATAAAAATGTTAAGTAAAAAAAAGTTAATTATAAACACTTTGAATATGATTTGTTAAAATTCACCTGTTTAGGTCTTTTTTAAAGCATACAACCACATAAAACAAAATCTTAATAGCTGTTATCCCTGTGTTATAGAATTAGAGAAATGTAATTTTATTTGTGCTTTTACATATTTTGTATATTGTCTACAATAGTGGTGTAATTTGATAATCAAAAAAAAGAAAAAGGTCAAATGCCAGATGTGAGGAACAAAGGGTTCAGGTAAAATTAAGTTGAACAAGCATTTATCAAACATATACTATATGTAGGCCAGGTAAGTGCTAAGCACCAAACAGAATTATGTTTTGGTTAACTGGGCATTATTATACAGTTTAGATAAAAGGCAAAAAAAAAAAAAAAAAGAAAGAAAGACATCAGCTAGATAATGTCCAAGTCGTGCTAAGCAGTAAATGAACATGTTGCTGCTCTGCATGGTTTGCATGGCAAGTCATGGTCCCATTCCCATCCTTCCCCACTGCAACAAATACAGGTTGAGAGGGACAAAGATGTAAGAACACAGGCCAACACAGCTATGACTACTGCCAGACACAGACCACTCTTATTCAACAGAAGATGGAGGTAACAGTGTAAGAATCTTTTAATATTAGTTTCAGTTCTAAGATAGTGATCACCTCCACAGGAAGTCACCAGCATTCAGGCATTAGACACATTTTCCAAACTGCAATTTCATCAAGTGGCAAATGAAGAGATGTTTTCAGACATCTAAGCCAGAGAAAAGTGAGCATTGAACCCTTACGTTCTACCACATCTGCTTAAAAAATTCGTAGCTTTTAAACTAAGACATGATTTTGCATAGGTCATCAGTTTAATAGATTCAAATGAATTACCATTAAAATCCTTTTCTGACTCTGTCACCTAATAGGTAAACCATCTTGAGCAAGTTACTTCTCTATCCCTCAGTTGCTGCATCTGTAAAATGGGATAATACCACCACCTACATCATAGATTGTTATAAGAATTAAGTGAGTTAACACGTGTAAAAGTGATTAGAACTCTTGGCACACAGTAAACATTCAAACAGCAGCTATTCTTTGACACAATAGAGCAATACACCAAGAAAGGTAGTAAAACATTCTGTATTTCCTTACCATCCACTTTTTGAACCACACAGCCTTGGTATCAACCAATGCAAGAAAGTATATCGGATCCAAAATCTTTTGTGAGACAAGATGGCTTTGATCATGTTTAACTGATAATAAAGACAAAGTACTCTCCACAATTTCTTCCATATACCTTAAAGTTTGGGAAAGAAGTGATTTTTAGAATAAAACAAATGCTATATATACATAATAGTGACATTTTATATTTATGGAATGATAAAGTAATAGGTAATCTTTAGAAACATAATTTTTTAATATTGCAGTAAATGGCAGGGGTGAAATTCACCCAGTTTTCTCTGCTCTAAAAACTTATGTTCTACTTCAACACTGGCTGTCCAAATTTAACTTTCCTTTTTAGACCCACAGTTACTCTTATTAAACCTTATTATATACAACCTTATTAAACCTTATTATATACAACCTTATTAAAAATCTTAGAACTAAAAAAGGGAAAAGTTTAAAGAACATTCAAGGAACTTGACCAAAGTAGCGAAGACCAGTAATGAAAGAACCTGAGGCTACAACAGCCTCTTACCTTGTTGTGATAATTAAATGGTATAAAATGGTACTTGCATAGAGCCATTCACATAGCTAAGTAAAAAACATGAAAGGCTAAAAAATAAACTAGTAAGCCTTTCCCAACCACATAAATCAGTTAAGACTGACTGTCTTACTCTCTTTGAAATGTATATGGACAGTAACACTCCTAATTTTATACTGGCATAAACTAGGGGGCTTACTTTTCTGGGTGTCGAATCCAGAAAGATGGAGCCTCTTTCTGATATTCATTTAGAAGACGAACCTATAAAACAGTGCATAACCGTTCTCAAGAACTTAGAATTCTTAAATATAGGATTAAACAGAAATAAAAGCATATTATAGAAAATGTATACCTTTTTAAGTAAATGGATCACATTAGGATTAGTTATATCTATGCCAGTTGAAAGAGTAGGAATATGATTTTCTCTAGAAAGAAAGTGTAACTCCAAATATTTAGCTAAAAAGAAAATATAAAGTTATTATGCCATTCATTTACAGTGCTTTCTGAAAGTTATTTCCTATCCATTTTCTTAAGTACAAACTTATAAGTTTTAAAAATGATATAATAAACATACCTAAGCTTTTATAAATTTCCTTGGTCATATGTAATGGTGAAAGTGTAAACATCTGTGCATAGAATTTTAAAATCCGGTCCTATGGAAATGAAACAAGATTTGTATCCAATATTCTTTCATCATCTATTTTTGTAAGAATCGTTTTCTACATAGTAAAAAACTTAATAAACACAAGACCATTCAAAAATTTCAGTAGAAATGTAACTAAAACGGCACATTCTTGTGTTGGTTGGCAAAAAGTAAAGTCAACCAAAACTAAGAGTCAATCTAATACAGCAGTATATTGTTGTAAAATCTGGTAATAGCAGATACAGACATGGGGAGATGTGGTGAAGAAAGGAAACAATATAATTTGTTACAATTTGACACAATGTAAAGGAGTCAAACAAAGAAACAGGAGTACTAAATGTAAAACAAAACAAACAAAAATCCCCACTCTTTTCCAAATCCACTATTTGTTTTTGTTTTAATTGCTCACATAGGAAGATTAATTAGATTTTTAGGACTTCAATAATTTTGCCTATTCCAAATATTATATTCCAAAATTTTACCTTATTTACCAGTCAGAATGGCCATCATCAAAAAATCTAGAAACAATAAATGCTGGAGAGGGTGTGGAAAAAAGGGAACACTCTTGCACTGCTGGTGGGAATGTGAATTGGTACAGCCACTATGGAGAACGGTATGGAGGTTCCTTAAAAAACTACAAATAGAACTACCATATGACCCAGCAATCCCACTACTGGGCATGTACCCTGAGAAAACCATAATTCAAAAAGAGTCATGTACCAAAATGTTCATAGCAGCCCTATTTACAATAGCCCAGAGATGGAAACAACCTAAGTGTCCATCATTGGATGAATGGATAAAGAAGATGTGGCACATATATACAATGGAATATTACTCAGCCATAAAAAGAAACGAAATTGAGCTATTTGTAATGAGGTAGATGGACCTAGAGTCTGTCATACAGAGTGAAGTAAGTCAGAAAGAGAAAGACAAATACTGTATGCTGACACATATATATGGAATTTAAGAAAAAAATGTCATGAAGAACATAGGGGTATGATAGGAATAAAGACACAGATCTACTAGAGAATGGACTTGAGGATATGGGGAGGGGGAAGGGTAAGCTGTGACAAAGCGAAAGAGTGGCATGGACATATATACACTCCCAAATGTAAGGTAGATAGCTAGTGGGAAGCAGCCGCATAGCACAGGGAGATCAGCTCGGTGCTTTGTGACCGCCTGGAGGGGTGGGATAGGGAGGGTGGGAGGGAGACACAAAAGGGAGGGGATGTGGGAACATATGTATATGTATAACTGATTAAATTTGCTAAAAAAAAAAAAACGTAAAGTAGAAACTACCACAATGTAAATGAATTAAATGAGATAACAGATGTAATCAGTACCTGACACTCGTAGGTACCTAGAAATGACAGCTTATCATTTTAATTATACCAACTTTGATGGGCTTGATCCTAACAGTGAAATTCAGTTTCCCATTAAAAAAATAAAATTCCCTCAAATGATCTACTCTGAAGAAAAAAATAACCTTGACTATATCAAATATTAGATGAATACACTTACAAAAAATGGTTACCCAAGTGACTAAAAATATATTTCAATAACCCAAGAGGTTCGTACTGAACACAGGATATTAAATACTTTGGGAAGTTTTCATATTTGCAGCAATTGGTAAGTATTTGTCATACTTTTTGAACACTATAGGCTTCACTCAGTTACATGTAAGAGTCCTTTAGAGCAGCATTCCCCAACCTTTTTGGCACCAGGGACCAGTTTTGTGGAAGACAATTTTTCCACAGACAGGAGGGATACTTGGATATCCCTTTACAAGATAGAACAAAATGCATAAGCTAACACAGTCTATTATTTGGCAATGAAGTATGACACTGACCAACCATACTTTGAATCTAATCATGACATAGTAAGTTAATTCCTTTAAAAAAAAATCTTGACAATTCAAAAGCTGGAGCTGAAATTATATTTGTGTTACTATTAAATATTTGAGCTACTATTAAAGAAAATTATATTCCATTTGCTTCTAGAATAGTAGGAAAAAAATAGGAATTCTTAACACTTCTGTAAGCATTTCCTTACACTAAATACAGGATCAGGATCTGAAAGATACACTGTCAGTTTCTCACAGAGAGTGGTCCAATTTTCATAGTTCAGTACATCAGATGGAGGAGCTGAACATAATGTTTGCAAGGCTTCATATCTCACCTATAATTTTTTAAAAGAATTTTTATTAATACTCAGCCACCAAAATAATAGCAATTCTCCAAATATTTAACTAACATTGAAAGGCAGAGTCTGGATAACTGCTTTAAAAAGCCAGTTGAAAATCAGAGCCCCTTTTAAAAAACAATTCTTGATAATTCATTTTTTAAACTGTTAAGCAGAGAAACTAAATAGTGTTTTAATTTTTGCTTTACATAAAATAACCTAACTATATTAGAAGATTCTAGGTCACACGTCTAAGGGGAAGAGAAGAAGCGATGGTAGCCAAATCTGAATCACCAGAATAAGGTATTCCAGTGTCTCCTCCATAGACTTGCCTCACTTGAACAGACCCCCATAGGTGGTCCTACAGTTTGAGGACTCTAATTCTAAAACACTGCCCAGTTATGTCCCTGGTGAAGCATTCCCATTCTAGGATATATGAACAATTCTCACAAAATAATTAATTTGAACTTGTTTTTGCCTCTACACCATATTTTCTGACCTTCTAACCACTGAGATAGGGAAAAAAAAGTGATTCAGCAATGTGATGCAAAATTGAATTTCTGAATTTTCACAGAAATCTTATTAATCATTCTTCTCAGATTTCAATCAGAATTCACTCAAGACAGTATGACCCAAGGGACAGCAGTGGCAAATAGCTCTACTCCAACCATAAGTGGAGTAAAGCTTCTCCCCCACTCACTCTCCAACTAGTGAGTAATAACACACTGATTCCAACCTGTTCCTCAAAATTTGGTTGTTCCTCAGCTGAAATAACTGAAACCTAGTGAGGGGGAAAAAAAATGAAGAGTCAAAGAGCTAAGACCTTAGGACACCAAGCACTCCGAATGTGTCAAGGTGTCAGTTTTCAGGGTGTCAAGTTTTAGGTGAAACAAATAGAATACACATGTTTAAAAATGTCTATATATTCATATGAAAAACTCAAATACAATTTTATTTGGGATAGGCATTAGGGGGACTATGAAGAGAGTTTAAGAACATTAAATTTCTCCTTTTCAGTTAATTTTTAGGACAAAACTCCATTAACAATTTACTATTTGCAGAAGTAGAACAAAGGTTTCTGAACAAGTATAGATTTCCAAATAAACTAAAGACAATAATATTGTTATCATATAAAGTCAGGGCCCATTGCCAATCTGTTGAAACATTTACTAAAACCTAGAAAATAAATCAGAATGTGAAATGCTGAGAGGAAAAAAAAATCATTGGGAGTAAATCATAGCTATTCACTTAATTTAAAATGAAAAGTTGAAGAAAAACAATGTATTTCAAAAATGAGACCAAATGGCAAGATATAACAGACGGCTGAGGTACTTCAAAAATCCTATCATTTTCTATTTCAAGTGAAACAGACTGACTTTCAAATGAAATAAAACTTCATAAACAGTAATTTATACAATTATTACAATATAAAGAGGCTCAATTCAATAAAATTGCTTTTTAAAAATATTTTCTAATAAATGAACACGTGTCAAAGTTGCTCACGTTTTCCAGAAGTAGAAAGAGCATTAAATGAAGATTTTTTTCTTCAAAGAAATCACTAAAATATCACATACAAAGGAACAGTGAAGGAACAGTTTGGGAGAAACTGCTCATAAATTCATCCCTTGAAAATTGAAACTAGAAATAAAAATTTCCTCTTACAAACTGTGAGAAATCTCTAAGGAGAGCCTCTCTTGCTCTGTGACTTTTCATTTCAAGACTAGAAAGTCTAGCAGGGATATCAGTCTAGAACTGCCATGATATTAAAACACTATCTTCAAGAAATAATCCAGCTGCTACTAATTATAATCTATTATATATATACATATATATACATATACATACATATACATACATATACATACATACACATACATACATACACATACATACATACACATACATACATACACATACATACATATATATATATATATATATATATATATATATATATCTGACTGAACTTGAGAGTTATCCTTTAAACTTACCTCTTTAGGTTGCCCAGGATCCAACTGGTCTAAAATTAACTGTAATTTTCCTTGACAAAATTTATAACGCTGTAACACAATTAACAGAACATTAATTCCTTCATTCATTTAGTAGACTTTTAGAAGTATTGTTATAAATGATTTTTCATATAACTCCAAGCACAAAACAAATTCTGAAACAAGAGAAGGGTATGATCTATTTTGATTTAGCGGCAAACTTAGAATTTTTGTATCCCAAGGCATTTAAATGAGAACTTAATGTCCCAGTAGGACAGTGCACTTTCATGTATATGAGGTTATCATTTGCTGAGCAATTGCAACATATAGAACATTATAAGACTCAAAAGATACAAAGCTAAAAATGTTTGGTACCCAGGAATCTGAGATGTATGAAACAAAGGTAAAACAACATAAACAAATAAGAAGGCACTGATGGTACCCTAAGCATAGCTATGATGCTGCTTGAACTTTTCTGTTCCTTTTCTTCCCTGTGCTTCTCCTTAAACTTTCTCCATGTCTCCTCTTAGGTGAAGAATTCCTAAAGTAAAAACTTCCATCTAGAAAAAAGTTTATAGTAGACCATAAGCTGTTTTAGAAAAGGAATCTTTTTCTTGCCAAAGCAATTTAAATAACACCTTAAATAACCACCTAAAAATAAAAGCTGCCATTATTATGTAACAAGCCTCATACCACCTCAATTCACAATGACTCTGGAGTATGAGAAATATGAAAACCAAGTCACCCAGCAATCAGAACTCAGATTCCCATCTTCATTAGAGACCCTCTTCTCTTCACTGTCTATACTCTCTTGAGGTGTTCTCATCTAGTTCTTAAATACATCACAATGACTAAAATTTATCAGTCACTTCATCTCCAAGGTAACATATATAATTATCCTTTCAACACTTCCCCTGGATGTTTAATAAGCACCTCAAACTTAACATATCCAAAATAAAATTCTTTATTTTTTTATTCCAAACCTGCTCCTCCCTCAAACTTCCCCATCTTGGTAAATAGTTCTACCATCCATCCATATTTTGTCTTAAGTCAAAAATAGGAGTCAATCTTGACTCCTTGCTTCTTCTCATTTCCTACATCCAATGCCATGACAACTCCCAAGTTTCACATATCATAACTACCCATTGCCACTTCACTGCTAAAACCTTAGTTGACACCATCATCAACTCTAGACTACTTAAATTCATCCTAACTGGTCTCCCTGCTTCTGCTCTTAATCTCATCCTACTCTACCCCATCATCCATTCTCTAGCAATAGACAAAGCTTCTCAAAATTATAGATCAAGTCTCTTTATCTCCCTTACTTCAACCCCACAAAAAGACTTCCCACTTTACTCAGAATAAAATATAACAGTTTGACTTACATGATCTGGCCCCTGCCTATCTAACTTTCTCTCATACCACTCTGCCCTCTGCCATGTAGGCTTCAGTCATGCTGGCCTTTTTTCCCCCATCCCTGGAAGATGCCATGCCCACTGTAGCCTAAGAACCTTTGCCATTGCCATTCCTGCTGCCTGGCAATGCTATTCTTCTAGAGCTTTGCACGGCGGCCTTCCAATCACTTAGAATTTGGTCTTTTTCACTATAGTATCCTCAATACCTGAAACAGTGCTGGATACAGAGTTGGCACTCAATATACATTTGTTAAACTCGAGAATGATTCCATAGCCAGTCTTCCTACCATGTTACATTGTCTCTAACAATAGAGGGTACATATTGCCACTTGATGACAAACCCAAAACAGCCTGATATTTCAGATCCTTCAACATAAATTTTCTTAAAAAGCCTTAAAATGTCCTCAGTTTTACTCCTTTCTAAAGGTATATAGTTCACTGAGCATATACCCAGAGAAAACCATCATTCAAAAAGACACATGCACCCCAGTGTTCACTGCAGCACTATTCGTAATAGCCAGGTCACGGAAGCAACCTAAATGCCCATCGACAGACGAACAGATAAAGAAGATGTGGTACATTTATACAATGGGATACTACTCAGCATAAAAAGGAACGAAACTGGGTCATTTGTAGAGATGTGGATGGACCTAGAGAATGTCATACAGAGTGAAGTAAGTCAGAAAAAGAAAAACAAATATCATATATTAATGCATATATGTGGAATCTAGAAAAATGGTATAGATGAACCAGTTTGCAAGGCAGAAATAGAGACACAGATGTAGAGAACAAACGTATGGACACCAAGGGGGTAAAGTGGGGGTCGGGGAAGAGGAGGTGGTGGGATGAATTGAGAGATTAGGACTGACATACATACACTAACATTAATAAAATAGAACCTGCTGTATAAAAAAATAAAAAAATTAAATTAAAAAATAAAGTATATAGTTCAACTGCTGAAGTCTGTATATACTATGTTTTAAAATTAGAAGTACTGTATATTAAATAATGGAGCTTTAATTTTGAGTTTTCATTATACAATTAAAATACTAAAATGTATGAGTGGTAACTACTAAATAAAATGTAAGTATATAAGTGCAGCTTGTCTTGTCTAATGTGAAAAAAGTATAGACAACACAGGATATCTTACATAGTATATATATACATATATAAACATTAAGATATATGTTGTGTATATATAGATATAAGTATATATGTCCATATGTGTATATAGTGTGTATATAAGTATATAAAGTACATATACACACTCATTCTACTGCTAATTACACAAGCTCTTTTCTTTAGCCTGGCCCTTTTGCCTCTTGTAAAATTGATTTCTTCTGGTCCTCCCACTTCCACTATCATGTCTTTTATCAGATCATCTATGTCTAAAAAGTCCTGCCATCCAACTCATTAGCAAATAAGAATATCAAGGACATGAATTTTAATCAGACAGAAGATTAAGCCAGGTTTTAAAATTCTAACTAGCTATGTGACCCTGGAATCTTTAACCCCATCCTCAGTTTTCACATCCACTTCCTAGCATCACTGTAAGAATTAAACGAGAAAAAAATGTAAAGTCTTTTTGCTTTATCATTATTAAATTTTAAAATTTGCAGTAAATCTCAAATTTACTTCAGTCAGGAAATTTTCTATCTGAAAATAGAAAACTGAGCCCCCCTCCACCTACTGCCTATTCAAGATCTATAAATATAATTCACTGATTTCAGATTTCCATTCAACTTCTTTTCTAAAAGAGAAGTCACGTTCTACAACAGCCCTGGTAAATGAGAAGTCAGATACTGTTTGAACATTCGCAACTACAGGAGTTCATATTTGGTGAAACAACCAATATTATGTCAAGTAGCAGTCAAAAAAGATAATACTTAGATCTTAAAATTCATTTGTTTAAATGCTCCCCCTGACAAAGACTTTTTTTTTTTTTTACTCTTTATGATCAATACCTCAGGCAAGCAACACTTACCTTGAAAATGTCTTTGCTTTTTACTTAACAAAAATGATCACAACTAATCAGCATGATGATCCCTCAACTTCCCTCCTCTTACTCTCAACATTATTCTGTGGTGAACAGTTAACCACCAAATCCAAAGATCTTTTCTTAGTCCTCATCTTATTTGACTTCCCTCTAGCCTTCATCTCCCCCCCTTAACCTCCTACCCAGTGCAATATGGTTTGGTACCCTTTCTAACCCATTCTTCCATTTCTGTCTGCCCTCTGAAATGTGTTTCCTAAGGTCTTGCTTACTTAGGTGGCTTAAGTAGCAACATCTCTGCACAGATGACTCAGGTTGTTATCCCCAACATTTCTACCAAATGAATCCTGCATGTTCAACTACCTGCTACACCACTGGGATACCTTACTGGTGTCTCAAATCAATATGTATACCCAACAACAACAACAAAAAAGAAGAAGAACCCACCACATTCTTCTCCACATCTAATTCCTCCCTAATTCCAGACTTGATTCATAACATCATAGTCTCCCAGCCACTTTGGCTTAAAAAACCAAAACTAGACCTTTAACTTCTACTTCCACTTTGCACTACTCCCTCCAAAACATCTCAAAAATCGAGCTTAATGATCCTACTTCTGCAATAATTTCATATCAGTCTCTATTCCTACAAAGCCTCCTCAGTTCAGGTCCTCATTACTTTTTACTTAACTACCGTGATAGCCTTCTAACTTATCTCCCTACATCCACTTTCTCCCCTTCCCATGCCCTTCCGTATACAACTGTTAGGTAAGTCTGATGCACATTTTCCTGTTAAGAAACCTAAAATGATTTCTCTCAAATTACAAAACAATTAAATTTAGCTTTTGAATGCATTCATTTATTCCTCAAATATTTATTCGGCATCTACTATGTGTCAGACACCTACTATGTTACCAGGCACTATGATTTTATAGCTAGAAACAATAATGATTACGATATAATCCTTACCCTTACTCCATAAACTGCCCTTAATCTAACCTTCCAATTTACTCCCTGCAAACTCTGTCCTAACCCTTCACATAAACTACTCAGAGCTTCCCAGATATGCCACATTCTTTGTTGATGCAGAAATTTTGAACTTTCCCTTGTCTGAAATACTTTCCTCTATAGTTCTTGGATATTCTTGGTTATAAGGACTTGTCTTTGGATCCCCATGACACATTACTTCTACTTGTAACTTGGTTATTTATGTACATATCCTATCTCTTTACTCTCAAGTAAGCTCCTTGAAAAAATAATGTATATCTGATTAATCTTTGCAATTTTATAGTGCCTGGCACAAGATATTGTACATAGCATATGCCCAATACATATCTGTTGGCTGAATATGTATCCAAAGAGTTGAAGTCCCTCAATTCTACCATGTTTGCCTTTCTTCTCAGGTAATGCATATTAGAAAAGCATAGCCTTTAGTAGTTATCTGATTGGAATAGCCTCATTAATATGTTTACTACCTTATAAGATTCCTTTGTCTTCTTAAACATAGTACAAATTACTCTTAAAATGTTACTTAAGCAATGAAATACATACTACACTAGAAATGAGAATAAGTCTAATACCTACCTTAAAGGTTATCTATATAGTTTTTTAACATTTCTGTGTGTTATTGGATGGACAAATTTCCATTGCAACTAACTATAATAATTTATTGATACTTAACTGAAACATGTAGACGTGTTCCATTGACTACAACAGAGTTGTTAGAAATATTTAGAACAGCTGAAATTGTTAGATTAAAAATTCCTGAGGGGAGCAGTGTCTGCCAACTTGATTGGTAAAGCAACACAAAAGAGACCTGTTGGTGATATCAATATAGGTAGATAATTCCAAAAGGAAAACATTTTTAGACATATTTACATGTGTGAAAGGATAAACCAAGCAAATAATTTCTGAGCAATGCTACAGGGAAAAGAGCAAGAAGTAGAATAGGTTGATAATCTGAGATGGATTTTGGTCCTACTGTATGATCATAAGGATACTAATTAAAGGTCTCCAGATGCTAAAATAAGATTTGTATACATTTCTGTCAAATTCAGTATACCTAAAGATAGCAAACATACAATGCATTCTGTAACTTTTGTTGTTTTAGAGATATATTCACTTTATTACAACATATATTGAAGAATATTCACATTAGTCAATAACTACACTTTAAGTTCAAAAATCATACCACCCTCAAATTACTCTAGAAATCTCTATTTTAAATATTTGGTTTGTAAACTATATAAACCATTGAAATACAACTAGTCAAAGAAAGACAACTATTACTGGTGTTCAAACAAAGAGCTATGGGAAATAAAATATATAAATATTAAACCTAATGATTCTTTAGGCTTTAGTATGTGTAATTGTACAATGATTTCTTTCCTGTTCTTACAAAAGAAAAAGAACCACCACCCAGTGATGATGACAATGATAACAGCAAACATTTACATAAGAGCTTAGTATGAGCCAAGTACTGTTCAAAATGCTTTACATACATTAAATCTGCAAGGCAACATTATAAGAGTAAATACTATTACTATCTCCTCTATAACAGTTAAGAAAATTGAGGCACTGAAAGAGGTTAAGAAGACAAAGCCCACAGCTCATCAATGGCACAGCCAGAGTTTGACTTGTTTCCAAGATTCGGAATGAATTAGCTTCATGTAGAATAGTTTTTTAAAATTGTAGTGCATCTAAAACTTCTTAAAATTATGAGCCCACCCTTCATTAAGCCTTAAATACAGAACAAAGCTATTAATTCAAAACAAAAATAAGGTTTTAAAAATGTTTTCAAATGATAAAGTTCTTAATTTCCTAGATGTTTAATGTTTTAACAAAAAAGATCTTATGCACTTTTCTTTATAAGTGCTACCATTGAGAAATAATGACAAAAATCTATTAATATTTAAAAGTATAAAGAAACTTAGGTATTCATAAAGATATTAGCATTGTTAATCAGAGAAATTAGTTTTTCTGGTGTCAAATTGTCTCAAGACATTACCATTAAACAAGCAAAGAAGCAAAGAAAGCTCACACCTGCACCTACCCAGTTCTTCTCCCAAACAAGCCCCCTGCCTCAAGCTTAACTCTAGGCAGCTGCATTATCAATACTACCGTGTTTTTTTTCCTACTGTCAGCTGCCTTTCCCTTTCCCTTCTACATTTTTAGGATTTTAGGTTCCTATCTTTTTCTGTTTATAAGACAAATAATAATAATAAAAGTCTTATCAATTAAGGGTAGCTCGAGATGGAGGAACTTCTGAATAGTAGTTTGGGCTGTGGCTATCCTACTGTTCTGGCCGATGCTGCTGAACAAGAGATGAGAATCTTGCAATTCCTCAGCAGTAGTATGACATCCTCAAAGGCAGAATTCCTCACCAAAAAGAGCATTGTAAAAACTTTAAAGATTTTAGGAGAGGCCAGAAAAGGGGTTGAACTCAAGATATTCTAAGATTTGAGAAGTTAGGGTAAAACGTAAATTAGAGTGGTTGATAGCACAGCACATACTCAGAGACAGGGGAAAGGCCTCAAACCCAATAAAAGGAAAAAGCTACTCAAGAAAAGTCTTACTGGAAGAATTCAAAACCTAGCAACAAGATGGAATTCAAATTGTTCCCAGGAGGTAGTTCAAACACAAAGCTTCTTTTCCAGGAAATAAAAAACAGAAAAGATCCTAGCCTCCAGGTGAACAAGTAGCAACAATGGCAAGATATTAGTTTCTTCACTGCTACTGTAAGAAGCTACCATAAACTTAGTGACTTAAAAAAACACAAATTTATTACCTCAGTTCTAGAGGTCAGAGTACATTGGCAGACACCCCGACATCTACTCCAGCCTGCACAACACCTTCTCTGCCTCTGACCCTCCTGAGTCTCTCTTATAAGGACGCTTGTGATTACATTCGGTTCACCTGGATAATCCAGAATAATCTCCCCATCTGAAGATCCTTAATTTAATCACATTAACAAAGTCCCTTGGCCCACGTACGGTAACAGGTTCATAGGTTCTGGGTATTAAGACATGGATGTCTTTGAAAGGGCTGTTATTCTGCCTGCCATAGGTACCAAAGGATGGGCTTCAGGGGGAGGTTACCATGAAAGTAAAGAAACAGTAAATTCCTTAAATAGGTTCACATCATGAAAGAACAGCTGGTGACTGTTATCCTAAACTCACCTTCTCCATACAAAGGGTACATCTTGGGGTTCCCTTAGAACGTAATAAAATATCGATAGTTTGCACACTACAAAAAAGCATAATGTAATGCCTGTGCCATATTACAACTGAATACTGTCGGGGAAGAGAAAGAAAAGCTGCAAGAGGAAAGGATATTAATTTTGAAAGCTTAATTAGAGGTAATATCTTCTAGCAGTAGAAAATCACCCATCGAAGCTCAGTTAGAAACCATACAGGACTAGAGCTGGGAAATTTTCTATTTGAGTATGTCTCTCAATGGTATCCATTTCAGCATATCCTTCAAGAAATAGCAACAATAATAAAAGCTAACACGTACAGAGCAGCAGCAATTATTAACTCAGTTAATCTTCTCAACAGCAGGATGAGGTAAGTGGTATTATCATTCCCATTTTAAAATGAAAAACACTACGGCAGGGAAGTTAAGACACTTGTCTAAGGTCACACAGCTAGTAAGTGGTAGAACAAAGATTTGAACCCAAGAAGTCTCCAGGTAGTGCAGCACAGAACAAAGAGAACAGACTATCAAGGGGAAGAGACCAGGCTTAAATTCACAGTGGAATCCTAAGGAGCAACACGAGTTTTACCTATTATTATAAGCCTCACTTTTTTTCTGTAAAGTAGGCTGGTAACACCTATAGTGAATATAAAGCCAAGCAAAGGGACCAATATATGGCAGCAATCTCGATAATAGATATCTAATATTATTATTTTTATCTTTCTAGAATTATTTTGCAGACGTTTTCCAGGTTTAATCACAGTGCCAAATGCTTCCAGTGAATGCTCTGCTCACAACTATAGTAAAAATCAGCCAACTTTATTCTTTAATGTGCTCAAACTTACACAAACAGTCTCCAAGGCAGTAATGTCCAAAGTTTTTCAATACTGGGTCAGAAATCCATATACAATCAGGATGCAACGTTTAAAATAACAATGAAATAAAGCCTATTCTATTCACAAAATACAAGTGTTCTAATATCAAAACAGCAGCATCAAAATTGTTTACTGAATGCTATTCATAGAACAATTCAGTTTTTTTAAAGCCCAATGCAAGTAACATCAATTTTGAAGGCATAAAAAATAACATCAATATTTAATGGAATGAATGATATATTTTCAGGGATCCTTTCAATTCTGAACCTATTAATTCAGCCTCTCTTCGGTCAGTTAGTTACATGCAAGAGAGTCTTTTTTTCACTAAACAAAAGCATACCCAAACATCTTAGAGTTTGGCCACACTGAAAGAGCTTTCAGGACAGTTCTGGCATTCATCTGCTTTTTTCCAAAGGCCCAGGGATCCCACACCTTCTTGGTGGGCATACTTCACTTTCAATTCAATTAGTCACTTCTGACACAAAGTCATATTCATAAGGCAGGCACTTGAAAGTGCAGATATACCCTGTGGACATTCCAAAGGAAGCCATATAAACTCAGAGCATGATCCTTCTCAAGAATCAAAACAAAATAAAAAACAAGAATATCTTCTGAAAGTATGACTCCATTTCTACTAATGCTGTGAATTTCTTCAAAAATCTATGATTCTATGACTGGAAATAAGTTGGTGCTTAGCTAGCACCTCTTAACTGCCAGCTACTCAATCAATCCTATTGAGATCTGAATACTTGTTACTTCTTAGAACAAATTAACAGTGCTCCACTTTTTTTCTCTTGTGGTTCGATTTCAGTGTATACACATGGTTCATCAAATAACTAAGAAAGTATAATCTTATGATCCCTCAGAGTCCTAAAGTTGGGTTCTTCTGTGCCTTTCATTTCCAGAAAGTCCTTGATCTGAAGAAGCAGTTCAGTAAACCTACTGAATAAGCCATCTGATTGTATTAAGCTGAACTAAAATCTCTACAGCCCATCTTCTTCCAAAGAGTACATCAACAAGGGATGATTAAGAGCCAAAACATGAAGAAAATTCACAATCTTTGTCACTTCCTTCCTCACATCAGATAATTAACCTGACTTGTAAAATTTAAAACTCAGCACAATATCTCCTGCTAAATGATGCAGTGATAACTTTTACATTCTGCTTTGACTAATTTCAAAGCCATTTTTCCTTCAAAAGTGCAGTCTCAACTGTGACTAATACACACACTTATTTCAGGTTTCACCCAAACTCCACAAATCCCTTTTTGCTATATGTTTAGGATCTACATTATAGTTATGTCCCTATGTTAGAACTAATTAGGTGAAAATGTTTCACTAAAAATATCAGGTAGGATTCACACGAAGGTCAAACAGATTCCATTTGGCTTGAAATTTTCTATGTGGAATTTCATGGTGCATGCATGGGCTCTACTCTATCTAGTTTCCTTTGTCTTCTGTTAGGACTAATCTAGACATTGGCCTTTCCCTTAGCTCTGCTGAAGCCAAAAGACAAGGATTTCAATAACCTGGAAAGATAAAATATAAAACCTCAAATCTTTTGACATAAAAAAACCTTAATGTGTTAAAACTAACAATTCACAGCAACCTTCACAAAAGATAAATAAGGGAAATGTTTTATCTCCATATTTCAACTATAATGTAGTTAAAATTTGATTAATAAGGATTAATTGGGAATAAGATCTTTTAACTAAAGTTTAAGCAGATTTGTTTCAAGAGTTATTATTTTTTTAATCCAAAATCCACTAGTTTATTTCCTTACCTCATTAATAACTGTTCAAATATAATTCACTGAACATATAATTCTAGAAGATGTTATTTCATGGACTAAATCTTTAATATTAGATTATGTTATTGTTTATTATTCTTCTGAATCTTAAAACTTTCTAGAAAGCAGAAAAAAAGTCTAGCTAATAAAGAATGTATTGAAGGTAATGATTATTAAACACCATTTCAAGACATAAATGCAAAACTAAACAACACACCTGATTGAATGACGAATCACTATCAGAGCAATTGTCTGTGCAGTAACTATTGCTTTTCTCCTTTTGGATTTTTTTCTGCCTTTCTTGACTTCGCATTTCATCTTCTTCAAACTTGTTGATCATAGATTCCACCACTATCATCATGATGTTCTTCAGGGAATGCATCATTTCTTTGTATCTTTAATTCAAAGCAATCTTTGTAAGAGAAAGGCTATTAGCACAGGTTAAAACATTCAACTAAATTAAACTACCTGATTATGTTTTTCTTGTAAAGTCCCTTTAACAAACAATTCTAAAGAGAAAAGTCAGTTTTTCTGAAAGAATAAATGGCACAACAGAATTCACACAACAGGAAAAAAAATTAATAGGGAATCTAAAATGTGTTATTTCCCAAGTTTTTCCATCTGGTTACATGAACCAAGGCAGTAAAATTGAAAGAATCCAAGGCAAGATGTTCCAATGGCATAGATTCCAGTATTTAGGAACAAAGTCAACTATTAATATCAAACTACCAAAACCCAGCCTACTTTACACATCACTTTTATTCCTTTTTTTAATTTCTCTTTCTCTATCCTCCCTTCCTCTATTTTCTTTGCTTCCCTTCTCTCCTGCCTGTAATTTATATGTATAGGCATCCATCACCACAATTGAGACCTAAATAAGTATTAAGAGATCAGTGGGTCCTTTCAAACAGAGGCTAGAGAACCCACTGTCAGAGATGTTAAGAAAAGGATTCCTGAAATTAGTAGAAGTTTGAACTGGATAATTTCTAAGATCCCTTTCAGCTCTAGCGGGTCTAAAAATATATATTTTTTAAAAACTTAAAATAAATTTCTCCATTTATTAAGTGCAAACTGTCTAGCATCCATACTAACATTAGACTGAGATCCTCCAACACCCTACAAATAGAATTTTAGAGCTAGATGGAAACAAAAATAATCTAGTCTACCCTTTATTTTACAAATGAGGAATATGAGATGTGAACTATTGAAATTTCTATATTTAAAACAAAAAGGCATAAAGATTTAAACAAACATAGTGAATCAAGTACTAAATTTGGAATCAGAAAACCTGGATTAGAAACCTGACTACTTTCTGTACAAGCTCTGTCATTATAAATAAGTCTATTTTTCCTCAACTATATATGAGATAAAAAGAAACAATCTAGGAGCACTCTTCTATTTACTAGATGGGATGCTGCCCAATGTATAAATCACTTAATAAAGCCATTTAGATCTTCAAATTAAAAAAAAATACAATCTAGCTGATCTAGTTCACATAGCCATAGCAAGAAATAAGTGAGAATATATATCTGAAAGTTCTTTGTAAATATAAAGCATGATCATATGTATGTTTATTGTTTATCATTATAATACTGGAAATACACTAGAAAATAAGCACAGAAACTTCCCTTTCTTTATATTTCTGGTTAATGCATCATATTAACTACATAAATCAGGGAAAGGATACTTCTCTCATAGAAGTAATAAAATCATGCTGGGGGATTTGGCTAAAAATAGTGGACTCAGTTTTTAAAGTTTAAAGAAATTTTTTGGGACTTCCCTGGTGGTCCAGTGGTTAAGACTCCATGCTCCCAATGCAGGGGGCCCAGGTTCAATCCCTGGTCGGGGAACTAAGATTCCACATACCACAACTACTGAGCTTGCATGCTCTAGAACCCATGCACTGCAACTAGAGAGCCCACATGCCACAACTACTGAGCCTGCGTGCTCTAGAGCCCACATGCCACAACTAAAGAAGCCCGTGCACTGCAACGAAGACCCAGAGCAGCCAAAATAAATTAATTAATTTAAAAAATAAAAATAAAAACAAAATGAACTTTAAAGAAATTTAAAAATATATTTTAAATTATATATTATATACATTATGTTATTAAATATATGTGATTTCTGTCATTTAAAATACATTATATATTTAATATTATTTAACTATATAACTTATATATTATGTAACTATAAGTAAATTGAATATAATACATATAGCTATATATGTACATATTTTTAAAGTCCCAGAAATTATGAGAAAATAATAAAAGATAATTAGAATAGACTAGGAATGATACAGAGGGAAAACACATACAGAAAAGAACCGCTGTAGAGGTGAGAAAAAGTCCAAGGAAAATTCAAGTTTAAAGTAAAGGGATATAAAGAGCAAGAAGGGTAACACAACATTGTTAATCAACTATAATCCAATACAAAATAAAAATTAAATTTAAAAAAAAAGCAAGAAGGAATTGAATCCTAAGACACTCATTAGACTAACTGGTGAAGTACATATAGGAACCGAGTGAGGAGGCCCCAGCTTCTTCCTCTACACATTCTGAGCACCAAGAAACAGGGAAGTATAATGATGGCCCAGTAGCAATCAATAGCTATCCACCAGAGCTGCTCTCCCCTTCCACAGTAATTGGATTATAGCTGGGAATAGGAGTAAACTACACTCCCCAGACTCTGTTCCAGTTAGGTATAGCCATGTGAAGAACATAAACTCCTGTCCCCTTAAAACTTACAATATAGTGATTTAATAAAGGAATATAAAAGTAAATCTCAGGGGGAAGGGTGGGGGGAAGGGACAGTTAGGCAGTTTGGGATTGACATGTACACACTGCTATATTTAAAATGGATAACCAACAAGGACCTACTGTATATAATGGGAACTCTGCTCAATATTATGTAACAACCTAAATGGAAAAAGAATTTGAAAAAGAATAGATACATGTATATGTATAACTGAATCACTTTGCTCTACACCTGAAACTATCACAACATTGTTAATCAACTATACTCCAGTATAAAATAAAAAGTTAAAAAAAAGTAAATCTCAATGATTTACAGGATAAGAGTAAGGGTAATTAAAATACATAGAAAATCTGTAAGTTTCATTTTAGAAATACTTCCTCCAGAAAACATACATTTCTTGAAACCACAAACACTAATTCTTCTGCAAGAAATATCAGCAAACGAGCTAAAGGTAGATAAAAGAATAATACTTAAAAAAAAAAAAAAGCTAGAGAGTAAGGCCCTGAATATCAAGAGTTAAATAAACTAGAGCTCAGTAGCAACTGCAGATTTGAAAAAGCCAAGGATAGAATATGGAAACCATTGAGAAGATTCCTTCATACTCCAATAAGTTAAAATTAGAAAAAGCTCTAAGAGGTAGTGAAAAAACCCATACCAATTAACAATGAAAATACACATTTTGAGTAATTCCACTAATATATATGAGAATGTATGATAGATGCTACAAATGAACTGTTTCATGTACAGACCTCTATTTAAAAAATAAATATCAAAATGTTTAATTAGGAAAGCAATTTGAATTATTACAGTAAAAATGTTTTTAATAAATGTACTGTTGCCACATTAGCCCTAAGTAGTATCTAAAGAATCACACACAAAAAAAGAAAGAAAATTATACTCTGTACAACTTAAAATCCCTCATCCATGACTCACAAAGCAGAAGACATTCATTAAGACATTTAAAGTCTTTTTGAGGTAATTATTGTTGTATTAATTTTTACACATGAATGAACTAAAACACAAGAAAATTAAATGTCTTACCCAGAGACAAAAAGTAATTTCCTAACAATCCCATGTAAAACTTTGCTTTTAGCATTAAAAAGCTTTCATTTTCTTACTAATGAAGAGTTTTAGTCCCGCTTTTAGAATAAGCTTAATGATATTGTCAGAAATAGACTACTAGTAATTATAATGAAGTAGTCCCTCCTTATCTGTGGTTTTGCTTTCCACAGTTTCAGTCACCCACAGTCAACCGTGGTCTGAAAATATTACATGGAAAATTCCAGAAATAAACAATTCATAAGATTTAAATTGTCTGCTGTTCTGAGTAGGTGATGAAATCTCGAGCCATCCAGCTGTCCAGCATGTGAATCATCCCTTTATTCAGTCCTGCCTGTTAGTCACTTAGCAGCCATCTGGCTTATCAGATCTACTGGTCAAGGTATCCCAGTGTTCGTGGTCAAGCCATCCTCATTTTACTTAACAATGGACCCAAATCGCAAATAGTAGTGATGTTAGCAATTCAGATATTCTCTTACTATGCCTAATTTATAAATTAAACTACCATAGTTATGTATGTATGTACAGGAAAACAGATAGGATTTAGTACTATCCATGGTTTTAAGTATCCACTGGGGTCTTAGAATGTATCCCCCTGTAGGAAAGCAGGGATACTGTATTATCCAAAGATGGAAGTGGCTCTAGTTTTGTTTTTTCATCAAATCAGGAAATAAGAAATCTTGATCTCCATGGCTTTTAACTTAATATATATTGTGGTTAGAACTTGCTAAATTTATAAATAGCTGCACACTGTCACTCTGTTCATAACATGTTTAAACAATCAGTTGTCACATGGGGAAAGAGGTCCCATCCAACATCATAAAGAAATGTTTAACAATTTAAAAACAAATCAAATATAATTCTTAAAATATAATAGGTAATATAAGCTCAGGTATATATTTCAATTTTTCTACTACTTGAAAGAGGGGCTATATCTCAAGCTTCAGCACCTGCCTTCAAACTGCAATAGGAAGCAACCATGATGGTCTAGCGTGGAGAGAAACCAGATGCCAAAGGCACTTAAAAACATCACATAAATCCAAGTCCACAGTCTAGAATTAACAAAGCAAATGTCATGTGTCCAAATCGTCACCAAAAATAAATTTCGGGGATCCAAATTTTAAAAGTTTTACTGTGCATAAAAATTATGTAAAATTTTTATCAGAATAAAAAAATCATTGCAATCTAGCTTCAGAAAGCAATTTTTAACATTAGATAACATTAATATGCTACCTACCCTAAGAATTAGAAACTAAATAGAGCTACACTAATAAGTATGAATTAAGAAGAAACTAGAAATTTATGCTCTCTACTTGCCCATTCTGCCCTTTATAGCCCTAAAGAGTCTTCTGTTATGTTACATTTCATGCGGGGCAAGAGGGGATGGTGGGGGGAGAACCAGATCTTCAATCATCAATCATATGCCAGTGTTGAAAGATAATTAAGGGCTTCCATGGTGGCGCAGTGGTTGAGAGTCCGCCTGCCGATGCAGGGGACACAGGTTCGTGCCCCGGTCCAGGAAGATCCCACATGCCACGGAGCGGCTGGGCCAGTGAACCATGGCTGCTGGGGCCTGCAGGTCTGGAGCCTGTGCCGCGCAACGGAAGAGGCCACAACAGTGAGAGGCCCGCGTATCGCAAAAAAAAAAAAAAAAGAAAAAAAAAGATAATTAAAATGAGAAATACCTAAGTAGCTGAGTTTAAACATGAGAAGGAAATCTCAAATCTTCTTTCATCTCAATTACTGCTCTGTATTAAATTGTTTTCTGTGTGAGAGTCAGGCATTTTGTCATGCTATCTCACTGCTCAAGAACTCAGAGTGGCTGAGACCTAAAAAGAGTGAAGAAGCATTAGGAACAAGACAAGGATTTCCCCTCTCCCCATTGATTTTCAACATCCTACTGGAAGTCCTAATTAATGCAATAAGACAAGAAAAGGAAATAAAAGGCAAACAGATTGGGAAGGAAGAATAAACTGCAGAAGACATAATCATCTATGTAGAAAATCTGAAAGAATTAACCAAAAAACTCCCAGGACAACTAAGTGATTATAGCAAGGTTGCAGGATACAAGGTTAATATACAGAAGTCATTCACTCTCCCACATACCAGCAATGGACAAGTGGAATTTGAAATTAAAAACATAATACCATTTATATCAGCACCCCCCCCAAAATTAAACACTTAGGTATAAATCTAACAAATATATACAAGATTTATATAAGGAAAACTATAAAACTCTATTGAAAGAAATCAAAGAAGAACTAAATAAATAGAGAGACAGTCCATGTTCAAGGATTAAGAAGACTCAATTCTTCTCAACTTGATCTACAGATTCAACACAATCTAAATCAAAATCCCAGGAAGCTATTTTGTAGATATCAACAAAATTATTCTAAAGTTTATATGAAGAGACAAAAAACCCAGAATACCCAGCACACTACTACAGGAGAAGAACAAAGTTAGAGGACTGACACTACTCAACTTCAAGACTTACTATAAACCTACAGTAATCAAGACAGTGTGGTATCAGCCAAAGAAAAGACAAACAGATCTGTGGAACAGAATAGAGAGCCCAGAAATACCCTTAAATATAGTCAACTGATCTTTGACAAAGAAGCAAAGGCAATATAATGGAACAAAGATAGTGTTTTCAACAAATGGTGCTGGAACAACTGGACATCGACATGCAAAAAAAAATGAATCTATATATGTACCTTATACCTGCACAAAAATTAACTCAGACTGGATCACAGACCTTAATATAAAGTGCAAAACTATATACCTCCTAGAAAATAACACAGGAGAAAATGTAGACGACCTTGGATTTGGCATGATTTTTTAGATACGACACGAAAGATACTTCATTAAAATTAAAAATTTCTGATCTGCAAAAGACACAGTTAAGAGAATGACAAGACAAGCCACAGACTAGGAGAAAATATTTGCAAAAGACATAACTGACAAAGGACTGTTATCCAAAACATACAAAAACTCTTAAAACTCAACAATAAGAAAACAACATGATTAAAAAATGACCCAAAGGTCTTAGCAGATAACCTCACTGAAGAAGATAAACAGATGACAAATAAGCATATGAAAAGATGCTCCACATCATATGTCATTAGGGAAATGCAAACTAAAACAACAATGATATACCACTACACACCTATTAGAATAGCCAAAATCTGGAACACTGACAACATCAAATGCTGACAAGTAAGTGGAACAAGAACTTTCATATATTGTTGATGAAAATGCAAAATGGTACAGCCACTTTGGAAGACAACTGGGCAATTTCTTACAAAACTAAACACAATCTTACAATGTGACCCAGTCAATCATGCTCCTAAAAACCCACACACGATGTTTATAGCAGCTGTATTCATAACTGCCAAAACTTGGAAGCAAGCAAGATGTCTGATACATCCAAACAATCGAATTTATTCAGGGCTAGAAAGAAATGAACTATCAAGCCATGAAAAGTTTCCATGGAAGAAACTTAAGTGTTTTTTTAATTGATGTATAGTTCATTTACAATGTTTCAGGTGTACAACAAAGTGATTCAGTTATACATATATAGGTACATATATATATATATTCTTTTTCAGATTCTTTTCCACTATAGGTTATTACAAGATATTGAATATAATTCCCTGTGCTACTTAAATGCATTTTATTAAGTAAAAGAACCCAATCTGAAATGCTACATACTGTATGGTATGTATGACATATGTCATACTGTATGACATTCTGGAAAAGGCAAAACTATGGAGAACAGTAAAAAGATCAGTGATTGCCAGGGGTAGGGAGGGGGAAGGATGAACAAGCAGAGCACAGAGGATTTTAGGGCAGTGAAACTACTCTGTATATTATAATGGTGAAAACATGTCATTATAAATTTGTCCAAAACCACAGAATGCACAATGCCAAGAGTAAGCTATAATGTAAACTATGGACTCTGGGTAATAAAGATGTGTCAATGTAGGTTCCTTAATTGAAACAAATGTCCCATAAGCTGTGTAGTGCAGCCCCTCCCCCCCCCCAAAAAAAAATTTGTACCACTCTGGTGCGGAATGCTGATAATGGGGAAGTCTATATATGTGTAGTAGCAGGAGGTATATGGGAAATCTCTGTACCTTCTGCTCAGTTTTGCTGTGAGCCAAAAATTGCTCTAAAGTCTATTTTAAAAAAGTGAACAGTGAAGGAGTAAGTGACACAAATATTTAGGGAAAGGACATTCTAGGTAGCAGAAGCAACATAAATACAAAGAGCCCTGAGCGAGGGCTTTGCTTGGCTTGTTTGAGAGAAAACAAGACCAGTGTGGCTGGAGCAGTGGAAGAGGGAAAATGATAAGAAATCAGGTAGGAGAGGGAGCAGAAGGCTCATGGTGGGCCTTGTAGGCAACAGGAGAAACTCTGGATTTTATTTTGAATGAGATGAGAAGCCTTCAGAGAGTGTTGCGTGGAAGAGTGGCATGATCTGAATCACTGGTTTAAAGAATCATTCTGGCTGCTATGAGGTGAAAAGACTGTAGGGGACATGGGTTAAGGGTGCTTTTAAGAAACGCTGTTGAGAGAAAAATTACTTTAAAATATTACTGTGGGCATACTCACTCTTTAGATTCCTGAGTCCTTTTAGTAACATGCTGTACCACTGTGTCATAGCCAAATTCCTCACCCTGATTCTGATCAGATGTCCATTTTTCTATTTCTTCTTCAATCATAGACCCCAAAGTATTACATATACGCTGCCTAAGGTATTTCACAAATTCATAGCTGAAACATTTAAAAAATAAATGCAGTAAATATCATGAACTCACTTATCAACCATACCCAGAAAAAATGTTAGCACAGAAAGATTTGTAACATATAATCAGATTTCTTACCTTAAACCAGGATTAAATTAGTCATTCATCCCAAATCATATAGCTAATCTAGAATTTTGTTGTTTTTTTCTGAGACACTTGGAAAAGATCACATTTAAAGATGATGATAGTAGACAGCAAATTTCGGGACCAGCACAAACTTTAGGGGGTTAGGAGTCTTTTCGCACTTCTTTTTTATGCTCATATCTTTTGTGTGTGATGCTTAATGGTAGGGAAAGCAGTTGTTAAAGATTTTCACAATTGTTCAAGCTGATGAAGAAAACCACACTAGATAACAGTAACTATAAAAGAATAAATAGGAAAAGGTTAAGCTCCAATCATCAAGAGTTTTTTGTACATTTGGAAATTGTGTTCATTTTGAACTGACCTAAATTCCACCTAATCAGCTTTTGTCTGACTATGTTCACAAGAAGTAGCTCAGACAATTCAATACATTGGACCTTCCTCTTCATACTGTTAGGTTGATGCTAACATTAAAATCCATTCGCAAACTCAGACAATAAGCAAATATGAGAGGGCAAGAGTTCCAAAAGTGGATAATTATATTATGAAACATGTTTACTAAAAATAAAGAGCAACGATTATAATTAATATCACGATTTAGAAAGGTTTAAAAAGCTTTTGTGGTCTCTTAAATGACAAAGATAATTTAGGATGGGCCATTTTTGTAAATGCCACTATGTTCAAGACTTGTAGTTTGAATATATCACTGTATAAAAGCCTTGCATATATGCAGTACAGGAGATCAAGGAGAGCCTGAATAATTTTCTTCACATATTTATAAGTCCATCATGGTATCCAGCATACAGTCTTCAGTTTAATATTTATTAAATGATTGTATGTCCTCTAAAGAACAGCCACCTTTTACCCAGGTGGCCAAAGGATCTCATTTTCAATTTTAACTGCTTTTGATTTGGATTTCCTGCCCTGACCATTTCTCCTCAACTCTGAACCCATTGCTGCTTCCTGGAATCTCCATGGCTGCTTCAGTAATGTAAGTGGCAGGCCTGCCATAGACGATGCAGGCTCCAAAAGTCAAGTAGAGATATTTGACATGAAACCATGTAGTATTATAGAAAAAGTACAGGCTCAGAGCCAAAACGGCCTGAATGCCAGCTCCAGCTCTACCACTCTAGCTGGAGTGGCCTGGGACAAGTCTGTTTTTCCATCTGTAACTTGGAAATGATCATGTCTGCTTCATTCCACTATTTTAAATTCAGGAGGCAATAGACAAGAAACTTAATCATTATAAACAACAAAATTAAAAAGAAGGATATTCTCTACTCCCACAGTGTCAACTTCGGACTCAATACAAACAGGTGATTCCTTTAGTTCTTTCATCAGCCAAAATGTCTCCCCAGAATATAGACCTATACAGGCATACCTCGTTTTATTGCACTTTATTGTGCTTCACAGATATTGGGAGTTTTTAACAAACTGAAGGTTTGTGCCAACCTTGCATCAGAGCAAGTCTATCAGCATCAACAGCATTTACTCACTTTGTGTCTCTGTGTCACATTTTGGTAATTCTCACAATATTTCAAACCTTTTCATTATTATTATATTGTTACAGTAATCTGTGATCAGTGATCTTTGATGTTACTACTACAACTTGCTGAAGGCTCAGATGACGGTTAGCATTTTTAACAATCAAGCATTTCTTAATTACGGTATGTACTTTTTTTTACATAACGTTATTGCACTTAATAGATTACAGTATGGTGTAAACATAGCTTTTATATGCACTAGGAAACCCCCCAAAAACTCATGTGACTCGCTTTATTGTAATATTTGCTTCATTGCAGTGGTCTGGAACCAAACACGCAATATCTCTGAGGTATGCCTATATATTAACTACCTACTGGACAAGGCTACTTTATGTATTTTTCACCATATCAATCAGCACAGTCAATACCAAATTTATCATCCTACCCACCCGATAACAAACCACGTTCTCTTCTGACATATATCTTTGTTAATCGTACCATCCTTCAATCAGATACCTGTGTATAGCCTCAAACAATCTTCTCTATTACACCTCAGATCTAATTAGTTACCAAGCTCTGTAATTCTGTAAATTCTTCCTCCACAACTTCTCTTTCCTTTCCCACTGCCATCAGACTAATGTTCACATCTTCATAACTTTAGCTAAACAATTGCAAGGGCCCTCTTAGGTCAACCCATCAATCAGTGGTTCTTAAAGTATAACATGGGGCTTCCCTGGTGGCACAGCGGTTAAGAATAAGCCTACCAATTCAGGGGACACAGGTTCGAGCCCTGGTCCAGGAAGATCCCATATGCGGTGGAGCAACTAAGCCCATGCGCCACAACTACCGAGCCTGCACTCTAGAGCCCGTGAGCCACAACTACCGAGCCCACATGCCACAACAAGTGGAGCCTAGAGCCCGTGCTCCGCAACAAGAGAAGCCACCACATGAGAAGTCGCACACTGCAACGAAGAGTAGCCCCTGCTCACCGCAACTAGAGAAAGCCCTCACGCAGCAAGGAAGACCCAACGCAGCCAAAAATAAATTAATTTTTTTAAAAGTATAACATGGATAAGAATCACCTGAAGGGCTTATTAAAACACAGATTGCTGGGCCCCACTCTCAGAGGTCAAATTCAGGTATACTGTGGGCCCAAGAATTTGCATTTCTAACAAGTTCCCAGGTGATGCTGACGCTGATGCCAATGCTGCTGGTCCTAGTACCATAACTTGAGAAGCACTGATCTAGATACAGATTCTGTATTCAGATAGCTTTTAAACTAGCCTAAGTGTCTTACAACTGTGATCAGCAGATCCCTACAATGCTGTGTTAGTTTCTGGTGTACTGCAAAATTGATTCAGTTACACATATACATGTATATTCTCTTCTATAATCTTTTCCATTATAGTTTATATATTATAATTTATTAGATCCATCCATTTTAAATGTTGACTTTTTTGTTCAGGGTATTTCTAAACCAAATCTTTGTATATTTTATACAAAATGGTGAAAACTTACACAGCCAAGATATGATAAAGGTATCACTGCTTTCTTTGAAATGACTTTGAAAATGAAAAGGATCCAGATAACCCTTTCAGCCCAGTGTGATCTCACAGCCAGTCTCTTACTACTGGGAAAGAGAAGAGAACAGTGAATGTGGAAGAAAGTGAAGAGAGAGACGAAAAGTCCCTAAAAATAATTCTGAGCCTCTTCACAATCCTGCCCAAGGCTAGTCAATCAGACACATCAGTTTTCTTCGGCATCTCTGAGATATTCAGTGAGAAATGGAAGGTGGGGCAAGCCTGAGTTATTTCCCTGAAATTGAAAGAAGAGCCTTTCTGAGGATGAATTCTACATCCCACCATCAACACCTACTATGGAATGGCAGTATTATCCTAGTCCCTTAGTTTCATCAGCTCTATCTCTGTGCCACAAATCAGGCAATTAGGAGATACGAATATTTAACTGAGAAATATAACTTTTGTGTTTGCTTTGTTTAAAGCCCAATCTGTAAGTAACAAAAATGATATTTTCATAACAAAGGCAGTAAGAAAATATAATGCAAGCCCATTAACAAAATATATTCAAGAAAGTTAAGACAATATCATTCTAAAATAAAAGACATATTTTTTAAATCCCCACTATTTAGCATCAGATGTAAATAACAAATATGCTGGGAACATTTTTAAATCCGTTCTTTGGGAACTTAAATAACCACACCCTTTTTTTTTATAATGACATCACTTTGACCTATGACCACAATAACATCTCCCTGAAGACCCCATTCAAAATGCTTTAAAGTTTTTGTCCATTTGCCAAGTTAAATTAACCCAAGGACCCCAAGTCTGAATCTTGCCTTAATGGGTTACTGCTCTTTTCAAATGAATCTTTTAAGAAAAAAATATCTCTTGAGAGGTCATGTCCTCTATCGTGGGAGGACTACCAGGCTGCCTATGACCTTAGGATGCTCTACTGACTCACTGATCATTGGAAAACTCTGAGTCTCCAATCCCAAATTAGTGAAAATACTCATTTCTTCAAGTGGGCCCTTATACTGCGTGGGTAAGACTAATCCACGTCTTCAAATTCCCATCCAATAATTCATTTTGGTTGGTTCTTTTACCATCTGAATTCATGGCAATACCCCAAAAAATCCTAGAAGTAAAATACACAGCAATGTGTCTGATCATTCTGCTTTACTTCTGACAAATATGAAAATTTTCACATTTACACAGGAAAATTTTATTAAGTTGAGTAAAAGAACATTCACTGTTTTCCATTCTTCTTTCTTCACCTTTATTACCTAGGAAAATTTAAGGAATTTTTCCCATGATGAACTTCTGACATGTTCAAATGTTGATATCAAAATATACAGAGATTACTATTACAGTATAAGGACATAAAAAAATCTAATACAAGTTTGTTTGAGGAAATCACCCTCTTAGCTATTTAAACAAGAACTTTTTCAATAATATACAGAAAAATTATCAGTAATGATATGTTTTAAAAAGATAACTTATTAAGTTATGAATTATAATGCTGATATTTGGAATCCTTAAAATGGATTATATTTCAGGATTATAGGACTTATATGATAAACTTAACTTTATATATATTAGTGTATAAAAAGCTATGTTAAAAAAAAAAGAATGAGTATTTTATACTACTTACAACCTTTTAGGTCAAAGAATAAGCCTCTGAATCATGATAAACAGTTACTAAATGCATTCATTAATTATGGAAGCATACATATAATTCTTAGCGATTTCTTCTATGCAGGGATAACACTTTACATAATGGATGTTTTCTTGAAGTTACCACTTAAACATACTACAGTTCACTAATTTAGAAAGTCACTGGTAGATTCTTCTGTAAAAAAAAAAAAAAAAAAAAAAAATCCCAATTCAATAAATACAATTGTGCTCCTTCTGTATCAAACCAAAAATATATCAGATTAGAGGGCTACAAAGAAGAGCCTCTGCATTAGAGACTGTTACAATCATTAGGGTTGCTAAGTATTTATATACTTAGCAACCCTAATGATATATATAGATATATATAAATATATATATATGTATGTATATAGCAATTCTCATTGAAATGCAAGTAAGTATTTTCTAGCTCTGTGGTTCTCAACCCTGGCTGCATATTAGAATCACCTAGAGAGTTTTTCCAAAAATACCAAGGCCCAGTCTCCACCACTCCCCCTCTGCCAAGCCCCCCAGGAAATTTGGATTCACTTATGGTTAAAGTTCATCATCAGTGTTTTTTTAAACAAACTCCAATCAATCCTAGTGTAACCAAGACTGAAAACCAGGGCTGTTTTTTTTTTTTTTTTTTTAAAGGAAGCCAGTCTAAGTGTAAAAATTTATACAATACACAGACACATAATGAAAGCAATGTCTTCTTCCCTACCTCTCACCCCACCTACAAGCCTCAAATCCTAGCTGCCACTTTCAAAGAAAAGAAAGAAAGCTTGGATCTTTTAGAGAAAGTGTACAGTTTGGGGTAAAAAAATAAATAAAAGAGGCTACGGAAAGCAGAGATAGGTTAGGGCAGCTGCACTGTGGGGCAAATCCCCAGATAGGGCCGTTCTGCCTACACTATGGTTTCTCCCCAAATGACTGCTTTCTTCCCCCACTTTATTATACTACCTGAAATTCCATCATTCATGGACTCAATTGTTTTAACAACCAGCTTCTTACAAAAATGCCAATAGCCTAGAGATACCAGTTTCCCCTATAAAACTATTTAATAAGATTATTTTTCTTGCTGTTATACCAGGACAACATCAGGTGGATTTAAGGAACCAATGTTCTGATAGTGGAGATGGGATGACAGATAATTCTGATGCATGAAATACTTCAGGAAGCAACATATACCTAAGTGACTCAAGAACATTTAGTGTTCAAGGAGAGTTAGGTCAGTGAATAGAAAGACAAATGAAAATATGAGTACCTGGACTGACAGCTAGGATCTCATCAAACTTTGAGACTGTAAGATACTACGAAAATACCAAACACAAGCATCTCCTCCTCTTTCCTCCCTCATAAGGAATTCCTTCCTCCTAAGACGCAGATCTCAGGCTAGTGCAGCTAACACATGAATTTTATTATCTATATTTTTAAGACTAAAAATTACTCAAACTACTTTTAGAATTATAAATCTTACTTTTAAGACTACAAACTTTTATAATTTGAATGTGTCTGGGGTTTTTTAGGTAGGCCACAAGTAAATCTCTTTATTAAATAGTAAATATTAACTATGCAATTAATCGGCAGGCCTTTAATCTATCTAATAAACTGTTGAAGAAGAGTTGAAATTAATACAATAGTCATTACACTGCTGAAAGGAACCAGAATGATCCAACTTTAACTTGAAAAGCATTTAAAAATTGACACCGCTAAAGCAATATTTATAGGCAAATGTGTAGTCTTAAATGTTTACATTAAAAAAAGAAGAAAAGCTGCAAATAAATGAGTTAAAAATTCATCACAAATTTTAAAAAGTGTCCCAGGAAGGGAAAAAAGAAGAGCAGAAATTTTAAAAACCATAAAATAAATACATAATAGAAAGGAAAATCGAAGTTAATCGCTAGTTCTTTGAAAAGACTAACAAAATTAGTCTAGATAAACCTGTAGCAGAACAGATAGAGAACAAAGGAGGAAAGGCATAAATTTAAAAAAAAGAATAAAAAGGGGACAATTATAGATACTGGAAATATTTAAAAAGTAATAGGATATTAACAAAAATCTTTATACAAATAAATTTGAAAATCTAGATTAAATGGACAAATTCCCAGAATATGATCCTAGCAAAAACTCAATAATCTGAAAATATTTTAAACAAGTATTTACATGTGAGATAAAAACCAGAAATTAAACCCCAAATTTAATGCTTGATGTGGATTTGTTTGAGGTAAATAAGTATTATCTGAGTACAATAAACATTAACAACCAAAACTGAATTTGAGAAAGTTGCCGTTTTTCTATATTCCTCTGTTTAAGTAATAAATCAATAGCTAACCAATAAAAGCTGGTCTCTGGTATCTCCAAAATAAAGAATATTATCATGCAATATCAGCTCTTAGTAGTGGACTTAATGAATAAACAGGAAAATCATGGAAATACAAAAGAAAGCATACGTATAACCAGAAATACTAATTAACAAAAAATTCCTTCCACACTTCTTAAAACTCCCTTGAGAATCTGGTGAAAACTGTAATGCTCCCCCCATAAAACTGCAAGTAAACACAAACTTTTGTACAGAATATTAAAGGGCTCAAGGATCCCCTGATGCCCACATATGAAGCAGGTAGGAATTCCAGATAAGAACTTCAGGGCGTACAAAAGTCAGTAAAGATAACATAACAAGAAAATTGTTAAATGTCATCTTCTGTGAGATCAAAATGAAAGGCAAACACTTAATTAAAAATATCATTACTGGGGGTTCCCTGGTGGCGGAGTGGTTGAGAGTCCGCCTGCCAATGCAGGGGACACTGGTTCGTGCCCCGGCCCGGGAAGATCCCACATGCCGCGGAGCGGCTGGGCCCGTGAGCCATGGCCGCTGAGCCTGCGCGTCCGGAGCCTGTGCTCCGCAAGAGGAGAGGCCACAACAGTGAGGGGCCGGCGTACCGCAAAAAAAAAAAAAAAAAAAAAAATCATTACTACTACTAATAAATTGAGGCACCTGGAGGTAAACTTTTCGATGGAGAGGCTTAATTTAAATTACACATGACTCAAATCAAAAGAAAAACACACATCTCTAGAGGAACATACCCTTCAAAATTTACCTCAACTGGTAAATCTGCCTACCTTCCTATAGGTAAAACTTGCTATCTACTGCTCCCAAACACAGAACACTCTGTACTTCTACAGCACTTACACTCCTGACATTATCACAGGCATTTGAGTATGCACCTTATCCCTCTGTAGGAACTTAAGCTATTCCATAGGAAGTTAATCTCACTTGAGTGTTCCTGTCGTGCTCAAAATGCATAATTGGTGCAGCCACTGAAAGATCAGATCAGCAAAGTAACAGGGATCTTGGGAACTCAATGCTTTTGAGGTACAGTGACAGAAATCCCTTGGGATGATATAATTACTCTCAAATGAACAAGAATAATTTACAACTAACGTTACTATGTTGCCCAGGAGAAAAAAATATTAGGATATGTCGGTTGTGTCAGTAAAAACACAGAGGAAGCATAAGGTTTGGAAAACAAGTAAAGAATATAAAATAAATTCGGTATCTGAGTAAATAAAGGAAATCATGAACCTCCAACTTGGGCGCTATTTTGACAACAATCAAGTGAACATTCTTTATCCAACTACATTTTGATATTTTCTGGATCAGCTGGTTTGTTTGCTCAAGAAATCAAAAGGAATTTTACTTGTGAAAATTTTCATCAGTTTCCTCCAGATGTAAGAGGATCTCCTCGGCGCACTCCAGGGAGGGAGCCCCCGTGATTTTCTCCTTCACGCTCTGGAACAACTGCCTCAGCATGGCCTGCAGCATCACTTCGACCTCGCCGGAGAAATGGGCCATCCTGTGTCAGAATCAAACGCTGAGGGTCCTTTGCTGAGGGTCCCAGCAAACGCCGCACCCTGCGCACGCGCGTCCCCACCCAGCCCCCACCGGCGCACAGCGCCGTTCCCCGGGAGACTGCGGCAGGCGCTTAGGGGCGGGCCCTCGGCTGCCGGAGCGTCGTTCAGAAAAACAAGTTACCTTGCGTTGGGGAAACAAGAATACTCGAGGTCCCGCCTTTGGAACTCGTCGCTGCCGCCCTTCCGGGCCAAGAGGATTCAAGCTGCACCGACTAAGAGCAAAAAAGAGATCACAAAGGCTCTGCGGGTGGGCTTGACGACGGGACGTCACCGCTACGCGTGACGTCCGCACGTTGACGTGATTTTCCAGGTGGGAGGGGGGGCACTTGACAACCTGCCCGCGCTCTTAGAGGAAGTTTCAGGTGCGCTCGCTGAAAGGGTTGTAGGTGGGAGGAAGAAAAGGGTAGGAGGAGGAAGGGGTCAATAAAAGAAAGATAATAGAAGTGAAACTGAAAGCAGCTTGAAAAGTTTTAATTGAGTGAATGGTATTGAAGTGTTGCAATGCTCTTTCCTTCAAACAGCTAACACCTATTGACTCCTACCCTTTACCAAGCACCTTGCTAGAAGCTGTGAAGAAGAGGACGCTCTCACATTCTAACAAACAAGAAGTCAGCGATTACAACACAGTGCAATTAAGTGTTATGATAGAGAAATGCGCCAGGTAGGTGCTGTGGAAACCTAGAATCACCTTTTAACCCAAAAGAAGAGTCAAGGAAAGAAGTGAAGAGAAAACAAACTGAACGTGCAAAGGGTAGGGACCTGAGAGAGTGTAGCATATTCCGGTACTTCAATTTGTAGAATTAGAAAGAGGAGGTGAGGGGGTCTAGAGACGTAAATGGACCACATCGGAAAGGGTCATATTTGGCACTTTTAAGGGATTAGAGGTTTGTCTTGAAAGTAGTAGAACAGAATGGGATTCCAGAACTGAATCGTGAGATATCATATATAAAGATCACTCTGCAGGAGGTTGCAATGGATAATCATGGTCCTTCATACAGTTTCCAATCTAGGTAAATCCCCAGTCCATGGTCATGTCCAAGCTACAAGGTACCAACCCATCAGTGTTGGTTAGGATCAGATCCTGGTGTCTACAGAATAGTCAGTCCCAAATCACTGATCTGTGGTTCAATGTCAATAAATTCTCCCTTATCCAGCTTTATATTTTATGCCCCTGGTCCAACAACATCTGATTCACTTTACATGTTAGCCAGGATCAATGACTTCTTTGTCTATGCTGCTACTTCCAGGAGCAAAAGTATGATATATCTTTGCCAGCTCTAGCAGCATGTTTCTTGGTGAAATATATGCTCAATTTTGGTTGTCTTATTACCACATTAAGAAAAAAACAAACTGGCAGAGTAGGCATACTTGTACCTTTATTTGTGGGCAAAGCTATAAAAGCCAATACCTGTATTGCGTAGAATCACCAGCACGTGACAACTTCATTTTCAGACTAACACAGGTGAGTTATATTGGCAACTCAAACACCAGGATTAACATAGCCATTAGCGATGTAATTTTTTGAAATGGTAGACTATTATTGGTAAAATTCAGAACAAAATAAGATATACTCTTTATTTACATAGTTTTTGCATTCCTAGAAAAGTCAGTGTATTAAAACCGTGCCAAGTATTATTTTTATATAAATGGAATCAGTTCATGGACTCAGATACTTCTCAAGAGCTTTTTAATCTACATGAATGTCCAGCAGGACTGTTGAAAGTCATATGGGAACCAGAACACTTATTTTGTGTGGGAGAGTGTCCTGTGTATTTCAAGATGTTCAGCATCCCTAGCTCAGATTACAAATAACAGTAAATGCCATCAAATTATTGTGATGACAGAGTGTCCCCCACATATTTCTAAACTGCTTTCTTGGGAACAGTGGGGGAAGGTTTGAACTGCACAGATTGAAAACCACTGTTCTAAAGGATATACCTTTGGAAGAAGGAAAAAAACCTTAAAAGAATACCTGATATTCAAAAAGGAAAGTTAGCCAAGAAGGGAGTGAGGGGAGTAATGTACTTAAATAAACCTCAATAAATATTGTCTGTATAAAAAAGTAATTTATAATATTCTAATTTGTGAAGGTGAAATGCATAGTATTAAAATACTATAAACAACCCTGGGTAAGTAGGAAATATAATGATAAGTTGAAGTATTCTGCAATCCTTGAATTTTTCTGAAGGAAGTTTAAGATATTAAACTTGGTCAGGTATGGTGAAATTTCAGATGTAACCATTAAAAGACTAGATATAGAGAACTTAAATTCAAAAAATGGAGGGAAAATGATATAAGGAGATTTAAGGAGAGAAAAACAAAAAACCCAATCAATTTGAAAAAAATATCAAGTAAGAAAACAGAAGCATAAGAAAAATGGGAGGGCTTCCCTGGTGGCGCAGTGGTTGAGAGTCCGCCTGACGATGCAGGGGACACGGGTTCGTGCCCCGGTCCGGGAAGATCCCACATGCCGCGGAGCGGCTGGGCCCATGAGCCATGGCCGCTGGGCCTGCGCGTCCAGAGCCTGTGCTCCACAAGGGGAGAGGCCACAACAGTGAGAGGCCCGTGTACCACAAAAAAAAAAAAAAAAAAAGAAAGAAAGAAAGAAAAATGGGAAAAACTTAAAATATACAAAGATACATGATAGAAAATGTACAAAACATTGATAAATTTAAATGAACTCAACCCTCCACTTAAAGGAACTGTCAGATTAGATTTTAAAATAGCTAACTATATGCTATTTATAAAAACCCTAAAAACATAGAAACGTTAACATTAAAAAGGTGAGGAAAGAAAAACCAGGTGAATATTATCCAAGAAAAAGTTGTTGAAGCTATATTTGTGTCAGCAAAAATGAAACAAGAAAAAGAGATGTTAGGAATATGGCATGTCACTTCATAATTTTAAAATATTAATTCAACAGGAAGATATAGCAATTTTAAATGTAAAGTAAGTAAGCAAAACTTCCAGTCTCTCCAAAAGTCTTTAATTTCCCGGAGAAGGTTTCTGCACATGTTCTTACAAAATATCCTTGAATAAGATGCACTTCAGAGTTGAATAAAATCTTTCTTTTTTTAGATTTGCTTTTTTGGATTGCAAGATACAGGTAAAGAAAATACAGTTGTCTCAGCAATACACAGTTAGCATTTATGCAGGCCTGAAATATCATTTATCATTGTTAAAGATACAAAAACCTCTCAAAATATCCAGAAACTGTTGTACCAACCTAATTACTTGTTATTCAGACTGTAATAATCCTATCATTTTCGTGACTCGGTTTATCTTTTTTTATCATCTCTGTTTCTACTGCCTCTGACCATCTTTTCTCAATGCCTCCTGCATTCAAAACTCCCTAAGACTCTGTAGAGGATGCCATGGCACACAATAGGCCATGCAGCTAATTTTTGCTTCACTGTGAACTTTCAGTAAGTTTGCTAATCCTTTTTTTTTTTTTTTGGCGGTACGCAGGCCTCTCACTGTTGTGGCCTCTCCCGTTGCGGAGCACAGGCTCCGGACCCGCAGGCTCAGTGGCCATGGCTCACGGGCCCAGCCACTCCGAGGCATGTGGGATCTTCCCGGACCTGGGCACGACCCCGTGTCCCCTGCATCGGCAGGCGGACTCTCAACCACTGCGCCACCAGGGAAGCCCAGTTTGCTAATCCTTAAAATTGCTTTCCTTTAGGATTTTTTTTCATGTAAAGACTAGCCAATAATGCTAAAACAAATTGATGTTTAAAATACAAGTTTCCTTTGGGATTTTTTTTCGTGTAAAGACTAGCCAGTAATGCTAAAACAAATTAATTTATAAAAAATTCCTCTGAAGTATTAAAAAGTTTAAATTAGTGGTATAGCCAAGTATTAAACTGATGAAATTAAAGTGTTATGTAATAATGAATAATAGACATGAAAAAATCTTCAGCCACACTGGTTAAAAAAAAAAATGCAAGCTAAAACAAGGTAACCAATTTACAAAATTAGCAGAGCTCTAGAGCATATATATATTTAGGATTGAACAATATGCAGTGAAATGATTACTCTTTTATTATAAGGAGTACATATAAGCAAAATCTTGGAAATGAAACTGGCAATATATATCAAGAACTTTTGACTCAGTAATTTTATTTCTAAGAATCTACTCCAAGGACCAGAGATGCAGTTGATAGATTTATTATGAGGATGTTTACAGACAGGTTATTTGTAACTTTAAAAAACTGGAAAACCTCCTAAGTATTTCATAATAGGTTGAAGGTTAAATAAATTATCGCACAGACATATGCTGTTAATATCAGCCATTTAAAAATATGTTTCCTATGAATGTTCAATAACAGGGGAATTATTCACATTTTAAGTGGAAAAGTTTGAACCTAAAATTGTATACATTCACTCTGTTTACTGAGTGTCTGTAATGTGCATTGCATGATTATATATTAGGCAATACACACATATCTTACAATTACAGATGAAAATTCCTTCTACCATAATTGTCATATTAGTATATATAATGCTAGGCCTAACAAATTCTTAGTCCAGGGATAGAATAAGTGCACTAAATCCTCCTGCACTATAGAAGAAAGCCAGTGGATTATGTCTAAAGTTGATAAGTTGATAAATAATGGCATGGTTATATTATATTGAATTAATGAGAAAACTATCAAGAAAATTAAAAACAAACATTTGAATATGGTTGCCTCTGAGAGGTTGAAACTCCAGTGGGGTTGGGGCAGTAATGAGGCAGAAGCACTTGCTTTTTGTTATAAGTTCTACTACACTATTTTAGTTTTATTAATGCATATTTATACTTTCATTTTACAAACAGAACGCCCTTTTAGAGTTGGTAGTACATGGAGTCACAATAAATAGCGCTCCTCTTTCCCACCCAAGGTCAGAACTGAGAGGCAAACATAGGAGTCCAAAAGCTGAAGATAAAATACCAACTTCATTAAAAGTTTAATTGAAAAATGTGACTTACGTTTGTGGCACAACAGGCTTGCTAATATTTCACTGCTAAATTAGCCTTTACCCACCCAGCCATTTGTATAGCTATAAAATAGCAGGCCACCCCCAAGGAGGTAGACAGAAAGCAGAACAGAATGCATGCATCCTGCACATAGGCTGAGGCTAAAAATCAAAAAGAGAAAGGAGTCAAGCAGATATACTCTGTTTCTTCTTCCAGAGTCACTGATCATCTCTATAAAATCACTCACTAGCCATCTCCTAATCAAACATATAAGATATCTGCCATGTGCTAGGTACTTTGTTATATGTTATGCTTGGATCAGTGAACACTAAGATAGGCAAGACAAGTCTGCTGTCCTCAGTAGCTCACAGTCTGGTGAGATAGACATGTAACATGTAAGGGAGACATGTTTATAAATAATTAGACAAGGTGCTACATATTATCTTGAATGATTTCCTTCAGTTCTAAGAATCAGCGTTTGGAGAGTCTGTTCAGTTCAATTATTTGTCCATAGTAGTTTTGGTGATTTTCTTGTAATCTTGGCATATAATACTTGCATTATCTAAGTGAAGCTATAATAGTCTAATTCAAATTCTTCAGCTGCCTCTGTTTATCCCATTATTACTTTTGAAACTTTTTTGTTTTCCAGGTCAGTTTTTTCATATACAGATTTAAAATAGCCTTTGTATTCTGTAATATTTAATATTTTTAGTGGCAGTTTCGAATTTATTTATATATGTCCTCAACAATAAAATTAAGCATATCCTTTCTTTTTCCAGGTACTTTTCCTATTTATACTAACTATGAACATTAGGATAACACATTTTAAAGGTAGAAAGGCACTAAAGTAACATTTGAATTGGAAGAAGAATCAATTTAATAGAATTTGGTAACTTGAGGTTTTCTGTAAAAACTGTTATCCTTTTTCTAATACAGATATAAAGAAATTACTAACAAAATTCCATAATACAATATTCTAGTGAATTACAAAATTATAGTAAAATGTCGCAAGTACTGTTAGACTACCAACAGTAAGCACTGAGTAATTTTTAAAGCCTTTTTTAAAAAATCATTTTAAGAAACATTTTGCTATTAAGCAAAGTTGCCTGTACAAAATACATTTGTTATAACTAGCAACACCCTATAAGAAGCATTTTACTGGATTTTTATGATTTAAAAATTACTTAACCTGTTAAATATGGCAACTTGAACATATGCAGTTATTCCTGCTCTATCCAGAAACCCCACTAAAATGAGGATAAAGAAATACAAAAGACATAAACCCCCAAGGACAAAGAGAATGTTGAGAAGAGATAACAGAGAATTTGGTTTATTCTGTTTGTACACTATAAGTGAGGGTTCACCTACTCAAACATAGGCTGGCAGTTCTGGGATGAATCTTTAGAAGTTGTGGGTAAGGATTTAGCTTGAAATCTCACCTTGTTCTATGCAAGGAAGCATAATTTAAGAATACTTATAGTTCATGTAGATAGGAATTTTCCATAAGTCGAGCTACATTGTAAAAGAAGACAGAGTTGGGTGGAGGTCTTATGTGTGTTCTGAGTGGACAAGGGTTTATTGATAGCTCAAGCTTCATTATACACCAAGAAACAGTCAAGGGAGAAGTTTGTGTCCTCTGAGTGTGAATGAGGTCTTACCCTGAAATTAGACCTCATGAGACATAGGCAGATATACTCAGAGGAAAAACCTTTGGTGTACAAGGAATACAGGCATGAGTTTAGTGAGATGTTAAGGTTTCTCAAGAGAGAAACCTTATTTGTTTCGAAAGAGTGAAATGAGTCAGAAGACATAGGTTTCCAAACTCAGGCAGCTACACTCTACAAAGACTTAAATGAGCCATGACTTTAAAATACCAAGTATACCATGATGACTCTCTCACTTTTATCCCCAGCCCTAACATTTCACATTTACTGTAGATTTTTATATGCAACTGCCTATTGGACATTTCCATCTGGATAAATGATAGGACTCTAATAATTTAACATTTCCAAATCCAACTTTTGAAAACACTCTTCCCCAAAAATAAAAATAATAATTTTCTTTATTTGAAAAGAAAGAAAATACTCTTCCTCCTCTCACTTCCTGAGTCTCTCCCATCTCAGTAAATGACCCACCCTCATTTCCAATTGCTCAGCCTAAATTTTTTAAATTATCCTTGACTCCTCTCCTTCAGTCATATACTATACCCAGGCTTTCAGGAAATTCTGCCAGCTCTACTCTCAAGCATGTCCAGAATCTGTCTGTATTTTACAACATCCAGTGATACTACCCCAAGTCAAGACATCATCTGCTCCCTCTCTGATTTCATTTGCATCTAATCTTCCACCTTCCCCTAGCCACTTTGATGCTTACAAGCTTTCTTGCTATTCCTAAAATGCATTAAGCATTCTTTTACCTCATGGCCTTTGATGTTTTCCCTCTGGCTGGAATGCTCTCACTTTCAGATATTCATATAGCTGATCTTTTTACTTTCTTTAGATCTCTGCCAAATATCAATAAAGTAACTAGTGTTCAGTAAAGAGAGATCTTTACTCTCTTATATTAAAAAAAATACGCTTTCTAATCATTCATCACAAAGTTCTCTCCAACTGTTACACTGATTATTCCCTAAGCAGGTAAAGAATCATGCAAAAACTTTTCAACTCTCTCCTTTGAAATTTTTTTTTTTTTTTTTTTGCGGTACACGGGCCTCTCACTGTTGTGGCCTCTCCCATTGCGGAGCACAGGCTCCGGACGCGCAGGCTCAGCAGCCATGACTCACGGGCCCAGCCGCTCTGCAGCATGTGGGATCATCCCGGACCGGGGCACCAACCCGTGTCCCCTGCATCGGCAGGCAGACTCTCAACCACTGCGCCACCAGGGAAGCCTCTCCTTTGAAAATTTTAATATCGATCTTTTATTTCATTTTGGAATTTCATATCTAATGTACTTTAGTGACTCAGTAGAAACTTCTACTTTAACGTCCTACTATATTTTTTCATGTTATGCTTCTCTTACTGGAATTTTTGCTCTATAGAAGCAGGGACTTCATCTTTTTTCATTGATATAACTCCAGTATCCATAATACTGCCTGGTGCATAGCTTTCTAGAATATTTGTTGAATGAATGAATGAATGAATACAGAAGAGAACTAAGGGAATGATCTGGATGATGGCAAAGAGAAATATCAGAATGGCAGACTTGATAGAGTGGAGTGAGACCCCAGCTACCCACAAACAAAAAGAGCTCTGGGAGAGCTCTGGAGTCCAACTTTAGCAACACAGGAAAGCAAACAAACAAGCAAACAAACAAAAACCCTGAGAATAACTGCACAAAAAAGGAAAGAAGATAGCTTCATTTTGCCTGCATCATCCCTTCCTCCAAGCTGTCATTGCTCAGCAACAAGAGGGAACTTCCCAGCTAGAAAGAGTTACCCTCACCAGGAAAGGAAGAGTGGAATGAGCGACCAGCTGCCCCATCTTTTGGGGCACCACATGAAGGTCCCCTTTCAATTTCACCCCACCCAGACTCAGCAAAGCTGAGACATGCATAGAAACAATAGAGATGGCTAGGGACAAGGAAGAGAAGCAGAGGTTACCAATTGTAGCCATGCAGTAGGAGAGACTGTGGTTTACAGTGACCTGCTCTGCAAACACGGCAGATTTTACTAATGAAAAAAAAAACAATAACACAGCTGCTGCAGACCTCCCTGCAGTGCAGCTCTAATGCAAGATGACAGCCTAGATCCCTACAGTTGACTCCTACCACCATCTGCAAACTTGGGGCTAACCCCTCCAGCTGTGCACTTTCACACTGCCAGCCTGACACTTGTCATCGACATCCACTGCAGTGCACATGTGCAGACATGGGAGAGCATTCCAACAGCCAGGGCCGCACCACTGCTCGTGGGCCTGGATCAGGCTTTGTCTTCTGTCACTGGCCTGCACAACTGTGCTCCAGTGCCTACTCTCACCACTCCTATTCAACATAGTACTGGAAATCCTAGCCAGAGCAATCAGGCAATAAAAAGAAATAGAAGGCATTCAAATTGGAAAGGAACAAGTGAAATTATCTTTGTTTGCAGATATGATCTTATATATAGAAAATCCTAAAGATTCTACCAAAAAAAGAACTGTTAGAACTAATAAACAAATTCAGTGAAGTTGCAGGATACAAACTCAACATACAGAAATTAGTTGTGTTTCTATGCTCTAACAATAAATTATCTGAAAAATAAATTAAAAAAAATAGTCTCATTCACTATAGCATCAAAAACAATAAAATACTTAGGAATAAATTTAACCAAGGAAGTGAAACATCTATACACTAAAAATTGTAAGACTCCAATGAAAGAAACTGAAGAAGACACAAGCAAATGGAAAGATACCCCATGTTCATGAATCAAAAAAATTAATATTGTTAAAATGTTCATACTACTCAAAGCCATCTATAGATTCACTACAATTTCTATCAAAATCCCAATTCATTTTTCACAGAAATAGAAAAAACAATCCTAAAATTTGTATGGAACCACAAAAGACCCTGAATAGCCAAAGCAGTCCTGAGAAAGAACAAAGCTGGAGGTATCACACTCCTGATTTCAAACCATACTACAAAGCTATAGTAATCAAAACAATATGGTACTGGCATAAAAATAGTATAGACCAGTGGAAAAGAATCTAGAGCCCAGAAATAAGCCCTCACAGTACAGTCAACTAATATTTAACAAAAAAAAGCCAAGAACAGGCTCTTCAATAAATTGTGTTGGGAAATGGATAATCACATGCAAAGAATAAAATTAGACCCTTATCTTATACCACTCACAAAAATTAACTCAAAATGGATTGTAGACTTAAACATAAGAGCTAAAACCATAAAACCCTTAGAAGAAAATTTGGTGAAAAGCTTCTTCACAAGATGTGGCAAAGATTATTTTTTTTGTATATGACACCAAAAGCAAAAACAAATAAGTGGGACTACATCAAACTAAAAAGCTTCTGCACAGCAAAGGAAACAGTCAAGAAAATGAAAAGTCAACCAACAGAATGGGAGAAAATATTTTCAAATCATGTCTGATAAGGGATTAATATACAAAATACATAAAGAATTCATAAAACTCAATAGCAAACCAATTAAAAAATGGGCAGAGGAACTGAATAGATATTTTCCCAGCGAAGACATACAAGTGGCCAACAGATACATGAAAAGGTGATCAACATCATTGATCATTATGTAAATGCAAATCAGAACCACAATGAGATATTATCTCATACCTATTAAAATGGCAATCATCAGAAAGACAAGAGATAACAAGTGTGGGTGAAGTTGTGGAGAAAAGGGAACCCATGTGCACTGCTGATGGCAATGTAAATTAGTTCATCCACTATAGAAAACAGTATGAAGAGTCCTCAGAAAATCAAAAATAGAACTACCATATGATTCATCAATCCCACTTCTGTGTATTATCCAAAGGAATTGAAAGATTCTTTTTTTAAAAAATATTTATTTATTTATTTATTTTTGGCTGCGTCAGGTCTTAGTTGCAGCATGCGGGGTCTTTTGTTGTAGTGTGCAGGCTTCTCTCTAGTTGTGGAGCTCAGGCTCAGTAATTGCGGTGCGCGGGCTCAGTAGTTGCAGCACACAAGATTAGTTGTCCTGCAGCAAGTGAGATCTTAGTTCCCCCAACCATCCCCTGCATTGGATGGCGAATTCTTAACCACTGGACCACCAGGGAAGTCCTGAAAGATTCTTAGAGAGCTCTGCACTCTCATGCTCATTGCAGCATTATTCACCATAACCAAGATATGGAAACAACCTAAAAGTGTCTGTCAATGGATGAATGGATAAAGAAGATGTGGTGTATATATACAATGGAATATTATTGAGTCATGAGGAAAGATGAAATCCTGCCATTTGTAACAACATGGATGAACCCTTAGGGCATTATACTAAGTGAAGTAAGTCAGACAGAGAAAGATAAATACTGTATGATATTACTTATATGTGGAATCTAAAAAATCTGAACTCAGAAATAGTAGAGAGATGGTTATCAGGTGCTGGGAGATAGGGAAAATGGGGAGATGTGGACAAAGGGTACAAAGTTCAGCATGGTGATTATAGTTAATAATACTGTATTATATAGTTGAAAGTTTCTAACAGAATAATGTCACAACAAAAAAAGACATGGTAATTATGTGATGTGATGGAGGTGTTAGCTACCATTATGGTAGCAGTCATTTTTCAATAAATAAGTGTATTAAATGAACACCTTAAACTTAAACAATGTTATATGTCAATTATATCTGAATAAGGCTGGGATGGCAGAGGGAGAATGGCAGTCCTAAAGAGCAACCAAATTGTAATCGAAGGCACAGTGGTCCTAGAATGATTTCTACAAAATAGAATTAGAAATGAGAAATTAACCTGAAGTGTTTGATCACATTGACATATCTTGCTTGCAATGATCTTGGAGAGTTTGGAGAAAATTAGTGGTAAGAATATATAAAAATAAACCCAACAACAACACAACCACAGCCACAATAATAACAACAAATAAGGCAACCATTGACTCCTGGAGAAACAAAGCATTGTACAGAAAAATAATTATAATCATAGCATACTATCTGGCTTGCTATTGAACAGTATTTCCATGTCACAAATACAGACATAATGGATACAAATTTTACCAAAAATTGTGATATAGCTATACAAGCAGATGAAATAGCGAGTATAAATATATTATTACAGAGCTACGTCCTTGTTTTCCATATTAGGAAGTCAATATATGCTTTAAGCTGGAAAAAAAGGCAATATATTGTATTTAAAATATGGATGTAGGGCTTCCCTGGTGGTGCAGTGGTTAGGAATATGCCTTGGACTTCTCTGGTGGGGCAGTGGTTAAGACTCCGCCTGCCAATGCAGGGGACACGGGTTTGAGCACTGGTCTGGGAAAATCCCACATGCTGTGGAGCAACTAAGCCCGTGCGCCACAACTACTGAGCCTGCACTCTAGAGCCTGCAAGCCACAACTACTGAAGCCCGCGTGCCACAACTACTGAAGCCTGCTCACCTAGAGCCCATACTCCGCAACAAGAGAAGCCACCACAAGAGAAGCCCATGCACTGCAACGAAGAGTAGCCCCTGCTCGCTGCAACTAGAGAAAGCCCACACGCAGCAAGGAAGACCCAACGCAGCCAAAAATAAATACATAAATTAAAAATAAAATAAAATATGATGTAAATAAGAGAAGAAAAAAATTAAGTATTGAAATTGCTTACCTCTCAAGGAAGTCATGTATTGAAGTTTGAGAGAGATAGGGCTGAACATTAGTGCTTATTGATTAGAACCCTTGTACTATTTGCTCTTTTAAACTGCATAGATGTATTACTTTTAAAAATAAAAATTATATTAAAAATGTACATTTTTAATTGTAAAATGACTACATGTAAGGATATAAAAAGATAACATGTGAAACACAGGTCTGTAGAACCAGAATCTACAACATGTTTATCTAAGATGAAATTCTCAGAGCACTTTCAGTGAAATTCAATGCCAAATTAAAGTTCAGAATTTCTCCTACCAAAGCCATATTTACTATCTCTACTTTTATGATAATCATGCTCTCACTTTTTTTTTAACTTATTTATTTATTTTATTTTATTTTTGGCTGTGTTGGGTCTTTGCTGCTGCGCGTGGGCTTTCTCTAGTTGTGGCAAGCAGGAGCTACTCTTCTTTGTGGTGCACAGGCTTCTCATTGCGGTGGCTTCTCTTGTTGTGGAGCACAGGGTCTAGGTGTGTGGGCTTCAGTAGTTGTGGTGCACGGGCTCTAGAGCACAGGCTCAGTAGCTGTGGTGCATGGGCTCAGTTGCTCCGCGGCATGTGGGATCTTCCCGGACCAGGGCTCGAACCCGTGTCCCCTGAATTGGCAGGCAGATTCTTAACCACTGCATCACCAGGGAAGTTCGCCCTCACTTTTCTTTATCTTTGCACCATCAAAGGTTTTATCCCTAACCTACAGGTAAAGTGTTGCCTGTTTTTGACTTTATCTAAATGAACCCTATATATAGGGTTCATGCATATAGTATGCTATAACTTGCTCCATTTTCTCATACACATATTTGTGAGGTTGACCCAAGAAAGTGTGTTGCTGCCAATAATTTTTTTCCACTGTATTCTATTTGTTTTTTGCCTATACCACATTTTTGTTCAAACTACTCTTGACATTTGAGTTGTTTCCATTATTTTTACCATTACAAACAAAACTATCAAATCATATAGAATTGCATTTGCTTTATGCATATTAATTTTGTATCCAGCAACTTTACTAAAATCTCTTTTTAATTCTAGTAATTTATCTCTCAATTTTTTTACTATTCCATGTCTATTTATAAAATCCACAAATAATGGCATCTTTGCTTTTTTCCAATCCACATCTCCTTTATTTATTTTTCTTCATTACTAATACTGGACCTCTAGTACATATTGAGCCTGCCAATCAGATTGTGGTTCAAATTCTCAGTTACAGCTTTTTACCCTTCTCAGCACAGAACTTATGTTCAAGAAAGTTGATTTTCCTTGTTATCTTCTGGGGTGTGAGGTAGGGAGGGTAGGTTTAATCCTGGCTCACCATTATACATTTAGCCATTTGATGTCCTAGTTTTATAGGGGAGACATGTCTTCCTATTAGACTCCTTATCTTGAACAAGTCTTGGGCTTTGTTTCTGTTGCCATATCCTGTGGGGCCATGGAGAAACATGGTTAGGGAATAAGCCAGTTCCATTTCTCAACTTACCTTTCTGAGCTCTTGACTTAACTTATATAAGACCTGAAATTTTCTTACCTTATTATTAGTTCACTGATGCATTTAAGGAAATTTTATTAAATATATTTTATGAGAACTGTTTAGGTGTTTTTATTGGCAAGTCAGTCCAGGCACCCAGCCTGCCATGTTAGCAGAAAAAAAGCAGATGAGTTGAAGAATTATGAAAACAAACTAGGCTGCTGATCCTTCAGACAGGATGCAAGAACTAGTTTAAGTGTACCCTTTGAAGTAAGGCCAGTTTTCTAAACAATTTTTAAATCCTTTCTCAAAAAGTAATGGCAATGCCAAGATTTTTTTCCTTTTCCAGTAAAAGCCATATACTACATATCCGACAGTAGGTAAAAATATCCAAAGAGTGCATTCATTGCACCCTGATGTCATTTCTCTTGGTGAAAACACTATTACGTTTTTTTCCGGAAAAACTATCTCTGTGCCAACACGTATTATGCCAATCAGTTACACATCAAGTTTTGAACTCCAAACACCTACACAAAGTTCTTCATGATTGGCTCTCACTTCTCAGAAATAACACAGTAATGTTCCAGCGTTCCTGAGAGATCATAGTATTCTTTTACAGTCCGTTTGATGTATGTTTCCAAAATGCCAGACAGAAACCCATAATGCCTTCAGAATTTGTGCCAAGTACACATAGCTGAGATTACTCAGATAAAGTCATATTAATCTTAAAGACATTTGCTATTTTTTTGAATGACAAAAGGGCATTCATAAAATTTTGTCTAATTTACTTTGTTTATTCTATGGGTGTGACCCTTAATTGTTTGTTTTGCTATTTAATTCAATGTTTGCTGAACAAAATGACAGGCATTTTGAGTCCCACTTTCCTGCATCCAGCATAACTGAGATTATCAGACTGGACTCCCATATTCAGAAGAGGAAAACAGTCACTAAAATAAGGAGGCAAGAACTCCTTTTTTGTATCCATAACGTCTGGCACTACCCCTGGCATGTGGGAGAAGCTAAATATTTATGAAAGAAATAATAATGTTGAGGGATATTAAATAGAATTCCCCACTTGTGCCAGGAAGAAAATGACAGAGAAAGAAGACAGGCTCTGGGGTTCGACAGATCTGGGCTCGTATTTCAGCAACATCAGTCATTAACTTCCTGGCACTAACAAGTGAACATCAGTTTCCTAATCTGTAAGGAAGGGAATAATGCCTAATTCACAGGGCCGTGAATTGTGGGGATTAAGTGAGATGACACATAAGCAACTAGCATAGTTCCTGGCACAAAGTTGTTATTCAGTAAGTTATTTTCCTACTCTCAACCCACTTTTTCAAACACTGTTTAAAAATTATCTCGAGAGAACAATGACCACTGCTGAGAGTGAGAGCGATGTGCATGTGCTGAGTAGGAGGAGGGGCCTGGCGTGTTCTGAAATGGGACTGAGAGTTGTCTGCTGGTTCTCAGCTTGAAGAAGATTCTACAGTCCTTATTGATCCTGTTTCTTGGCGTTACCATTTTTTGAAGCAAAGTTAACCTAGTTTTCTAGTTTGAGCTTTCTTTTTAGCCATCTTTAAAAAAATTTTTTTTAAATCTATAAACTAGACAAGAGATAGTTCTACAATGTCGAAGTCATTCCAGCAGTCATCTCTTGGTAGCGACTCGCAGGGTCGTGGGCGTGACCTGTCTGCAGCAGGAAAAGGCCTTCTTGCTGCTGCTACCCAGGCTTTAAGTATGCCAGCATCTCTTGGAAGGATGAACCAGGGTACTGCACACCTTGCTACTTTGACAAATCTTGGAATGAGTTCTTCATTGAATCAACAAGGAGCTCATAGTGCACTGTGAGTACACAGTGCTAGTACTTCTTCCCATAATTTGATTTCTGTATTTAACATTGGAAGTAGAGGTCCCCTCCCTTTGTCTTCTCAGCACCGTGGAGATGCATACCAGACCAGTAACATTTTGGCCAGCTTTGGTCTGTCTGCTAGAGACTTAGATGAACTGAATCGTTATCCAGAGGACAAGATTACTCCTGAGAACTTGCCCCCAATCCTTCTACAACTTGAAAGGAGGAGAACTGAAGAAGGCCCTACATTGAGTTATGGTAGAGATGGCAGATCTGCTACATGGGAGCCACCATACAGAGTACCTAGGGACGATTGGAAAGAAAAGAAGCACTTTAGAAGAGATAGTTGTTTTTTTGTTTTTTTGTTTTTGGCTGTGTTGGGTCCTCGTTGCGGTGTGCAGGCTTCTCATTGCAGTGGCTTCTCTTATTGTGGAGCATGGCGTGTGAGCTTCAGTAGTTGTGGTGCACAGGCTTAGTTGCTCCGCAGCATGTGGGATCTTCCCAGACCAGGGATTGAACCCATGTCCCCTGCATTGGCAGGCAGATTCTTAACCACTGTGCCACCAGGGAAGCCCAAGAAGAGATAGTTTTGATGATCATGGTCCTAGTTTCAACCCAGGGCTTGATTATGACCGTGGAAGTCGTTCGCAAGAATCTGGTTATTATGACAGAATGGATTATGAAGATGACAGATTAAGAGATGGAGAAAGGTGTAGGGATGATTCTTTTTTTAGTGAGACCTCACGTAACTATCATAAATTTGACAGTGAGTATGAGAGAATGGGACATGGTCCTGGCCCCTTACAAGAGAGATCTCTCTTTGAGAAAAAGAGGGGTGCTCCTCCAAGTAGCAATATAGAAGACTTCCATGGACTCTTACCAAAGGGTTATCCCCATCTGTGCTCTATATGTGATTTGCCAGTTCATTCTAATAAGGAGTGGAGTCAACATATCAATGGAGCAAGTCACAGTTGTTGATGCCAGCTTCTTCTTGAAATCTACCCAGAATGGAACCCTAACAATGATATAGGACACACAATGGGTGATCCATTCATGTTGCAGCAATGTACAAACCCAGCACCAGGAATTCTGGGACCTCCACCTCCCTCATTTCATCTTGGGGGACCAGCAGTTGGACCAAGAGGAAATCTGGGTGCTGGAAATGGAAACCTGCAAGGACCAAGACACATGCAAAAGGGCAGGGTGGGAACTAGCCGGGTTGCTCACATCATGGATTTCTGGCAAGGAAAAAATTTGAGATATCAACTATTACAGCTGGTGGAACCATTTGGAGTTATTCAAATCATCTGATTCTAAATAAAATTAATGAGGCATTTATTGAAATGGCGACCACAGAAGATGCTCAGGCTGCAGTGGATTATTATACGGCTATACCAGCATTAGTATTTGGCAAGCCAGTGAGAGTTCATTTATCCTAGAAGTATAAAAGAATAAAGGCCTTTATTGAGATGGAGACCAGAGAAGATGCAATGGCAATGGTTGACCACTGTTTGAAAAAGGCCCTTTGGTTTCAAGGGAGATGTGTAAAAGTTGACCTGTCTGAAAAATACAAAACATTGGTACTTAGGACTCCCAACAGAGGCATTGACTTACTGAAAAAAGATAAATCCTGGAGATCTTACTCTCCAGATGGCAAAGAATCTCCAAGTGATAAGAAATCCAAAACTGATGGTTCCCCGAAGACTGAAAGTACAACTGAAGGTAACGAACAAGAAGAGAAGTCAGGTGAAGGTGGTGAAAAAGATACAAAGGATGACCAGTCAGAACAAGAACCTAACATACTTCTTGAATCTGAAGATGAGCTACTTGTAGATGAAGAAGCAGCAGCAGCACTGCTAGAAAGTGGCAGTTCAGTGGGAGATGAGACAGATCTTGCTAATTTAGGGGATGTGGCATCTGATGGGAAAAAGGAAACTTCAGACAAAGCTGTGTGAAAAAAGATGCAAATGCAAGTGCTTCAGCAACTGTGAAGAAAAAGCTTAAAAAGGTGGACAAGATTGAGGAACTTCACCAAGAAAATGAAGCAGCACTGGAAAATGGAATTAAAAATTAGGAAAATACAGAATCAGGTGCTGAATCTGCTGAGAATGCTGATGATACCAACAAAGATACAAGTGAAAATGCAGATGGTCACAGTGATGAAAACAAGAAGGACTATACAATCACAGATGAGTACAGAATTGGACCATATCAGCCCAGTGTTCCTGCTGAAATTTCTGAGTAAATTGGCAGAAGAACACAGGCAGAAGAAGGAAGCTTAAGATGTGCAAGAAGCTTAATGATTTCAAAGAAAATAATGGTTCTTTGTTTTTAAATGTTAACCTTTTTAATATACAATACAGATAGAAGAAAACTATTGTACTCTTTTGTTACAGTGGAAAATAATAGACGTCTGTTCAAGTGTTAAGTGTTATAGCAAAAATACATATATGGTTAAGTTAACGAAGAATTGTTTTTGTTTTATCAAAATGGTAACAGACAGAAATACTTTGTAGAGACTGACTTCATATGCTATTTAAGACACTTGCACCACTAAGAAAGATACATAGAAACATTCAGAGAAATGAAATTTAGTGGTTCCAAGCTTCAAAGAAATGTCAAAACTTTTGATTCCATTCAATAAAGAACAAAACCAATTGTATTTTTATTACTTTCATTTAAAACGTTCCACATTTTAATCTGAACCTTGCAGACTTTTCATTTGGAGTCTGAAGCATTTTTGGTTTTGTTTCATTTTTTGAGAACTTCATTAATGTGAGATTGGTAATTAAAATGAAGGTGCAGTTTTCTTTTAATGTCATGATGTAGTTTAGGTAATTAAGTAATTAAGTATTGAGTAATTGGCTTTAGATTTTGTAATTTTTCCCCTAAGTTCCTGCTAGATTTCATATTCTAATAGTCAATGTATTTTTCAGTGAAATGTAAAAATATTCCCATTCTCTTTGACCAGTATCAATTTCTTGAGATCTTATTGCTTGTTGCTTGAATCCTGTAGCTGTCATATATCTGGTATAAGCAACATTTGATTTTTGAAGTGTATAGACCATCTCTTCATATTTTCAAGATGTAATTTTACATTTCTGCATTTAAAAAAAGTTTGGCCATAATCTTAGATGCATGCTTCTAATTCATACACTTGCATATGTGACATTCGAGAACAGGAATTTGCATGTATAATCTGTGTCCACTTGTAACTTTCTGGTTATATACTGCTTATATCTGTGGATTCAAGTTTCTGAAGTGAGTACCAATAAGGAAAAAAAAAAAAACCTAGGCCATGTTCATTGGTTATACATGTTTGAAATGTTAACCAATATATTTGTCAGTTGTGGTTTTTATTCACTGTTACACTTTTTTGCATGCTTTAACAAATTATTATATTTTTAATCTAGAGTGTTCCAAAGACTGCTACTAAAGATCTGAGTTTAAAAAAAAATTATCTCTTTTACCATTTGGTATTGAATACGTTGCCTGTATCTGATTTCCATCATGGTGCTTCTTCTTTATAATAGCACTACTCTTACAGTGTATTATGCCTTGTCTAGTTTCTGGCCAAATGGCAAAGGATTATTTTTAAAAAGAAGGAGCACTGTGAACAAAACTTCCATTTTTTCCCTCTGATTTCATCCCTGATCATGGCTTCTTCAATGAACAGTATGCACAGTTTTCAAACTATTTCATGTCTGTGTCCCTTGGTTCAAATTCTAAACACTGACACTGAATGATTAGGTCTATATACAAATTGTCTACCCATCATGGAATCACACAGTATAAACACGACCACCCAAACCCATCACTTTAGCAAGTGCTCTGAGAGGGGTACAATTTCAAAGAAGTGGCTGCTGTTGGAAAGTTATATAGACATACCTAGTTCACCTCATCTGATCCCATGCTCACCAAATTATCGTTTATTAATTTGGTTTACCTTGAAGCTTGCCTATTGAGGAAACATGCACTGGCATTTGGGAGTTATATTTCTCTTTGTAAATTAATAAATTGAATTCAGTAATATAAGCAAAAGGAGAGAAGATAAACATAGAGGATCAATCTACAAAAGGAAAATAGAAAAAAATACTTATGGGGAAGTAAGGAAAGGGAGAAATAGAAAATTACTTGACTTTCTGTTCCTGAGGTTTGGCTTCTCATTCTGAACTTTCCATGAGATTCCCCTGTAGCCTGCAGATATATCACATTTTTGCTTGATCTACTTTGAGTGACCTTTTGGTTTTTCAACTGTGGCCCATTGACAAAAATATTTTAAATCTTAGAAGCCTGAAACACTGCGTCAGACCTTATTGTCATGCTGTAGTAAATTTTCCAAGGTAGTGCGGTCCTGTGAGGTTTCTTGGCAATCAGCCAACTGTAGCTCACCTTCCTTGACTCAATAATATTTATTGATTTGCTTATTTGAACAAATTATCTCTAAGATAAAGTCTACAGTAATATATTTACTTGTACAAAGAAAATCATATAAGCCCTGAAGATTTTAATTAGCAGTAAAATATGAAACGTTGCACTGAGTTTTGCTTCCTCAACCAAATTTTTTTTAATCCAAGAAGTGATAGCAAGAAGGACATGAGAGTGGTATGAATAAAATTATAAACCTAGCACTTTTACATTTTACAGATTACAAAGATAGTGATAGAATCCAAATTCTCCTTTTTTTAAAAAAATTAATTTAATTATTTATTTATTTTTGGCTGTGTTGGGTCTTCCTTTCTGTGCAAGGGCTTTCTCTAGCTGTGGCAAGTGGGGGCCACTCTTCATCACGGTGCGCGGGCCTCTCACTGTTGCGGCCTCTCTTGTTGTGGAGTACAGGCTCCAGACGCGCAGGCTCAGTAGTTATGGCTCACGGGCCCAGTTGCTCCGCGGCATGTGGGGTCTTCCCAGACCAGGGCTCGAACCCGTATCCCCCGCATTGGCAGGCAGATTCTCAACCACTGCGCCATCAGAGAAGCCCCATATTTTTAATATATGTAATAGGTGTCACATTGGCTTCCTGTATAGTTTTGTCTGAATCATGTTTAGGCCTTACTTCAACTCTAGAGACATAGAATACAACAATGGTCATTGATACTCATCACCACTTCAACTGCTTGCAGTAGATATAGGAAAAGACTAGCATAGTATTATAAGTGTTTGCATTCAAGTAGCTACAAGCCATGGCATGTGGAAAGAAAAAAGTGCTTTTAAGACACATAAAATACAATGTTATCCACTTACTAACTAAAGAATCAAGAACCCCAAAAAGGCAGTTAAAAAAAAAATAACTCAGTTCAAATGTTAGAATAAAAGAAGAAAAGCACAAGGTAAAAGAAAATTTGTTCCCTCAAATTTAATCATAGTAAATGCAAACTTACACTGTTCTACCTAATGTCACATAATTAATTTATTCTATCAATACTTCATTATTTTTCTTAGCTTGACAGGTTGGGGGAGAATGTTATAATAATTCATAAAATCTTTGATAATGTCTCTACCTTGTCCAATAGTCAGTGATCTGGAAACATTATTTTCCAAGTTAGTAAACCAATGAAAAAAAGCAGATTTTATATGTTCTTCTGTTGCTTGCTAATTAGCCTATGCCTACCAAAAATCTAGTCCTACTTTTTGATATCAAGACAGAGCTTCTTCAGGGCAAATTTTTTAGGGCTAGTGATTTCTTTTTCAGTAGCACTAAATAGACTTAAAGGAAGGAATAGAATCCCAGTGAAGAAGATACCCTGCCATCAGCTACTTCACATTTCAGAACAGAGCAGACAACCTCAGGGACCTGTGGGTAAATGGTAAATGACAACCAAGATTCTGCCCATTATTAATTCAGTATCTTGCTGTTTGGTTTTCGGCAGAAACAAAACACATAATTAGTCTTGGCAGTTGAGAACCACAATTGCCTCTCACTATATTGAACTCTTTGCTTCCCTTTTATTTATTTATTAAAAATATTTATTTATTTAGGCTGTGCTGGGTCTTCATTGCGGCACGCAGGATCTTTGTTGAAGCATGCGGGATCTCTTTTTTTTAGTTGCAGCATGCAGACTTCTTAGTTGAGGCATATGAGCTCTGAGTTGCGGCATGCATGTGAGATCTAGTTCCCTGACCAGGGATCAAACCCGGGCCACCTGCATTGGGAGCACCCACAGGACCACCAGGCAAGTCCTTTCTTCCTTTTCCTTTAAGTATTACAGAAGAATAATTTCATATGGGTGTCAAAAGCAGCCAATAGAAAAGAAGCATAAAAATGCCTATTAAATTGTATCCTGTGTATTGTCACTCCTGTGGTAATGACCGTAATTTATGACACAACTTTATATTCTGCATATATCTTCAGAAGCTACTAAATGTGACTAACAGTAATTAAGAATAGCCCTGTGGGATAAGTCTTAAAATATTATCTGACAACTTGGCTAAGGGTGACAGAATTTTCTCTAAATAACTCATATTTTATAATAGTACCTAAATGAGAACTTATCCTCTCATGCAGCAACAGTTTTGTTTTGCCTTTTTAATGTATTTATTTATTTATTTATTTATGGCTGCATTGGGTCTTCGTTGCTGCGTGCAGGCTTTCTCTAGTTGCGGCGAGCAGGGCTACTCTTCATTGTGATGCATGGGCTTCTCATTGCTGTGGCTTGTCTTTGTTGTAGTGCATGGGCTCTAGGCACATGGGCTTCAGTAGTTGTGACTCACAGGCTCAGTAGTTGTGGCTTGCAGACTCTAGAGTGCAGGCTCAGTAGTTGTGCACAGGCTTAGTTGCTCCACGGCATGTGGGATCTTCCCAGACCAGGGCTCAAACCTGTGTCCCCTGCATTGGCAGACGGATTCTTAACCACTGCACCACCAGGGAAGTCCATTGTTTTGTTTTCTGGGCTAACTTTTCTCATAGTTAAACATAAAGCACTACTTATACTCACTATGAAAAACTGTTAATATGTAGTTGTGGTGGAGACAATAAGTTATACAGGGAAGAACTGAATGATTTATTTTTTCCCAAGGGTCTAATCCTTTGATCTACTTTAAACTGTTGTCTAAGGCAAAAAGTCAAGACAAATAATGCATTTTGATACATACCTGGTAAGGTTTTGAATAAAAGTTTGATAATCTGCAGCAAAATAGTCAGATACTAGGCTGAGGTTCAGAAACTCTTGCTAATGATTGTGTTCATTTTTATTTTAGAGGACCAATGTATTTCAGAAAAATGCTTCCTTGTGGTAGAGAATAGCAACATGCTCATAACTTTCTTCTAAATATTCAAAGGTATGCTCAGAGAAACCTGTATTTTTGACCCTTCAATAAGTTGTTTGTAAATATGAATCAAAAGAAGTGTCAGTCTCATGCCTAGGATAAAATCCCTAGGTTTTTTACATGAATAATATTTTCAACGATTGATTTATCTTCATTTAAACCTCAAACATTTTTCAAATGACTAACACAGTCTGTAACATAATATAATACCTCAAAACTTATTCCTAACCTAAAAACTCATTTTGGGATGTGTTTAGGCAATAATATAAAGCAATCAAACATTTTATCACTTGGTAATAACATTGTATCAAATTATCCACTCCTGATTATACTTTCTCATGATGAAATGAGGTATCAGAATAAGCTGTGTCAAAGAAACTGGAAAATAAATAAGATTTACTGAACTGGGTACTAGTCAGTATTGCTATTCTGACCCTCCCTTTCTCTTTCAGTTTCCAATAGAATGTTTCAAAGTAGCAGAAATTCTTTCTTGCTGAATTTAAAAAAATCACCTTATTGATAAGGCATTAAGTTCTCCATTCTCTCATTTTTGTTTAAACAAAATAAGGAATAAAATTATCAGAGATTCAAAAAATGGTACAAAGATTCAAAAAGGGTAGCTCAACTAAATATTCTGATGAAACAGCATTTTAATATTATTTTTGTCAACTTTTGGAGATAAAGGACACTATCCAAAACACATGCTTAATTATACTTACCCCTAATATGTAACTATTTTAAGGTGTAAAATATCATTATTTTTCGACTAGGATCAATTGATCTTCATTTTCTTTCTGAAAGTAGAGCTTAGTCTTACTAAGCCTGCCATATGTCTAAAGAAACCACAATTTGTAAGTACAGTTATTTTTTCATATTTATTTTGCCAGTTGAATAGTAAGCATAATTGAGGACTGGATAATTAGTATATATATATAAGTATATGTCTATATTAATTATCATTTATTCTGATTTTTTTCCCTGTTTTATAACGGCATTTGATGCAGAAAAAATGACTCCAAAAAATGACTGCAAGGATTCTAGCATAATGGAGAACAGTACTGGCAAGTGAGACAGAAAATACTGGAAGAGGAAACTTGCGAGACAAGAGTTTGAATTGGCTCAGAGAACTTAGTCCTTTCCCATGCATGCACATGTCTCTTAAGAGTTCTCCCTTTGTGGAAGGCTTTGCTTCTTCTTCTTCATTTTTTTAAATTTAATTAATTTATTTTTTATACAGAAGGTTCTTATTAGTTATCTATTTTATACATATGTGTATATATGTCAATCCCAATCTCCCAATTCATCCCACCACCACCCCCCCGCCACTTTTCCCTGTTGGTGTCCATGCATTTGTTCTCTACATCTGTGTCTCTATTTCTGCCTTGCAAACTGGTTCATCTGTACCAGTTTTCTAGATTCCACATATATAAGTTAATATACGATATTTGTTTTTCTCTTTCTGACTTACTTCACTCTGTATGACAGTGTCTAGGTCCATCCACATCCCTACAAATGGCCCAGTTTCATTCCTTTTTTATGGCTGAGTAATATTTCATTGTATATATGTTCCACATCTTTATCCATTCGTCTGTCGATGGGCATTTAGGTTGCTTCCATGATCTAGCTATTGTAAATAGTGCTGCAATGAACATTGGGGTGCATGTGTCTTTTTGAATTATGGTTTTCTCTGGGTATATGCCCAGTAGTAGGATTGCTGGGTCACATGGTAATTCTATTTTTAGTTTTTTTTTTTTTTTTTTTTTTTTTTTTTTTTTAATTTTGCGGTATGTGGGCCTCTCACTGCCGTGGCCTCTCCCGTTGCGGAGCACAGGCTCCGGACGCGCAGGCCCAGCGGCCATGGCTCACGGGCCCAGCCGCTCCGCGGCATGTGGGATCCTCCCAGACCGGGGCACGAACCCGCGTCCCCTGCATCGGCAGGCGGACTCTCAACCACTGCGCCACCAGGGAGGCCCTATTTTTAGTTTTTTAAGGAACCTCCATACTGTTCTCCATAGTGGCTGTATCAATTTACATTCCCACCAACAGTGCAACAGGGTTCCCTTTTCTCCACACCCTCTCCAGCATTTGCTGTTTCTAGATTTTCTAATGATGCCCATTCTAACCAGTGTGAGGTGATACCTCATTGTAGTTCTGATTTGCATTTCTCTAATAATTAGTGATGTTGAGCATTTTTTTCATGTGTTTGTTAGCCATCTGTATGTCTTCTTTGGAGAAATTTCTATTTAGATCTTCTGCCCCCCCCCTTTTTTTACATGTACATGAAATATTTTTATTGTTGCTAGTTTTACAAAATTCTGCCCATTTTTAAAATTGGGTAGGTTGTTTTTTTTTACTATTGAGCTGCATGAGCTGTTTATGTATTTTGGAGATTAATCCTTTGTCCATTGATTTGTAGGCAAATATTTTCTCCCATTCTGAGGGTTGTCTTTTCATATTGTTTGTAGTTTCCTTTGCTGTGCAAAAGCATTTAAGTTTCATTAGGTCCTATTTGTTTATTTTTGTTTTTATTTTCATTACCCTAGGAGGTGGATCAAAAAAGATCTTGCTGTGATTTATGTCTAAGAGCATTCTTCCTATGTTTTCCTCTAAGAGTTTTACAGTGTCCGGTCTTACATTTAGGTCTTTAACCCATTTTGAGTTTATTTTTGTGTATGGTGTTGGGAAGTGTTCTAATTTCATTCTTTTACATGTAGCTGTCCAGTTTTCCCAGCATCATTATTGAAGAGACTGTCTTTTCTCCATTGTATATCCTTGCCTCCTTTGTCATAGATTAGTTGACCATAGGTGTATGGGTTTATCTCTGGGCTTTCTATCCTGTTCCATTGATCTATATTTCTGTTTTTGTGCCAGTACCATATTGTCTTGATTACTGTAGCTTTGTAGTATATTCTGAAGTCAGGGAACCTGATTCCTCCAGCTCTGTTTTTTTTTCCCTCAAGACTGCATTGGCTATTCAGGGTCTTTTGTATCTCCATGCAAATTTTAAGATTTTTTCTTCTAGTTCTGTAAAAAATGCCATTGGTAATTTGATAGGGATTGCATTGAATTTGTAGATTACTTTGGAGAGTACAGTCATTTTCACAATATTTATTCTTCCAGTCCAAGAACATGGTATATCTCTCCATCTGTTGGTATCATCTTTATCATCTTTAATTTCTTTCATCAGTGTCTTATAGTTTTCTGAGTAAAGGTTTTTACCTCCTTAGGTAGGTTTATTCCAAGGTATTTTATTCTTTTTTGTTGCAATGGTAAATGGAATTGTTTCCTTAATTTCTCTTTCTGAACTTTCGTTGTTAGTGTATAGGAATGTAAGAGATTTCTGTGCATTAATTTTGTATCCTGCAACTTTACCAAATTCATTGATTAGCACTAGTAGTTTACTGGTGGCATCATTAGGATTCTCTATGTATAGTATTGGGTCATCTGCAGACAGTGACAATTCTACTTCTTTACCAATTTGTATTCCTTTTTTTTCTTTTTCTTCTTTGACTGCCATGGCTAGGACTTCCAAAACTATGTTGAATAAGTGGTGAGAGTGGACATCCTTGTCTTGTTCCTGATCTTAGAGGAAATGCTTTCAGTTTTTCAACATTGAGAATGATGTTTGCTGTGGGTTTCTTGTATATGGCCTTCATTATGTTGAGGTAGCTTCCCTCTATGCCCACTTTGTGGAGAGTTTTAATCATAAATTGATGTTGAATATTGTCAAAAGCTTTTTCTGCATCTATTGAGATGATCATATGGTTTTTATTCTTCAGTTTGTTAATATGGTGTATCACATTCATTGATTTGCATATACTGAAGAATCCTTGCATCCCTGGGGTAAATCCCACTTGATCATGGTGTATGATCCTTTTAATGTGTTGCTGGATTCTGTTTGCCAGTATTTTGCTGAGGAATTCTGCATCTATATTCATCAGTGATATTGGTCCATAATTTTCTTTTTTTGTAGTATCTCTGTCTGGTTTTCGTATCAGGGTGATGATGGCCTCATAGAATGAGTTTGGGAGTGTTCCTCCCTCTGCTATATTTTGGAAGAGTTTGAGAAGGATAGTGTTAGCTCTTCTCTAAATGTTTGATAGAATTCGCCTGTGAAGCCCTCTGGTCCTGGACTTTTGTTTGTTGAGAGATATTTAATTACAGTTTCAATTTCATTACTTGTTATTGGTCTGTTCATATTTTCTATTTCTTCCTGGTTCAGTCATGGAAGCTTATACCTTTCTAAGAATTTGTCCATTTCTTCCAGGTTGTCCATTTTATTGGCATAGAGTTGCTTGTAGTAGTCTCTTAGGATGCTTTGTATTCCTGCGGTGTCGTAACTTCTCCATTTTCATTTCTAATTTTATTAATATGAGTCCTCTCCCTCTTTTTCTTGATGAATCTGGCTCAATGTTTATCAATTTTGTTTATGCTCTCAAAGAACAAGGTTTTAGTTTTATTGATCTTTGCTACTGTTTTCTTTCTTTCTATTTCATTTATTTCTGCTCTGATCTTTATGTTTTCTTTCCTTCTACTAACTTTGGGTTTTGTTGGTTCTTCTTTCTCTACTTCCTTTAGGTGTAAGGTTAGATTGTTTATTTGAGATATTTCTTGTTTCTTGAGGTAGGATTTTATTGCTATAAACTTCCCTCTTAAACCTGCTCTTGCTGCATCCCATAGGTTTTGGATTGTCGTGGGTTTGTTGTCATTTGTCTTTAGGTATTTTTTGAATTCCTCTGTGATTTCTTCAGTGATCTCTTGTTATTTAGTAACGTATTTTTTAGCCTCAATGTGTTTGTGTTTTTTACATTTTTTCCCTGGTAATTGATTTCTGATCTCATAGCGTTGTGGTCGGAAAGGATGCTTAATATGATTTCAATTTTCTTAAATTTATCAAGGCTTGATTTGTGACCCAGGATGTGATCTATCCTGGAGAATATTCAGTGTGCATTTCAGAAGAAAGTGTAATCTGCTGGTTTTCGAGGGAAAGTCCTATAATTATCAAGTTAATCTATCTGGTCTATTGTGTCATTTAAAGCTTCTGTTTCCTTATTTATTTTCTTTTTGTATGATCTGTCCATTGGTGTAAGTGAGGTGTTAAAGTCCCCCACTATTATTGTGTTACTGTCAATTATCTCATTATAGCTGTTAGCATTTGCCTTATGTATTAAGGAGCTCCTATTTTGGGTGTATATATATTAACAATTGTTGTATCTTCTTCTTGGAATGATCCATTGATCATTATGCAGTGTCCTTCCTTGTCTCTCATAACATTCTTTATTTTAAAGTCTATTTTAGCTGATATGAATAGTGCTACTTCAGTTTTCTTTTGATTTCCATTTGCATGAATATATTTTTCCATCCCCTCACTTTCCATCTGCATATGTCCCTAGGTCTGAAGTGGGTGTCTTGTAGACAGCATATATATGGGTCTTGTTTTTGTATCCATTCAGCGAGCCTGTGTCTTTTGGTTGGGCCATTTAATCCATTCATGTTTAAGGTAATTATCGATATGTATGTTCCTATTACCATTTTCTTAATTGTTATGGGTCTGTTGTTGTAGGTCCTATTCTTCTCTTGTGTTTCCCACTTAGAGAAGTTCCTTTAGCATTTGTTGTAGAGCTGGTTAGGTGGTGCTGTATTCTCTCAGCTTTTGATTGTTTGTAAAGGTTTTGACTTCTCCATTGAATCTCAATGAGATCCTTGCCTGGTAGAGTGATCTTGGTTGTAGGTTCTTCCCTTTCATCACTTTAAATGTATCACAACACTTCCTTCTGGCTTGTAGCGTTCCTGCTCAGAAATCAGCCGTTAACCTTATGGGAGTTCCCTTGTATGTTATTTGTCATTTTTCCCTTGTTGCTTTCATTTATTTTTCTTTGTCTTTAATTTTTGTCAATTTGATTACTATGTGTATAGGTGTGTTTCTCCTTGGGTTTATCCTGTATGGGACTTGCTGTGCTTCCTGGACTTGGGTGGCTATTTCCTTTCCCATGTTAGGGTAGTTTTCAACTGTAATCTCTTCAAATATTTTCTCAGGTCTTTTCTCTCTCTCTTCTCCTTCTGGGACCCCTATAATGCAAATGTTTTTGCGTTTAATGTTGTCCCAGAGGTCTCTTAGGCTGTCTATTTTTCTTTTCATTCCCTTTTCTTTATTCTCTTCTGCAGCAGTGAATTCCACTATTCTGTCTTCCAGATCACTTATCCGTTTTTCTGCCTCTTTTATTCTGCTATTGATTCCTTCTAGTGCATTTTTCATTTCAGTTATTGTATTGTTCATCTCTGTTTGTTTGTTCTTTAATTCTTCTAGGTGTTTGTTCTTTTATTCTTCTAGTGCTTTGTTAAAAATTTCTTGCGTCTCCTCAATCTTTGCCTCCTTTCTTTTCCGAGGTCCTGGAGCATCTTCACTATCATTATTCTGAATTCTTTTTCTGGAAAGTTGCCTATCTCCAATTCATTTAGTTGTTTTTCTGGGGTTTTATCTTGTTCCTTCATCTGGCACAAAGTCCTCTGCCTTTTCATTTTATCTGGGGTTTTTCTGTGAATGTGGTTTTCATTCCACAGGCTGCAGAATTGTAGTTCTTCTTCCTTCTGCTGTCTGCCCTCTGTGGATGAGGCTATCTAAGACACTTGTGCACACTTCCTGATGGAGGGACTGGGGGTAGGTAGAGCTGGGTGTTGCTCTGGTGGGCAGAGCTCAGTAAAATTTTAATCCACTTGTCTGTTGATGAGTGGGGCTGGTTTCCCTCCCTCTTGGTTGTTTAGACTGAAGCAACCCTGCCCTGGACCCTGCAGGTTCTTTGATGTGGCTAATGGCAGACTCTGGGGGCAGTCACACCAAGGGGTACTTTCCAGAACTTCTGCTACCAGTGTCCTTGTCCCCACAGTGAGCCACAGCCACTCCCTGCCTCTTCAGGAGACCCTGCAACACTTGCCGGTAGGTCTGGTTCAGTCTCCTATGGTGTCACTGCTCCTTCCCCTGGGTCCCGATGTGCACACTACTTTGTGTGTGCCTTCCTAGAATGGTGTCTCTGTTTCCCCCAGCCCTGCTGAAGTCCTGCGATCAAATCCCACCAGGCTTCAAAGTCTGATTCTCTAGGAATTCTTCCTCCTGTTGCCAGACCACCAGGTTGGGAAGGCTGACGTGGGGCTCAGAACCTTCACGCCAGTAGGTGGACTTCTGTGGTATAAGTGTTCTCCAGTTTGTGAGTCACCCACCCAGCAGTTATGGGATTTGTTTTTATTGTGATTGCGCCCCTCCTACCATCTCATTACGGCTTCTCCTTTGTCTTTGAATGTGGGGTATCCTTTTTGGTGAGTTCCAGTGTCTTCCGGTTGATAATTGTTCATCAGTTAGTTGTGATTCCGGTGGTCTCAGAATAGGGAGTGAGGGCGTGTCCTTCTACTCCGCCATCTTGAACCAATCTGCTGCTTCTTTTTCTTTTTTACACATTTGTTTTTTAATTAATTTATTTATTTTTGGCTGCACTGGATGTTCGTTGCTGCACACAGGCTTTCTCTAGTTGTGGTGAATGGGGGCTACTCTTTGTTCTGGTGCATGGGCTTCTCATTGTGGTGGCTTCTCTTCTTGTGGAGCATGGGGTCTAGGCGCGCGGGCTTCAGTAGTTGTGTCTTGCAGGTCCTAGAGCACAGGCTCAGTAATCATGGCACATGGGCTTAGTTGCTCTGCGGGATGTGGGACCTTCCCAGACCAGGGCTCAAACCCACGTCACCTGCGTTGGCAGGCAGATTCTTAACCACTGTGCCACCAGGGAAGTCCAGGCTTTGCTTCTTGAACCTGATAACTCCTTCTTGCCTAACATCATTCCTATCATCCCTTTGGGCTCAGTTCTTACTTTTTTCTCCCTAATTGCAAAATTTCAACCTGTTTCTTGCTTCCTTAGCCACTTTCACTAGTGTTACAATATATGTTGTTCTGTATCCATGCTTCATTTATGCACTGGGACTAACCTCATTTTTCCACACATAGCATTGAATTGAGGAATTCCCCAGTCACCAGGGAGAGGAAATATTTTATTTATCCTGGGGCCTCAAGTCTTCAGGAGATTTTGGATCTCTGAGACAGTGATTCTCAATCAGGGGCAATTTTGCCCCTGGAGAGACATGTGGCAATGTCTGCAGATATTTTTGATTTTCACAGTTGGAAAGAGAGTGCCACTGGTGCCTAGTAGGTAGAGGCCAGGGATGCTGCTAAGCCTCTAATGGTGCACAGGACAACCTCCAGGAACAAAGAATTAACTGGTCTAAAATGTCAATAGTGCTAAAGATCAAATCTAGGATACTAAGTATATTAGCCTCTCTCACTTCAAGGCTCCACAACTTGGCTCTTCTCTTTACTGGGGTTGCAAAATCATCTCTTCCAGGTAACAAGAACACATCTGTCTTTACTAACAAAGGGCTCCCCAGTTTCTGCTCAGGCTACTTCCAGCTGCCGATGAATGAATTGACCACGGAGTTCCTTAGTGGACTTGCTGCTCCTCTCCATGGTCTGGTCCCTCCCTCTAGTGGTAAGCATTGCAAATGCAGCTGGAAGGACTGAATTCCCCATGCGCTGGCACCAACACAAGCAGGGTAGTATTGGGAATTGGATTATAGTATTTAACAGACTATCCCCCATGCCCAAAACTTCCAAGAACAAAGATATTTTAAAAGATACTAAACACATCTTAAAAGAAGTGTTCTTTTTTCTTAAAAGAAAAAAACACATCAGGTAAGCTTGAAAGAAATTTCATTTATTCAGTTTCAGTGTAAAAATTATGCATTTTTTATGAAGATAAAAATGGAAACCTACCACTATCAAGTATAACTCGTCTGTTTCCTTTCAGCATTTTAGAAACCAACCCTGGGATTCAGAGCATGAATTTGAGCTCAGGCATTTACTAACTGTGTGATCTTGGTCAAGTAACTTTTCAAAGTGTCATTTCCTTCATTTGTTTTTTTTAAAAAAAAGCTCCTTCATCTGTATAATAGTACCTATCCTATAGGGTTTAGTGAGGAGTAAGTGAACTGTTGTGTGTGAATCACTAAGAATTAAGTTATCTGGACACGCTAAGCTCTGCATTTAGATGGGCAGCATTTGTCACCTTCTTGCTTTGCGTTAGGTGGGAAAAATAATAAGCATGCAGTGCCTCTCCTCTGTCCTGCTCAAAAACTACCCCAGGCCATTGCACCACAAAGCTGCCTGCTTTGTGACAGTCTATAAAAACGTTCTCTCACAGTTACTATTGACAACCCCATCAGAGGTTTCAACCTGGAAACCTCTGCCTACGTCTCTTTCTTGTGAAAGTTGGCTGCAGCAGTCTCCTTGGAGGTTTGGATGCACTACCTCCACAAATAATGTCCTCTCATGATCTGAAATTTCAGTGTGTGGCAGCCACAAACTCCCACCAGAAGATCCTTTGGTCAGAAAACTTTGTAACCTTTTATCCCACTTGAGCCAGCAGATAGAATGAAAATTATTCATAAATAAATGTGTAGAAAATAAACTGAATATATTTAATGTGTATATAGTATATATATATATACATTAACTATATATTTAAACATTAATAATAGGAATTACAGTAATTCTAAAATCTTGCAGAAAGACCATTTACATAATAAATTATTTTTATGATTGCAATTGAATGCTACTATACATGAATATAATCTCTTCACACACAATGGCTTTGACATAATTGCTGACATTCGTGTAACTCTTCACTTACTTAAAGCAAAGAATGATTAACATATTCTAATCACAAAAACCTGTTCACTGACCTATGATAATTTAAAAGCTTTCTTACCTTTCCAATTTTAGGAAATTTAGGGGTTATTTTTTAATCTCTTCAACAATTCATAGGTGGTGATTGGATGAATGAACAAATGAATCACTCTGTCAATCAACAGATTTTATTTATGGCTCCTATAGAAGAAAAATACTCTCGTGGAGCAAATAAAGCTGACAAATGATTTCATAAGGGACACATTGAATGAGACAGTGTACCTGAAAGCATGATGAATGATGTTTGGAACATAGGAAGGATTTGAGTAAGGTTATTAGAATTTCAGTCTAAATGTAATGCACCTCTCAGTTGCTTATTGTAACACAGGTAAAAATATGGAAATTATAGAGACAACAATATTCTGAATAAAAATTCCTGCCATAAAATAAGCATTCCAAAAATATTTTTATGAATGACTGAATTCCAACAGTTCTTAGAACTAATTATTATTTTAATAGGTTTTTCCTCATTTTTTCTGCACATTTTTTATAGAGGTGAGATCATACTCTATAAATTATCTCACATTCTGCTATTATGGCTTTCTATTATAAAATGTTCTTTCCTCATAAGCACTAAAAACCATTTGAAAATATTATTTTAATGACTCCCTAAAACACTTTATATTCCTTAATTTACAATTTCCCTGTTGTTGGCCAATAAGATTGTTTAAGTTTTCTTGTTTTCTGTTTTTTAGCATTAAAACTAAAGCTCTAATAAACACTGATGTAAATCTGCATCTGTTATTTCTTAACATTGATTCATAGGAATGTTATTAAAGGGTGAAATTGTGTAGTAAGTATCTATTGATTTTTCCTGACTGGCCTTTTTTCCCCTTCTTTTGGTAGCAGCACCTCACTTTGTATCCCAAGGTGTTTGGGTAAAGTCATCTCCATCCCTCCTGGCTTCAGTTACTCATTCAGGACTGAATGGGAGACCCAATACAGGCACCGAGATTCAGCCCTGGTTGTTCTAAGAACCACTGTGGAAGAGTCATTCCCTTTCATTAGGGATTCCTAATGTGATCTGATACAAGCCCAATTTTCTAGTGCCACCGGAGAGAGCCTGCCTTGGTATGAGGCTAACACAGAGGAAGGGCAGAAGCTAGAGATTTAAACAGGCAGATTCCTAATAACAGAATTTCAGTAGCAGATTCCATCCTAAAACTAGGATATAATAATTTCTTTTTTGACCTAAGCAGGTGTAAGGTGAGAGTTTCTACAACTTGCAATCCTCAGAGACCAGACTAGTTAAAAGAGTATAGCATGTTTAAGATTGGTACTTTATTGCCACTTTCAAGAAATTGTAATTTATATACACAGTACCATTTAATGAGGGTATCATCATATCAGTGTTTCATATTGCTATTTTTAAATCTCTACTAATTTTATAGGGGAAATGCTATTTTATTTTAATCTATATTTCTTAAACTAGTGGTGGTAATTTTTTTTTTTTTTTGCAGTATGCAGGCCTCTCACTGTTGTGGCCCCTCCCACTGCAGAGCACAGGCTCCGGACATGCAGGCCCAGCGGCCATGGCTCATGGGCTCAGCCGCTCTGCGGCATGTGGGATCCTCCCGGACTGGGGCACGAACCCGCGTCCTCTGCATCAGCAGGCGGACTCTCAACCACTGCGCCACCAGGGAAGCCCAGTGGTGGTAGTTTTTAAAATGTGTTAGCCATTTTAATTTGTTTGTTAATCTACTTTTCCCATTTATATATGATGATTATTGATGGGGTTTTATGCAACCTCTATTAGTTTTATACAAAGTTTTCTAGCTTTTTTTTCCCGTATGTGTTACATTTTTTTAAATCTATAGCTTAACTTTTAGATATGTGATATCTATTTTTCCCCTAGTGAAATTTATCCAATTCAAACTTGAGAAAGAGAGAGATTGGGTCAAGATGGCAGAGTAGAAGGACATGCACACATTCCCTCTTGCAAGAGCACCAGATTCACAACTAACTGCTGAACAATCATCAACAAGGAGACACTGGAACTCACCAAAAAAGATACCCCACATCCAAAGACAAAGGAGAAGCTGCAATGAGATGTTAAGGGGGGCTCAATCACAGTAAAATCAAATTCCATAACTGCTGGGTAGGTGACTTATAAAGTGGAGAACACTTACATGACAGAGGTCCACCCACTGGAGTGAAGGTCCTGAGCTCCACAGCAGGCCCCCAACCTAGGGATCTGACAATGGGAGGAGGAATTCCCAGATAATCAGACTTTGAAGGCTAGTGGGACTTGATTGCAGGACTTCAGCAGCACTGGGGGAAAGAGAGACTCCAATTTTGAAGGGCACACACAGGGTACTGTGTGTATCAGGACCTGGGGGAAGGAGCAGTGACCCCATAGGAGACTGAGCCAGGCCTGCCTGCTGCTGTTGGAGGGTCTCCTGCAGAGGTGGGGGGTGGCTGTGGCTCACCACAGGGACAAGGATATTGGCAGCAGAAGTTCTGGGAAGTACTCCTTGGTGTGATCACTCCCAGAGTCCACCATTAGCCCCACCAAAGAGCCTGCAGGCTCCAGTGCTGGGTCGCCTCACAAACAACCAACAGGGAGGGAACTCAGCCCCACCCATCAGCAGACAACATTTTACTGAGCTCTGCCCACCAGAGCAACACCCAGCTCTACCCACCACCAGTCCCTCCCATCAAGAAGCTAGCATAAGCCTCTTAGATAGCCTCATCCACAGAGGGCAGACAGAAGAAGGAAGAAGTACTACAATTCTGCAGCCTGTGGAATGAAAACCACATTCACAGAAAGATAGACAAAATGAAAAGGCAGAGGACTATGTACCAGATGAAGGAACAAGATAAAACCCCAGAAAAACAACTAAATGAAGTGGAGATAGGCAACCTTCCTGAAAAAGAATTCAGAATAATGATAGTGAAGATGTTCCAGGACCTTGGAAAAAGAAAGGAAGCAAAGATCAAGAAGATGCAAGAAATGTTTAACAAAGCACTAGAAGAATTAAAGAACAAACACCTAGAAGGATTAAAGAACAAACAAACAGAGATGAACAATACAATAACTGAAATGAAAAATATAGTAGAAGGAATCAGTAGCAGAATAAATGAGGCAGAAAAACGGATAAGTGACCTGGAAGACAAAATGGTGGAATTCACTGCTGCAGAAGAGAATAAAGAAAAAAGAATGAAAAGAAAAGAAGACAGCCTAAGAGACCTCTGGGACAACATTAAACGCAAAAACATTTGCATTATAGGGGTCCCAGAAGGAGAAGAGAGAGAGAAAAGACCAAAGAAAATATTTGAAGAGATTATAGTTGAAAACTTCCCTAACATGGGAAACGAAATAGCCACCAGTGTCCAGGAGAAACAGAGACTCCCAGGCAGGATAAACCCAAGGAGGACCATGCCAAGACACATAGTAATCAAATTGACAAAAATTAAAGACAAAGAAAAATTGTTGGAAGCAACAAGGGAAAAACAACAAATAACATACAAGGGAACTCCCATAAGGTTAACAGCTAATTTCTGAGCAGAAATGCTACAAGCCAGAAGGGAATGCTGTGATACATTTAAAGTGATGAAAGGGAAGAACCTACAACCAAGATCACTCTACCAGGCAAGGATCTCATTGAGATTCAATGGAGAAGTCAAAACCTTTACAAACAATCAAAAGCTGAGAGAATACAGCACCACCTAACCAGCTCTACAACAAATGCTAAAGGAACTTCTCTAAGTGGGAAACAAGAGAAGAATAGGACCTACAACAACAAACCCATAGCAATTAAGAAAATGGTAATAGGAACATACATATCGATAATTACCTTAAACATGAATGGATTAAATGGCCCAACCAAAAGACACAGGCTCGCTGAATGGATACAAAAACAAGACCCATATATATGCTGTCTACAAGACACCCACTTCAGACCTAGGGACATATGCAGATGGAAAGTGAGGGGATGGAAAAATATATTCATGCAAATGGAAATCAAAAGAAAACTGAAGTAGCAATACTCATATCAGATAAAATAGACTTTAAAATAAAGAATGTTATGAGAGACAAGGAAGGACACTGCATAATGATCAACGGATCAATCCAAGAAGAAGATACAACAATTGTTAATATATATACACCCAAAATAGGAGCACCTCAATACATAAGGCAAATGCTAACAGCTATAAATGACAAGTAGATGTCAATGAAATCTAGAAAGATTGCTATGTAACAAGGAACATAATCCCTTCTTCCTTTTTACCATGCCAATATGCTATCTCATTTAATCTTCATACTACTTAAATTAGGTAAGCATTATATATCTATTTAACAGACGATCAAACAGATATTCTGGGAAGTTAAGTATCTTGCCTGAAGTCACAGTACTAAATGATAAAACTTAGTCTAGTGCTCTCTTTGGCAGCACATACACTAAAATTGGAATGATACAGAGAAGATTAGCATGGCCCCTGCTCAAGGATGACACACAAATTCAAGAAGCGTTCCATTTTTTTTTCCAGATTTTACTTTAAGTAAAATACAATCTGCAAGTACAATCTGCAATAATAAATACATCTGCAACAGATGCTAAATATCATTAAATTATTATATAATTTAGACAGTAAACATGGTCTATTTTTGCTTCTTTCCAATAGAATACATTTGATCACATTTTTTTATACAGAAGGTTATTATTAGTCATCAATTTTATACACATCAGTGTATACAAGTCAATCCCAATCTCCCAATTCATCACACCACCACCCCCCCACAGCTTTCCCACCTTGGTGTCCATACGTTTGTTCTCTACATATGTGTCTCAATTTCTGCCCTGCAAAAGTGACACGTGTCACTTACCTGACAAAGGACTCATAGACAGAATAAATAAAGAACTCCTACAAAATGACAGACAACTCAAAAGACCTTTACTAGAATATTCAGAGGATTTTTACTTATAAAATCCTCAGATTGGAAATGACCCAAAAACCCATTAACAGTAGAAAAGATAAATAAATTGTGATATAGTCATACAAGGGGATATTACACATCAATAATAATGAATGATCTATGACGGCCTGCAAGAATATGAATGAAAATGAAAGAAGGCAGACACAAATAAGTTAACACACTAGCATTATTTTTTTATTATTATTATTATTTTTGCGGTACGCGGGCCTCTCACTGCTGTGGCCTCTCCCGTTGCGGAGCACAGGCTCTGGACGCGCAGGCTCAGCGGCCATGGCTCACGGGCCCAGCCGCTCCGCGGCATGTGGGATCTTCGCGGACCAGGGCACGAACCCGCGTCCCCTGAATCAGCAGGCGAACTCTCAACCACTGCGCCACCAGAGAAGCCCACTATCATTATTTTACTAATCATAATAAAGTTTTTAATAATCCCCCCCAAAAAAACCAGACACACAAAATAGTACATTCTTTAAGATTCAACTTAATTATTAAAGAGAAGGGGAAAAATAGGAAAGAATTAATAGTGATTATGCTTATGTGGGAAGTATTAATGAAAGGAAAGGCCTTCAAGGAGATCTACAGGGATGCTACTGATGTAATTTTCCATTTCTTGATATGACTGCTGGTTAAACAGGTGTATCTGATTTGCAAAAGTCCTCCAGACTTTACATTCAGGATATGTTCCCTCTTCTTTAAGTATGTTATGCATCAAAAAGTTCGTATAAAACAAAAGAGAGGCAGAGGGAATTATCCAAAGCAAAATTAACTAGCAAGTCAGTGGCAAAAGAGGAGTTTTAACTTCCAGCCTGGAATGCAGATCCTTTCACTCAGAGGCTAGGGACAGAGCGGGGGCTGGACAAAAAGGCCATTATCAGAAGGACCGTTTGGCCTGGGCCTCCTATTCAGAAAGGGCCCCAAATGTGAAGTTTTTATATCACTTCCAAATAAGTTTATACATATAGTTAGGAGATAAACTGACATTTTGAAGAGTATGTTCATCAAAAATCTTTAAATGTTACCAACTCATCCTACCTTATAATAAACTATTAAGCAATTGTATACTGTTTTAGTAGATCCTGTAATTTATGATATGAATAGCAAAGTTATATATCTTTATGGGGGCTTATATTAAAGTTATTAACTAGTTAATTTAAATTTCAAAGTATATCAAGCATTTTATAATATGGCTTTGGCATGTCTTCATTTTTAAGGATATCGGAAGCCCCTCCAAATGAATCTGACTTATTAGAATTGCCTGTACGTAAAACCACAAAAATATTAAAGAAATAATAGGGTTTCCATAAATGTTTCTTGAATCTGAATCCAAAATTGCAGTTTTCATTGCCTAATTAAGGTCCAAAATAAAGATTGATTCTATGTCCTATCTGGTTTAGTGGTCAATTCATTAAAAATTTCTGTTAAAGCTGGCTATAATTTAGAATTTAGTCTAAACACACAATATGCTATCTTTTTATGGATGAGTGTAATCGAAAAGTCTGATTCACAAACCTGTAGTCTTTTCCCCCAATGGATAAACTGTTTCATAAAAAGCCAAGAAAGTTACTGAAACTCTTTATATAGAAATCCATAAAAGGAGAATCATATCACTGAGCTATATCCATTGCCTCTATTAATGCTTTGGAATTTAAAACAAAAACAAAAACAAACTTCTATTATCTATTATCTATAATAATCAAAGCTTGATTTCTTTCACTTTCCACATGTTAATATTTTGAACTTTAATATTTAAAATCCATTCATACTTTATTCAAGAATGAAAATAAAAGAACTGCTAAAATTATTGAGGGGAAATCAGTTATTGGAATGAATCCCATCCAATAGATTAAAAAAGTCACCTGAATCTTCCAAACACATCAAGTTTGCTGTTTTGACTGGAAATTTTATAAAACAGGATTGCCAGGAGAATACTGAACCCCAACTGTTGCTGATGCTTGCGAGATCAGAAGTTAGGTGATAACAACCTCCTATCGTTATTTCAACATGAGTGGCCCAAGGCCAGGAAAATAAGGGTGCAGGGGTGGGCTGAAGAGGGTCAGCGTGAAACATAAAGGAAAGCCTACTGAATATGAATCAATCTGAACTTCACATGATGTAGGATTCAAGTTACTTAAGAAGCAAATATTTAGAAAGCATTATGAAGCATTAAGAACACATATTAACTTCAAACAAAAAGCATTTAAAATAGCCATGCCATTTTTAGGGGTAGATATATAACGTCTTGAGATGGGGCCATTCAAATGTAAAATTGTTAAAATATCTCTATATGTTCTTAAGATGCTCCAATTCTTCTGGTATCTCCTTTCAACTCATGGCTTTTGCTTCCATCTCTTAACTCCAGGAAGCCAGGAGCTAATTCCATTTTCCAGTGTACTAAGTTGCACTATATAAGCAATACACAGTTTCCCTGTTTTATGGTGTCTGTAATTTACTTTTAAAAACTTCAGCAAAGATGCAGTACTACTATAAACGTGTGTGTTGGTTGGTTGCATACAGAGTTAGTTACATGTAGAGTATGGGTACTTAATCAAGAATTCATGGCTTGGCATGGGTGGCAAACATACATCAAAAATGCCACCTCAGAGAGGACTACAAGTGCTTCTGTATTCATGTCTTTGAAACACACCAGATATTTGCTAATTAGCATCCTGAATGTCAGATATGGATTTTTACTGATGAGATTAGTGATTTTTTAATTAGCATAATGGACAGTAGAAACAGGCTCTCCTTGGTGAAATGAGTGGTATTCAATTTACGTAGATTGGCTATAATCTAGAGACCTTTGCGTGAACAGAATTTAAGAAACTATTTACTTGACCCCCAAATGGTCATGTATCCAGTCATTGGTTGGGAGGATATCCAGTGGCTGAGTCTTTCTATTACAATCAAGTGCTGTTTCTGGAATATTGTCACTTCTGCTTTAAAAGAACTTTTCGGGCTTCCCTGGTAGCGCAGTGGTTAAGAATCCACCTGCCAATGCAGGGGACACGGGTTCGATCCCTGGTCTGGGAAAATCCCACATGCCGTGGAGCAACTAAGCCCGTGCGCCACAACTACTGAGCCTGTGCTCTAGAGCCCGCGAGCCACAACTGCTGAGCCCACGTGCCACAACTACTGAAGACCGGGCTCCTAGAGCCCCCGCTCTGCAACAAGAGAAGCCACCACAATGACAAGCCTGCACACTGCAACGAGTAGCCCCCACTCGCTGCAACCAGAGAAAGCCCCCAAGCAGCAACAAAGACCCAATGTAGCCAAAAATAAATAAATAAATGTATTTTTTTTTAAAAAAGAACTTTTCATGCAAGGGGGTAGTCTCAGCACCTAAAAAGAACAGAGAGTTGGGACTTTGTAGAGAATACAAAACAAGTTGTATGAAATGTTTAGAGTCTGCTTACTAATAGGTGTTTATTAAATAAGTATCTAAATGTGAAGCCAAACTTGGTCTAAGGCTTGTTTTGTTTTGAGCAGGTACTGGTGTCATGCGAGAGTAGCTTTAATACACCTCAGTCTTTTGTGATGTGCACTGATAGGTGCCAAAAAGAACTAAAGGTCAGTTCTATCAAATTTAGGTGAGTTCACAGGCCCCTTGATTCATTTCTGCTCATTCCCATAAGAATTTATATCCTCAGTCTTTTCAAACTGTCTTTGTAAGTCACAATGGTAAACTAATTTGTTAATTTTTCTTTTACCCTTTCCAAGAATATACTTTCATCTCCACTTTCACCTTCTTAAAAACTCCAGTGTCTTAATCCAAAGGTGGAACTTAATGATGGAAAACCTAGCCTCTACAGGGAATGAGTAGGTTGATGGTTTTGGTCTGAAAGAGCTTTGCATGTCCTTAAACTGTACTTCACTGGGTGATAATATTCTGACTTTATATTGAGCTGACCTTGGCCTCTAGTGTTTTGGTGTAGGTGACATGAATCTCCAAGAATTTAAAAAGTCACCTAAAACTTCCAGCAGATTGGACCTTGTTTTTATATCAGTAATCACTTTCCTGCATAACTAACAAACCCTCACTAGCATAGTTCCTGAGACATAAATATTTGCTGAATGAATTAATGTAAACATTCACAAGTGATCCAAAAAATTAACCATGCTTAATAAAAAAGGTGGAAAAATTTAAAGTTAAAGTATTAAGTAAATGGTTTACCAGTTACTTCTTCTGATGCTGATTTTTCACTCTGTACAGAAGGTGGCGCCAAAGACATATTTAACTACTGGCTGGGAGTCTTTCGCATTAAACAAAACAAAACAAAAAATTCTTCCCTTGACAAATACTTCGTGTGGAGCCTCACAGAAAAATTCACTTGGAAATAGGTGTAGGCTAGAGAATAAGTTCAGATTTTACCTAGGTTGAGACAAACTTTTATCCTCAAACCCCTCTCAAGGATGACAGAATGATAAATAAACGGCAAGCAAGTTTCAGTTAAGTGAATACTCTGGAGTTCCAAAGTAAATTGTCAGACCCCAGAAATATATATCTATTGAAAAAGGATTCTAGCACAAGTGGGTTATATGTTGGGAAATCTACACTATTCCAAAGGAAATATAGTTGACCAACAGTCATTTTAAGAACCCATTTTCTGGCTGGTTTTACCAATTTGGGTAGAGTATTTCTGAATTTGCATACTTTTGGGGCTGCAAATTAACTTTTTCTCCTTCCTTACGGTCCAATAAACATTAGATAAAATGGAAAGTTGGTACCTGGTTAGAATTATTCTGATGTTAATGAAAGGAAATCCATAAGACAATGCCATCTTAATCCAATACAAAATCATCCTAGACCCTCCCAGTCTTTGATAATCCTTTTATTCTTCTACAGCTGCCTTTGGACTCCCACAGAGGTATTGCAAACTTCAACTCTGATCAACTTGTTCTAATCTGAGAGTCAGCTGATAACCTCATCTACTTTATTTGAGAAGTTACTTTTAAACCTTAGCTTTCTAAAGCACATACTCTCTACTTTAAAACATTTTTTTTTCCTTTATGGTCTTCATTCACTCTTGTTTGAAAGGAGTAACTGCCCTTTTTTCCAAAGTTAAGACTCCCCCCGGGGCTTCCCTGGTGGCGCAGTGGTTGAGAATCTGCCTGCTAATGCAGGGGATACGGGTTCGAGCCCTGGTCTGGGAAGATCCCACATGCCACGGATCAACTAGGCCCGTGAGCCACAACTACTGAGCCTGCGCGTCTGGAGCCTGTGCTCCGCCACAAGAGAGGCCACGTCAGTGAGAGGCCTGCGCACCGTCATGAAGAGTGGCCCCCGCTTGCCACAACTAGAGAAAACCCTCGCACAGAAACAAAGACCCAACACAGCCAAAAAATAAAAAATAAACTAATTAAAAAGTCCAGTAGGTAATTAAAAAAAAAAAAAAAAAAAGACTCCCCCAAGTACCAGGGTGATATTTTCCTTACAAATAAACCCACTTCCCTTTACCTGATTCTACCTTGCCTCTTTCTTCATTCTTTTTCTTTGCCTGTATTAAATGAGGAAATCCACTGAGGCTGTGTGAGTGCTGTCTTTTTGGCACACTGCCTACATACTATCTCAGTTATAATACCTGTGCCTGTGGTTTCAAATAGCAATTCTATGAGTAAAACCCCAAATCTCATAGCAATTTTAAACTGAACTCCACAGCCCATGTTTGAAACTGTCAGCCAGATATCTTCACCAAGATGTTTCAGTTCTTCATACCAAATTTTCCAAGTTGAAATCATTAAATATCTTTCAGCAAATCAGTTCCTCCTCCGGACTTCCTTTTTGTGTGTGTGTTAGTAACATTTTCCCAATCAAAACTCCAAAATCAGTTTCCACACTCCTCTCTTGTCTTCCCCATTCAATCTATCATCAAGTTCTGGTAAATCTACCTTCTTGTCTTTTCTTACTCCTAGTACTCTAGTTCAGGTTCTTATAACTAACTCACTCCTCTACCATTACAATAGTCTCCTTACTAATCTTCAATCTTTATCCATCAATTATTTTTTAACATCAATGCTACGCATTGAAGTGGAAGTAATCCATCAGAGTTTGTGTGAGATAAGCACTCAAAATCCTTAAAAATTAATCCATTCATCTCTTAAAATTTCAAAAATTGCTATTTTGAAATAAAGGTAAAAATCAAAAAATGCATTTGGTTTTCATATTAAGAAATACTTCGCACGATTCCGAAAAATAGTCTGCTCTTCACTGTGCCAATAATGTGTGTTTCTCAATACACAGAGCAACATGGATAAAACGGAGTCCAAGGCCTGGCTCATGGTGGCACCTAAAGAAATTCTGCAGAGGACAGAACTCTAAGTGACTGTCCCTCATCTCTCAAAGTGCAGTGTTGCCTAGCACATCAGGCCGCATCCATTTCTTCTGCATAGACCAGGCCTGGCAGTCAGAGAATATACAGTTCTGAAAAGTCAGTGTTTATATTAATGAAATGGCATTGGCAGTTTTGAGAATATGAGAAAAACATTTTAAAAAACCTATCCCACAATTTTTGCAAAAGATTCCAATGGAGATAAGCTTCTAAGGTCAGATAAATGGGATACTTTAAAAAATGTATATTATTGGTCAAAATACAGCTCACCAGCATTGCTACAGTATGAAGTATAATAGGAGTTGCTGCTAGACATTTGGAGAAGCTTCGAGGGGTCCATGAAAGGTAACTGTTGTCAATGTTCCAACAAGGAAGCCATTCAGCAGCCCAGCTCTTCTTGAGCACTCTTACTCATAGGATCAAATCTTGGTGGCATTATTCCAAAAGAAGAGAAGATCACATAGAATGTCTTCATCTTTTATGAAAGATTTTGTGGAAATCACTTTAGAAATAAAAGATATAGTACAGTCCATATGTTAGGAGAACTTATTATTTAATTGCTGGCTAATGCTATGACTAATCTCTTTGGCTTAGAAAATGTTTCAAGCAATTTCCATGAGTAACTTACTTTGGTATAAAGAAGTTCTTTCTTTCTCTTTCCAGTTGGTCACATAAGCAATAGACTAAAAATAAAAGGTTCCAGAATACTTAGATAACAATTTCATTTTATACACCTAACAAAACAGAATTGGAAATAAACACAATTTTTAATTAAAAAAAAACCCTGTTATAGAATAGCCAATTGCAACTTTTCTTTCATGTAACTAATTCTGAATTAGCATTTTAGGAAATTTTTAAAACTAAAATGGATGATTTTGTAATAATTGTACTTGATAAATCCTTTTACAAAAGTAAACCAAATATTTACGTAAATTAAATGAAGCATAGACTTATTTTTTTTTAAAAGGGGGAGGGAAAGCAGATTTTCTTAAAATAAAAAGAATAAATTATATTTTCGTGAATGTGTTCTGAATCAAAGGAAGTAATTTTTAGTTAGGACAAAACAATAAACTCATTTGAAGGAAAGGACAATGTAAATACAAGACCAAAACAATATTTATGGATTGCTGAGCATGAAAACTTGAAAGTCAGATTATAATTTCTATTTCTTTTTTCCCCTTCTTCAACATAAAGAAAAATATACCCTTAGAAATAACATAGCCCGCAAATAAGAGAGCAAAACTCTGTCTTAACACTACAACATTTCAAAAGGTGTTTTATTAATCATTTCAATGAATTGAAACTTAGGGAGAGGTATCTATCAGAAAACATTTGCCATCCTCTTCTTTTCTGATATCTGTACTACTGAGAAGAGTAAAGAGTATTAAGGCTGGATGAGGTTGCTTTGTTTCCAGAGAATAATGGCCAAGAGATTTCCCTGCCCAACCTCAGGAGCATCACTGAAGCCAGTTTATGGGAATTGTCCTACCACAGCCCTCTAGTATGGCATCTGGAGAGTCCTCAAAGGATCTACCCACTCTGTGACTGAGGCCACATGACTCAGGCTATTACAAAACCTAATGCAGAGTGCTGAAGAGGGAGGACCATGGAAGTGGTGGAAAAGCACATAAAAATTATATGCAGACCTCTGCTGTCATCAGGCAGAAAACTATCCAGTGGGTTTTAGAGAGGGAGATGGTCTCAAGGAAGGTTGATAATTTCGGGACCCACTTAATGCCAACTTAACATATGAGTATTTCATAAAAATATCCTGACATTTCACTACAAAAGAGATTTCATTTTTAGTGAGTTGGCATGAATGGGGCTGAGATATTATAAATTTTCAGTTCCCTGGAGATCTGGCAGAGGTTAGATATCAAGATTTTCACAGTCAAAATGTGTTATATATTATACAGTTATAACTATTGCTACATAAAACTACATTGTTTTTGCTAAACTGCAGTAAAGAATAAAATTCAAAGCAGTCAAGGGGATGGAAGGTGGATTTGGGATGGGCATACCACCATAAAATGTTCATTTTTGAAATTTCTCTCTCCCATTTCCATTTCCTTTGTTCACTGTCCCTACTTAAACTAAGAGGAAAGGAATTAGCTCATCAAATAACTCACTCACAGGCACTTTTAACTTCACACATCTTGGCCAATAGGAAACAAGTATGCCTTGGCTATACTCTTTTCCACCACATTAACTTACTGTAATATTACAGTAAGTAAAATTTTAGAAAAGGTAGTAATATTCTAAAATACACTATTTTTTATCATCCCTGGACTTTTGGTGAAAAAAGCACTAACTAAAACCCATAATTGTTTTGTAAGGAGCAGCTACAAGCAGTGGAACTCACGTCTCTAATGCTATTTCATTTCTCTAGTCAGCAGATTTAAAGTACAGCTTTCTCTGGGCTGGTTACTCCTCTTTGCTTCTTCTCCCCTACCCGTCCACATTCGCCGGCCTCCTCTCCACTCTCCTGCCCGCCTTTCCTCTTCCCCGCCCCTTTCTTCTAGTCCCTCCTCCTTGTTGAGTCAGTGGTTTGAAACTTTTAAAAGCTCTGTGCTCCAAGTAAGAAAAAAGCTTTTATGAGGTATCAGCACTTTTCTTTCATTAGGGGGAAGGAGTGAGGAAAGTACCAGATAGCTGAGGACTTTTAAACTTTAAATAGACAGGTCTGAGGGCCTGGACTTGTTTTTGCATTTGACTTCATCTTCTGAGGAGTTCAATCACTTGGCGTGCCTACTTCACTTCTTTCAAGAGAAAGGGTAAGTTTTTAAAAAGATCTTTACCTATTCCTTTCTTTTTCTACAAGAAAAACTTATAAAGTTTTAAAATTTGTTAAATGTAGCTTTCACATGATATTGTAAAGGGAATGATGAACTTGAAAGTGTCTGTAGTTTTAAACTTAAAACTGAACTTACGGTATTTACTTTTTGACTGTTAAAAAGTTTTCTTTTAATAATGCAACAGGTAAATAAGATTCAGATCTTTCTGATTAGAATCAGAATATTAGAATAAAGTTACTGGATATTTGGTTCTCCATTTTAGAGGATAATTTTACTTTTTTGGGGTAATCAGTAATAGTCTAGGTGCTTTGTAACTTTGAGGGGGGCGGAGTTAGGGGGCCTAGGTTGGGGGTTTGACTGACAACAGCAGAAAAATCAAAGTGTAAATTTGCTTAACGTGCTTGCTATAGAATTCTACTCTTTGTACTTCTTCATATGGAAATCTTGATTGATGTTCTAGAGCCTTGCAAAGCAAACTTCTTAACAAAGTGCTTTGTTAAGACCTTGCTGCTTGATTTCCACGTGGTCCCTTCCTAGAATTTTACCCGGTAAACAAAAAGGTATAAAAATCAGAGCCGTAATATTGAGGTTCTTAAAGCAACAGTAAAGGGTTACTTTGTATTAGCAACCACTATGCAAAAATCTTGAGACCCTCAGGAGAGCCACCACTGAGTCGACCACGCTGGCAGTTCAGAAGGTGAAATCCCTTGAATGGGTGGTGGTTACTTAACAAAGCATTAACAGAGAGAGAGCGGACGTTTAGAAGAGAGTATATGCCAGGGTGCATTTCCAAAACGGTCTCCTAAGACAGGGGCTCCTAGAAAGAATAGGAACGAAATTTCTTAAATCGGCGCCTTAGAGGGAGCTACCTCCCCCCCAGCCCCACGCCCCCGCCGCCTTCCGCTTGTCCGAACCTGTAGCAGACTTCAGAGCTCTTGGGCAACATTTTTGAGTTCGAGCCGCAGGGTGCGGTGCTGCCAGTAGGCAAAGATAACACTGATTTGTTATTTAAAAGGGCTCAATTTCTTACATGCTCTTATGGGTAACACACATTCTGTTAGCCAGAAATGCAACCGTGCGTTTTCGTGTCCGGTAGGGATTTTGTCTCTTCTAACTCCACAGACTCATTAGTTTAAATTCTTGGTGTGACCCTGCAGTTTGAAGTATTTGCACCAGAGAATGCTGAAAAGCAAATAAAAATGAAAGCTTTGCGGAACGAGGAGGGGGCCTGGGGCCGGGAGGGCTCGGGGCGCCTCCTGCCATCTTATCATCTGCCCGGCTCGCCCGGGGCTCCTGCACTGCCGAGCCTCCGCGCTTTGGAAACGTTTGCTGAGAAGTTTCCCTCAAATCCTCACGGTCAAACCCAGCGCAGGTCCAAGTTCCGCCACTAGAAAGGAAGGGGGAGGGGGAGAGAGGCGGGGGGGGGGATGGACTGTGGCCAAATGGTAAAAGAAGAGCAAGTGATTAATTGAATTAAATGTGTCAATCTAATTTCCTTTCCAAAACCCGCACCGGCAGTGTCCTTTTTTTTTTTTTTTGAACTTGTTGAATCCTACTGTATAAAGCATAAGGAAATCTGAGTACCTTGGGAATTACGGTGCCTAAATGGCACTTGTAACTCTTCTGTAAGTTCTCAAAACTTCACAAGAATAGGGATGGGGTGGGGAGAGCAGAGGAAGCCCCATAATGAAATGAGTAAAGAGCTCATGACGTGTCCAGAAGCAGATCAGTACAGAATTCGGAAACTCAAATCTTGAGTTCCCAGCAGCGGCTCGCCCACCCTTATCCTCTTGGCTGGCCATCCTGATGTTTACAGAGCATCTCTGATAAAGCTTATCAAAAGCTCTCCTTGACCAACCTCATCCTCACCCTAGGGCGTGCCTGTGTTTCTCTCCAGGAGTACAAAGTAGGGGTGGGAAGAGGAGAGCTATAAACTGTTAGAAAAATAGACGTGGCTTTATTTGGAGGTGGGTTTAATTTCTTCTGCTTCCCAAACCAAGCTGGTAATGAAAAGATACTTAATCTCACCCTCTGATAATTGGGCACACTTGAATTCAGTCTAAAATGCCTCAGGCAGTTTGAAGAGTAGATTATGAAAATTTTTTAAAAGCCTAATTTATACAAGGATTGCCAAGAATAAAATCCTGCAGTAATGCAGAGACCTCATTAAATTAACTCTGTCTCAAAGAATGAAAAAAGCCAGGTAGAAAACCCTTCAGGAGAAAGGGTAATTCTTCTACATAGGCCAGATTGCGATATTCTGTCCTAGCAGTGTGTATGTCTGGTGCTTTGTAGTTTCCAAAGTCAGTATAGTTATCACCTGTCCTTTGCCTGGAAAATGCAGTGGTAATGCTTTGATCCTACTCTCTTCACTGTTTAAATATGTTCCACATTTTTCTACTACCTTTTATAGTTTATCACTGCCGCCCCATCCACTCAATTCCTGGCCCTTTACAGTGTGATTCTTACATTGCTGACGCTGGGAAACACAGTTCCAAGCAAGCGTCTGAAAGGGTGTGTTTTCAGATATTGAGAGTTGTTTTGTTACTTACATGTTTCCAATTCCTGCCTAGAGAAGGATGGAAACCTCATATTACAGTGTGTTCCTTCATTTCTCTGATGATATCCAGAGGGGTAGCTTGGTATGAGCCTCAGAGCTTCTATGTATGATACTGAGGGAAGGGAATGATAGGGAAGTCACCAGTGATTAATACCTTTGACTCCACCTTTCCTGTTCTGATCTGACTTCCCTTCAAGATTCTTAATTGTTTGAATAGATTGTTGGAGCAAATTCACACACGTTAAGTTAGTTCAGCTCTGGGGAGACAAGTTATTAATTATTAATTATCTAGAGTTTACCATTAATGTCAATATTCAGTATAGATAAGTCAAGTTTAAAAAACATCCCCAGAATTTCTCCTCAATGGGAGTCCCCCCCAACCTCCTTCGGGTAACTACCTAAATTCTCCACTTTGTCTCCACTTTGACTGTCTAGATTCACCATTTGGCTATGTATGTACATACTGTCTTTTGCCAAAGTTAATCTTAACTTTCAATAACCTTCACATCCAAGTTTTCCTAGCTTTCTAAATCGTTTCTTAAAAATATGTGTTTTGGGACTTCCCTGGCGGTCCAGTGGTTAAGACTCCGCACTTCCACTTCAGGGGGCGTGGGTTTGATCCCTGGTCAGGGAACTAAGATCCCACATGCCACGCAGGACGACCAAAAAAAAATGTGTTTTATGGAATGTTTAAAATTTACAGTAATATAGAAAATATATAGAGTTTTTTAGCAATTTCTGTAAGGCAGATACATTCTATAGTATATGACTTTTTCCATGATTTAGAGGAGATGCCTCCAAATAGAAACACAAAGACCCTCTTCATGGTCTTTTCTCCCTATTAATTGATAAAAGGTAAATTCCTCCTTCTCATAGATCTCTTTGAGGTTGCTAAAATAGCAATATTGTACTCATTACAGGAGCATCTAGAAAACTAATTTTGATTACCATTAGGAAAATGTTAATCACTTCTTAGTTGCTATTTTGCTAAAGAAAGGATGCCAAAGTTAGAAAATAAGTGGGCTATATCTGTATCTAAAAATCATTTAAAGAGTAATAGCTAAACCTTATTGAGCTTTTATTAAGAGCTTCATGTGCATGAGTTATTCATTCAATGCTCATTAAGGAAAATAGACTGTTCTTTTTCTTTTCTTTTTTTTTTTTTTTTTTGCGGTACGCGTGCCTCTCACTGTTGTGGCCTCTCCTGTTGCGGAGCACAGGCTCCGGATGTGCAGGCTCAGCGTCCATGGCTCATGGGCCCAGCCGCTCCGCGGCATGTGGGATCCTCCCGGACTGGGGCACGAACCAGTGTCCCCTGCATCGGCAGGCGGACTCTCAACCATTGCGCCACCAGGGAAGCCATAGACTGTTCTTAATCAATACACTTGTGAGGGCTCTAAGAGTGTGTTTATATGATGACAAAATAACTAGGCTCTTCAATAAAAATGGTAAATTTGGAGGTGACATTTGGGGGAAGCAACAAAACTGATAGAAATAGCGTTATTTTAAAGTCCATCCAATCACAATCTAAGAACATGGCTTTTAGCCTGCAGCTTCTGACTTAGGCTCTTTCCTCTAACACCCCTGAAGTGACCATTAGAAACTTCCGTTAGTAGGGGAGTTGAGTGGTAGCTATTGGACTAGGGAGGGGATTGTCTCTTTGGATGGAGTCCCTCACTCCTCAACTCCCGTCTCATCTCATTGTTCTGTGGAGGCTGATGTGTGCTGACTGGGTGATGAAAAAGGGGGAGGGCCAGGGAAAGAAAGCTTGTTAGTGTGTTCCCCATCCCATCTCCCTCAAAAAAGCAATGCCACACATCAGATACCTGCAGAAATGTAGCAGTATTTCAGTCTTTACAAAGGAATCTAAGGCTAGTCAGGGAGCCATGAGACAGAATTTTAAACAGGACAGAGGTTTACACAGAATAGGTTTGATACATCACAGAGTTAGGCTAACTACCCAGGTATAAGGAAGCAAAGGTTGTATATTACCTGATGAACTGGGAATATACATGTTCTATGGTACCTGATTCAAATCACTTAACTGCCTAACATACACTCAAAATATAGAGATGTTATATTAACCAGGGTTGATATCAGCTGTTACTCTTCCCTTCAGAGCCCCAATCTTACCCCGAGATTTATCATTCTTGAAATAAACACAAGTTTTAACAGGTTATTTCTTCTATTGCAAGACACTGTGGGGTCTCTTTCAGCGACAATTGAATTGTGTAGTCCAGTCAGAATTAGAATACTGCAGAATTGGACAGCACAAAGTTTTTTTTTTTTTTTGGTGTTGTTGTTTTAAAATCTTAACCTGTAAAACAGCATAATAGTGAAACTGCATAAATATCTATGATCCCTGGTGCAGTTCTGCAAGAATCCCAAATCACTATGACCTTGTGTAATAAATTCAAGACCTTGTTTAAGAAATTCTTTGTTAAAGAGCCTGTTTTCTTAATTCAGTCATATTGCCTGTTCAGGAATCATTTAAAGTATGTTGTTTCAGATAGTTCTCTGTTACAGCAATTATCACTTGAAAATTTAATAGTCCGTGTAATATGAGATGCTGACGATACCACTTTTTTTTTTTTTTACTGTGGAAGTCTTTTTTAAATTAATTTGAAACTTCAGAAGTTTGGGATATATAACTATAATTAAGAGAGTCCCAAGGAGATAGTAAACAAACAAGCAAAACTGGTGAAACCTGGTACCTTTCTTTGCACAAGCCGTTTTTAATTCATTCAATAGATATTCAATGTCTCTTAACTCTTTTAAGCACTGGAGATACAGCAGTGGACAAAAGAAACTCCCTCATGGAGCTCACATTCTAGCTGAGGAAAGCAGATAGTGATAAGTCCTTGTCATGGAGGCAGACAAACAATAAACAAGTAAATACATAATATGCCAAGTAGAGCTAAGGGCCATTAAAAAACAAAAACAGAACAAGGGGAGTAGCAAGTGACAGGCCTAGAGTGCTGGCTGATGAGGTGATACCAGAACAAGCCACGGGGATGGAACCGAGCTGATCAAGGCAGATCGTCTTGTTAGTTTTTCAAGACTGACTGAGGAGAGTAGATTGGCGAGCAGGGTAACTAGGGTCTTGACATATAACCTGAAGAAAGGTGACAAGTAACCTGATGATGGCTGAGATCAGGCTAAGAGCAGGGGTGGTGGTGAGACTCATAGTCTGTTTTGGGGGGAAGATAAAGCCTATAGAATTTGCAGACAGATTGAATGTGGATTATGTTAATTATGTGTGGGTATGAATATTACCAAAAGCACATCTGGCTGTTGTAACTATAGAGGAATGGTCACAACTGAGCCCACTCAAAGACATTTACTGCAAGGGAGAGGGGTTCTTACAAAAATTAAAGAAAAACATTAGGAGAGTTTACAGTTTAGTTTTGGGGCTTATAGTTGTTTTTTGGGGGGCTGCACCCTAGGGCATGCCGGCTCCTCCTTCCCGAACCAGGGATTGAACCTGTGCCCCCTGCAGTGGAAGCTCGGAGTCTTAACCACTGGGCTACCAGGGAAGTCCCAAGGGGCTTATAATGTTTTGGTTTAGGATATTAGAAACACACACGGTACTTCCGCCCCTCCCCCCAAAAAATCCATTAAGTGGATTTTTATCAGGAAGCAATCCTATTTACCTTTATTTTATTTTAATTTCCCACTCTCAACTCATTACAGTGTCCCTTCTTGGGAAAATCTTTCAAATTGGAAGTAAAATATATTCTAATTCTCCTAATAATTATTAGAACATTAATGACACAGCAACGTGACTGTAGCTTTGGCACAGTGATTTGTTTATATGGCTCTGGAAAAGGGGACAGTCAAAAGTAACTTAGAAGTTTTTTTTTTCATTTTGAATAAAGCATTTGAGTCCTTGTGCTCTTGGGGAGCAGCCGATGGAGTTGGAGGCACAAGGGGCTGTACAGTAAAGGGTAAGCTCAGTTCCCAGTTGCCCAGAGACCTCTGCTCCCCATACTAACCCTGCCCCCATCCCCTCGGCCTTTTCAGACACTCAACCCCTTTCTGCTCTCCTGCCATTTCCCCACTCCTAAATATTTTGAACGAGAGACGAGACAGAGCACCAAAAATGTCATCAGCAGCAGCATCTACATATTTTACTTTGAATAATAATGAAACACTGACTAAAATGACAACTGCTCAGTGTACCTGAAGCACGTTAAGTTTTTCTTGAGCTCGATCATTGTGTCAATGTGAAGAGATGTGTGCAGTTTATCATTTTATACTTGATTGTTTTTGTCATTCATCCCCACCTCCACCCCCCCAAAATTGGAGTATTGAGCAAAAGCAGATGACACTGGCAAAATATTGTAATTCTCTACACAGAATCGGGACCAATTTACACATCATCACATCGAAACTGTCTACTGATAGAGCTTCAAGAATTCTGTTCTATTTGTTTGACCCTCACGGACTGTGCTTCTTCATTCCAGGTGTAGTGTCTTCTCCTAAATTGTAGTTTCTTTCTTTTGCATTCTCTCACATCAAACTGTCCGTCAGAGCTAAATTACTGCCTCTCTTCCAGCTTTTCAAGCTTTTCCCGGGCTATTTAACTCTTTGTCAGTCCTACAAGCCTTTGTTCTTGTTTGACTGCTCTTTCCATACATCAATTTCACTTTCGCTTCACAATCTAAAATGGCCCTTCCTAGAGGGGAAGCTCCCTTTTTTATGACCACTGGCAGGGGGGCGTTATTTCCTGTAACTTGCCCACTCACCTCCAACCTTTACCACTCACCTCCAACCTTTACCCATCACCCACCCCCCTTTCTTTGGCACCAGTCTCTGGGCTGTCATCAAAATACCCACTGACTGCTACTTTAGATAGCTGATACAGTTTCAGTTTATGGATCAGCCATCTCTTCTTTGTTCCATCCAGGAAATCCCAGGCCAGGTTTCCAATTCATTTTTTTCTGGCCTCTATAGCCAGGAGGTACAGGCATTAGACAGAAAAGTAATATTGCTTGGTGGGGAAGAAGATTCCCATGGACCTCATTTACTTCCCACAAGGAGAAGATGGCTTATAGTTTAATACCAGGTGAAAAATTCTTTATATCCAGACAACAAACATATTTCTAGGAAGCCTATATAATCCTACTTTTAGTTATACTATTTAAACTTCAATAAGCTCCTGAAAAGTCTTTGCTTTGCTTGTTTTTAATTATTAAATAATCTTTGACTGCTTCATCCTATTCTGAACCCTCCAATTACTCTCTGCTGAAAATTAGACTATATTCTCTCTGGCTGCCACATGCAATGTTATTCATTTTTTACCAGATTTCAGCCCCCGCTAAGATTGTATATATTAAAGCACGGAAACATTTCTAACGTTAACCCAGCTTTGCTATAATTTTAAGACCAGTGTCGTGCATTGGGAAGCCTTGGTCTTGGGATTGAAAGTCTTTTCCTGGCTCCACGGATAGCTGAATATTTCCTATATACTTAAGACCTCACTTTTCATCAGTTAAAAGGACTATTTGCATTAGAAGAATAAATTGAACTAAATAACCTCTGGAATTCCTGTCATACCTATAGATGAGGCTATTTCTCATCCCCAATAATGGGGAAGTCCTAGGCTTGAGATATCTAGGTATTGATAGGAAGTTAAATAGAGTGCGTGGGCTGAGGGCCCAAAGCCCAGTAAAGGAACTTACTTGTACAACAATCCAAAGATTAAAACCAATCATTTTTACTAGAGATAACACTGAAGTTGTCTTTTTATTTCTCAGGCTATAATTAGTATTGAGGTCAATTGAACTCTTACTTGAAATGTGATGTGCATATAGTCTTGTTTTTTGAAAGTAGGTTCCTGCATCTAGTGACACAGTGTGTCAGAATGGTGTGTTTCAGTACAACGTATTTTCCTCTGGGCAGAAGACAGACTTCTGAACCACATAAGTCACTGCTTAAGAAGAAACAGAGAAGTATAAATGACTACACTGTAGAGTATGCACAAATGACGCTTGAATTACCAAGGAGAAACATTTCAGGATACAATTAGGAATAAAGTACTATATGTAATAGGAATGAGGTTTGAAAACAGGTTGCATGCATATGCATGGGTATGGGTGTTCTTACCTCAATTCTTAGGTACCCATGCTTTTTGAATACCACATATCAGCATTTTGCTTGGGTGTGCATGCAGACACAGGCCTATCAGGTAAGAACAGTCCTCTAATTGGACCATCCAGAGGGATAAAATAAGCAGAGACACTTAGCGCAGAAAACTTCTCAAGTCACGTGGTAAGACAGTGGTTGAGCAAGTAATACATCTTCGCAAGGTTAAGATCGTAATGTACTCTGCACATAGGCTCTGCTGTTTCTAAGATTTAGCATATCTCAAGAAAATTTGAGAGCTCTTTTCAGGGGAAAATGGGAGAGTTTGCACTTGTGGTTTTTTGTTTGTTTGTTTGTTTATTTGTTTGTTTATTTTTGAAGAGTGCTAGAAAGATAGGAGATCTTTTACAGTACTTTGACTGCTGGCTGAAAGAAACTGTATATTAAACTAACAATCTGTGGTCTATGATCATTTAGTTGTCTTTTTCTTTTCAGGTGGTGCCCAGGCAACATGGGTGACTGGAGTGCCTTAGGCAAACTCCTTGACAAGGTTCAAGCCTATTCTACTGCTGGAGGGAAGGTGTGGCTGTCAGTCCTTTTCATTTTCCGAATCCTGCTACTGGGGACAGCAGTTGAGTCAGCCTGGGGTGATGAGCAGTCTGCCTTTCGTTGTAACACTCAACAACCTGGTTGTGAAAACGTCTGCTATGACAAATCTTTCCCAATCTCTCATGTGCGTTTCTGGGTCCTGCAGATCATATTTGTGTCTGTTCCCACACTCTTGTACCTGGCTCATGTGTTCTACGTGATGCGAAAGGAAGAGAAACTGAACAAGAAAGAGGAGGAACTCAAAGCTGCCCAAACTGATGATATCAATGTGGATCAATCAATGGTATCAATGCACTTGAAGCAGATTGAAATAAAGAAGTTCAAGTATGGCATTGAAGAGCATGGCAAGGTGAAAATGCGAGGGGGCTTGCTGCGAACCTACATCATCAGTATCCTCTTCAAGTCTGTCTTTGAGGTAGCCTTCTTGTTGATCCAGTGGTACATCTATGGATTCAGTTTGAGTGCTGTTTACACTTGTAAAAGAGACCCCTGCCCGCATCAGGTGGACTGCTTCCTTTCTCGTCCCACAGAGAAAACCATCTTCATCATCTTCATGCTGGTCGTGTCCTTGGTGTCTCTTGGCTTGAACATCATCGAACTCTTCTATGTCTTCTTCAAGGGTGTTAAGGATCGCGTGAAGGGAAAGAGCGATCCTTACCACACTTCCACCAGCCCACTGAGCACCTCCAAAGACTGTGGATCTCCAAAATATGCTTATTTCAATGGCTGCTCCTCCCCATCTGCTCCCCTCTCACCCATGTCTCCTCCCGGGTACAAGCTGGTTACTGGAGACAGAAACAATTCTTCCTGCCGCAATTACAACAAACAAGCAAGTGAGCAAAACTGGGCTAATTACAGTGCAGAACAAAATCGAATGGGGCAGGCAGGGAGCACCATCTCTAACTCCCACGCACAGCCTTTTGATTTCCCTGATGACCACCAGAATTCTAAAAAGCTCGATGCTGGCCATGAACTACAACCTCTAGCCGTTGTGGACCAGCGACCTTCCAGCAGAGCCAGCAGTCGTGCCAGCAGCCGACCTCGGGCTGATGACCTAGAGATCTAGGTCCAGTCTTGAGAGCATAAAGATTCCACTCAATTGTGGAGAAGAAAAAGGTGCTATAGAAAGTGCACCTTAGGTGTTCATTTTTTTCCAGTGGAGGTGGTACTCAACAGCCTTGTCACGAGGCTTAGAAAACACAAAGACATTAGAATACCTGGTTCACTGGGGGTGTTAGGGATAGGCAGGTGGAGAGGGAAGGGATGAGGGAGGTACATGTTGGTATTTAATATAGTTCATTCAAAGAACTTAAATTTTAAGTAAGAGTTGCATTAGGTGATCCATAGTTAAGGGCTTTTTCTTCCCCACACACCCCTAAGAATACTTCTGTGTATGTGAAAGAGTGGGTGGGTGATATTTTTGGTTAAATACTTTTTTTTTTTACCAAGAAACTGAAATAACTTTGGCCAGGAGAAAATACTTCCTGAACATCCTACTTCTCTTTGTCAAGAAGAAGACAGAGGATTGTCCTTATGTCCCTGCTAAAACATTCCATTGTTAAAATTTGCACTTTGAAGGTAAGCTTTCTAGGCCTGACCCTCCAGGTGTCAATGGACTTGTGCTACTATATTTTTTATTCTTGGTATCAGTTAAAAGTTCAGACACGGCCCACAGAAGACTTTCCATGCATTTGCAAATCTCAGCCAGTTATACGTATATTCTTTTTTACATCCACGTTATTATTACCATCACTTTGCATCATTCCTCAACTACTATTCACATTCATTTAATGATTTCTGTAGACATTTAAAAAACAATTGGGATATCACTTACCACTTTTTGAGTTAAAGTCAGGGAAGCAAGCCATGCTCAATGTTTAACAATCACTTGTATGTGAATGTGTGTGGAAGAGTGTGTTTTATTTGTCATGTATTGGTACAAGCAGATGCAGTATAAACTCACAAACACAGATTTGAAAATAATGCACACATGGTGTTCAAATTTGAACCTTTCTCATGGATTTTGTGGTGTGGGCCAATATGGTGTTTACATTATATAATTCCTGCTGTGCAAGTAAAGCACATTTTTTTTCCCCTAAAATGTTTTTTCCCCATGTATCCTATTATGGATACTGGTTTTGTTAATTATGATTCTTTTTTTTTTCCATTTTTCTTTTTTTTAGAATATAGCAGTAATGCTATTGCTGAAATGAATGATTTTCTTTTTCTGAAATATAATCATTGATGCTTGAATGATAGAATTTTAGTACTGTAAACAGGCTTTAGTACTTAATGTGAGAGACTTAGAAAAAATGCTTAGAGTGGACTATTAAGTATGCCTAAATGAATTTTGCAGTAACTGGTATTCTTGGTTTTGTCCTACTTATGCACATTAATTCAGAACTTTTATTCTATCATGAGTTTGACAGTCTTTTGGAGTAACCAGCAACTTTGATGTTTGCACTAAGATTTTATTTGGAATGCAAGAGAGGTTGAAAGAAGTTTCAGTAGTACACATGTAACTAATTTATTTGAAATCTATCCTAAAGAAGTCTACCAGTTTCTTCAAATGTCTTTTTAAAATTCATCACGGATGATTAGTGAAAATGCAGAATATCATACTTTTCTTCTTGCATGTCAACTACATAAGCAGTTTTGTACAATGAGAAATACTAATTTGTTTGACATTCCATGTTAAACTACTGTCATGTTCAGCTTCATTGCATGTAATGTAGACCTAGTCCATCTGATCATGTGTTCTGGAGAGTGTTCTTTATTCAATAAAGTTTTAATTTAGTATAAAGATAGCCTTTATATACCGTGTGATTTTTTGAAACTTTTATTGCATCAATTCACAATTATCAAAGACATTTCCATTGGTTATGAGGATATGGGCAAATAAGATTCACAAGATTCCAGAATCTTTAAAAGGACAGTATTTATTATTAGCTAGATTCAGTGCAATGTTGATTAACATATTTGGATATTTATTCAACAGAGAAGATAAAGTATTAGAGAGTTGAATTTGGAATATAAAATTAATGAGATGTGTGATAGAGTCTAAAGTGAGTAATTTAGTAGATCCATACATGACAGAAGTAAGCATAAAAAGATGAGGATGCTAAAATTTTAAAGCGATAGGGCCTCCCAGATCTAAAAGAATAAGAGCAGTGTTGGTTTGAGTATGGTTATGCTGTGTGACAAAAGAATGAAATAGATCTATGATTCTATTATTCCAAGACATTGTGAAAACACAGAAAATACGATTTTTAAAATTCTTAACACCCAAGGAAAATTGAACCATTCATAGGGACAAGAACAATTCTGGGCAACTGATAGTATTGCTGTAACTTAAAATATAAAATGTGTTAGCACTTTTAAGTCACACTTCAACAAAGTTTTTTTTTTTTTTTTCCACACCATGTGGCATTTGGGATCTTAGTTCCCAGACCAGGGATCAAACCCATGCCCCCTGCAGTGGAAGCATGGAGTCTTAACCACTGACTGCCAGGGGAGTCCCAAAAGCTTTTTAACTTACTAAAATTGTTAACATGAACACATCACAAAGCAAACTAGTAAATGCCTGGAACATAAAAATATTACTAGTTTAGAAATAACCTAGTTCAGTTCGGTGGCTTCTTTTTTTTTTTTTTTAAGTAATGAACAAATATTACGGGATGTGCCTGAAGTTAAAGGATTGTCTACTAACCAGTTTCTGAGTCAATATAATTGGTAGTATCAACGTGTCTTCATGTATTACCATTTGTCTGGCTGAGAATCTGAAGGGAGAGGCAAGTTTTCTCTGTGCATGTATGTGTTTGCATTTACTATGGGGAATAGAGAAATGTGGTTTATTTGAATGTGCATGTGTATTCACAAACAGTTCATAGGGTACAGATGGACAAATAATTAGACTACTGAATGTAGGTTTCTGATGTATGTGTGTGGAGGTGGGAGGGCAAGTTATATCTTTAAAAAATAGTCCATCTTAAACATTTCCCAAACTTTAAAGCTTGTCACTATTAAAAAAAAATCTAAGTATATTATAAATATACAGTTTTAAACTACAGTTTTAGTATACGAAATTGAAAATCAAACCTCAGGCCTCCCCATTCTCCAACAGAGACATCAGAGAAGTTCTAATTCCAGAGGAAATCACTGTTAAAAATTTGAGACACCAGCCATATATCAGACACTTTGTTAAGTAGTGGTGATTATTAGAATGACCCCATAGTCCCCTGCTCCATGAAGCTTACAATGTGAAGCCTTCCAGAAGTTTTAAAAATGATGTTCCACTCCGTTTTGCTTACCTTAATTGGCTGCCTATTTTCCACAACTAAAAATTGAATTGAGCTGTGTTTTAAAATTATGAGAAAACTGCAGTTTTATTACACAAATATTTATTAGATACTCATTTTTGGCATAAAATTTCAGGTTTAAAAAATGGGAAAATTTTGAATCTTCTAGAAGTAGTAGAACTTTCTGTTGTGGAAATGTTCTATTCTGTGCACTATGGTAGCCACTAGCTACATGTGGCTATTGAAGCACATGAAATATGGCTAGTGAGTCTGAAGAAAAGGATTATTATTTTTTAAATTTAATTTAAGTAATTTATTTTTTATACAGCAGGTTCTGATTAGTTATCTATTTTATACATATCAGTGTATACATGTCAATCCCAATCTCCCAATTCATCACACCACCACCACCCCCTCCCCCACTTTCCCCCCTTGGTGTCCATACATTTGTTCTCTACATCTGTGTCTCTATTTCTGCCTCGCAAACAGGTTCATCTGTACCATTTTTCTAGATTCCACATATATGCGTTAATATATGATATTTGTTTTTCTCTTTCTGACTTCACTCTGTATGACAGTCTCTAGGTCCATCCACGTCTCTACAAATGACCCAGTTTCGTTCCTTTTTATGGCTGAGTAATAATACATTGTATATATGTACCACGTCTTCTTTATCCATTCATCTGTAGATGGGCATTTAGGTTGCTTCCATGACCTGGCTGTTGTAAATAGTGCTACAATGAACATTGGGGTACATGTGTCTTTTTGAATTATGGTTTTCTCTGGGTATATGCCCAGTAGTGGGATTGCTGGGTCATATGGTAATTCTATTTTTAGTTTTTTAAGGAACCTTCGTACTGTTCTCCATAGTGACTGTATCAATTTACATTCCCACCAACAGTGCAACAGGGTTCCCTTTTCCCTACACCATTTCCAGCATTTGTTGTTTGTAGATTTTCTGATGATGCCCACTCTAACTTGTGTGAGGTGATACCTCACTGTAGTTTTGATTTGCATTTCTTTAATGATTAGTGATGTTGAGTAGCTTTTCATGTGCCTCTTGGCCATCTATATGTCTTTGGAGAAATGTCTATTTAGGCCTTCTGCCCGTTTTTTGATTGGTTTGTTTTTTTACTATTGAATTGCATGAGCTGTTTATATATTTTGGAGATTAATCCTTTGTCCATTGATTCATTTGCAAATATTTTCTCCTATTCTGAGGGTTGTTTAGAAAAGGATTCTTTTAATTTTAATTTAAATAGCTGTATGTGGCTAATGGCTATTGAATTGGGAGGTGCAGTTCTAGAATCTGCTGGGGAAAAAATAATTAATATTGGGTGGAAATGGGGGAGAGGATGGTCATGTTAGAAACAGGAAGGAGAAACTTCAGGGTCATTTTTATAGTCTTATAATAGTGTCTCTTACTCTGTAAACAATAGGAAACTTATTTAAGCAAAGCCTCTGCTTTTACATGAAATTACCTAGTCTTGTTAGATAATCATATATTTTATATTACCATCATTTTACTTCAGAATTTCATGCACAAACTTATGCTACCTATTATTAAAAGTGGTAGGATTGTCTAAAGTCCTTAAATATTGGGGAGAAGTCTAGTGAGCTCTTTTGGTTCAGTGCATTATCATCCTAGCCCCTGTGGGTCCAAACGAAGCTTCTAGGCCATGGGATGTTCTTTCACCTTATTTTGAGAAACTTGCTGAACCTCTACCTGCCCAGGGTGCTAGGTCCTTGCCCACACACTGGCTCTCCTAAAAATTCCAAACTTCAAATTCCAACATGCCAAAACATCTGTGCTTTGTACTTGGAGGGAAAACAAAATAATGAAGTTTGGGGGCTTATTAAAGTCTTAAAGTGGGTTCTTTTTATAAACAGTACACCAAAAGTATAGAAACATGTTTATAATCTTTACTGGCTCTAAGATTCTGTTTTTACCTTTTCTTGGTTGGGCAAATATAGCTGAGCCCTTGGCATGTCAGAATTTGCAGCTGGCAATTTTCAGAACTCAAGAGCAGAAGTGGAACTTTGCTTCAAGGACAGGAGAGTAACAAGAATATCACATAAAGAAGAAAGCAAATTTGGAGGAAAAATTTTGCATTTGTTTCCTGGTCTTCAAAATGTTGAAATTTTAAGTCAGATTATTTCTTCTGGTCTCCGGATGTTTCTCTCAAATGACCTAATGCTTATTTGGGCTGTGACGTGTAGAGTAATTTCAATGCCCACACACTTTCCTGTTGAATATAAAATCTGTCTCAAGAGGCACCCACTTTAGAAAGCCAACCCTGGTCTCAGGTCTTATTTAATGTAATGAGCCATCTATCCCTACAGGACATGGAATGAAATGGAGCCTGGGGGGTATTTGTGCTGGAATCTCTTAGTCAGTTACTTTTTACAAAACTGTTCATCAGAATTAGTATAGACAGTAAGAGAGCTTTTAGTTGCTATGGTAACAGAAACCATGAGGGTTATTTTATTTTAAAAGTAAATGGAGAGAAATGTAAGCCTGCCTTCTGCTTTGAAAAGCGTGGGTCAGAGTTATATATTTCATATATTCAGGTATATTTATTAATTCTGAACACAGTTAACTAATTTAGAAACCCTTCCCTGAAAAAATTTAAACTAACCTTAAGCCTGTGAGAAAACAACTTCAATTGAGGTTAACTCAAAGAACTCTGGAGGGTAAAGGGTATATTTTGAGATTCTTTAAAACACTACTTGAAGCCTCAACTCCACCCAGAGTCCTAGAGTATAAACTGGCCATTGCTTTTGAAGACTTTGATGTGATTGCGGCTCACATTCAAGTTTTTCTCAACTCAGAGCAACTGGAATTAAATTGACCTTTATAATTCGCTAACATATTAATTTCTAATCATTCAAGCTACTCCCTATATAAAGACATTTTCAAAGGTAGACACAACCAGAGAGCTAGTTAAAGAAAATGTTTATTCTGAGACAATTTTTCATATTTTAGCCAAGCTTGTCAATGACTGCCTTTCCTTGAGCAGGTTAATTCAAAAATATTTGGGGGAACCATGAGTCTCAAATTTCAGTGAGACTGAGTAATTTGGAAGTTAAATGTAACTATATCCAGCATCCTGTCATTTATAATTCAAGGTTAATATAAAACTATAATAGATATTTTCCTGTTATATTATTTCTGTATACTTGAAATATCATATAATTTATAATTTTATAATTCATAACTTGTAAAATAAAATGACATCAGATGCAATAAATTATAATGTTCTTGAAGTTATTTCTTTCAGTTTAGAACTTTCAATCATATTTCTTCTCCATTTTCACATTCTTTATTTCTTCAGTCTAATCTCTCACTAGAATTTTCTGACTTGTGATAGCTTAAAGTATAATATATACATTCTATTCCTCTCAGGTTTTGTTCATAGCTGGAGTTTCAATTATGGAATTTGTTTCCCAACATGAATCTACAGTAGAAGTTAAAACAATTTCAGTGATATAAAGCTTCCACCAAATTCCTTTCTTTCTTTTTCTTATACACATTTAGAACAATTTTGTTGTTGGGTTTTGTTTGTTGATTTTTTGTATCAAATACTTCCTTTTGCCATATATACCTTATACCTTGTTCCCTTAAATATTTACCTTTTAACAAACTAGTGCAAGTTAAACATTTAGATAGTAACTCTGGAATAATCTAGCAGAAGTTTAACATTTGTAATTAAGAGTATCATCAGAAACCATCAAAAAATTTGTTTAATTTTCATTTTTACTCTCATCCTCACTTGTCTGGAGGACTTGCAACACTTTAAGATTCAAGAGTGTAAGAGCTGTAGGTGATGGTTATCCAAAATTCCAAATGTGGCAAATGTGGGAACCAGGCTACCATTTGGCATTTGACCAGTCTTTTTAGTCAGCATTATAGCCAAACTATGCCTCTAAACTGATGATTCTACATGATATATAGCTATTATGTGTGAGAGAAAAAGAACTAAAAAAGCTAATGTGGTATAAGTAACATCAAATTAGAGAAAGATTTCTGTGTGGGAATATGTTCATATAAAAGTATTCTAATCTTGTAAGATAAAGAAGAGTAGTTCTAAGAGAAAAAAAGTGTAGTTAGCTAGTTGACTAAGGAATTTACCGCTTTTTTACTTGTTTACAGAGGCATTTTAGCTTTGGAAATAAATTATTAAAACAAAATTTCACTCTTTAAATTTGTTATGAATCAGTCTACCATAGTGCTAACCCCATAGTTTGTGATGACAAAAATAATCTGATTGGTTCAGGTATTTAGACAGGGTTTTGTTTTTCATTCAAAAAATATTTTGAACAATCCTCTCAATTTGTGGTTAGATGCAAGATGACCTTTAAAAAGCAGGCACTGTTTTTAAAAGCCACATTACATTAAAGCTGCAAATGTTTTCAAGAATTAGAAACATGAATGTCTTAAGATTTTCCAAAATTCCCAGGACTTCTGGGGAATTTCCAATATTTGTGAGACATAAACTCTGTTGTCTCTTAAAAAGTATTCACAAAACTTGGATAATCAATAAAAATGTGCTCTGTGGTGAAATGATACATCAAGCAAAAATGATGTAAGTGGAACTAGATGAGAAATTTATAAGAAAAGGGTGTCTGAAAAAATTCTTACCACATTAAATGAGATTTGATCTTGTGTTCATCCTTGCACGCTACACATTTTTAAAAGATGCTGCTTTAAACAAGACTTCTGCCCTTTCTTGTTATTTTTAGTATCTCCTCAAACCATAAGTACAACCATGTGTCAGGGCAAAGCTGTATTGATGGTTTGGACGTGGAGTAATCACTTTTATTCTTACCATTCAGTTCCATTTATAGCAAGTAATGTGTATTTTTCATCAATGATCAGATTTTGCATATTTTTAGTTGTTTGTGGGCCAGAGGTTTGAGGAGTAGAATACTCTTCCTCTCACCTCCTTCAGTGCCTATAATTTCAAACATGAATTTTTTGAGTCTCTCTAGGAATACTTTTTTTTTTTTTTTTTGCGGTATGTGGGCCTCTCACTGTTGTGGCCTCTCCCGTTGCAGAGCACAGGCTCCGGACGCGCAGGCTCAGCGGCCATGGCTCACAAGCCCAGCCGCTCCACGGCATGTGGGATCTTCCCAGACCGGGGCATGAACCCGTGTCCCCTGCATCGGCAGGCGGACTCTCAACCACTGCACCACCAGGGAAGCCCTAGGAATACTTTTTAAAAAACATTTACATTGATGGTTCTAGGAACTTTTGAAGTTCGCAGAAGCACAGGTAAACTGAAACTATTTGGGGAAGTGTTTGTCATTTATTTACATGAGCAAGATATATAACCTCTGAGCCTCAGTCCCCCAACTCTAAAGAAAATAGAAATTCATTCCTGCAACGTTATTGTGATGATTAAATGAGATGTGAGTGATGTGTAGAAGACAGTCCTTGACAAATGGGAGGCATTAACCAATGGCTACAATTTCTTTCAAAGGAAATGAACAAAGGGAAATGTAGTATGGCTAGGAAAAAAAATCCAACGTGGTCAAATTCTGAGTGTCAAAATATTACCTCTGTGTTTTCTACTTCTGTAAAAAACTGTAATAAGTAAAACACTGATAGGACAACTTGTGTAATCAGAAGCCATTGAAAAACAAATCTTAATGTCTGACACCACATTTGGTGATATACATGAGGTCTAGAAAATTAAGACCATTACAAATATGAAAAGAACACAAGGTGAGAATACTTTAAATAAATTCAGTTCTTACAGGAGATAGGGACACATGGTCACTTTCAGAACTCTGAGAATTTGATGAATAAATATTAACCTTATAAAGAATAAGGGTCAGAATGTGTCCCCACCAAAGACAGCTAAAAGGAGTATTATTAACATAAAGGAAAAGAATGGAGAAGGGAGACCGCATGAATTTCCAGTTTAGAAATCTTTAATGACTCCTTTTGTCTTTGTGGAAATAATGACTGCAATCCTTCAGTCTGCCTCTAAGCAGACAGGATCTGCTGGATCTGACTTTTTTGCAGTCTCATCGCTCTTCATAGCCCTCTGTCACAGCTGTTCTCGACTTGTCCTAGTACCTCCAAATCTCTCAGTTTCTTCCCACCTGTGGTCCTTGCACAAATGGTTCCTTCTGCCTGAGTCACACTCCTCCTTCTCTTTGTTGACCTAAAGCTAATAGACCACCAGTTATTTCTCCAGAAAAAAATGGGTTTATTTGGGATCGATCAGCAGAGAATTGCAATTCAGGGTCTGCAACCACAGGAAACCACAGGCAAGGCCCACACAGCAAGGGAAGGAGGATGCTTCTATAGAGGGGAAAAGGAAGTTGGGAGGGCTGTAGTAAACAAAGAGTCCATGGCTTTTCCTTGGCTGAGCTGTTGTCAGAAAAGAAGGGGAGCCTTTCTTCTTCCTGTTGGGCTCTGCTATTGGAGCTGGGTGTGAGAGTCTTCTGACTTTATATTTAATTGAGGTTGCTGTTTATTAATTTCTTACATCTTTCACTTAGCTAACTCCTACTCACCCTTCAATTCTCAGCTGAAATGTTGCTTCCTCCTGGGACATTTCTCTGATTTCCTGGGGCTGACCATTTTATACTCCCATGGCACCTTGCTCTTTTCTTTACAATGTGGGCTGAATGGTTTAGTGTTTGACTTCCTTAATACAGATCTTCCTTGGCTTAAGATGGGGTTACGTCTTGATAAACTCATTGTAAGTCAAAGTGTATTTAATATACTTAATCTACTGAAAATCATAGCTTAACCTAGCCTAACTTAAACACGCTCAGAACAACCTAGCCTAACTTAAACATGCTCAGAACACTTACGTTAGCCTAGAGTTGGGCAAAGTCATCTTTACACAAAGCCAATTAATGTGTTGAATACCTCACATAATTTATTGATTACTGTAATGAAAGTGAAAAACAGAATGTCTGTATGGGTACAGAACTGTTGTAAATGTATTGGTGGTTTGCTCTTGTGATTGCATGGCTGACTGCAGCTGCCCAGCATCATGAGGAAGCATTGTACTGCTATCGCTCACTTGGAAAAGATCAAAATTCAAATTCTGAAGCATGGTTTCTACTGAATGCATATCATGAAGTAAAACAATCATAACTCCAACCATAGTAAGTCAGGGACTCACTATGAAAACAGAATCCTTTTTTTTTTTCTTTTTCTCTGCAGTATTGTTAGTGCCTAGTGTTTTGTCTGGCAAAGCAATAATATATTGACTGCTAATTAATGAATGCAATTGTAGCAGATACAATTCTCTGGCTCTAAGTCAGGTATACCTCCATTAGGGAAATAGACATATAAGTTGAAACTAGCCATCCACATCAAATTCTTCCCCCATTTTCTATGCTCATCAAACTACCTCCTCTGTATATTCATATATGCTTTTCTGCACAACAAACCTGAGAGATAATTATTATCTTCTTTTTACAGATGTGTAAACTGAGGTTAAGAAACTTGACCAAAGTCAGTAGCAGTAAGTGGCCCAGTTAAGTTCTGCAACCATATCTGCATCCTTGCCCACTCTGCTCTCCCAAATGCCCTTGTTAGTGAGGGGACGAGGTTGATCAGAGAATGTGAGGCTCTGGGCCAATATTTACATCTATTTCTAATAATAAATGTATGCAGTGGTTTCCTAGTATTTACATCTGCCTCATATTTGGAAAAAACATCAGGCCTCAATTTCAGAAATAGATCAGCTCTTGGTAAACTGATATTTGAGCTATAAAAATTTAGAACCATACCGTGGCCTACAGTGATTTCACTAAGACATTGCTGTTGTGTGACACCCTCTGTGGATAGTCAAGACCAACTCTAGAGAATGGCTCTATATCCATCTGGTGGTGTCAGCTGCAAATTCTCCTTCCTTTTTTCCTTTCTTCTTTTCTTCCTTCTTTCCTTCCTTCCTTGCTCTGTTGCTGCTCCTCTTACTGTTGATTCTTCCTCCTCCTCTTCCTCTTCCTCCTCTTCTTTTCCCTCTCCTTCTTCTTTAGTAATAAAAGCAACATCTTCTCATCACAAAAATGCAAAGGCAGAAATATGTGAAAAAGTGAAGTCCCCTTCCAACCCACCCCCTAAAGAGAATCAAATTATACACAGGTATACATATAGCCTGTGAATTATTTTATTTATTCTTTACAAGAAACTTCCATGTCAAAGTATATGGACCTACCTCATTTTTAATAGTTATATAATATTCCACAAGGATGAATAGTCAGCACTGTATTTAATTATTCCTCTATTGTCGGGCATTTCAGTCTTTTCCCTATTTGCCATTATTACAAATAATACTGCAATACTTGTATGCATATTTTAGCCATGTTTTTAAAATTAAAAGAAGAAACTTTAGTAGGCAGAATGCTCTTTTTTCCCTAAATAACATATCTTAAATATTTCACTATGTTCCATGATCAGCATGTGGTTATAAACATTATTGACATTGTGTTAGGCTCATGATAGAAAATGTCTTGATCATAATGGCAATTTTTGGTTCAGTATAATATGAGGCATTACCTTTCAGAATCTCCAAGAATTTTGCTAACGGAAGAACAGTAGCTCTGCCAGAGACCTTTATTTCATCTCCACCCAGCAATTCCTTTTCACTTTCTGCCTAGCTAGCTGCTTGATACAAAGATCTATAACTAAGGGAAAAGGTAAATTTCAATATGACATACTAGAACACTATGAAGATCAAGGAACAGCTCAGACTGCCAAACTTCTATGTCATTCTTTCCTAATAAACACACAGTGTAAAGTTGTTTACACAGCAAGTAGAGCACACACCTTTTCCAAATTATATTTAACAAAATAATAAAAGTAGTGAGTATTTATTAGAGAAAATTTGAGAGAAATTTAAAAGTTAACAAAAAACAGGAAAGAACAAAATCATTTATTCTCAACATCCAAAGGAAAGAATGACTAAATAGATTTTATTTTGAATCTATGAAAATGTTAGCCTTTAATTTGAAAATATTAGTGACCATTTTTACATTAAAAACTACATCCTTTAATTTTTTTAGACTTAACCTTAAAATGTAAACATTTTTGCATTAACAGAATCTTTTACAATGTCATTAAGCATTTGAATCATTATTTGTCTAATCATCTACTGTTGAACATTTAACTTGTTTTCAACTTTTTACTGTGATAAGCAACATTTAATGAACAATTTATTTTTTTAATAAGATTTGTTTCTTTAGGATAAATTCTAAGAATTAGAGTCAAAGATCTGAATATTTTAGAGATATTTTTGAACTGAGTGAGAACTATATTTGATACATTGCTGTTTTGGTAGGTAAAAATTCTCATTTACCTTACAATTACATTAATTATTAGTGACAAGAAAAATATAGATATTTATGTAGATATGCCTATGATATTTTTCTCATATGAAATGACTATTTATGACCTTAGCTTTTTGCTCTTCTGTGATCTTAGTGTTTTTAAGAGCTTTTTTTAATAATAAAATGTTTGACCACTTGTCTTTTTTTTGCTATGGCTCTTTTTCTAGCTTATTATATGATTTTAACCCTTAAAACATTTGTATGTTTTGGGGATGAAAGTTTTTAGACTTTGTATATTAAAAATTTTGATTTTTACTTTCAAGATTAGAAAACCTTATCTTTTACCTAGGTATGTTTTACCTTGATATTTAACCACAATTTTATTTTAGCTGTTCATTTTATGCTTTTTATTTTACATTTGACTTTTTACTACCCTTGTAGTTTTGGAGTAGAACCTATGTTAAGGCATCTATTGATTTTTTTTCTGAGTAGTTGACCGATTGCCTCTACACCATTTTCTTTTTAAAAGGCATCCTTTATGGGGCTTCCCTGGTGGCACAGTGGTTGAGAGTCTGCCTGCCGATGCAAGGGACACAGGTTCGTGCCCCAGTTCGGGAAGATCCCACATGCCGCGGAGTGGCTGGGCCTGTGAGCCATGGCCGTTGAGCCTGAGCGTCCGGAGCCTGTGCTCTGCAATTGGAGAGGTCACAACAGTGAGAAGCCCACGTACCACAAAAAAAAAAAAAAAAAAAAAAAGCATCCTTTATTAAGATGAAAACTATGGTTAGTCCCATGATAAAATATTCTGCATATAAGGACAACAAATCAAAAGATGAATAACATATTTACCAAATTCTCAGGCACTAAGAGCAAGGGAAGGGGTGAAGTCAGAGTGTATACAGGGAGATCCCTACCTGGACAGGTGAAGAGGGGTTTGTGCAGGAAGGTGAGTACTCCTATAGAAAGATCAGCTATGGGATGGGAAGAGTCAACTCGGACACTGTGGTGCTTGGAGAGAGTTCTGCTGTCTATCAGCTGAGGGAGTTGAACCAGATGCTGCCATTCTCACACCATGTTCCACAGAGACATTTCAGGGACTCTCCTGGGAAAGGGTCAAGAGCAGAAGTTTGTAGCTCTCTTCTCTCTCTTCCTTCAGCAAAACACTCTGCTTTGTTTCAATGTGAGATTTATTTGAAGAAATGATTCCAGTGTTTTTTTAGAAAAACTTTTTTACAGAAATTTTCAAAACTACTTGAAAGTAGCAAAAATCATATAGTGAATCCCCATACTTTCCCAATGATTATTTTGTCTTTCTTATTTCATTTCTCCTTCACTCTTTTTTTCTTTTTTAATCTTGAATATTTTAAAACAAATCCCAGGTATCTGGTCATTTCACCTGTAAATAATCGAGTATGCTTTTCTACCTGAGAAAGACACCTCCTTTTTTCAAAATATAATTACCATGCATTTATCACATGTAACAAAATTAAAAATAATTTCTTAATTTTGACTAGTACTCAGTCCATAGCTCATGGTTGTCTTTTTACAATTGATTTCTTTGCATTTGAGACAAAACAAAGTCCATATGTTGCATTTTGTTGTGTCTCTTCAGTCTCTAACCGTCTCTTCCCAACTTTCTATGACATTGAATATTTTGGCCAACACAGTTTTTTAAACTGCCCATCTGTTTCTAATTGATTTGATGCTTCCCATATTATATTATAATTTACATATAATAGAGTCAGTTCTGGTCCATCAAATCTGTTTTATTGAACTGTGTCTAGTGTTGTGTTATAATGGCATCATAAAAGTTATTTTAATTTCAGAATAGGTTTTATTATCTAGGACCTTTTAGAGCTCCGTCTACTATTTCACAATCTATTTTTATTAAATATTCTTACCTACTTATTCTTCTATATGTTACCTTAGATTCTTAAACTTTCTGAAAACAAAAAAGGTGTTTTTAAATCCAAAGGTTTGGGGCAAAGGCTCTTAACAGATATAAAACTTGACATAAATGAATAATTTCTTGAGTTATCTATTATTTTCAACTTTTCTCCACATAAATATTTTCTGGTACCAAATCTAGAAACCACATCTACTCAATACCTTTATCTAGTTCAAAGGGTAATGTTGAGGAAAGAAATTATTTCCTAGTAAACCAACTGAACTTAATGCAAAAGAAAAGAAATGCCATGAAGGAGAATTGGGCTTGCTGTGGTTTAAGCAACAGATGAAGACACTTTTCTCTGCTGGACTGAATCCAGGGGAAAAGTGAGATGGGAAGCTAGAGATAATAATGTTTATGAAATCAAGGTAAGAGTTTAAAAAAATTTTATTGATTTAATAATCTTGATCAAGAAGGAGCAGAATAGGAATGAAAGGCAAGGAGTTAAGCATAAGCATTTTCACTCATGCTTTAAAAAATTATTTTCTTTGAGATTCAGCCCCCCATTGCAGAGAGAACTTTAGATGACCAATTATTTTCATTTTATCCTCTGTCTTGGCATGCTAAGTACACAATTTATTACTACGTTTACATACTGTGAGGATGAAATCTCAAGCTTTTGCAACTTGTTTAACTTGTTTGTAGGATGATATCTGATTGATTTTGACATCTATGGTTGCTTAGGGATGACTGGCTGATCTCTCAACTTAAGGTGAAAGGCAATTGAAGATAAATTAGCTAGATTTTCTGAGGATACCAAAATGTGGGACCCCAAAGTATGGGCCTCAAAAACACAACTGACCCTCTTCTTCCTGGCAAATGTCCTGCATGTTAGGCCAGCAGAATGACCAAGACTAACACGGGACATTAGATAATTTCTGCAGTTGTTTTGCAGCAAAGAATGAGAATTCACTGGATTGGGTCATATTAGGAAAGCTAGCACCTGTCATTTTAGTCAGTTTCTGACAAAGGCTTGTGTTTTCTCATATTTTAATTTGACAGGTATTGGCATCTCTCACAAATCACAAATATGTTAGTACAAATTTCTTCTTGGCATGATGGATTGAATACCATCTCCCCACTCTACTTATTGGCCCAGAACCAACAAAATACCTGGAATATGGTACCTCCTGACATTTTGTGGGGGAAGGAAGTTAGGTTTTATCTCTTTTCTTCTCCTTATTTTACCTTTCACATTCTCTTTTTAACAATGTCATTGAGTTTTACTCAGACACGATTCCATCTTGCACTTTAACTATTAATCCTCAGTTTAAGAAAAGTCCCTGGATGTCTGGTGGATTGAGGTGCAGGCCCAGACAGAGGTCATATTGTAAAAGGAAGCAAGGAGCCTTCTGGAAAAGAAATTACCCTGAGAGTGCCAGCACAGCCCTGAAAATGTCAGGCTCTCTTCCAACTCCCTGTTTCTGCATATGTGATTCACATTGTCTGCAGCATATTTCTTCACCTAACTAACCCTTTCCCATCTTTCACAACCTATCTTGGTCATCATATCTTTTCTCATTAGCCCTTCCAGTCTAGGTTAAGTACTTTTACCCTGTGCATCTATAGTCATATACTCCTCTCTGTCATAGCACTTATTATACTATGTTGTAATTGTCTATTTTTGTCCCCTACCTTTTCTACTAGAATGTCAACATACTGATGGCAGGAACTGGGTTTATATTCACTGTTGCTCACCAGTCCTTCCCATCATGTGTTGCATGCATAATAACTTCTCAGAATAAATGGAGTTCTCTTTAAGGATATTATCTCAGGAAGAGAAAAAAGGGACAGTGATTCTGAGTGAAGGAATGTGTCTGTCATTGAGACAATCTTTTGGCCCAGTTTCCATGGATTCATTACTTTGTCCTGAGAGAAGTGTTGGGGAATAAAATCTGAGAGGAGTGTTTTATTAAAACTCCTGTAAGATGCAAGGAGCTCATGGCAGCGTTGCTTTAAGATACACATAACTGAGCTTCCCTGGTGGCGCAGTGGTTGAGAATCTGCCTGCTAATGCAGGGCACATGGGTTCGAGCCCTGGTCTGGGAAGATCTCATATGCCGTGGAGCAACTGGGCCCATGAGCCACAACTACTGAGCCTGTGTGTCTGGAGCCTGGGCTATGCAACAAGAGAGGCCACGATAGTGAGAGGCCCACGCACCGCGATGAAGAGTGACCCTTGCTTGCCACAACTAGAGAAAGCCCTCGCACAGAAACGAAGATCCAACACAGCCAAAAATAAACAAGCAAACAAACAAACAAACAAAACCATACACATAACTGAATATAATACATTCTTTTCACTCTCCTGATCACCAGTAGGAGCAGGGACAGCATCTAAGTATCAGAATCCTTAGCATCTGGTGACCATAGTGATCCAAATAGAAAAGATGGCAAATCTTCCACCACCGTAGTACCAGATAGTTTTGTTTCTGAGCACATGGGAGACAAATTGGTAACTTTCTATTCATCGCCCTTGTTCTTTGTTTCTTTTCTGCTTCCCATTTTTCTGTCTTCTCTAGTACTAACTGAGTCTTTTATGATTCCATTTTCTCCCTTCTCTTAACATAACAATTATACTCTTAAAAAGTTTTTAGTGGTTACCCTAGAGTTTGCAATATACATTTACAACAAATCTAAGAACATCTTCACGTAACACTATAATGCTTCATGGACAGTGCAGGTACCTTATAACAGAGTATTCTCAAGTCGCCTCTCCCACTCTTATAACATTGATATCATTCATCTTACTTATTTAAAAATGATAATTGCCCAATACATTGTTGCTATTATTACTTTAAAATAGTTGTCTATTAGCTCGATTAAGAATAAGAAAAATAAAATCTTTTTATTTTACTTTCATTTATTCCTTCTCTGACCCTTCTCTTTACGTAGTGTCTGGTATTAGGTCCATGCTGAATGATAATAACCCAAGATTATAACATAGTTTTGAAGGTAGAGAGGGAGAAGAAAGGTAAGTGGTGGTTTAAGCACACTAATTCCCTCACTTTTCACAGCTGGGAATAAATACATAAAGAAACAGGGCTCTATGATTTAAAGTTATAATGGAGAATTTCCTCGCAGTCCAGTGGTTAGGACTCCACGCTCTCACTGCTGAGGGCCCAGGTTGAATCCCTGGTCGGGGAACTAAGATCCCACAAGCCAAGTGGTGTGGTCAAAAATTTTAAAAAATATTTTTAAAAGTTATAATGGAACCACTGGAAGAACTAAAAACAGAATATATGCATGATCATGACATCCACAGAATGGACTTAAGGTTGGAATCTTTCTATACTCTAGGTTTTGTTGGAATACTTTTCTATGTATATATACAACTAATAATTATACTTACTATTATTTAATAAAATGGATAGCTGCTAGAAAATTATATTCAGAAAATATTTATGCATGTGGGAAAAGATTTAGCTACAATTATGTTTCATGTCAGTGTTCGCTATTATACTGAAATATCAATAACCTGAAAATGATTAGAGAATTGGTTAAATAACTCTACAATGAAATCCCACTCAGCCATTAAAATGGTATAACTATAATGATATGACAAAATGTTTACAATATACCAAGGGAAAAAAGCAGGTTAAAATATCAATTTGTCTCATATGGTTCCTTTAAAAAATATAGATGGTTTTAAAAACATGAAATGTTCATAACCTATTGGTGGGATTATTGTGTGTGTGTGTTTTTTCTCAAGGAGTAACTGTATCAAGTACAGTATTTATTTATTTACTTAATATTTATGTATTTATTTATTTGGCTGCTCCTGGTCTTAGTCGCTGCACTTGGGATCTTTGTTGCCAGGTGTGGGATCTTCAGTTGTGTCATGCCAATTCTTAGTTGTGGCATGCATGTGGGATCTAGTCCCCTGACCAGGGATCAAACCCAGGCCCTCCTGCATTGGGAGAGCAGAGTCTTAGCCACTGGACCACCATGGAAGTCCCAGGGATTGTTGTGTTTTTAAATATGTGGTCTTTTTTTCTCAAACATTATTTTACAATGACAATATATTAATCCTGTAATAAGAAATATTGTTAATTTACATTGTAACTTTTTATTTTGAAATAATTAAAACTTCAGAAAAGTTGCAAGAATAGTACAATGAATTTCAATAGAACTTTCATCCCAATTCACCAATTGTTTAACACTTGCCATGTTTACCATTTTCTCTGTGTGTATATATACACACACAAACACATTTATATGGTGTGTTTGTGTATTTTTTCTGAACCATGTAATAGTAGATTAACATCATGCCCCCTTACCACTGAATTATCAGTTGTGCATTGCCTAAAAACAAGAATATTTCTTACATAGCAACAGTATCACATTATGTCAGGGAATATATGCTATCAGCATAATTTATCACTGATAATGTTAACCTTGAATCACTTGGTTAATATTGTGTCAACCAGGTCTCTGCACTGTAAAGTTACTATATTTCCCTTTCCATACTCTGTTGCTTGGAGGTGAGTCATTAAATCCAACCCACACTCAAGGAGAGAGGAAATTAACCTCCATCTCCTAGAGGACAATATCTACATATTATTTGTAATTCTTCTATGAGGGGGAATTCTTCGACTCCCTCTTTTATTTATTCATTCAATTATTTATATGTATCAGTATGAATTCTTGTATGTTTATTTTATACTTTGGATTATGATCCAATAGTATGGTATTTATTGTGTTGCCCAAATTGTTCTAGCTTTTGTTAATGGGAGATTTTTCAGATAGGCTCGAATGTACTTTTCACATCTATCCTCTTGTTTTTTGAGCATTTATTTACTTTCTTATGTTAAAGGTGCTCCATGCTCATCTTGTATTTCCCCTGCCCCAGTCCTAGAAAAGCCATTTCTCTTTTTATTGAGTATGATATTAGAAACCAAGAACTGGGTGCAGGTGTCTAGGGTACTATTGGTGTAGCCTTGCTTCTAGTGAGCAGTGCTGGGGAATATATGAATGTATATTAATCAGTGTATTCACATAGTTTATAATCATCTGTTTATTATCTATTTATCTGTAAAACTAAACATGGGTTCATATTGATGTCTGAACTCTAACCTGGTATCACATGGTTCATTCTAGACTTTTCCAGTTGATTGTAATTTCTTTCTCTGACACTGAGAAGAAATCTGGCTCTCATAATCTAACATTAATTTACCTATTTGTTCATCCCTAGTATAGACCTACTTTCAGAATTGTTAAACTATACTCCAGTGAGAAACAAATTTGCGAACTAGAGTACAATGTTTATGCACGGTTCTTTTGTCTTTAGCCTTACAGTTTCTGGTCAAAATATTGTTTTCCAAAGTTATTTAGGTAGCTCCTTCTACTGTACCTAATTCAGAGAGGTTATGTCCTACATTTGTATTACAGTTAAATTCATTTGTCACAGTCTGAATTTGATAATCAAATTGTCCCGAATTTGGCCCGTGGTTCCCCTTCAATCTGACTTCTGTGTCCTTATATATCTCTATAATTTTCTGAGCACTTCTTTACTTTTTGGCACCAAAAGATGTTCAAGGCTCATATTTAACTCTGCCTATACCAGCCCCAGAATCAGTCATTACTTCAAGTAGTCCTGAGGATATCATTGCTTTAGACTCTTTTAGTGGATACATTTAAGAAGGATGTATGTATCTACTAATGTGCATGGGCCATGTGTACATGTGTGCGTGTATCTAATAGTCATTTTGAATTTAAAATCGTAAAGGGAGAACCACAGAAATTAGCTGTTAATGTGCTTGGAAATGTAACACCATATCCTTCACAAACATCTTCTTTATCATTTTCTAGTTAAACATGTTTTCCCTCCAGAACTACTATTCAGCATAAACTATTATATTTTTCTTTCCAATCCTTTTGATTATTTTTTGTTGACATTTCTGAGATGGCATTGTTATCTACCTTTATTTTCTTCCTTAAAAATAAGTTCTTACAACTTGTATGGAAAAATACATTCAATTATTTAAAAATCTACTTAAAAACAAAATTTTGGAACATGTATAATTTAAGATCATAAAATGTGATACTTTATACATGCTGAAAACTTTAACTTGAGGGAAGAATATTACCCCGAATATATATTCAAATTTTATAACTGTGGTTTTTTAGACAATTTTGGTACTGTACGTCAAGTTCAAATGACCTCATCAATGATCTTCTTCCGAAAGAGATACATTATTTGCAAATGACAAATGAAAGATTTGGGAGAGGGGAGAAAAATATTCTCACTCTCAGTTGTTAATTCACAGCCATTTGAACTAGGCAGTTGTTTATACTGATCTTGAAAACCCAGTAAAATTCTGGAACTGTTATCTAGGGGTAAACTTTTCTATTATCAATTTGAAAACTCAAAACATGTTTAATATCATTACTCTATCATCTCACTGTAGAGTAAATATTTAAATCTCCTTCTGTTTAATAACTTATATAATTAGATTCTTGTGGAAATATCATTAAATTTCAACCATACCTTGTAACATGAAATTAATCACTGAAAAACTTACAGTACTTTTTTCTGTCATAAAAATTTAGGTTGGACACTAAACATAATATGAAAACTTGTACAAGTATCCAGTGCCTCTTTAATTTCTCAGGTAATCTGAATAAGTTGAAAATTTGGGATATTAATATTGGTTTGTGATGATTGAAGATTTAATAATAGAACAACATTGCAACTGGATATACACAGACAATTTTATGAGACAAATGAGTTAATTTAAGAGATAAATTTTGTGTTTTTAAAATATTTAAAATATTTTTACTGTAATTATAATATATTTTATTTATATTATAAATATCAATAGAGGGGAAGATCTCTTAGGTCATTTAGAGTAGAGGACCCCAACATTTTTTGGCACCAGGGACCAGTTTTGTGGAAGACAATTTTTCCACGGAGCTGGAGGTGTGGGGGATGGTTCAGGCGGTAATGCGAGCGATGGGGAGCAGCAGATGGAGCTTTGCCCGCTTTCCTGAAGCTCACCTCCTGCTGTGTGGTCCGGTTCCTAACAGGTACTAGTCTGCAGCCTGGAGGTTGGGGACCCCTGATTTAGAAATTTGCAATTGCTCTTTAAACATGCCTTTTCCTTGATAGGTAATCTTATCTAAGAACCATAACTAATTTTCTGTAAGAAACATGCATCATCTCTGACTTGTTAATCAACCAATAAGCAAAAAGCACCCTATAGGAATTAAGACAGTATATGTAAGCTGTCTATCTAAGATATATCAGGTATATCTTTTTTCTATCAAATTGTTCCATTAAGCTTAAAGAGGAATGGATCAATGGTATCCTAAGAATGTTCTCAGGTTTATCTGTTTTTGTTTCAAGCAAAATTTGCAATTTTCACATAACTTCTTATTTTTACTTTAGGAAAAAGAAAAGACAATGAGAAAAGAGTTTGCAGATGTCTTAGTTCCTTTTATGAAGTATTGCAGCAGAAACCAGCAATCTCATGTACAACCATCAACTCTGAATATAATATGAATTATATGTAAGAAGTAGAATTTACCTAGATTAGTCTGCTTGTTTTTTTTTTAATTATACAATCATATTATAGAACACTGTGGCTTCTACAATTTGAGTCAATTTAGGAACGCAAACTCCTGCTTCCATAATATAAGGAAATAAGAATAATTTTTCTATGCAAGTCATCTAGTATAAACAAAGTTCACAGTCTGATTTACTTTTATCAAAAGGTAAAATGTGGGCTTCCCTGGTGGCGCAATGGTTGGGAGTCCACCTGCCAATGCAGGGGACATGGGTTCGTGCCCTGGTCCGGGAGGATCCCACGTGCCACGTAGCGGCTGGGTCCGTGAGCCATGGCTGCTGAGCCTGCACGTCCGGAGCCTGTGCTCCGCAACGGGAGAGGCCACAACAGTGAGAGGCCCGCGTACCGCAAAAAAAAAAAAAAAAAAAAAAGGTAAAATGATTCACTGTTATATTCGATCCTAAGTAGTTCTGAGATACAAAATAAATGTAGCATGTACTTATACTATTTGGGTTTCCCAAAACAAGATATTGATACAAAATGTGCTAAAATGGCTGAAGTTTATGGCTAAAGAAAAGGGAATTGAATAATTAAATATAAAAATTTACCAACTTTATTATTTCTAATTTTACAACAGATTCAGGTGTTTAAACCTGATTGGTTTCTTGATCCTACCCACTATGAACATTACTCAGTCTTATATTTTAACACCCTCAGTGTCACCTTTTCTTTGGTGTTTCATTTTGCAATTTATATGATCATTGCATCCAACTGCAATTGTTCTTCAGAAGGTTTCATTCCACTATCATAATGAATTATATTATCTTTAGTAAGTTGAATATATACTTGTTTTTGGGACTGGGCAGATTTTTTCAGTTTTCACTTACAGTCATCAGCTTTGCCTATGATGAACCATCCTTAGCCTTTTGGAAGCTTTCAAACATAAAAATTTTATAAGCTGAGCAAGGTTTTCCATACATTGTTATCTCTCTCCCTCACTCTTCTCTCTTTTATTAATTCTTTCTTTTTTCTTAATTTTTTTACTTACTTAATTAATTAATTAATTTTTGGCCTTGTTGGTCTTTGTTGCTGTGCACGGGCTTTCTCTAGATGCAACGACAGGTGGTTACTCTTCATTGTGGTGTGTGGGCTTCTCATTGTGGTGGCTTCTCTTGTTGCAGAACACAGGCTCTAGGCGTGCGGGCTTCAGTAGTTGTGACTTGTGGGCTCTAGAGCGCAGGCTCAATAGTTGTGGCACATGGGCTTAGTTGCTCTGTGGCATGTGGGATCCTCCCGGACCAGGGCTTGAACCCATGCACCCTTCATTGGCAGGCAGATTCTTAACCACTGAGCAACCAGGGAAGCCCGTAATGCTTTCTTTTTAAAGTTTTTGCATGATTTCTTTTTCCAAAGGTATAATATGACTTGGAGTTAGCTGTTCTTGAATTCTGCTGCCTTTTGCATCTTCATATACCTGAGTTCCAAACTTTAAATATGGGTAGCTGTTCCTTAGAAAATTGAAGGCATGAAGTCAAAGTCAAAGACTTCTTTGTTTTTGTTTTTTTTTCTGTCACTTATTCTTTAACTTTAACTTTTTTCTCTTTAACTTTTTTTTCTTCTGTTTTATTAAGGTATAATTAACAGGACTTCCCTGGTGGTCCAGTGGTTAAGACTCAGTGCTCCCAATGTAGAGGGCCTGGGTTCGATCCCTTGTCAGGGAACTAGATCCCACATGCTGCAACTAGGAGTTCACATGCTGCAGCTAAGGATTCTGCATGCCGCAACTAAGACCTGATGCAGCCAAATAAATAAATAAATAAATAAATAAATAAATAAATAAATATTATAAAAATTGACACAGCCCTGTATAAGTTTAAGGAGTTCGGCATAATGGTTTGACTTACCTGCATCATGAAATGATTACCACAGTAAGTTCAGCTAACATCTGTCATCTCACCTCACAAAATTAAAGAAACAGAAAAAAATTTTTTTTCTTTGTGATGAGAACTCTTAGGATTTACTTTCTTAACATCTTTCATACATAATATACAGCAGTGTTGATTATTAAAGGCTTCTTTGGATAACTGCACAAGGTGGATGAAAATCATCTGGGTACATAGACCAAACTGACGCGTAGTCCACTTCCACAGCCAGTGCAGAGCTCTGCTCCTGACTTTTCCTGGACGCTCAGCGAGCCCCACATACCCAGAGAAGCACCATCACATGTGGGGATGGTGCAGAGAGCCACCCTGACACAATGAAACAACCCCAACTATGACACCTGGAGTCCATGTGCCCCTCCTGAGTTTATCACGCTTGCTGCTCTGGTTTGTTTTGTCTTTTTTGTTTCTTTAAAAAAACATTCCTCTTAGAAAACATCACATGATTTTGTTTTAGATTTGGGTAATGCATAAAATGACATCAATTTGTTTAGTCTCTGTGCAAATATTTGTAATGTTAATATTTTAAGATACAGTCTGCAGTGTCTTCAGTATGTTTTCTTTAGGCTTTCATTCAGCATTCAAACATGCCCAAGTCTCTCCCATAAAGAACACAAAACAAAGAAAACAAAAAATAACCTTTCTCACCTCAGCCTCTGTCTCTTTTTTCCTCCCCTTCACAGCCAAACTTCTTAAAATAATCTCCTCTATACTCCGTTTAAACATGTCCCATTTACTCTTCCACCCACTGAAATCCACTGCATGTTCAAGAAAAACCATTCTCATGTGATCATTGATGACATAAATTGTCATAACGAAGGAACAGTTTTCTATCCTTGCTTGGTCCTTGGGAAGCATATGTCACTATCAACAGTTCCCTCTTTGGGGCTCAGAACTGTCTTCTGGAAAATACTTGGATGTCTCAAAGGAATACAAAACACAACACATTCAGGATAGGATTAATGACATTCCCGCAAACTGTTTCCTTAGCTGGAGTTCTGTAGGTCATGAATGGCACCACTATCTACTCCATGGATGGATATAATTTTAGTCAGTAATATTTACATTTTTACTACTTCACAGTATGTATATACATTGATTTGGGGGACACAAGGATATTTTTTGGAGTAGAATGCAAAACATAGCATAATTTCATTAACTAAATAAGAAAAAATGTATACTTTTTTTCCCCAGTCAAATTGAGAAATTGTTTTGCAACCAAAAATAAAGTTTGTAAGTAGAACCTAGAATGTGTGCTGCTCAAGCACTTGGAAATTAGGGAAGAAGATGGCTTCTGAGAGTTAAACTAGTAAAATCTATAATTCTTCAATAAGATTAGTTATCTATGGGAGTAACCAAAAGTTGCTTTAAATTTTTCACTAAAGACTTTGGAAACACCCAATATACTAACATAGCATTCTGGGTGTAATCTAACTGGAATGTTTAGTAAATATAATCAATTGTAAAATGTATGGAAAGCTCAAACTGAAAAGATATTTAGCTAGAAAACAGAAAATAAAATTGCAGCGAATCAGACATTGTTATGTATCTAGTGAAAGTCTTGAGGCAGGTATCCCATCCATTTGGTGCAGATGTAGGCCTCAGACTCTTGGAACTTAGTGCCACTAGATATTTCAATTACATAACCAATTCCTCCTTCATGTTCGACTATCTAATCATAAACTGACTTTCCTAAACTGATTTTCCATTGAGACCAGTCTACATGAAAAGAATATAGCTATGCCACACATATTTACAAGTTCTAAAATATAAATAATACACAAATACATTAGCCCTGAAGCTGTACCTCAGTCTCTTTTGAGTTAGCTAATCCAGTCATCTTTTTTTTTTTTTTTTTTTTGCCGTACGCGGGCCTCTCACTGTTGGGGCCCCTCCCGTTGCGGAGCACAGGCTCCGGACGTGCAGGCTCAGCAGCCATGGCTCACGGGCCCAGCCACTCCGTGGCATGTGGGGTCTTCCCGGACCAGGGCATGAACCCGCGTCCCCTGCTTCGGCAGGCGAACTCTCAACCACTACGCCACCGGGGAAGGCCCCAGTCATCTTTGACTTCTCAATTTTAAACTCATCCATGATTTCTAGGCTCAGACTCTGGAATATGGAGGTCTAATTAAATAATACAACCCCCTTGCAGGGAGACAACCTTTACAGTAGTCCCTCCTCTGCAGTTTCACTTTCCTTGGTTTCAGTTTGTGACCCTAGGTCAGTCTTGGTCCCAAAATATTAAATAGAAAATTCCAGAAGTAAACAATTCATGGGTTTTCAATTGTTCTGAGTAACACAATGAAATCTTTCGCCCTCCCGCTCTGTCCTTCCCGGGATTCCCAGGCATCACATCATCTGCTCCTGATGTTCAACCATTGACATCATCAAGGTTTAATGATCCGGGAATCACCTGAAGCTAATGATCCTCCTGACCTATTGTCAGAAGGTCAATATGTCCAGTGCTACATCATGATGCCTACATCATTCACCTCACCTCATTCCATCAGGTAGGCATTTTATCATCTCACATCATCACAAGAAGAAGGGTAAGTACAGTATAATAAGATGTTTTGAGAGACAGAAAGGCCATATTCACATAACTTTTATTACAGTACGGTGTTATAGCTATCTACTTTATTATAACTTGTTAATCTCTTACTGTGCCTAATTTTTTTTAATAAATTTATTTATTTTATCTATTTATTTTTGGCTGCATTGGGTGTTTGTTGCTGCGCGTGGGCTTTCTCTAGTTGCAGTGAGTGAGGGCTACTCTTCTTTGTGGTGTGTGGACTTCTTATTACAGTGGTTTCTTTTATTGTGGAACACGGGCTTTAGGCGCACGGGCTTCAGTAGTTGTGGCACGTGGCCTCAGTAGTTGTGGCTCGTGGGCTCAGTAGTTGTGGCTTGTGGGCTCTAGAGTGCAGGCTCAGTAGCTGTGGTGCACGGGATTAGTTGCTCCGCGACATGTGGGAATCCTCCTGGACCAGGGCTCGAACCTGTGTCCCCTGCATTGGCAGGCTGATTCTTAACCACTGTGCCACCGGGGAAGCCCTGTGCCTAACTTATAAATTAAACTTTATCATAGATCTGTATATATAGGGAAAAAAGTAGTATATATAGGGTTTGGTACTATCCTCGGTTTCAGGCATCCACTGGGGGGTCTTGGAACATATCCCCCATGGATAAGGGGAGAAGACTACTGTACTAGCAAAATCCTTATACATTTGTGTAATTGATCAAATCTTTAACTAGTGTTTTGCTGTTGAAACTCTAGAAGCAAATATATACTATTAAATGTTACTTAATTGACTTCCTCCTTTGCCATTTCTACAAGAACAGTACCTTTAATGTGTTACTTCTATTAGGTTTAAACTTTACAATTCTCTTATTATATCACAAACTGGTAACTATATCACACACTTAGCATTAGTTACTCATATAGGAACTATGCCTATTCTTCTTGCCCCACCATTGTTAATTACCAAGATGATCTCATTTCATTCTGCTGTTCAACATGAATTACTGGGTGAAGCCTAGTATGCTATTTCAGAACACATCCTGTGGTCTGATTCTAATCTCTTGACTTCTCTGGACATTTCATATCATATTTCTCATCATTTATTTTCCAAAGTTAGGAAACTGAGATTTTAATTTTTCTTTTTAAACATATTAATGTTTAATAAGCATCATGATCAAAAACATAATATAATTGTTTTCTCTTTTATATTTCCGACTCTCAATATACCTGTCAGCTTGGATTCCTTTTTTTTTTTTCCTTAACTATTTTCCCTCTCCTAGTATACTATAGTTTTACTTTCTTTCTTTCTTTCTTTCTTTCTTTCTTTCTTTCTTTTTTTTTGCCTTTTCTTCTGAGCCATCTCCAATATTCAACATAAAGAATGTCATTCTGGTTGCTGAAGATGCAATTTACTGTTCTTTGATACATAAAGACAGGTTAGCTCTCTATAAATTAAGGGATTTAATTGAGGATAAGCACTCTCCTTGTATCTTTGAATTTTCAGTGTTTTGCACACTACTTAAAACAAAGTGGGACCCAATGGTAAATATTTTCACTCATTTTATATTTCATGAATAAAACCCTTCATTTTCTCACATCAATGTAAGAAAGAAACATTGACAAAGCTATATATTTTACTTCCTAGCCATATCTGAAATGTGTAATTATGGGGTTTGAAAGGTGTTAAAAAGTAGACAGTTACATATGAATGAGCCCCACAGCTAAATATGCCTATATTTAAATTTTTTTCTACTCTTACATCTAACAAAAAATAGTATGGGTGTATAGTCCTGTGATGATGAAGTCTATAAAACCCCATTGAAAGACTGAAAATTTTGCCATTTTATATTTCTCGTTGTGTTTGTGCATTCACCTTTGTACTCTTTTAATGCCTCATCTCATTTTCTCCATCAAATTTAAAAAAGGTCAGAATCATCATTTGCCATTGAGGTGGTCCTAAAGACAATATTATTTCCATATAACGTAGAGCATAGTGTGCTATGAAAGAGATTTTCATGGAAAAAGAATTTTTTCTCATCTGCCTTTTCCTTCTGCCATTATCTTCCCACAAACCAAAATTGTAATAGTTACTGGTAGTATTTTTTAATTTTTTGCTCTGTGCCAAGTACTGTTCTGAGAATGTGTATATATTTAATTTCAAAACAACCACAATTTTTATTCTCATTTTTTTCCCAGAAAAAAAGAGGTCAAAAAGCTTCTTTGCTAAGCATCATACAAAGGCTTTTTATTTATTTATTTATTTATTTATTTACGTACTAACCTTTGTATGCTAGAGGCTCCATACCTCCATAGCATATAAGGTGTATAGAACTTCTAGCATCCTTGTTAAATTATCCTTTTACTTGGGTTGCTCTAACCTGTTCCAACATTTTTTTTTCTAACTTTTATTAATTAGTATTTTTGTTATCTTTGTAAGGCATTTCTGGGCCTACTACCAGATATAAAAATACAACATAAAGTATTGTTAACATTTACTTACTTGTTGATACACTAACCATGAAATGGCAGTGCATTGACATGGCATCTTTATTCTACTGAGATGATAAATTTTTTATTTGCTTATTATGTTTCATCGGTGAGCGGTCAAACATTTATTAAATAGAGATGAAGTAGATTAAGCTTAAGTTTAGAATGCTCTTTTCTTTCTGAATAATTTTATATTATTTCCAGTAGATACCTGCATTAATGCCTTTTTAAAAATTAGTTTCAAAATAGCATCATAACTAAAATTTTATCTATGTAGCTTTGTAGAGATATGGGTAATATTTAAAGTTGCTCATATAATCTATTTTAAGAAACTAATAACCTGGATATTTTGTTTTCTGCTACATTTTTTAAACTAAATAATAGGCAGAATAAGTAGAGTCACTGCCAAATCCAAATTTTTTGCAAATTTTTATCACATCTTCTTATTGTGCTCTTTCATTTCACTTTAATTCCTTTGGTTCATTTTAATTCTATGTAATTACTAAATATAACAATGGATTATTATAATTTTTAAAGATAACAATTTAATAAACTTTAGAAGAATTTTCCTGGTCCCATGGCTAACGAATTCTCTCTCCAGGATACCATTTGTCTGGCTTGTTCTTCAGTTTTTACAACAGAATAATTTAAATTTGGAAGTTAATTGTGGGAATAAGGGTAGGAATGATGTTTACCTTTTTGCAAAGCAATGACCTACGATTAAGGAACCTAGAAAAAGCTGTTGGGGGAAATAAATGCATCTATTGAGAAAGTGTTTGCATTCATTTAAGGTTGAGGCAATCTGGTTAGTTTGCATAAAGGGAGGTTTTTATGATGAGGTAGGTACTTAATTCTTTCAGAGAGATTGCGTGTATTCAGGTGTGGTCTTGTCTCTACAACCTGGAAAACAGTTTCACCTCCCTGTTTTTTAAAGTCCAGTGTGTCCGGTAGATCTACATCAACGAAAGCTCTGCCAGGAATAGCTCTTCAAGGACATTATTGAAATTTGAGATTTGTTTATACTGTTCCCTCCCTCCCTCCGTGGATTAAATGATAATATGCAATTTTTTCTTTCTTCAACTTAGATCTTTAAAGGCTATATCTGTTACTCTGAGTCAATAGAAGGAGAATGTTTGGACCAGTAGCTGTGCAAACTTTTTTTGCAGTAGATAGCAGTAGGAAAAAGTGAAGGCTTTATGCTTGTAAAAACATTTACGGTCTCCTAGCAATCTGCAGTGATGCTATGCAAGTTTGACAATAGATGAATGTTTTCTAATGTCATAAAACTTTACAGTAATACGGGAAACTTACTTAACTGTTTGCCTCAGGAGTTGATGTTCTGATTCTAGAGTTTCAGAAAGCCTTGACTATAAACTAACTTTATCATAGAGTCATCAATTATTAACAGTAATATATACTTAAAGCAATAGTGCTTTTGTCCAACCTCTATATTTTTTTCAGATGGGAAAATTGATATGTTGAAGATTAAATAAACTTTTAAAGTCATATGATTATTTTAGGTATTGAACAGGGATTAAAATACTCACTATTCTCATTTAAAATCACTGCTTTTCCACTATAGCTTTGTATGTCACCTAGAATGCTTAGGGCTGAGGCTGAACTGACTGGTGGGCTGGAAAAGAAAGCAAGAACTGTAGAGTATCTGAAAAATAACTTGTATATTTGAGGCATATATGATAGGATACAACAATGCATAATCAGTACAAATGTGTGCAATCCTATGAAAATTACCTGCTTCTCAGCTGGAATTTGGGCACAGTCTGGGTGCAGCTGGCAGGTGTATGCAACTACCCAGTTTATAAACATAGAGAGTGGATTGGACCAGTGTCAAAAACTCATGCCTGTAGGATTCAGGAATCAGGAGTGGGCCAGGTGGCGACTGCGTTGAGCTAGAGGGCAAAGGATCACCTATAGAATGGGCAATGCATACTCAGCTCCAGCTGATCTAATGCAAAAACGTGAGCCCAATGTTGCCAAATCTTCCTATTAAAAAAGAAAAGATAACTGGATTTTAAAAAACAGTGTATTTACTAAATAAAACCAGCCTACATTTAGAGTTGTCAGGTCTAGAAAGTAAAAATACAGGACTTCCCGTTAAATTTGAATTTGTTTATCTGTTTACCTGTATTTTATCTGGTACACCTACCTGACTCACCTGCCTCTTTGTAAACTCTTGTTTAAGGAAACAGTAGGTATGTTGATGCTTGTGATGTGTATCCACCACTGAGGGTCAATGGTGTTCACTTAGTTATCACATATTATTTTCAAGATTTTTGGTTCAGAGATGGTTAAAGCCTTTCACACAACAGTAAATTGTTCAAATATTATATTTTTAAGGTAGCAAATTTCACATTAAATATGTCAGAACAAAATATCTGAGTTTTAAAAAATTACCTAAAGAATATAGCAAAAGTGACTAAAAAGACACTTGTATTGTTAGCTTCTAGGGAAGATTAATGCTTTCAGTATAAGAAATAATTATGTGAAGATTTTTTGGGAAGAAAAAATTCCTATATATTATTACAAGCAAACACGATAATAATAGAGGCAGAATGCTCAGTTTCCTTGAAGCTTTGCCCCTGTCTGCTCATAAAACCAGATAGGCTGAGAACAAGCTACAACGCATCCACCAAAGTTATAATTAACATTAGCTTGAGAAAGAGTCGTGGATCCACTTCATGTCGAATTCCGTTTGATCTTAATTGAAAGGAGGCGCGGAGTTACAGGAAACAGACCCTCGCATTAAAAAGGCCGTGGTAATATGTTTAGAATTTCCCAAGAAACAGAAAAAGGTCTTGAGAGCACAGACGCTTGGAAGAGGAGAAGTTAAGCCTGGAAGCGGAGAAGTTAAACCTTTAACACCTCACAGCAACAAAACTCATCTGTCAGGCTTTGAAGGCCTTGGCTCTGGGATTTATTTTCTTCTAATCTAAGATAGGCCCAGAAACTTAATTTTGCTTCTGAAGCGAGTAATTCTCCCCAACACTTCCTCAGTTTGTTTTTGATTACCTTCTAATGCTTAGCTACCTCTCACAGGGTACCCATCTAGGACCTTTTCTGAATAGAATAGCTTTTCCAGAGAAAGTGCTAAAATAGAAACAGACTGAATAAAGCAATTTTTTAAAAAGTAATTAATTAATTAAATTACAGCTGCTTTTGGGTCTTCATCGCTGTGCGCAGGTTTTCTCTAGTTGAGGCGAGCGGGGGCTACTCTTCGTTGTGGTGCACAGGCTTCTCATTGCGGTGGCTTCTCTTGTTGCGGAGCACGGGCTCTAGGCCCGCGGGTTTCAGTAGTTGTGGCTCGTGCGTGGGCTCTAGAGCACAGGCTCAGTAGCTGTGGCGCACGGGCTTAGTTGCTCTGCAGCATGTGGGATATTCCCGGACCAGGGCTCGAACAGGTGTCCCCTGCATTGGCAGACATATTCTTAACCACTGCGTTGCCAGGGAAGTCCCTGAATAAAGCAGTTGTAAAGACAATCAACTCATCAAATGTTTACGTTTCCCAAGCAAGAGGCATCCTTCTAGGTCTGGGTTCCTGCTTTCAAGGAACATAAAATTTGAAGGAGGAGATGGAGACACAACAGTAGACACATAGAAAGGAACACAGGATGAACCTCTTTATTCTTTCAGAGGAGAGGGGTGATATTCACTGAAGTTGATTTCTGACTGGGATTTTAGTGGGATCTCAGTTTCCCAACCATGGATTGAAGCTGGGTTACAGCAGTGAGAGCTCCGAATCCTAACCACTAGTCCACCAGAGAACTCCCCTTGACAGGGGTTTTGAATACTGGATAGGAATTTGCTAGACCTATAAGGGAAGGAAAGTCCTTGTAGCAGAGTGACACACTTGAGCAAGAGAATAAAATTATGTGGTGTGCGAGGTGTGTGAGGACTAGTAAGCAGTTTTGAATCGTGCATAGACAATATTATTGAAAAGAGAGGGGAAGAGGCATGCAGTCTGGAGACAGGTGGCGAAGGTCATTTCATTTGCTTGCAAGTACGTTTAGACTTTCTTCTGAGCACTGGAGAGCAAGAGATGATTAGATAGATTGTGTTTTAGAAAAAGACTTGGCCACAGAGCATAGATTGGCATGAGAGAGGGGAGGCAGAGGGGCTGTGGTTATAAAGCAAGTTAGAAATTTAAGGTGTGAACTGGGGCTGGGAAGTGGGGATTAAAAAGTTAGGAACAGTGAGCTGGTGACAGAGAAGTTTCAGCATGAGAATGAGCCTGGAAATAAAATAAGAAAGAGGAAGGGATCCTTCTAAACCAACTGCAGCCTAGGGCTGGTCTATAGGCTAAATCTGCCTCAGTCAGAGGTTTATAAATTAGGAGCATTTTATTGGAGGAGGGAGTGTGGTTCAACAAAGTGTTTTTCTTTTATTCTTCTGATTCTAGGTAACTTTTATTTAGAAAAAAAATTGTACAAGGACACAATTGTTTAAGGATACCCATACCTACGCCATATTGCTGTTAATTGATAATTAACAATTATCAATTGTTAATTTTTCTACATTTATTTTTCACTTTTTTTCTTTCTCCCCCCCTTTTTTTCCCTGAGTCAACTGAAAGCAAGTTTCAGGCATCAGGTCACTTCACTCCTAAATACTCAAGCATATATGTCCTAAGAAAAGGGATATTCTCCTAGAAAAATCTCCATATCATTATCAAACTCCAGAAGTTTAATATGATACAATAACATTAGCTTCTCTACCATCCATATTCACATTTCCCAGTTGCCCCAACAATGTTTTATGTGTGTGTGTGCGTGTGTGTATGTTTTAAATTCAAGATCCATTTAATAATCAAATATTGCATTTAGTTGTCATGTCTCTTTAGTCTTCTTTTCTGTAAAACAGGGTCCCACCTTTGTCTTTTGTGACATTTTGTGGCATTTATGATGAGTTCAGTTCAGTTGTTTTGGAGAATGTCCCTTAATTTTGATTTGCTTGATTGTTTCCTCATGATTAGATTCAGGTTAAAACTTTTGGGGACTGTAGTGTACAGACTTCCCACTGGATTTTAGCAGGGGCACATAAGTCAGTTTCTCTTATTGTTATTGGTGCTGTGAAGTTTGAGCACTTGCTCAAAGAGGTCTGCACTCGACTTCTCCGTTGTGAAGATGTCTTCTCCCTTTTGTAATTAGTAAGTTCTCTGTGGGAGGATGCTTTTTTTAAAAAAATGTACTTATATATTTATTTATTTGGCTGCTTCGGGTCTTAGTTGCGGCATGTGGGATCTATTTCCCTGACCAGGGATTGAACCCAGGCCCCATGCACTGGGAGTGTGGAGTTTTAGCCACTGGACCACCAGGGAAGTCCTGGGTGATGCTTTAACATGTCTACACTACTCCTTAACAACCTTTCACCTAATGCTTTTCACACATACTGGTGATCCTTAACTGGCTGCGTAACGTTAGACAAATTAGGAAATTGCTCACAAAAATCTGGATTCCCAGATTCTTGTTAAAAATTGCAAGATGTGGTAGAACTGGACTCATATTCTTGAGCTGCAGTAATTGTTAGGAATGGATCAGTGATTATCTCCTAAAAATGTGACCAAGAAAACTGTGGTTTTCAGTTTGCCACAGTTTCTACCTTTCCCAGTTGTTTACCCCTGTCCTATTTCACTCACTTAGGGATTCTGTTTCTCCTCTATAACCATTTGAGATTTCTGTCCTTGTACTATGGTTTCTAATTTAGGGATCTGCATGGTTGGTGATGATGAGGGATATGGAAGCCTGGAGAAGGAGCCTAGGGAAAAATATTGACCGCTTTGGTTTTAGATGTTTCTTGAGTTGGTAATCGTTTCAGAAAGGCAGAAGAGACATCTGAACTGGAGGTAAGCTTTTGAATTCTAAGGTGCTAGTTGAATGCATGGATGCAATCACTCCTTCAACATATTGTATATTACTATAATAATGTTACCATATGATATGATCATTTACTACAATCCATGTTCCTTACTAGTCAATCATCCATCTTTTACCCTCTGCACTTGGTGCATATTAAACACTCAATAAACTTTACTGAATGAATGAATAAATGAATGATTCATATGAATGAAGCCACTTATTGTCAAGAGACATTTAAAGAGGGACCGATTCATAAGGCAGATAACATAACTCAAAGGATTGAGAAGTGAGGGGAAGGTTGACATGATCTGTAGATTCTGTGGGAAGTGTGATATGGTGGAATGAGCTGCCTCTGCTCCAGGTAGCCCATGGTGAGAGAGATGCCATCAGGGGAGAAACATTTCAGTAAAGGCAGGAAGGTGGCCAGAAGGATCTATGAATGAGACACCAGTGAATGGACATTAGAAGTGAGGTGAGGGGGCAAGAAATGATATCGTGATGTCAGGTTGCTTTGGTGACAGGGAAAAACAGAACATTTGGATTTAGCAAACTCTTATAGGACCCGAGATCGATAGACCCTTTCTGTTCATTTCAGGTGTCACTGAGTACCTGCTTCAAGAGGGACAAGGCTGTGAGTGGTACTGGGGCTATGGAGATAAATAAGATGTAGAGTTGCCCTTAGGGAATTCAGATTCTAAAAGAGATCAAGAGGTAAATAATGATGAACAATTTGGTACCAAAATGTGCAATAAGAAATATATGTACAAAATGTAGCTCACTAATTAACTTCATACCACCTCGGGAAGGGGCTTGTTGTAGAGAGGATAAGAGCATCCTTTGGAATCAGATAGCAGTAGGCTCAAATCTTAAGTATCACCTCTTACTGGCTGCAGATGTGACATCCCTAAGCCTTAGTTTCTTGATCTATAAAGTGTGAATGATGCTTGGGCACTGTTATAATCTTTAAATGAAATAATATTCATATGGCATTTAGTCTGTTGGTGTTTGGATGTCAGTAAGGACATGATATCTTTATCAGAGATGCCCTTTGTTCACATTCTAGAGCAGAGCTATGGGGCATGGTGTACTGTGGCTTGATATTTTTAAGAGCTTGTTTTACTTTTGAAGCCCTGCATAACTTATCGTGTCTTAGCATACACAAAAAATTTCTTTTTGTCTTTTAAATGGCCACTCGTACATTGTACTTTTTGAGGGTTTTTTAAACTCAAGTATTTTAATGAGAAAATTTATAATTGATGTAAGAGAATTTACCTTTTTGGATATAAAAAGCATTTTCTACCTACAAGAAAAAGAATCTCTTGAGCTTTTGCTTGTTCTGGTATAGGACATTAACCAGCAGTGTTTATTTGAAATACCTGGCAAATTTCCTTGACCTTCTCATTTTGAATAGACACAGGAGACATAACACAAATGGCTTGTTTTGATATCCTGGCTGTCAACATCTTTAAAATACAGGCTCTGTATCGGAAAAGTCTCTGGTTCCTTTTTTATGACTGCCACATGAGTGTTCTCTTTTAGAACTATTACTCTCTGTAATGTGCTATAGCGTGGTCATTTTTGCAGATTTTCCCTAAAGACTGGTCTGTGTAACTAAAGGTCATGTTGATTTCCACGTAACATCCTTATAAATATAATATTTGCTTGTAAATTGTTGAGCATAACAGAGGCCAGGCAAAATTGCAATACTGACAATGGGAGATTCATGAAAGCTCCTGAAGTTAAGGTCTGTTTTTGTTTTTACAAACAATGAATCCTCAAATTGTGGATATGAGATACTGGATGAGCTCAAAATGACCAAGTCACTCCCTGGTTGGACATTCTGTGCTTCACAAAATGTAATCCCTCTTTTAGAACTCTAGAAATAATGCAACATTTTAGAAGGATGAGTTTATTCCCTCCAGTGTCTGAAGTTAGTTAACCAGGATTAAGCAATAGATGGGACAGGACCCCCTAGACAGTTGACGATGACTGATGAGTGACTTGTATGTGAGAGAGTTTGGAAAGTATAAAGTCAATATAAGTACCAGAGAAGAGAAACTAAACTTTAGAAGTTGTTTCTATTATTCTCTATGTGTCTTATTAATCAGGTTAGAAATTTTTCTGAGTAAACAGTCTAATATCACTGATACACTGAGGATCCCTTACATGCCTAGCAACAGGTTATGTAATTTGAGAATTTAATAACTTTAATAAGAACAAACATGCCAGTGGATCCACAAAGCTGCCTGAAATCCTTTCAAAACATGTGGTGGGTAGAAACAAATAAAGAATATAGTATAACAAATAAGGACCCCTGTCCATTATGACCTATAATATCTTCATAAAGGATTTGGTCAACAAGGGTCTCTAGGATGAGTCAATAACATTAAACTAAAACCAAACATAGACTAACCCATTTCTTCAAAGTGGGTTTTAAGACCATTATCAAAATATTAGGAAATTATTTTTTATTATGATAAACTGATTCTTAGTCAAATGGAGGTTAAACAAGAGAAAATAATTTTAAGTTGTAGCAAAGAAGGAATTTAAGCTGGAATTTAAGTGCATTTTTGGATTTGTTGGTTGAGCAAATATTTATGCTCGGCAATCTGAAATATATTCGTGGAAAATGTGTTGAACAAAATAGGAAAGGACACTACTCTCATGGAGTTTACATTCTAGAGGGAGGAGGATAAAGAGATAAACAGATTGATGAACAAGAGTGTTTCAATACTGAGCACACTGTGGGCATCTCAAGTCACACTGCAAATCTTCTTTGGTTCATTGTTATTTTTCCCTGGACTGTTTTCCATTTTAATTTGTTGGCTAGATAAACTTGCTTCTAAAACTGTAGGTAGGAGAAAAAAGAGGTAATGTAAAAATTAAAATGTCATTCATCTGGCTTTAAGAGCAAAAGGAAATGGATACTTGGCTGAATATTAAGTAAGGAAACAGTGGAGAAATCTTCAACAGTTACAGATTTAGCCAGCAGTTATGCCTGGACCAGGACTGTAAACAATTTGTACTTTTAAGTTCTCCAAATTCCGTCATATTCATTAATCATATTTTACAATTAAAGCATTGCCAAATTCATGCCCTTGAAAGTTTTTCTAAACCTTTCCCCCCCTTTCCACTCCTATCTCATAATTATTTAAATTTAATATTTCTACTTTTTGAAGTTTCTATTTTATATTTCTTTTCCCCTATTAGTCTAATTTGGACCATCGTTCAAGCTAATAAAATCACGTTTCGCCAGATCATTTAATCTATTTCTTAACCAAGGAAGGATTCTCAGCAAATACTTTCATGCACATTTTTTATTACATTCTTAGAGATATATGTTAGGCTAGAATTCTGGCAAGTTTTAATAGACCTCAAAGGATCAGAAATTAAATAGATTGTACTTTATACGCTGTTTCCAGTTGAGTGATTTATTTTACTAACATCATAACTAATGAGCTCATTTGGGATACATAGAAAAGTTGTTTGAAAATTAGTTCAGTAAGCCTTAGAGAACACAAGAGTAAATATAGAATGCTTTGCTTTGTTAATTATTAACTATAAGGCCCATCTTTCTTGTCTCTATTTCTTTTATAGTCTTTAATTTTTGTTTCCATATTTTTTAATCCGTCTGGTGCCACAAGAATGTAAACTGCCTGAGAGCAGGACATTTCTTTTTCCTATTCAATGCTCTCTCTCTATAGCCTAGAAAACAAAGTCTGCCATGGTAAGCCCTCAACAAATATTTGCTTATAATTTGATTAACTTTATCAATCAGTTTTCTAACAAGGCACACTAATTGATTTCTTTTGGAACTAAAGTAAAAGTAAGGATGGCAATGTTAAACACACTCAGTAACTTTCAGCAACTTTAAATTTATAGGAGCATTGATTCAACCACAGAAATGAATTACCATGAACATGCCATGCATTAATGAGGAAAACAACATCAATTCTTCTCCTTAATCTTCCTCTTTGGCCTCTTTCTTTCAGCTACCCTTTGCCTATTCTCCCCAGCTCCACACTGTCTTACGCTTTTTTTTCAGTAGCCCTGCAAACTCACTGCCGCTCAGAAAAGTTGAAAATGTCCTTCGACACTCAACAGTGGCAGAATGTTCTCCTTAGAACTTTGCAAATCCCCTATCTTCATCTAACTCATAGAATAACAACCTTGTTTCAGGCCCCAAAGTTCATGGGCATCCCCTAAATTTATTATGATTTGAGGCAAAAGAATACTCAAAAACAAAGAAAATACAATTCCTGATAGTTTTGAGAGAAAGTAGACAATTGTAAGCAATATTTTTAGCAAATAAAGAAAACATACTGAAGCATTATTATTTGATAGAAGAAAGAAAATTAGGGAGAGTCATTTTAAAGAATATTTTCAGTATTATAGATTCTCTGATTAGAAAAATTAATCAGGTAGATTTCTATGAATTTATGAACTTAATTTTTATCATGTATGATAGAAATAATGCCATGGCAGAGAAAATGACCATGTCCTGAGATTTCTTCAACTAATAAAAGGTAAATCATAATGGTAAACACTGTATATATTGATAAAGTTATTCTAAAATATGGACACTGTAAAAACAGTTATACTATGAACAAACAGAAAAAGAAATAAAAATGCTTCTTCTGCTAAGAAAAGATACTCAAACTCAGTCCCAATAAGATAAATGTAGATAAAATTATACTGAGATATATTTTTTTACCTATCAGATTTAGAGACAACAAATTAGAGGACATAATTGGTCGGGTTGGTTGATGAATAAATTGCTTAGATCTATTAAAGTTACAAATACACATATTTCTTTTTTTTTATAGAATTTTTTTTGATGTGGACCATTTTTAAAGTCTTTATTGAATTTGTTACAATATTGCTTCTGTTTTATGTTTTGGTTTTTTGGCCACGAGGCACGTGGGATCTTAGCTCCCCGATCAGGGATCAAACCTGCAGCCCCTGCATTGGAAGGCGAAGTCTTAACTACTGGACCACCAGGAAAGTCCTTACAAATACACATATTTCTTGTTCTAACAATTAAACTTCTAGGAGTTCATCCTACAGATATACTTGTACATCTGCAAAATGATAAAAGTACAAGGTTAGCAATTGTAGCATTTCATATGATTCAACATAGTAGCAAAAGATCGGAAAAAATCTAAATATTCAAAACAGAGAATTGATTAAATATATTGTATTTTCCTGCAATGTAATGCTATGCAGCCATAAAAAATAATGAAGAAGATCTCTATGAATTTATATTAAAATATCTCTCATCTAATATATTAAGGGGAAAAAAGCAAGGGACAGAAAAGTTTATATAAGGTGCCACCATTTGTTCAAAGAGAAGGAAGAAAATGATATATGAGTGAATTTGCATCAAAGACCTAGGAAAGGACAGGCAAGAATGGGACAGCACTGGTTGTTGTTGGGAGAAGGGGGTGGTGGGTGGAGGACTAGGTGGATAGGGTATAAGTGAGGGAGGAAAACCTTATTTTTATCTTCTTTGCCTATTGAATTTTGAATCATGGGAATATATTAGCTTTAAAGAATAAATATATAGATTATGAAAACAAAGTCAATTTTAATAGCTATAAAGTAAATTGTTAGTGTATACTTACAATTTATTGTACACAAACTGATATTTAAAACACAGACCTTAAAACATAATTTTATAGTAGGTGACAGAACCACTAATATATTAATCTTGACTTTGATATTTCCTCAGATTCTCAAAAAGTGCCTCTGATCCTGTGTGCTTGACCTTAGAGTTGTTCACTTGCCTCTCCTTTAGGACTTGATGCAAAACAATGGAATTTGTATAACTATAAATGTAAGAAACACTCCATATTCCAAATAAGTTCTAGAATTTGGCTCTTACCAAGATTATTCCCAGCTCAAGTAGAAAATTTCTGATTCACAATCAGTAGCCTCTCTTGCCATGAGTTAACAATGGCTCTTAAGTATATTCAGTTCCACCTAGGCAACTGTCAACTAAGGACATCCAAATCTCAGGTGTCTGGATGTGTACTTTGCCTCCTCTTAATCATGACCCTACACTCAGATAGGAGACCAACTTTCTATGTCTGCACAATGCTATACCCCCAGATTAGGGTGGCATGCATACTTTATAGAGAAGCAAAGGAGTTAATATCATGGAAATGAGTCTGGTAGTGGGGGAATGAGTAGGCAGTAGAGAAAATTGATGGTTGGTACTTGGTTTTCCTCAAAGCCTGGAAGATCAGGCTGAATGAAAAATACGTTCTTCCACTAATACTGCATTTCTTCTGCGCCAACTCTCTGTTGGAATCCACTGTCCCATAACAAGCTGAAGAGTCATAGTTTATCTAACAGAGACAAAATCTGACAACAGGATATCACTCTAACCCGATGTTGGATCTGTTGACATTTGAGACAGGAACTTTTATTTAAATAGAATTGTCACCATATTTTAGTTTAACTGATAATTTTATGGTTTGGGTGGAAATGCTGTTTGTGTGGTTAAAACTTCAGGCTGTTTGCCAGGAAGTTTGTCTTTTAAACTTTGATGATAATCTTGTTTGGAAGAAATAAGACAGACTCTGAGAGACCTAAGAGTGAAGGTTAAAAACACCAAGTGAAGGGCTTCCCTGGTGGCGCAGTGGTTGAGAGTCCACCTGCCGATGCGGGGGGACACGGGTTCGTGCTCCGGTCCGGGAAGATCCCACCATGCCATGTAGCTGCTGGGCCCGTGAGCCATGGCCACTGAGCCTGCGGGTCTGAAGCCTGTGCTCCGCAACAGGAGAGGCCACAACAGTGAGAGGCCCGCGTACCGCAAAAAATAAAATAAAATAAATACACCAAGTGAAGAGGGGAGACAACTAAGGATAAGGACAGTTCAAAAATAACAAAATCTGCTTTCCACAGGCAATGTGCTTTGAGGAAAAAAAAAAGGTTCTTGGTAACCTGAATGACTCAGATGATGCCTGAGCTTACTATTTTATTATTATGGACCTATTTATATACTATATCCTTAACTTTTGCTTAGAAGTATGTAAGTGATATTTCATTTTCCGTCTACTGAATTAAAAATGTTCTTTATTTACATTCTTCAGATTTTATGAAGGCTGTGGGAATGAATCATTTTACATTTCTATGTTTTCTCTGGTGAAAATTCTACCTCTAGAAACGGAGTCTCTTTGACTGCTACATACAATTCTCTTGGGAATGATTCACAGAATGCAGTGTTGAAGGAGGAGGAAGTGGTGTCCGTACTGCTTCCGGACTTGCGGATACAGTGGGTTAGGTCATGTCTTAGCAGAGACCCTGTGGAGTTCGTATGACCAGTTGCCAGTATCTGCTTTACTTACCCTTCCTAGTATCTCTGAAGAATATGAGGCATTTACTGATTCTGTTTCTGGGAGTGAAATTGGGATTTTCAGCCCGAAACTACAAAAGTTCACAAAGATCATTAGGGAGTTGCCATTGGCTCCCAGAAACTTTGTCAGTGAATCCTGTTTGGAAGTAAATCCTGTACTAGAATGAAGACATTGCTATGTTTTTGTACATAGAGACAGAATTATGAGCTGAAAGGAACTTTTGAAATCTAGATAAAATATTTTATATGAAGAAAACGAAGCTCAAAGCAATTGGGTCATTATAGAAATGTAAAGATTGAGCTTAAATCCTTTGTTCTGTCAAGTACAATGAATGAAATTTAGATCCGTCTTTCAAGACAGCAAATTTCTGATAATCCCCATAGATAGCCTCTAGGTTCCCATTCCTTTTAAAATGTCTTTGATCCTTTTTGGATTTACTCTTTTCAACAAAGCATAGATCCAGAAACTTGCCTTTATCTTAAGGCTTTTCTAACCTTCAGAATCAAGAGCCCTCCCTCCTAATCCTGCTTCCCTATCAGGCTCCCTAAGCTGACATTGCAGACACACCTGGGCTGCAGATACATGCTTCAAAAGCTGGTTTGGAAAAGGAGCCAAATGTGTCACCCTAATGGACAGGCGTTTCTTTCTCGGGTCACATCTGGTTTCTGAATCATAGGGAGCGAAAGATAGGCATGTAAGGCAGTGTTAGGTCAGTGGAGAGCAAAGCATACTGAGCAGTAGCTGGAGCTGTGGTGGGCACAGAAGTCAGAAGCTGTGGAATATCTATGAAGAAATGGTCATCAGGAGTTAACTGTCTCATGTATGACTCCTTTTGACCTCAAGAATCTACAACTGGCTGGAGATTCCAGTTATATCCTGCCCTTTAAACCGTCAGTAATGAGAAACACTTAGAAAGCTCCCTTTATTCAGTATATCTTTATCAAGTACCATAGGCACAGATAGCATTGCCTCAGTTGGGCCGTCACGTTCCTTCAGGTGACCTGGAACCCTGCTCTGTGTAGATACAACAGCTCCTCGTTGATTTGGGGGATTTGTCCACATGATTTCTTCTCTATTACCAATCACTTTCTTTTCAAACGTGGAAGTGCCTGTTGTCATGTTAACAATTTGATTCTCAAGTCAGCAAATCCGAAGATTGAAATGTATGGAGGTAAAATGAAAAATGTTATGGCAGTTTGTAGATGTGAAATAATACTTTGAGTTTTCCTTCCCCTGGAGTTCATGTGCTCCAGCTGCCTGCACCCCCTTTATACACGCATGTATGTGCACATACGTTCACACATAGAACGGTAGTGAGAGAGATGGCTTTTTCCTCTGCTACAGAGCTTTAAAAACATGAAAATGTTCTTGTCCTCCCCAGACTCACATAGGATAATCAAGCTAACCTCTTTTTTTTTTTTTTTTAAGGCCTCAGTGATATTTTGAGAGCTGTCGTTCCCAAGCTTCTTCTGAGCAAAGTGTAGACATTGTCACATTTGGCCAATTGATCCTAAAGCCCTAGCTTGAACCACAGATTGGAATTTGAATGAAGGGCAGTTATCTGTGTGATGGCCAGCAGCCTATGAGATGAGCTGATGTGCGATTTCTTCTAGAAGCTGTGCTCACACCAGATAGTGAAAAAAGAATTAGAGGTTTTCTTTTCTGCTGAGTCTTTTCTAATCAGATTCATTCTCTCCTGGTGAATTTGAATTAAGACACTCAAAAATCCTGAGAGAGAGCCGCATGGTACTGAAACACAAAGAATGTCATTAGGTTAGAATAGATTGCTAGCAATAGGTTGGAACCACATATGCAGTTAAGTAGCTTTAGAAAGAGACACAGAGGGGGCTTCCCTGGTGGTGCAGTGGTTGAGAGTCCGCCTGCCCATGCAGGGGACACGGGTTCGTGCCCCGGTCTGGGAAGATCCCACATGCCGTGGAGCGGCTGGGCCCGTGAGCCATGGCCTCTGAGCCTGCGCGTCCGGAGCCTGTGCTCCGCAACGAGAGAGGCCACGACAGTGAGAGGCCCACGTACGGCAAAAGAGACACAGAAAGTTGAGTCATGAGACCAGCGTTCCCTACATGGGATACTGTGTCTTCAGTGCTGTTCCAGGGCCCCAGGAGGCAAGGGTTCTGAGATTTCCTGTGCTTCCTTTCTTGTTTATTCCTGTGACAAATGATCATGGCCGCTGTCAAGTTGAGAGTATCTCTTTTCCCTTAACAACCTGAAAAGACCCAACACGCTATTAAAAATCTTAAAAATCTAACTCCTTAAAATGCTGAATGCAGATATGCTCAGACTTTCCCCTGAGCTATGGCAGGACAAGGTATTTTTTAACTTCACATGACAAGGGCTAATGATAGTGCTTTTTCTTGACTCATCTTTTGAACATTACCAAAACTGCAACCCTAGATTACAACCTTATTTTACCACAAGATCCAGTATTGTGAATAGGAATTGCAGAGGCAAGGACAGAAAAAGCCACAGATGTGGTTCTGGCTTGAGATGTCCTAGATTTCCCTTAAGTATATTAACCATTGCAAGACAAAGTTCAGCAGAATTGAAGAGATAAACCACAAAATTACTGGATTTCAACTCTCATCATGGCAAGATTGAAGCAATAGGAAAAAATAGAAGTATATGTCCCTTACCATTTTGCTAGTAGATTTTGTGTTTCACTTTTTTCCTAACAACAAAATAGATCTTCTGAACACTATCAATCTTAACAGTATTTGCTCTGTACTTTTCTTATCATACAACTAATAGCATTTTGTTAATTAATTGTATGATGCTTTTATTCTCCCCAGTACCTAGCAGAAAATGTGTAGGGCCCAGGGCCAATTTAAAACATGGAATCTTTTGTTCAAAAATTTTTAAGAATTTCAAGGCAATGACAGCAGAGCATTAAAACAAGTACAGGACCCTTCCTCTATAAGTTGTACAGATCTGAACCTGCTTCTGCTAGGACATAATAGGATTTCAATAAGTCTATGCTGCCTGAATGACTTAGTGAATAAGTGCTCTGAATGAATATATCTTTTATTCTGAAGACTAGAAATGAAATACTTATAGGTGAGATTGGGTCTAGAGTACGAATTGCTTCTCCAATAAATCAATCTCAATGTTTGTTACTATTAATCCTACTTTTTACCCAATGGTTCAGAATATAAAATCTGGTCAGCATTAAGAAAATAGATTAATTTTGTTTGTTTGTTTTTGGGCAGGCCCCCGGTAGTGGAAGCACCAAGTTCTACCCACTGGACAGCCAGTGAATTCCCCAAAAATAGATTAATTTTTGTGCTTTCTTTATTTTGTTCTTCTTCATGCACAAGCTCAATAATTTTGGCAACTCTCTCTTTATCAGCCACCATCTTCCAGTTGCTTTGAATAACGTAAAGCTTGAACCCCGAAAGATCCTAATTAATATACAAAGAAATACATTAATATTTTAAAAATATTATTATACACACACTGCCTTAGTAATACTAAAATAACAGGGTAGAAGAAAGTGTAGTTACTTGCAAAACTAGTGTGCCTTATATCTGGGAAGTCTCAAACCACTGATAAAGACCAGACTACTTCAGAAAGAATAATAGCTTGAAGGTGAAATTTACTCAGCACATCACAAATCAATGACAAATAAGTTTCTCTGCTCCATGCTTGACAAAGTATTTTTCTTTAATTGAAGGAAAAGACTTGATTTTTTCCAGAAATGATCTGATTCTGGAGCTGTCAGAGGAAACTTCTTCTGAAATAAAAGCATCTATCTGTAATGATATGCTAAATCAGTTTATGCAGAATAATGAGTTTTTTTAAAAGTAAGGTTCATTTTTGTTTCTTTAAAGTTAAAAAAGTAATCTAATAATAAATTATGATGGCTCACCTAAGGTAAGTCTTATAGGAATTATTATTAATATTATTACTACTATTTGCCAGAATCAAGTTTCTCATTGCGTGTTGGCCCCATGAGACTTTGGCTCTGTTTCAAACTGTATATCCCTGCTACCCTTTTTCATCTTTAAACTGACTGATTCCCATTTTTCTTCCTCTGTAGTTTTTTCAACACATGGAGGTGGAAACTTCATGGATTATTCCTTCCTTCAATAATATAGTAGAAAGAGAATAGTCTTTGAAAAGGGACAAACTTGTATTTGAATCTTAGTTTTGCTGATTTCTTCCTGTGTTGTCTTGAAAAAATTAATCTCTCTGAATCTCAGTTTTACCTTCTGTAAAATGGAGATGATTCATCTCTTGCAGTATTTGTTATAAAGATTCATGATGATACAGGTAAGTTGAATGATGCTTGACAGGCATTTAAAATATGGTAGACACAATGATGATGATTGTTTATAGCTTATTTTCCTTTAATAAAGTTTTTTCCTCATAATCAAAGGAATACATGCTTATTATAGAAGGCTGCTAATATTCATAGATGTCTAAAGAAGCAGAAAAACAAATTATTCACCATACTGAGATGATAAAAATGATAGATTCATATCCTGTCATTTTTTGGTATGAATCTTTTTCTTTACCTAGTTAAGATCATACTTAGTATGTCTTATTTTTTGCTTAACATAATCATAAGGATATTCCCATATTATTCAATTTATTCATAAATGCCTTCAATTGTTGCTGAGTAGTCTATTGATAAATGACCCACCCCTTTTTATTTTGACTGAGCTCTCAAACCACTTTCATTTCAGTGATAAAAGGGCTAGAAACACCAAAATAATTATCTATTAAATGTTGTGGTAGTTTGCAAGAACAATAGCTTTTAACCTTACAATCTCAGGTATAGCCTCTCCCACTGCACAGCAGCTATTCTTCAGTGATTTGACCTCGAAGCAGCTGCTTGGAACCAGTGAACAATAAAATTGGCCCTGCCCACCATGTACACCTCCACAGTAGGAAAAAACCCAACCATTTAATTAAGAAAATAAATGTTTCTGAAATGACACATGGTTATTACCATGCAAACAGAAATAAAAAAGGTAAAGGAGACTTACAAAGAAATACTCCCAAAGATTCAGCCTTTTGATCTCTGGAGGCCAAGACTTTCAGAATCCGAAGAACAAATAACAAAGAGAAGAGAAGGTGGCAGGAGTTGCTCTGTGGTGCAGAGTTAAGATGGGAGGTGGAGAGCAGCTTCTCACTTGTTCAAATCTAGATGGGAGGTACTGGGTCACAGAAGCATAGGTAAGACATTGGATTGAACCAGAAGTATAAAATCACTAACCCTTTAATACCTTGCAAATTGGAAGTTAAGTATGCTGAAAAGTGATACAATCATATATGTTGTTAGATACCACAAGTAAACTCTTTACAGTTTAAGGTAAATGTAAAATATCTCACAAAAATGATAACTTTGGATACTGGGAATACCTGCCCAAGCTAATGGCCCTTTAAGATTAATTTGTATTGGTAACAAAATAATGACATCATAAGAGGAAGTAATCATAAGATGTATAACAGTGTTTTTAAATGAATTATAAAAATTGAGACCAAGTGGTTTACAGACAACATTAAAGATTCTCGTCTTCTCTCTCCTTTGTGAGCTAGACTTTTTACAGGTGTGCAATAAAAACAAGGAGGAATCATAGCATCAATTGCTTAAAGGGAAACTGACCTTACACATAAGACGGAAAGGACAAATAATAGCAGTTGACTTCATATCTAAAAGTGATTCTTTTAAAGTACATCTTAGTAGTGGGTTCTAATCTAACTGCAGAAATCTTGAAGAGGCGTGACTTTCAGGAAGGGTAACATACCTCAGCAGCTATAATTTTCAGGAAGAGATCTGGAAAGCTCTGAGTCATGTTAATTAATCAGTGTCTCAGTGTTGATGCAATGATGCCAGCATTGATGGGCACATTGGTGACCTACTCTATATCTTTATAGAGGGTGGCTTAATGAATTAGTCATCCACTGACTTTGTGCCTTTCTGTGGCCTTCCTCATCTCGGCCACAGTCTGCTGGACCCAGGACTTGGTGGCACCTTGTCTCTACCTTCTTTATCCCATGACTCTGAGAGCTCTAGCACTTAAGACTCACCTTCCTGATTTATCTTTTATTCCTTCTTCCTCTTATTTTTACTTCTATCAAAATCAGCCAGATTTAGGGACTTCCCTGGTGGTCCCGTGGTTAAGAATCCGCCTTCCAATACAGGAGATGTGGGTTCAATCCCTGGTCAGGGAACTAAGATCTCACATGTTGCAGGACAGCTAAGCTAGCGAGCCACAACTACTGAGCCCATGCACTGCAACTACTGAGCCTGCGTGCCACAACTAGAGAAGCCCGCACACTGCAATGAAGCCCTAGAGCAGCCAAAAAAAAAAAATCAACCAGATTTATAACAATGAAGTGGTTTAAAGAGATAAAAAATATTAGCATTGATCCCTCTAAAGACAATAATTAATATTTTTCATCAGGGTTTCCCTGGTGACACAGTGATTGAGAGTCCGCCTGCCAATGCAGGGGACATGGGTTCATGCCCCGGTCCGGGAAGATCCCACATACCACGGAGCGTCTGGGCCCGTGAGCCATGGCCGCTGAGCCTGCGCGTCCGGAGCCTGTGCTCCGCAGTGGGAGAGGCCACAACAGTGAGAGGCCCGCGTACCACAAGAAAAAAAATATTTTTCATAAAAACTGGGAAAGGTTAATAAAAAACTGCGTGAAAGCAGCAAGCCCAATGGCTAGTACAGGTTGATGAACTGCACGTGGTTATTTGCTTTCCCTAGAGTTAAAATCAAATATGTACAGAGAAATTGAATAGAAGACAGGCCAAAATGGTTATTATTATTTATTTGATATCATTTGGCCTTGTTTTTAAATTGACTATTCTAATGAGGATGATTGATTTAAAAAAAATAATCTCTTCAACATAAAGCAATTTACACACAATATGCTGACCAGGCTAATCTTTAGGTTTGTTTTGTGTGTGTGATGAGTAGTAGAGACATTAATTTTTTGATTATCTTTGCCCAAATTATTACTAAACAAAATGTATTATTTAGTTTGTTGATGTCTTATTACATCAACAAAATAAAAGTTCTTAGTATATTGTTAGTAACCTTAATCTGAAGCAGGATTTAAAATATGAGAACAACATCTAGACTGGAAAGGAGTTAATAGATAATTTAACAAAACTCTAATAGATATTTCAATGACATAATTGGTAGTAAATTTCTCCCCTATAGCCTATGACTACATGACCAAAAGGAGAATAGTGCAAAGAATACAGAGAACCAACTCAGATAAATCAAGTTACTGCATATTTTTCCTTTCAAAGACAAAATATTATGACTGCTTCAACATCATGTTTGAACAGACATTAAATGTGATTTAACAAAGCAGCACTTTTTTTATTCACACCCAGCTTCAAATCAAAGAATTGAATCAAATCACCATCAAACCAAGAATTATAACATGTAAGACATTATTGATCATCTGGGCAAACCCTGTGCTTTTATAGTGAATAAAATTGAGAACTAGTTTATACCTTAAAAATGACCCCTAAGTCTATTGTTTCAAGTATCATGCACTTCAACTTTTAAGGGATATATTGAACAGTTTTGTACTGCCACATACCCTACTATACTTTTCTACACTCTTCTTAGCATTTCCTTTTATTATATACTAGAGGACTTTGAAACTTGATATAAGATGTAGTGCAACTGTATAATTAAATGAACAATGGGGGAGCCCTCTGAGGGCTAAGCCATAGAAAGGAACTGTAGTTACTTATTGCTCATACAGTTCATTCTCATAGATATACTGGGTATCATACCATGAAGTGGCCAAAAATCACTACCAGTAAAGTCAGGGTATAATCTGTGGTTGACATTTTGTAAAGATAATGATAGATAAAACAATGTGGTCTTGAATTTTCTGCTAGTTAAGCTAGTCATAATTTGTAAATATAAACCAACTGAACTTGATTTTATTGTTTTAGGCAAAAAAATGAACCTGTTATCTCAAAAGGAGTCAGCCTTCCAAGGAAGAATTAGAGATCTTTTTGAATGGATACAAGGAAAATTCATTTCTCTGCACGCAAGGGATATTTGTTGTCTAGAGGGTAGAAGTGAAGTTACTTTCTACAGTTTGTTGTTGAACTTTCTTCTTTGTTGAATTGTGAGGAAATATGTACAGAGGATCATTACTGGGCAGGGCATAAGCCTTCCAAAAATAATTCAGTCGAAGGTTCTTAAAGATATAAATTGTCTACCTGGAATTAGAAGTTACCTACAGATTTGCCTTAATGACATGCTCAGTCATGATTTGTTCATTCATTCCACAGGGAAAACATGTACAGTTCTGAAAGGCAGGGAAGTGGTAAGGGAAGGCCACCTTCAGTAAAACCAATTTCCATTTCAAGTAAGTCTGGCAAAGCCAGGAGCCACCCCTGTTAGAAGTTTATAAACTTTGTACAATTTGCCAATGTTCAAATCTTGTTTCACTTTTCCTACAGTGACTAACAAGGATACTTTTAGATGAAAAGGGCTGTTGTGCTTGTCTTCAAAGTAGCCATCCCTACCTGGACCTGAGGTGGGGATCAGTAGTATGCCTCCTCTCCAGAGCCCTGGCCAGAGAGAGAGGAACTCTGAAGGACATTGCAGGTGACAATAAGAGCAAAGGAAAGGAAGAGGTGAGACTAGAGGTTGCTGGCCTGGAGCTAAGGAGCTGGGACTGGGGTTTTTCTATGTGGAATTCCCTGATTTCCACAGAAAGTCTGTTTTGTTTTGGCTGTACAACGCAGCTTGCGGGGTCTTAGTTCCCCAACCAGGGATAGAACCTGGGCCCATGGCAGTGAAAGCACTGAGCCCTACCCTCTGGACCGCCAGGGAATTCTGTCTTTTTTGTTTTCTAAGATTTTACTCCTCTTTTTGTTCTAGATCAATTAATACTAAATTAATTGAGGCACAAGGGAGAGCAGAAATGTTAGGAGAAGATGGAATGTTAGGAGATCTGAGTTCAAATCCTGTTCATATCTTTTCTGGGATAAGGTGTTTTACTTTTCTAAAGATCAGCTTCCTTCTCTATAACATGAGGCTCCCCCCCTCCCCCCACCCCATGAGATTAAAGAGAAAGTATCTGTTTTGTACCTGACACCAACTAATGATCGATAAAATATTTATTTATTCAGAGTTTAAAATATCTGAAAATTGCTCAGTAACAATTGGCATCTGTAAAGAATGAGAAAGAAATGTGGTAAAGTTGTTTTAAAGCTTTTCTTTGAAAAGTCTAATATGGAAACATATTACTGATATCACAGCACTGCAACTCTGTGATAGATACCCAGTTTTCATATGCTTACAAGTTTTCTTTTGAGTTGTCACTGTGGTGAGAAAATCAATATGAAAGTTAACTTAACCAATATAGGAAAGTACTTTTGTGGGCTGATCTATCTAAGAATATACCATACCTTATTCCAGAATTGGTCAGGGTGAAGACTATTTCATTGTTTTCTCCCAAACGATTTTCTTAACTTAGCTCTTTGGAGAAAGTCGAGACATGAACTGTTAAAACATCTTGCTAAATATTTCTCACAACGTGGTTTAAATTGTTTGGTCTAGTCAAGATTTTAATGCCTTAAATAAAGGGGCTTCTATCACTTCCCTTGGGGAAAATATTCAGTAGAATAACATGAAAGCTTCCACAACACAGAATTTTTATCATCTTTGGAGATATAGACAAAATCATTCAATTGTACTTACCTTTGCATGGTTATGTTGATAAAGAAATATTCTCTGGGGATAACACTAAGGTAACACCTATGAAAGGACTACTTCAGCTACACACTGAGTAGAGGAATGCTAGCAATATATATCTCTAGGGAAATCGACTGCAGGCAGCAGGTATAGTTTTAGGCATCTTCCCTTACATGTGTTTAAATGCAGTGTGACTGGTGGAAATGGTTAGATCCACACTTCATTTGAGTCTCTGAATGTCTCTTGACATGCATCTTGAGTCATGAGTACACATTCAGGGTGGCCATTGTCTGAACATTGGCCCCTGTAGGTGGAAGTTAAATGTGATGGTCAAACAACTGAAATCCCCCTAGGTGCTCAAACAAGAACAAAAATGGAAATAAAAATTAACAAATTCAAATGTCCAGTTTTCCAAAATAGTGCTGTGCATTTAGATGTTTTGAGGGTCTAAGTATTTTGCTATAATAGTAATTTCTTATTATGTTTCTACAAATAAAATCATTGTAAAATATGAGTTAAATAGAAAGCACCATGATTGTGGTTTACACTTTCAAACATGTGGTATTTCTCATGTGTAGGATTTATTATTCCATAAGGAAACATTGAGGAATGACTGAGAGCATGTATTCTAGAGGCCTGGCCTCAAATTATGTGTCAGCCTTTTCCCAGCTGTGTGACCTCAGGCAAGTTGCTTAACTTTTCTGTGCCTCAGCTTTCCTAAACAAAAAATTGGATAACGAAAGCACCTATGAAGTAGGATTAATATGAGAATTAAATGAGTCAACATACAGTGCTTGGAACTGGGTCTGGCTCTTAATAAATATTAGCAATATTTTTATTTATATAAGGTGCATCTCCCTGCCGGAATCTAAGAGGCAGAAAGCTGTCTTTATTGCTATTTTATTCTCAGCATGTACTATAATGGTACACAATATATAGGGCTGCTAAAAACGGGTTCAGCAAACCAAATGTAACTGATAAAATTTGTTGGAATAACAACAAAAAAGAATAAGATTTTGGTTAATAATTATGTATCAATATTGTTTCATTAATTGTAACAAATGTACCACACTAATGCATGATGTTAGTAATAGGGAAAGCTCTGTCCCTGGGCTTGGTACATGTAACTCTTTGTACTATCTGCTCTATTTTTCTGTAAATCTAAAATTATACTAAAAAAATAAAGTCAATTAGTTATGCAGGAAATAAGTAAAATGAAATAACGTCTTCTAATGAGATTCAATCTTACTAACTTCATGGTCAAATGGTAAAATGGCTGAATTAAGACAGACTGAACTAAAGGAATTAGGAAAACCTGAAGCTGAAGAGTGTCTTGTCTGAACATCCAGGCTGTAGTCAAAAGTGTGATTGCTTAATACCACCAACCCAAAACAATTAAAAGCTCACTTGGGAATAGCAAAAGGCTTAATTTGCTAAAGATATGGGCCATGGAAATATTATTGACAACAATATATGTTACAGTTTACATTTTATATTAAGTTGCTTTGCTTGTACATAAGTCTCTCCTAAAATAACAATTGCATCCTTTTAAGAACACTGAGGATATATCTAATAATTAAAAAAAAAAAACCCTCCAGACTGGGTTAAAACCAGTAAATGCCAAACTGATTCAAAACTGGCACCCTTAGTAACAGATGCTTAATACATATTTAGTGAAGGAGTCAAATTGAATAAGGGGATATACAAGTCTGTCTTAGGAATGTTCTTCCTTCAGTGAAATGGGGTCACAGGTAGAATTACTTTGTAAGAAGCACAACAATTACACCCCCTAAATTTTCTTCTAGAGGTTTTGATTTAACAAAATTATAAATTCACAGCTCAATCATATATGAGATATGGACTGTTTATAAATATATAAAAAATCATCACAGAAAGATTATTGGAAAGAAGATTAAGTATAGTTATAATCTGGGGTACAATTTTGATTTTGTGATTAACTCATGGAAAGCTTTAATTCTATTCAACATTTCCTAATTTTTAAATAGAGAAAAACATGACCACCTACTTTCTCCTCCACAAGCATTTTTCCAGAATTGAGGTACTGAATATAAGTTGTTTGTAGTGTTTTAAGAGAAGAATAATGTTTAATTTAAAGTAACTTAATAACCCTTCTTTATTCCTATGCAGACAGAAAACTGTTCAGAAAGATACTCTGGTACTGTTCCCATCATGCTCTTTGGAGAAATATAGCAAACCTATAGGTGTCTATGTAAAGCTTGTGTCCTCAAAAGATCTTGATTTTGATGTGAAGGCAAAGGCAATAAAAGATGTAAAACAACTAACCTGAGCACCTTCTAAGTGCCTAGCACTGTTCTGGATATGTGGGGATACATCAGGAACCAAACGGATGATAACCCCTGCCCAGTGGAGCTTACCTTTCTTCAGTGAAATAAGCTAGGTTGCATGACCCAGTTTTGTCCTTCAGGTATAGTGCCATAAGAAGAGGAAATGTTGGATTGCTAGATAATGTGTGGTGTTTTTATAACTAAGCTGTATTTAAAAGAAAGAAAAAAAATGGAGTAATCTCTCATGTCAAAAGAATAAGTGTTCAAGCAGGGTTAGGATGGCATGACTTGAGATGGGAGTGTGTGTTGGTGGTGTCCTGAACTATTAGTTAATGAACAATATCACTGATCTTGAGAAATGACAAGAAGACTTTTAAAATACTTTCTTTACTCAAGGTCCTTTTCCTTTGGTTTGTATTTCAAAAATTATAAATCTCCCTGCTTCCTGGTAACAACTATCAGCATAGCTCTTAACTGGGCCAAGGCCATTGTACTTCTCTTTGAGAGTATAACAATGGTATGGTGGAGCTTTGAGCTTAATACAGAGACCCTGTCAATTCCTTTAAAAACTTTTTATACATTTGTAAGGTCAAAATAATCTACGAGATTATAAATACGCAATGGGTCACTTGTGAAAGGTACCTCTGAGCTTAGAGTCAAAGACTGGTTTTGATTCTCACCTGGCACGACAATTACTAATGGTAAAACCTTAGGCCATGATTTAGCCTGAGTCTCCGTTTCCTCATTTGTGAAATAGGAATAATAATAATGCTAACATTGTTTAAATCATAAGATATTTTTATGAGGATATATATATATGATAATATACCTGGCAATATATATTAATATACCTGAGAATATACATTACCATATATATCATAAAAATTTTGAGTGACAAAATATGTTAAACATATTTGTCTTATAGTCTGTGAAATAAATATAACTGGGTTTTCATATACGATATTTAATTAAATCTAAGATGTCGTAAGCTATAAGTCACACATTATTTTACGTACCACTATAAAAGAAAAAGACATTGTCAATTAAACTAGGACAAAAAGCTAAGAGGCATCCTAAATTCAGAGATATTAACATCTGCAAAAAAAGTGCATCTTATTTTAATAGATGGAATGTGGTAAATTACACTGTCACCCTCATTTAACTTATATATGTGTCATTTCAGACTTAACTATTGTCAAAGTAGCATGGTTTTTAATTCTACAATTTCCATATTCCATTTAAAAGGTATGAATTTAAGAGTAGTATACTGGTGGTAGGGCTTCACTGGTGGCGCAGTGGCTGAGAGTCCGCCTGCCGATGCAGGGGACATGGGTTCGTGCCCCGGTCCGGGAAGATCCCACATGCCGCGGAGCAGCTGGGCCCGTGAGCCATGGCCGCTGGGCCTGAGCGTCCGGAGCCTGTGCTCTACAACGGGAGAGGCCACAGCAGTGAGAGGCCCGCGTACCGCAAAAAAAAAAAAAAAAAAAGAGTAGTATACTGGTGGTCAAGAATCTAGGTTCTGGCGTCACAGACTGAGTTAGAATTTACTTTTCTGCCATTTAATCAGCTACATGATCCTTGCTAAGTAACTATTACTGTTATCATCATCATAATTATTACTGTTATGAACATTGTTTATGATATGAGACAAGTGGCAATCCTCATAGTGACTCATAGCATTGGGTAGAGAAAATTAATCCTATCCAAGAATATTTGAAAAATTTTCTATTGATCACAAAAGAAGTGAGTGAAAATTTACTTGATTCAAGGCAACCACATCTCCATTTCTGGAGAAACAGCTCAGAGCTCTCATGCTGCTGACAGTGGGTCAGAATCTGTTGGATGAAATGTTCATACATACATGTGACTACAGCGTGTTAATAAATCATTTCCTCCAAATGGTGCTCCTGTCATCATGTGCATCAGTTAACAGTACAACAGTTCTCAGAAAATATTTGGAACAAATGTGCACTCTTTTAAAAATATGTTATATTTTATCCAAACCAAACACTGTCATGCTCATTTCAATTTTATTCACAATATGTAAGAATATATTCTATTTTTGCTGCAAGAAAAAATATTCAATTGAATTCAACATATTTTGTCTACCGTGAGCCATAATGTAATATATAAATGATATGTAAATCATTTATCAGTAAGTCCAGGATACAAAAAATATATATTTCATCCTCTTTTTCTTTTCGAATTTATAGAAAGGAGCAGCATCTTGACTCTGTCAACTTGCATACCACATGGGGTCAGTAAATTACTAAAACTCTCTGAGCTTCAAATTGGTCACCCACAGATATGGGTTATGCAGATAACAGGAACTCAACAAAAAGTTGTGAGAATAAATAAATAATATAAAAGTGTCTGGTAAGTAATAAATGCTCAAATATACTAGTTGCTATCTCCTCCTCTTAAAATGATGTAGGCTTTATTATGTTTTCATTCTGGATTCTTCAAAGGGCCAGGTCCTTCATTTTGAGACTCTTGGAGACTCACATATGGCAACTCTCGGTGAAAATTTGGTAGCATGAAAGAAATACTCCTTTCTACATATTCAAAATATGTTTTCAACATGAACATTGAGGATGCTTGGAAGCAGGGTCACTGACCCTTTGCGAAGCCTAAGCTAAATACCACACTCTTCTTAACGCCAAGAAGCAGAGTTGGGTTTATTAACACTTGCACAAATGTGTGTATGTATGTAAGGGTGTTCCCTTAGACAAACTTTGCTACTCAATTTGGAAGGCATGGCTGACCCTTAGTTGACCTGCTACATGAGGTACAAATCAACTGGGTAATGGAGGGCCTTTTTGCAATGTCAAAACACAATGCTCATTCAATATTCTCTGGACTGCTCCGGGCATTGTAAAAGCTGTAAAGTTTTAGATCTTTGATCTCTAGCCTCCAGTTCGTCCCTGGTCCCATGGGTTTCTGTAAAAGTAAGTCTCTCAGTGTGGCTGTCCAGAGTAACCACAAAAGAATGTTTATGCAGTAGGAACAGTTTCTCTGGACAGTTTTTCATTGAGGTCAGCGGTGAGCCTCTGGCATCCTGATACTTACAGACTTCTTAGTGTGACAATTTTGGCATCAGTTATCCAGAGAGAAGCATTGTCAGTGCACCAGGAATTGGCCCATGTCAAGCTGACAGAGTTACACTGCCAGCTGAGGGGGACTGCTGGTGTATAAGTCTTCTTGCAAGGAAGCCCAATATTCATTTGGCTTTGTCTGATAAAGAAATAAATAACATTTGTGATTCAGGATCATATTGTAACCTTAAAAAGTCTATGAGTAACAAAATTAAGAAACATGATTCCAAGAGTGTCAATATTTTTTTCTCAGCATTCAGTTCAACTTTGTTCTTAATTGCACAGACCTCACTGCCTGAGTATGTCATATTCACTTTTTCCTTTCCTTTTTGGATGGCAGTGCATGGAATGCCCTTGTATAAACACAGCTAGGGCATGAGCACAGTTCCACTTCATTTCCTCAACTCTTTGTTTTGCTCTTCCCTCATTCTCCTGTGTCTGCATTCCTTGACAATTGGTGGATTCAGTCAGCATCATGCAAGAAAGTATATAGAGGAATTTATAAAGGCCAAGAAATAAATTCAAGCTAAAATAATAATGATAAAAAAAGTAGGGGAATTAGTCTGTGTTCTCCAGAAAAACAGAGACAATAAGCTGTATATATAAAGAGAGAGATTTATTTTAAGAAATTGGCTTATGTCATTGTGTAGGCTGGCAAATCTGAAATCTGCAGGGCAAACTGGCAGGCTAGGGACTCAGGACTGATATAGCAGTCATGAATCCAAGGGCAGTCTGAAGACATCACTTCCTTCTTTCCTCGGGGACCTTAGTCTTTTTCTCTTAAGGCCTTCAACTGATTGGATGAGAACCACCATCTTAGGAAAAGTAATCTGCTTTACTTAAAGTATACTGATTTAAACGTTAATCACATCAAACATCTGGGTACCGTAGCCTAGCCAAGGTGACATATAAAATTAACCATCATAGTGAGATATTCACTTACAATAACTGAAAGAACATTCAGGCTCTAAATTTTAGTAAACAAAATACATTTTACTAAAAAATGAAAATATAATTTCTAAAGTTTTAAGTCAGTAAAAAATGAGTATGATATCAGCCAGTGCTCTGAGAATATTGCAGGAGTCAGGCCAAAAAACTTAATATAAATCAAACTCTCCTACCCTGCTTTTGAATTCTATTTTGGATCATTTCTTAGAGTCATCTTTGAGGCCACTCATTATAATATTTTCATATTTTCTTCTAATGAATTTTATGGCTAAAATTTGTTGTTTTGACTCATGAACATAACAAAAATATGTAAGGATAAAACATACAACTTTCATTTCACATATTCCACACATTACTCACATTCAAAAAAAATTTTTTTGAGCTAAGTATAGCACATACATATCTCAATATAAACGATATACAGTTATGTCTAAAGCAGAATTTAAATTTAAAATCTATCTTGTTTATTTCAATAATAAAAATCTTGAGTTAAAATACCAAAAGTAGGGCTTCCCTGGTGGCGCAGTGGTTGAGAGATGCAGGGGACACAGGTTTGTGTCCCGGTTCGGGAAGATCCCACACACCGCAGAGCGGCTCGGCCCGTGAGCCATGGCCGCTGAGCCTGCGCGTCCAGAGCCTGTGCTCCGCAATGGGAGAGGCCACAACAGTGAGAGGCCCGCGTACCGCAAAACAACAACAACAACAACAACAACAACAACAAAAACCAAAAGTATATTCGACTGGAGATAGTCAGCAATGAGGAGGTGGAATGAACTTGAACGTGTAAGCAAAGGAGTAGGCGGAGCAAGAAAATGAAGGAAGTGTCACCAAGCACAGGACGTGTCACGCTTCTGACCCTGTTAATTTAAATTGCTAAGAAAAATAAATGCAACTCTTATCGTCAAAGCACTTCATAAAAGAAAACAAAATTAAGTGCCATAATATTAGGGTGATTCCTATTTTGCTGATGAAGAAACTGATGAGAAACTAATGGCCTTTCTAAGGCTGCAGTTGAGCTTTGACAAAGCTGGGATTAAAGAAACAGCTCCCTGCCCTGTCTCCACAGGCACTTCTCTCTCTGGATCCTGCAAACCAGTACAAATGAATCATCAAGAACTTTGGCAATCTGGCTGCCACATGGAAATAAGTGAGCCGTCAGGCAGTTGGTGGTTCAGTCTGTGTAATGCACAGCATAAATTCAGCAGCACTGTCTCAGGTTAATCTAGAAGATGAATAAAACCCTGATGGGCACAAAGAGGTGTTCAAAATATCTTCAGTACCACCTCAGAAAAGTTCAAAACAAAGTAATAAAAGGAAAGTTGATCTGTTTGGAGCACTGCTCAGGAATTACAGGCTTTCAGTGCTGAAATCTCCCTGAGGAAAGCTGTCAATCCTAAAAAATGCACCCTGTTTTAGGAAGACTGCTTTCCGAGGCAACTTTCTGACTTGATTTATTTGACCAGTTGGCTTTTCCTTTAGGCGTTTTGCTGTTAATTTGAAACATGGAAATTAAATGGTCTTGGGACCTTCATACACATTCTTGTTTAAGAAAAACTTTGCCTTACAAAGTCACGGATTTTTCTTACATAGACCAGACAGTTTGTAGCTGTTTGGCCACAGAGATATTTTTTGTGGCTGTGAAAATTTCTGCTAACACAGACACACAAAGGGCACAGGGCCACGTGGTCTGGGCCAAATACACATCTCTTGCCCTCACTTTCTCTGCAGTCCCCAAATCCATACATGGATGGGGAATGAATTACATTTCAGTTAGTTCCATTTCCCCTAGAGTCCGAAAAAATTGAACATTTTGCTTGGCTTCCTTTTGAATAAGGTATTTGCAAAGCAACACATACCAGATCTCACATAACTGTCATTTACCCGGACTGCAGAGTAAAATTATCCATTAGGCAAATCACAGACACTATTAATATTTCCCTTGTTACTATTTAATGATGATTTTTTAAGAATTTCTTGTCTCCAGAAGAAAGATGGCTGAGGTTACTATAGAAGACAAGGAGAGTGTTCCCTTGTAATCTGTAATATTTTCCTAAATTAACAACCATAAGGATATCAGAAGCAAGCGGGCCTGAGCCACTGTGGTCCTGCTATAGGCTTATGAAATACATGACCTGTCACATCATGATTTTCCCTCCCCAGCTACACACCCAGTGTCAATGTGCCTTCTCTCAGAGGGTGTATTAAGCACCCTTTTTAGTTCTTATTTAGAGAAGTAGATAAAGGAAGGTGGGAAAATATTTATGAAACAACCAAGAAATAGTCCTGCTGATAAGACTTGTTTCTCACTGTTGTTTTTTGTTAGCCAACATGAAACTTTGAGGCTTGTGTTCCTGTCTTTCCATTTAGAGACGCTGACTCTAGTCAGAGTAGGATCTCCCCTGGAGGAAGGCCCTGGGGAGGAAACCCACTTTGCACAGGCAGCAAGCAGAGTAAAGGGCTGTGGACTCTAGAGTCAGCTGCTTTGCCTGGGGTGCAGGCTGTGGGTGCAAATCACACTGCGTTAATACCCTGTGTTGGTGAATAGAGAAGCTGCAAGAAAGAAAGGGAGGGGGAAAACCCCACAGGAGTGTAATACCTGCATCCACTGATACCCGGGCTCATCAAATGTCGGTGGTGTTCATTGAAGGGTGCCAGGAAGTACTCACTGACCAATGTTTTCCATACTGACCCGAAATCAGAGATTTCATTTAGTGTTTCTTGAAGGTCTTTTGGCGTGTGCTAGTCACAAACTAAAATACAAACAGCTATGGGAAGGTGAGGGGGTGCACCTCTTAGGAGGAATTTACATGACAATGGAAAATGGCCCCCTGTAAGAGCGAAACAAAAATGAGGCTCCCAGAATGACAGAGAGAGGGGTAGAAAGAAGTGGTAGAACCCCTAAGATACCATATCTGCTTTTGTCCAGGAAAGCTATGTCCAGAGCAAGTGGCAAGCTTTCAACAGATGACAAGAGATTGAGCTATCCATCATCTAGACCAGGCTTTTACTCACTTAAATGAAAGCCTGAACAATTTCATAGAAGAAACATGGCACTGAAACTGGAAGAAAGAAAAAATACTACAGTGAGAGAGGGTATAATTTTTCACATTTTCATTAATTTGGAAAGATGGAGGCTAATAATGTCTTTATATAGTCTAGAAATAGAAAAGCTCTGAAAAACATTTCAACAGAGATGTCTATCAAAATAATCAACATGGTAGATCTAAATACCAACCCTAAGAGAGCTGATATATTCAGATTGCTCTTAATAGCACCTGCTGATAGGAGGAAGCATGCTGACCTACTCTAAAACCAAGTACACATATAAATATTTAATCCTATAGTAGGTACTTGACCCCCTCCTTCAATTTCTATGTGAATTATAATATGAAAATAATACAAATAGGAATTTCAATCTTATATTTCAAGGCCAGATCCAGTGATACGTCTTCCTTTACTCTTTCCCATATGTTCTCAACTTGATTGAGTAACTGCTACCTCTGCACTTCTTGACGATCAGCTGTGCCTTTGTTATAACACTTGTTCAGTTTGTATTATAGTCAGGTGCTTGTATGTTGCCTTCCCCCATCAGACTACAAGTTCTTTGAGGGTAGAGGACTTATTCAACTCCTCTCTCTTTAGCCTCATTGTTTTTAATGTGGTGCTTTACAACAAATAAGTGCTCAATAAATAGTTGTCAGATTGAATTTATATATTGAATTTCATCACTTAAAGTAGATAGCATCTAGATCATCTAAAAAATTTTAAAATTACAATCCCTTGGGTTTAAGCAGTATGTCTTCTCTAATACCAAACTTGGATTATCTCAACTAATTTCTTTGGGTCTCCATTATAAAAAATAGACTTTGTTCTTCTCAAGCTTAGCTATAGAAACTAAAACACAGCAGTGAAAACCAAATGTTTCAAAGAAGATTAGTGACAGAAGGGTCAAGTATATGTCAGAAACAGCATCCTGAAGTCCTTCTCAATGGTGTATACAAAAGCCCGAGTTGAGGTTTACCTAGATGCCTTTAAATGTCTCAGGTCTCACATTCTCTAAATTATTAAGTAGCAAATATGGTACTTGAGTAATAGCTCATTGATAATTGATGTTCAACACATATAGTAGTATAAGAAAGTATACAAGTGCCACTCACCTCTCACTCTTCAGAAGAGCTATAGCTACAGCCATTAGATCTTAAGGGCTAAGGCTCAGAGAGCTACTCAGAACTTTGGGCTAAATTAAGTAGGAAGAAAAATGGCCAAGAGGAACATGATTATGGACAACTTTCTTTCCTTATTTTTTTCTTCTAATTTTGTTTTCTGAAAAACTGTTATTGGCTTCCTTAATAATTCTTACTTTTGAAAAGTAGATGAAAAAGGGTAATATAAAATGCAGCACACTGAACATGACTATTAAACAGAATTTGGATACTGTCAATGCCAATACGAAACAGCTTAAGTTTTTAGGAAAAAATAAACTTTATAAAAGGTCTAAGGAATGCTTGTTTTTGTGGGGTCAACTCCATTCCCCACCTTTTTCTGGAATCATATACTGTTGCTTTATTCCTGGGGTTAGGGCTTTATGTATTTTACTTAGTTATTTAACAAACACTATAGCGCTTCATATGATGTCAGGCACTGTTCTAAACACTTTACAAAATTAATTCAGTATCTATTAACAACCCCAAAGATAGATGGTATTTTATCTCAGTTTCAGAAAGAATTGAGGCATGAAGAGATTACATAATTTACCCAAGGTTATCCACCTCAAGAAGAATGAAGCCGCGAAATGAGGCATCATTAGTAACTAAGTTTTGTCCTATGAACTCTCACCTCCTTCAAGAAGTGTGCTTAACAGAGGCTGATAATTCCTCTACCTCATTGTGCTGTCTGTCCGCTTAAACACTTACCCCTCTCAGTAGCCTAAAAAAGTGTTATTAATACTTTTAACTTTCAGTCTGACTCCTTGCTCTTTGTCCTTTGTTGATATATATCAAATGAATCAGACTGACACTTCCTAGAAGAAAGTGCTATTTCTGTGTAACTTTCACTGTGTCGTGTCCATCCTGTTCATGAAAAAGATAACTTCATAAACTCATCTGGAGATTAAAAAGGAATTCAACAAGTATCAAGCAAGTGTTAGATGTGATGCACTACGATAAGCATGGAAATGATGGCAGACTCCTTGCCCCTCATGCTAGCACATGCTAATAGATGATATGAGCACAAGGCAGCAAGATAGATGGCTATCCCTTTGCCGTGAAGGGCTGCAATGCTCTCCCCTGCGGTAGCCCAGCGGGAACCTTCGCTTCTGCCGGGAGCCAGCCGCTCCCTGAATGATGGTATTTCAGGCTTGAGAGGCCTGGAATATGTTGCTTAGTGGGAGGCAGGCATCTTGTCTTCTGCTCCCATTTGGCAAGGACACCTCATTATGTAAGATGGCCACTGTTTACCTGCACCATATTTATGGTTTCTACAAGGGTTATTCTAAGGTTTTGGCAGATATGAAGGAATATTTTATAAAGCACAGCTTGCAGTGGGCAAGACCTCAGATGAAATTTCTGGAGTATATCTAAAGTACCTTTAAATTATTCATTCTAAGGTGATTTAATGCCTCTCTCCCTACCCCACCCGCCCCCTCTGTTGGTCATATTCATCAGATTGAGATGAGAAGTAAACTCTTTAGGACAGGGTACTATTATTACATTGTCATACTTAAGTTAAAAAAAATCAAAGTACATTCAGTGGCCCCTTGAAACCTAAAGAATATCTATGTTTATCTCATCTTTTGCAAGTATTTCTAAAACGTTGGAGTCAGAGCAGCACCTAATCTTTGAAAGTCCTCTCTTCACTGCCCAGCCTGAATCCCATAATATCGTTTGTAATGGCTTGCCGTTAACACCCTGATGCTTATGAATGGGAGATTTCATAAAGGTATGTTTGGGGAGATGCGGTGAGGTGCCAAGGGCCTACTAAGAATTAGTTCTTTGTTCAAACGTTATTATTTTATTTTATTTTTTTATTATTTTATTTTTTTTTTGTGGTACGCGGGCCTCTCACTGCTGTGGCCTCTCCCGTTGTGGAGCACAGGCTCTGGATGCGGAGGCCCAGCAGCCATGGCTCACGGGCCCAGCCGTTCCGCGGCATGTGGGATCTTCCCGGACCGGGGCACGAACCCGTGTCCCCTGCATCGGCAGGCGGACTCTCAACCACTGCGCCACCAGGGAAGCCCAAAACGTTATTATTTTATTGTTAGCTTCATTGGACATTTATATCCAACAGTCGTTACATAAATCTGGAAATTAATAAAAGAGAACCTCAACACAAAAGAGCGATCACTTTACATGTCTTTGTTCTAAAGTTGATTTAACATCCCTGAGTATATAAGAACCATTTTATGAGCAGACAGCTTCTATGGTCTATTTCCAATGCCACCTAGTGTATTTTGTAGTTTAACATACATCTGATTTAGATTGTCTCCACCTGATTAAACATTTTACAAAAAAAAAAAAAAAAAAAAAAAAAAAGCAGTGCTCTTCAGTCCCAGTCTAGGAAAGTAAATATTTCCATTTAAAGGGATTGTAGCATATGAAAATAAGTAAGTTTTAGAAGTCCAATCAATTTTTTGGTGCTCTCTGCAAGCTTGTCATAAAATAGAGGTCAGTCTCTCAGAATTTATTAGAAATTGCCAAGCCCTTTAATCTGTGATAAAATAAAGGGACAAAAAAGCCAAATTTACTATACACATGTGTGTTTTTGAAAACTGTGCAATAAATCTTCCATTTAATAAGTAAAATCACAATTTAAGTATTTCCAAAAAGCTCCCCTATTTGGAGAAATAATGTGGTCAACACTCTTGTAAAGAATCACCTTTTGAGGTATCTATCTTGTAAAAATATATTTTAGCAGAGTAGATTAAACTTGTAGTACAAAGGTGTATTAATTTGCAATCACTTAAAACAAAGCAATAAACAAAAAATGGTATGAGTTTGCAACAACACAACGTATCTCTACAAAGTAATTGTTTTCCTTCATGAAAGAAAAAGAAAAAAAGACTCTGATGAATATTTACAGTTGACTCTTCAAGGCACAGTTATCAATAAGCCAAGAAGGCTAGAAGATTATTTTAGGCAGTGTAAGCAAAATCCTGGTTCAGGAGATTGCTTTAGTCTACTAATACTGTAGACTTAGCATGCTCACAGTTTTTGTTTGCATAGCTGTCTTCCCAAATAAAATTATAAATGCCTTTCACATGTGTGGTGTCTCATGAAAACACTTTCCAACACTTAATGGAATTGTAAACCTTATTATCAGCCTGATTTCCTTTTTTTCTCTTTATTGTCCCTCTTCACTCTCAATTTTTCTTATTACATTTGTGTTTTTCTTCTTGTAGGTAAATAAAAGGGAGACATAGGTAGTATCTTAGGATGAAAACAATTCTCAAGAACTAATGAGTTAGACAAACCTAATTGTAGATGGAACAAAATCTAGTGTCTTGATTTTTATGTCCTTTCAAAATTTATCCTATTTATATCATAATTTATCTATCTATCTATCTATCTATCTATTTATCTATATCTGCTATTTTAGAAGAATTGTTTTGGTACTTCCCCGGAGGTCCAGTGGTTAAGACTCCACACTTTCACCGTAGGGGCATGGGTTCAATCCCTGGTCGGGGAACTAAGATCTCACATGCCACGTGGTGTGGCCAAAAAAAAAAAAAAAAAATTGCTTTATAAGTGCTTTTTTGTTGTTTGTTTTGCACAAACAACTATAGATCTGATGCAATTCTGTCAAATTCTAAGGTCCTAGCCCAACAAGATCAGTTAACCATTTATTGTATTATCTATACTGCATTTTCTCTTGCCAGGCATTGTACTTGTGAATAGAGATACCAAATCAATATGATATATACTTCACCCTTTGTGGGAGCTCAATCTAATGGGAGGTGGAAATGGAGGTGAGGACAAAAACTATAAATAGATAACTATATCACAATATAGCAATCACACATACAAACATTAATAAAAGGAGTTGGTGGGGATATAAGGCAAACTGACAGCTTATAGATGCACAAGTAATTAAGACATAATAATCAATATTACATGTTCAAGGCAGAAGGAAGGGAATTTTATATTATGAAAATCCAAAAGCCATTTTGGGTTTCGCTATCTGCAGGAGTCCTGAAACCAACCCCCTGTGGATACTGAGGGGCAGCTGTATTCAGTGTAGGTAAGGCCTTTATTATACATTTATTATAGCCCAGTTTTGAGTTTAACAGCTTAAGTGAGATTTAGAGAACTCGAATGAGATGTAAAGAGAAAACAAATATAGGTACATTCAAATATGAGAAAATCTGTTTCGTCAGAAATACTTATATATATTGCAGTTATTTGTACTGGAGAAAGGACTAGTACATGAATGAATATATGTAATTTAAAAATATATGGAAATGAATGAATGAGTATGTGTAATTTTAAAATATATGAACATGTATATTATAAAAAAACCAGTTCTCTTTAATATAATTGCAACAGAGAAAAGAAACCTTTTTAGAAAGGTGCAGAGGAAGTTTATGCTAGTCATTAGGAAAACCGGTACAGTGTGAGAGTTGCGAGTGACTGGAGAAACCCAATAAGAATAATCAAAGGCAAGAAATAGTCCAGGGATTTGCATTCCTCTAATGATTAGTGATGTTGAACATCATTTCATGAGTTTGTTGGCAATCTGTATATCTTCTTTGGAGAAATGTCTATTTAGGTCTTCCACCCATTTTTGGATTGGGTTGTTTTTTTTTTTTGATATTGAGCTGCATGAGCTGCAAATCAAAACCACAATGACGTATCACCTCACACCGGTCAGAATGGCCATCATCAAAAAATCTGCAAACAGTAAATGCTGGAGAGGGTGTAGAGAAAAGGGAACCCTCTTGCACTGTTGGTGGGAATGTAAATTGATACAGCTACTATGGAGAACAGTATGGAGGTTCCTTAAAAAACTAAAAATAGAACTACCATGTGACCCAGCAAACCCACTACTGGGCATATACCCTGAGAAAACCACAATTCAAAAAGAGTCATGTACCACAATGCTCATTGCAGCACTATTTACAATAGCCAGGACATGGAAGCAACCTAAGTGTCCATCGACAGATGAATGGATAAAGAAGATGTGGCACATATATACAATGGAATATTACTCAACCATAAAAAGAAATGAAATTGAGTTATTCGTAGTGAGTTGGATGGACCTAGAGTCTGTCATACAGAGTGAAGTAAGTCAGAAAGAGAAAAACAAATACAGTATGCTAACACATATATATGGAATCTAAAAAAAAATGGTTCTGATGAAACTAAGGGCAGGAGAGGAATAAAGACGCAGACATAGAGAATGAACTTGAGGACATGGGGAGGGGGAAGGGTAAGCTGGGACAAAGTAAGAGAGTGGCATGGACATATATACACTACCAAATGTAAAATAGATAGCTAGTGGGAAGCAGCCACATAGCACAGGGAGATCAGCTCGGTGCTTTGTGACCACATAGAGGGGTGGGATAGAGAGGGTGGGAGGGAGACACAAGATGGAGGGGATATAGGGATATATGTATATGTATAGCTGATTCACTTTGTTATAAGCAGAAACTAGCACAACATTGTGAAGCAGTTATACTCTAATAAAGATGTTAAACCAAAAAAAAAAAAAAAAAGTAAAGAAATAGTCCAGGGAGAAAAGGCTAAAATAACAACACTGTTTCAGCTGGAGGAGAGAAAGCTACCCTTTGGTTCACATGACTAAAGAGACCTGAGGACAGCTCATCTATTGCCCTGTCCCTTCCTCCCTGCCAATTTCAATGTTACTATAATATAAATATAATGAAACAATTCTGTGCTGAGTCCAGATGTATCCCATTTAGACAGAATGACTTAAGGATTCCATGTTCCGTATTTTCCCCAATGACAGAAAAGTGGGAGCTGGGGGCGAGGAAAGCAGTTTCATTTTAGCTTTAGGGAGACATTCAATGTGTCTCCGTGATGATGAAGTTATAGTTCTGTCCATATGTTTTCTCTTTTTATACCAGACCTGGGAGGGATGGGACAGGCTAGGGAGGCCTGGCGGTGGTCGAGCAGGAAAGTGGGTTACTCTTGATGTTCCTAAATTCTTTCAATTCCTCATTGGCTCTTTTCCCACAGCAAGGGATTAGCCTGGCTTATGTTGAGAAAATAGCAGGTCTCAGAAGAGGATGTGTCCTTACTTAAAACTGACTCAATAAAAGTTTTTTGGATTTACGAAAAATGAAATATTTTGGTAATGGGTAGTCATTTTCCACATCTCAAGAGACAGAAAATACTAAGTCTACTGAAGAAAGTTATGTAATGTCAGATGAGAACCTTCTATGTCTGAGGACTGTGAGAAAACAGGAATAAATTTATGAGATATTGTAAAATCTATTTTTCAAGAAACATGAATGATTAAAATACAAGAAAAATCTACTTAAGATGCTATACATCGGTCCTCATACAAATTACTTACAAATGACTGAAGTTTGCTGAGTAATGTCGATGCTTTAAGTGGGGCTGGGTCCAAGATGGTGGCAAACTGGAGACCTCCTGCCCCATCTTACAGAGTTGGATGGAGATCACTCAGCATCTGGGTTTGGGGCCCTGAAGGAATGCTGGCTCAGGAAACTGAAACCTGAAATGTGAAGCCTGTAAATCTGAATTTTTATTTGAAATTCAGATTAAAAAATAAAATTAAAATAAAAACCCGAAGTGGGTCAAACTAAAGGTGTTTGCTGGGGTCAAGACTAGTTTGTGAAGCTACGCATTTGTGATTTCTGGTGAAGACTGAGTAGAACCTGGTCCCTCATGAGTTTTGCAGCCAGATATGTTTCCACAATCAACAACTCTCTAAAGTTGTCAATATCTTTACAAGTCATTAGCACTAGGTTTTTTTTTTTCCTCTTGTGATTGAACTATGCTGGGGAAGAAAGGGAAGAGAAGTTTGGCACCAGCTTTCTCGGAGCTAGACCAGTTTTCCTTCACAGGTGCATTATGCCATGGCATCAAAGCAGAAATCCTGGGGGGGATGGTGAGCATCTGGGGTCCTAACATTGGGGAATGAACTGAGTCCTACCTTAGAAAAATACCTGGAGAAAGTCCTGACTGCAGTCAGGTGGTTGGATTAAATGGCTCCTTAGTTCTCATTCCAGGCTGTGATTACATGGCTCTGAGCCATTTCTGGTGATATCTTTATTCTCTCTCATTATAAATATTGTCTCCTACCTTTAGAAAAGCTTTTCTTCTGCGTTCAAAACAGAATTACTCTTTCTTCTCCCCAAAAGCCTCTAAAAGTGAATACAAAGAAACTTGCAACTCCTCCTAAATGGACAAGCCCGGCATGTTTTGTCTACGGATTTTTAAAATCATTGGATTGACTAACATTCCAGAATGATGCAAGTCTCCACCACTAAAGGTTTAACTCATACCTAAAATGTTGCCATTATTTGGGGTAATGACATATAATTAAGCCTGCCGACTATGTCTCATGCTTTTCTATCAGTGATTCATGGCTGTTGTCTAAAAGCAGCTGCATATCAGAGCTTTTTTGTTAAAGCCCTTGTTTGAAATACCCAACAAACAGGGTTTTCTTGATTTATCAGATTATGCAGGTAGTTCATGTGCTTTTGTAAAAACCTGAGCTGATGCCAGCTTCCACTTATATCCACTGCAACTTTTTTTTTTCTCTAGAGATGCTTATGATGTTACCATAAAATATAAGTAATAAAAAGAAAAAGATAAGGTTGGTTTAACAGGAAACACATTCATTACTGTGTATTTCACAATGCAACACTGTAGAAGAATTCAGGTTATGGGATCTAAGATCTCTCTCCCCCATGGATTTGTATCGTATCCTAACAGGTTCTCTCATGCTTCAGAAGAGGACAGATATGTAGAGTGACTTGCTGCAGAGGAGGTGATCTTCCTAGCACTTTTGTAACTGAAGATTCTAATAGCATGTGACAGTTTCTCCTCACATAAACAGCTAGAATAACAGATGTCTATTCCTTGGGTAGCAAGTCAACTCATCAGATTAGTAAACCAAAGCGAAATCCAGTGTCCTCTCCTTTCTGTGGCAGCAGCTGGGCTTCTAGAGAGGACAATAAACCAGAGGACTTGTTCCATAGAGAAAGGGTTTACTAGCTTCGATCCTTGGTGTTCAGTAAAAAGAAACGTAGAGTTCAGGTAACACAGACACTTTTAAAAGAGTAACTTGACTCTTCACAATTTAATGTAGTGGCATAGAGTGGGAAAAAAAAAAAGGAAAATAATTTTGAGTTTTTCAAAAGGAATTATTATTCAACTTCCAAAAGTACTTTCTGACTGCTCAAAATATATCTCACAAAACACAGCTGCTTTTCAAAATTACTGTCAGGGGCAAGACAGAGGTGTTTGTTTTCCTAGATCTAGAGGTAGAAAGTAAAAAGGGAAAGAGTAGGAACTCACTTGGTTTTTCACTTGAGGGGAAAAAAAAAAAAAGAGTTTGATCATGAAAGAGGGATCTGTTTTCCCTAGGCCCTTGATAATTTCTCTCAGCTTTGGCTTGATTTTTATAATGAATAGTTTAAACCCAAATTACAAGTTTAAATTAAGAGCTCTTAATCTAAAATCCTTTTATTCCTAGCAAGAAATAATTTCAGGGATTCATGTGCTGTTGAAATTACTAGCCATATATTTTATTAAGGTTAATCACAGCCACTATCAAAAGAGAGGTAATAATATGTTTTTCTCTGCTAAGATCAGCTGGTGAAACTGTAGTTCTCACACGGTAGCAATATTCTTGCTAATTATCTAATCATCGGGACAAAGATGTACAGAACCAGGCAGGTTGAGACAGCTCCTGCTGCCGGAGGATTCCCAATCCAAGTAAGAGCTTTGTAGACAGTATGACCTGTTTATCATAAAATATGCTGAGTTATTCAAACTGCTGCCAGTTTTGAGAGCTAGTATTATTATTTCTCTGCTTGAGTAACTGCTGTTAATTGCAATGCACACAACATCATTCTCAAGGATGGGAAATGATATTGATGAGTCTTTTCCTATAATCCTTTCTTTCATTACCCTCTAGTTGCTTATATCAACACATTTATTACTGTCATTGAGTTAATCATCACATTTCATGAACACTCAAGTATTATTTGCATAGATGAATAAAGCAATATGCTACTAAATCAGATGGTATCATGTGAACACACTTATTCAGTGACATAAACTAACTCCTTTGTTTCTCATTGACCTCACTTTAGGTATGTATGGTTCACATTGCATCCTAATAGTGAATGGATTTCTGGACAGATCTCTGAATCTCTCATAGTCTTACTTTAGAGCTTTTTTTTTTGTCTCATGGGAACAAAACTTTGTTGGTGAAGTGATTCTCAAACAGTAGTTTCGTACGAATAGCCTGAGAAGTGTGTCAACATGCAGATTCCAAGGCCCCTATGCTGATTCAATAGATCTGTGTTGGGGCCCAGGAGCTGGTTATCTTCGCACACATCCCAGGTATTTCTGATACAGGTAGCTCACAGACAGTATCTTTTTTTTTTTTTGCTGCACCATGCAGCTTGCAGGATCTTAGTTCCCCAACCAGAGATGGTACCTGTGCCCCCTGCAGTGGAAGCATGGAGTCTTAACCACTGGACCACCAGGGAAGTCCCTCACAGACAATATATATACATATATATATTTTTTGCGTTACGCGGGCCTCTCACTGTTGTGGCCTCTCCCGTTGTGGAGCACAGGCTCCGGACGCGCAGGCTCAGCAGCCATGGCTCACGGGCCCAGCCGCTCTGCGGCATGTGGGATCTTCCCGGACCGGGGCACGAATCGCGTCACCTGCATCGGCAGGCGGACTCTCAACTACTGCGCCACCAGGGAAGCCCCCCAGACAATATATTGATTAACCCTGAACTAGTGTCAGTCCTGCGTGAAGAATTATTGGGTTTATTTCTTTACTATTTGATTTCCTGGAACTTATTACACCATTTTATGCTTTGGCTTATTTTTTTCCCACAAGATAGAAATTAGGTGAAATTCCTGTCTCAGAGGAGTCTTCTGAATTTACTATTTGTGAAATGTTTAGAGGTCCTGAGTTTGAATAGGTTGTGAAAATTTTCCTAGTGCTGCAGATTCACATTGTGGTCAGTATCTGTCTTGTGCCTGTGAAAACTTCAGTTTGATTGTCATTTATGGAAGATAGTTTAAGAGGATCCTCCTGTTAAAAGCAGCATGGTATCAGGAAGAACACTGGAATAGGAATTAGAGCATCTGGCTATGTTTCAATTGTGACTTTAGCTATAGCTAGTTTGTTTTTGCATTTAGAAATAGGGAAAATATAAATCTACTTTGACTAAAGGATCCTTGAAAATACCAAAGAAGATAACATACATACAAGTAATTTATAAACTCAAATTTGCTATATAGTTACAATAATGACACAAGAATACCGAACACAGGAAGAATCACCTTATTTAAGACTTTATTTAGGGAGCCTATACTTTTTAAGGTCTTGCTGAACAGAGAAAAGTCTTATAGGGAACATGTGGGAACTCTTGGTTTGGAAGAAGCTTCTCATAAACAATCAGAAAGTAATTGAATGTGTGGGAGATTGAGAAGTGTATTCCTCTGAGTATTTCCAGGAATAGACTCACGTAATGTTTATATACTTAGTGGGAGAGTGTTATTGGGAAGCTGGACTGTGATATGTGATCATGACCTTCAGCTGGGAAAAACAAGAGGTAAGTTGAAGTCTATGACATTAAACTTTCCTTTCTCTTTCTTGGGCCTCAGGCACAATGTAACTCCAGCTTCTTTTCATCTACCTGTGCTCTGTAGCACAGGTTAGTTTACATGCCCCCCAAATTCACATGTTGAAGCCTAACCCTGAGTGTGATGGCATTAAGAGGTGGGGCTACTGGGAGGTGATTAAGTAACGAAGGTGGTGCCCTCATTAATGGGATAAGGGCCCGTAGACAAGATACCCTAGAGAGCTCCCTTCCCCTATTTCTGTCATGTGAGAACACAGCAATAACGCAGCTGTCTATGAACAAGGAGGCGAGTTCTCGCCAGACACTGAATCTATTGGTGACTGGGTCGTGGACTTCTCAGACTCCAGAACTATGAGAAATAAATTTCTGTTGTTTATAAGCCACCCAGTCTATGGTATTCTTTTCTCTTTTTTTTTTTTTTTAAGGATTTGACACATTTTATTTGAATTTGTAGCAACATACCAAGTTGTTTCGCTGCATAAATATTTTGACTTCTTTCAATTCGTTTTTCTCTTTTCCAAAAGGTGGTTTTAAAACTTCACATTTCACATATGGATCTCTCCTTATCATTTTTAGCTGGGGCAGCAGTGGTGAAGGGGGCAGGACCTCTTGCTGGTGCAGCAACAGCCGCTGGGGCAGGTCCACCAGTCCCGACATTGCAGATGAGGCTCCCGATGTTGACCTTGGCCAGAGCCTTTGCAAACAAGCCTGCCCAGAAAGGTTCAGCATTTATACCAGCTGCTTTAATGAGGGCATTGATCTTATCCTCTGTGACCGTCACCTCATCGTCGTGCAGGATGAGGGCCAAGTAGATGCAGGTGAGCTCGGAGACGGAGGCCATCGTGCGGGCGAGGGCTGGGCAAGGGCTGCTGGGCATGGTGCTAGTCGCCAGATGAAGTGAGGGCCTCACCCCAAAGTGGCCTTACCTTCCTCGGAGGAACAGAGAGCCTTAGCGGCAGCTGAGGAAAGGATACTCTGTGGTATTCTGTTACAGCAGTCAGAACAGACTAAGACAACCTCCTTGATAGTAATGCATGTTCCTTAGAAAAATGGCCTCTGGAACAGCAGGGAATTTGTATTTCACTGTGAGCTGCCAGCCATACCATAATTTTGACATATAGAACCTGTGGCAGAAGTATCAGTAACCATGACAGTCATTGTGCACACATGGAAACAGCATCTTTGGATAACTTCAAGTTATTCAAATAAGCCTTGAAAGTAGAGAGAAATTGATTGTAATCACCAGAAATATAAAACCTACTGAGTATAAAATTTCATTCCTAGAAAGAAGAAAAATAAAAATATGAGGGGTAAATCTTTATCAGTTTTGCTTTTGCCTTCAAGAACTAAAACTTGTGGTACTTTGCACCATTATGATGATTTTACAGTCATCTAAAACATTTAAGTCTTTGCTTTTAGTGAAAAATTTGAATTGGTCTGTTGATCTACCTTTATTTTTGGTGCAGATTCACATTATATTAAAGGAAATACATGCTAAATTTTAGCTAAATTCAGGTTTAGCAGATCTGTACACCAGATGATGAGCTTGTACACAGAATTCACTTGGATTTTTCTTTTAAGAAATAAAAATGACAATTTGCTAAAAGACATGCAGAATTATCAAATAAGACAGATGGTCTTTGATGCAGTTTTCTTTGGATGAAACATAACCACCATGACAGTCAATAGTGTATGCTGGGACAGTTTGGGAAGTGTTGTCCAACCACATGTGAAAATAAGCCTGGCATCCCAGACACGGAGATCCATCTTTCAGTGGAGAAATACTCTCCTTCCTGTAGAACTGTTGCCTAATTCTTGCCATCTTGTCTTTATTAGCCTGAACAGAGCTTGAGGTTTAATTTTCAACCAATCTTTGATTACTCTTAAGTGTTCCTTTTCTGGAATAGGCTTAAAGGTATATTATGGGGTGAAAGTGTTCCATCATTGTAAATCAAACTACTAGCTTCCTAAAACTGCTTGATTTTATTTTTCTGCACTTAATTTTTAAAGAGAAAATGCATATAATGACAATGCAATCTCAGATGGTGAATATTCTTCTTTTTTTTTTTTTTTTGCCCACGTGGCGTGCAGGATCTTAGTTCTCTGACCAGGGATTGAACCTGTGCCCCATGCCCCCTGCAGTGGAAGCACAGAGTCTTAACTACTGGACCACCAGGGAAGTCCCAGGTGGTGACTATTTTTTAAAAAGTAATTTCCTGGGCATATTCTTGGGTCACTTGCAGATCCAGCCCACCTCCTTCAACTAAGAAAATGGCATTAAAATTACTGCAAGAGACTATTGTTATTTGACATAGTTCAAAATCAGGAATCATTGTGAAAAGTTTGTCTTTAATTTCTCGAATCTTTGAAACCAAGGACCTTGTCTCCCATTTACCCCATCTTTTCTTTGTTTTTCTTTTTTTATTATGTACCCAAATATTTATTTATCTTAGTGGATTTTTTTAAAGAATAAAATACATTTCTGGCCTTTAAGAAATGTAGATTTTAGGTGGATATTTAAAGCATATTAATAAAATAACCAAAGGATAATACCAGAATAAAAGTATATAGATGAACTAATTATCCATATTTTTTAGGAATGATGAACTTTTTTTTATTAGAGTATACAGTAGTTGATTTACAATGTTGTGTTACTTTCTGCCATACAGCAAAGTGAATCCGTTACACATATACATATATCCACTCTTTTTTAGATTCTTTTCCCATATAGGCCATTACAGAATATTGAGCAAATTTCCCTGTGCTGTACAGTAGGTACTTATTAGTTATCTATTTTATATATAGTAGTGTGTATATGTCAATCCCAATCTCCCAATTTATCCCTCCCCCACTTTGCCCCCTGGTATCACTGCCATGGGCCAGGGTTCAATCCCTGGTTGGGGAACTGAGATTCCACAAGCTGTGCAGGGCGGCCAAAAAAAAAGAAAAAAATCTCTCCCATCTTTTCTAAAGCCTTTCAGAGTGCTGTACATATGAGGAAACACTCTGATTATCTGGCAACCAGGCTTTTGGCATTCAGGAGTATCAATCAGAGAAGCTGGGACACTAGGAAATTAAACATATAAAATAAAAGATTTATTGTAGAGATTTGATCTTATAATATAATTGTGGGAGCTGTTGTTTCTGTGTCTGGCACTGGAGTCTGAAGTCCATATGGCAAGCAGTCGGGAGGGGTGTATGAACATGAAGTGGGAAAAGCAAGGAAAAGCCAGAGCTTGTGAAGCTAAGCCAGAAACCACAGGGACGGGAACTCCTGTCAGTGTCTCTTGGCCTCCAAACTTCCAGCTTCTAGGAGGGGACCATTTTGCAAGAGAAACCAAAGCCCTTCTCCTGGGAGCTAAACATGCACTTGGCTCAGAAGTGAGAGAAGCTGAATCAGAAGATCCAGCAGGAGCTGGAAATGTTGAGGGCCCGCCCATGCAGCCTCCTGCCAAAGGTGCAAATCAGTAGATAAGCGGTGATGTGTGTGAGATGCAGCAGTGCCTTGTTCCCTGCACCAACTACTTGAGGAATATGTTTGCTCTTTCATTTCCACCTTCCAAATCTTGTGCAAGATGTTCCTTGTGGACCATATTAACTATGAACTATGCAGGGAAGGGAGTTCTAAGTACTGAAGTTTCAGCTTAATTAAATTGGCATAATACGAATCCACCATAGTTTAACCTTGGTTAACTTGCCATCCAAATACACCTTTTTAAACCACACTTAACTTCCAAGTAAAGACAATAGGAGAAACTTACTTCCACCTAACATAAAACAACTATCCTTTATACAACTGGAAACACACTACCATCCCCCCATAAAGATATAAAATCCTTTATCTTGCAATGATTTTCATTTCTCTTCTAACTGAATCACATTTCCTCTTTGATATAAAGTAACTTAAATATTGAGCTATAATGTTAACTAGTATTCATTCCCAAAGGTTCTATGCCCTATGCAGTCCTGCTTGTATTGGACTATTTCTTTTTTTTTTTATCTCCTTGGAGGTAAAAGGAGTCATCTCAGGAAATCTACAACCCAGACATACTATTCTCTCCCCGCACTGCATAGTAGTAACTCAATTTCCCCTTGAGTTTAGGATCAGGCATGTTATCTGTTACCTGTTGATTCTTTGATTTAAGAAGTATAAAAGAGGTGTGGTGACAGTCTCACTTACGGTTTAATGGAACTACTGCTGTGTCCCACTGGTAGAAGCCTTCCCTCCTTGGTAACTCCCCCTAGACCAACAGAGCTCAGAGTACAAGAACAGGAAGCCAACATTTCATTAGTGATCAATAGTGGTAATCATTAGAGCAGCCAGTTCCTTGTATACTGCTTGAGTCCTAGAGCCCTAAATCCTGCCTAGAGGAGAAACAGTATCATATACTTGTCTCTGAATGAGGGTACGTACCCCATTCCAGAGGTCACGGCAGTTCTGCAAGGTGTGGCCACCTAGCTGGTACCATAATTAAGTCTTCAAAAGTCTATTCCACTATTTGTTCAGCCTTCCATTTCACGATGACAGGGAAGATGGAAAAACCAGTGAATTCAATGGTCATAAACCCATCAACAGATTTCATAGGCTGTAAAATGAGTTTCTTGGTTAGAACAATGCTGAGAATAAGATATTTTGTATATTAGAAGATGGTAGTTTTGGCATAAGAATTGTAGGGAAGGAAACAAATTTATATACAGTACAAGTGTTTACTCCAGTGAGAACAAAGCACTATACCTTCCATGACAGAGGTAGTTTTATGCAGTTAATCTATCACTAGGGAATTTCCTGGCCATCCAGTGGTTAGGACTCTGCGATTCCACTGCTGGGGCCCGGTTTGATCTCTGGTCGGGGAACCAAGATCCTGCAAGCCTGGCTGATTCTGTTCCCTCCCCTCCCACCCTCAAATGAATGGTGCCATATTGGAGACTCCATGTTGGTCTGTGCTGCTGTCAGATTGGGCCTTCAGTGGCTGTAATCAGATCACCATAAGTGAGGGAAATCCATGCTGCTGTGGCTATGTATAACTTCCATCCTTGCTTCCATTAGTACTTTTTTAGGAGCCTATTGGTCAAGTGTCGGGATGATTGAGGAAAGAGGCTGACTATTGTACGTATGATGGGTCATCTTATACACCACTTATTAATACCCTCCTCCACTGAGGTTTCTCTTTGGTGACCATGTAGATACATATCTTCACATCTTGTACACATTCATAGAGGTCTCTGTATTACCAAATTTTTAGTTATGTTCTTTCTAACTGCCTGACAATTCAGCCAAATCCTTAGCTGCTGCTGCTGAGGTAGTATGGATGCACATTTCTGGCAATCTTCCTTTCCAGGTAGAATGAACAGCCAGCTGTATTACTCAAAGTTCTGTGCACTGAGAGGATTTTCTTCACCACTCTCTTTCAAGGTACCTCAGATTGGAGCTGCTATAGTTGTCTGCTTGTCAGGTACAGCCAGCCTATCATGCAGAACCACCTTCAACCCAAGCCCCAACTCTTACTTCCCCAATTAGCTAATCATAGGAAACTCCCCTTAAGGTGGAGAAGGAGAAGGCTTTGTGACAGAAATATTGGTCATGAGCATCTGTGCCACTTACTCATGCACTTTCTTTGTATTTTCAGGACCTGATCAAGTTGGATCTTGTATACCACTTTCATATAATGATGGAGTACTGCTGTGTGTGCCTATCTTTAGGGCTTAGTAGGACATAAAAGCCAAGATAAACACTCACGTCGCATAGTAATCTGGTGGGCCATGTTCAAGGGTTCAGCCTCTATTAAGGTTCAGTGGCAAGTGAGAATCTGATTTTCAAAAGGACAGTGGTAGTAACTTTCTACTGAAGAAGGCATAGCTTTTTCTTTCTTTCTTTCTTTCTTTCTTTTTTCTTTTCTTTTTTTTTTTTTTTTTTTACAAAATCTGAATACTTTGTGCTGTCATTCACTTGTAGGGGACTGTCAAAGGCCACATACTACATCCCTTCCTACCACTTTCAGACCTCTAGGGCCATACGGTCCAAACGGCATTGCGGCTCACATGGGACTGCTGCAAAGCCTTCTTCTGTTCTGGGCCCCCCTAAAACTGGCAGCTTTTTGGGTTGCTTTGTAAATGGGTTGGAGTGGCACCTTCAAATGCCAAGTATGTTGCCTTCGAAATCCAAAGATGTCTAGTGGCATTATGTCTCTTTCTTAATGGTAGGGAGAGCCAGACACAGCAACTTGCAATTCATTTTGGAAGACTAACTTCCAGAAATTTCACTGAATTTCTGTAGGATTTATTTCTCACCAGCTGGCACACAGTTGTCACACTCATGTGTCTTGGGTTATCACTATTTGCTGCTCAGTTAATCCAATCGGTATGATACCATCAGTGTAATGGACAGAGGGAAATGGGTGGTGATCAAGGTCCCTGGCATATGGCTGAGAAGCTGATAGAGCCCTGAGTTAGGACAGTGAAGGTACATAGTTCATCCTGCCACTACCTGCAAGCTCCCAGCTTCCATGAGTGGGGCAGCCTGCAGGAGAAACTAGTTCCCTTCACTGCACCTGGCCTAGAATTCAGAGAAGCTCTAGCAGAAGCTGCAGATGCTGTCAGCCCAGTTGCTGCTTTCTGCCAACGCACAAACCAGCAGATAAGACAACAGTGCCGGAGGCCCTGCACTGACCTCCTGAATGTAAAGGACTAAGGTCCATCTTTCACTTCTGGCTTCCTGTGCAAATGCTTCCTGTGGACTATGCTAACTAAGAATCTGCAGGAAAGAAAATTCTGGGAAATGTATTTCTAGTTTAGCCAAGTGGATACAACTCAAACTCATCACATCAGAATAGCTTTGATCTAAAATGAAGATACAACAAAAACCTTTGAGAGCAGGAGACTTCCCTTAAATCCCAAAAACAATGAAAGTGTCTGCAAAGAATGAAAGCTCAAACAAGTATTTTTTCTCATCTGCTTCATCAATAAAAAAGAAAGACTTGCCATGGCATGGCAAGCTGTGAAGTTCACAAACGTAAAATATTAAGTTTGTGGGGTGAAAGCCAAGAAGAGCAGGAGAAACAATTGAAGACAGAAGAACAAAGGGAAAAGGCAAAGCAGAGAAAGTAGGTGATGGTGATGAGAAGGAGGGGGTAGGGCTGAGCAGAGGGCAAGTGGAGGGACGGTAAACAACAAGCAACACCTGTCAACAGAGAAAAGCAGCAGCGACCAATAATTGGAAAGAAGACCATTTTCTCTCTCTGGGTGGGAAAATGTCTATCAGGGCCTCATTTGGTTGCTCTTGAAGGAACAGGCATGTGCAAGATCCATTCTTACAATTATAACCGACAGAGCTCAGGTGGCAAATGGCTCCCAAGGAAGACTATCCAGGATATTTGGAAAACACGTGGCAGCAGTTAAAATGGCTAATCTAAACTTCCTGTAAAATTTACATGTATAAATCAGTTCCTTCCTCAATAATTTCAGTTTAAATGTATTTATTAAACTTTTTCTCATTTCAATCTGTTTTTTCACATTTGCTATTTATAATAATAGCTACCATTAGTTTTTCATTATTGCCAAAAATTAGGACATAATTATATATGTATAATTATAAATGATATATATATATATATTTAACATCTTTATTGGAGTATAATTGCTTTACAATGGTACATTAGTTTCTGCTTTATAACAAAGTGAATCAGTTATACATATACATATATCCCCATATCTCTTCCCTCTTGCATCTCCCTCCCTCTCACCCTCCCTATCCCACCCCTTTAGGTGGTCATAAAGCACGGAGCTGATCTCCCTGTGCTATGCGGCTGCTTCCCACTAGCTATCTATTTTACATTTGGTAGTGTATATATGTCCATGCCACTCTCTCACTTTGTCTCAGCTTACCCTTCCCCCTCGCCGTATCCTCAAGTCCATTCTCTACTAGGTCTGCATCTTTATTCCCGTCTTGCCCCTAGGTTCTTCATGACCATTTTTTGTTGTTTGCTTTTTAGATTCCATATATATGTGTTAGCATACGGTATTTGCTTTTCTCTTTCTGACTTACTTCACTCAGTATGACAGACTCTAGGTCCATCCACCTCACTACAAATGACTCAATTTCGTTTCTTCTTATGGCTGAGAAATATTCCATTGTATATATGTGCCACATCTTCTTTATCCATTCATCGGATGATGGACATTTAGGTTGTTTCCATCTCCGGGCTATTGTAAACACAGCTGCAATGAACATTGTGGTACATGACTCTTTTTTTTTTTTTTTTTTTTTTTGCGGTGTGCAGGCCTCTCACTGTCGTGGCCTCTCCCGTTGCGGAGCAGAGGCTCCGGATGCGCAGGCTCAGTGGCCATGGCTCACGGGCCGAGCTGCTCTGCGGCATGTGGGATCTTCCCGGACCGGGGCATGAACCCGTGTCCCCTGCATCGGCAGGCGGACTCTCAACCACTGCACCACCAAGGAAGCCCACATGACTCTTTTTGAATTATGGTTTTCTCAGGGTATATGCCCAGGAGTGGGATTGCTGGGTCGTATGGTAGTTCTATTTGTAGTTTTTTAAGGAAACTCCATACTGTTCTCCATAGTGGCTGTATCAATTTACATTCCCACCAACAGAGCAAGAGGGTTCCCTTTTCTCCACACCCTCTCCAGCATTTATTGTTTGTAGATTTTTTGATGATGGCCATGCTGACCGGTGTGAGACGATATCTCATTGTAGTTTTGATTTGCATTTCCCTAGTGATAAATGATGTTGAGCATTCTTTCATGTGTTTGTTGGCAATCTGTATATCTTCATTGGAGAAATGTCTATTTAGGTCTTCTGCCCATTTATGGATTGGGTTGATTGTTTTTTGATATTGAGCTGCATGAGCTGCTTATAAATTTTGAAGAATAATCCTTTGTCAGTTGCTTCATTTACAAATGATTTCTCCCATTCTGAGGGTTGTCTTTTCATCTTCTTTATGGTTTCCTTTGCTGTGCAAAAGCTTTTACGTTTCATTAGGTCCCATTTATTTTTGTTTTCATTTCCATTTCTCTAGGAGGTGGGTCAAAAAGGCTTTTGCTGTGATTTATGTCATAGAGTGTTCTGCCTATGTTTTCCTCTAAGAGTTTGATAGTGTCTGATCTTACATTTAGGCCTTTAATCCATTTTGAGTTTATTTTTCTGTATGGTGTTAGGGACTGTTCTAATTTCAATCTTTTACATGTAGCTGTCCAGTTTTCCCAGCATCACTCATTGAAGAGGCTGTCTATTCTCCACTGTATATTCTTGCCTCCTTTATCAAAGATAAGATGTCCATATGTGTGTGGGTTTATGTCTGAGCTTTCTATCCTGTTCCATTGCTCTACATTTCTGTTTTTGTGCCAGTACCACACTGTCTTGATTACTGTAGCTTTGTAGTATAGTCTGAGGTCACGGAGCCTGATTCCTCCAGCTCCGTTTTTCTTTCTTAAGATTGATTGTGCTATTTGGGGTCTTCTGTGTTTCCATACAAATTGTGAAATTTTTTTTTTTCATTTTCACTAAAAACTTTATTGAACAACATATTCACCCTTTTGTTCCACTACCTTCTGCCATTTTTCAGGCAACTTTATAATTCCATCTTCCCAAAACCTTTTATCTTTTTGAACAAAGAACCGTCCTAGGTGCCTTTTACAGTCTTCCAGAGAATTGAAAGTTTTTCCATTAAGAGAATTGTGTAAAGACCTAAATAAATGGAAATCCAAAGGTGCAATGTCTGGTGAATACGGTAGGTGAATCAGAATTTCCAAGGCAAGCTGAAACAGTTTTTGCCTGGTCATCAAAGAAATATGCAGTCTTGCATTATCCTGATGGAAGATTATGCATTTTTCTGTTGACTAATTCTGGACACTTTTCACAGAGTGCTGCTTTCAGTTGGTCTAACTGGGAGCAGTACTTGTTGGAATTAATCATTTGGTTTTCCAGAAGGAGTTCATATAGAGGACTCCCTTCCAATCCCACCATATACACAACATCACCTTCTTTGGTTGAAGACCGGCCTTTGGTGTGGTTGGTGGTGGTTCATTTCGCTGGCCCCACGATCTCTTCCGTTCCACATTATTGTACACTATCCACTTTTCATTGCCTGTCACAATTTATTTTAAAAACAGAACATTTTCATTATGTTTAAGTCGAGAATCTCATGCAGAAATACGGTCAAGAAGGTTTTCTTCGCTTAACTTATGTGGAACCCAAACCTCAAAGCGATTAACATAACCAAGCTGGTGCAAATGATTTCCTTTCTTTTTTTTTTTTTATTAGTTTCTGCTTTATAACAAAGTGAATCAGTCATACATATACATCTGTTCCCACATCCCTTCCCTCTTGCATCTCCCTCCCTCCCACCCTCCCTATCCCACCCCTCCAGGTGGTCACAAAGCACTGAGCTGATCTTCCTGTGCTATGCGGCTGCTTCCCACTATCTATCGATCTTATGTTTGGTACTGTATATATGTCCATGCACCTCTTTCGCTTTGTCACAGCTTACCCTTCCCCCTCCCCATATCCTCAAGTCCATTCTCAAGTAGGTCTGTGTCTTTATTCCTGTTTTACCCCTAGGTTCGTCATGACATTTTTTTTTCTTAAATTCCATATATATGTGTTAGCATACGGTATTTGTCTTTCTCTTTCTGACTTACTTCACTCTGTATGACAGACTCTAGGTCTATCCACCTCATTACAAATAGCTCAGTTTCGTTTCTTTTTATGGCTGAGTAATATTCCATTGTATATATGTGCCACATCTTCTTTATCAATTCGTCCAATGATGGACACTTAGGTTGTTTCCATCTCCTGGCTATTGTGAATAGAGCTGCAATGAACATTTTGGTACATGTCTCTTTTTGAATTATGGTTTTCTCAGGGTATATGCCTAGTAGTGGGATTGCTGGGTCATATGGTAGTTCTATTTTTAGTTTTTTAAGGAACCTCCATACTGTTCTCCATAGTGGCTGTACCAATTCACATTCCCACCAGCAGTGCAAGCGTGTTCCCTTTTCTCCACACCCTCTCCAGCATTTATTGTTTCTAGATTTCTTGAAGATGGCCATTCTGACTGGTGTGAGATGATATCTCATTGTAGTTTTGATTTGCATTTCTCTAATGATTAATGATGTTGAGCATTCTTTCATGTGTTTGTTGGCGGTCTGTATATCTTCTTTAGAGAAATGCCTATTTAAGTCTTCTGCCCATTTTTGGATTGGGTTGTTTGTTTTTTGCTATTGAGCTGCATGAGCTGCTTATAAATTTTGGAGATTAATCCTTTGTCAGTTGCTTCATTTGCAAATATTTTCTCCCATTCTGAGGGTTGTCTTTTGGTCTTCTTTATGGTTTCCTTTGCTGTGCAAAAGCTTTGAAGTTTCATTAGGTCCCATTTGTTTATCTTTGTTTTTATTTCCATTTCTCTAGGAGGTGGGTCCAAAAGGATCTTGCTGTGATTTATGTCATAGAGTGTTCTGCCTATGTTTTCCTCTAAGAGTTTGATAGTGTCTGGCCTTACATTTAGGTCTTTAATCCATTTTGAGCTTATTTTTGTGTATGGTGTTAGGGACTGTTCTAATTTCAATCTTTTACATGTAGCTGTCCAGTTTTCCCAGCACCACTTATTGAAGAGTCTGTCCTTTCTCCACTGCACATTCCTGCCTCCTCTATCAAAGATAAGTTGACCATATGTGCGTGGGTTTATCTCTGGGCTTTCTATCCTGTTCCATTGATCTATCTTTCTGTTTTTGTGCCAGTACCACACTGTCTTGATTACTGTAGCTTTGTAGTATAGTCTGAAGTCAGGGAGCCTGATTCCTCCAGCTCCGTTTTTCATTCTGAAGATTGCTTTGGCTATTCGGGGTCTTTTGTTTTTCCAAACAAATTTTGAAATTTTTTGTTCTAGTTATGTGAAAAATGCCATTGGTAGTTTGATAGGGATTGCATTGAATCTGTATATTGCTTTGGGTAGTAGAGTCATTTTCACAATATTGGTTCTTCCAATCCAGGAGCATGGTATATCTCTCCATCTATTTGTATCATCTTTAATTTCTTTCATCAGTGTCTTATAATTTTCTGCATACAGGTCTTTTGTCTCCTTAGGTAGGTTTATTCCTAGATATTTTATTCTTTTTGTTGCAGTGGTAAATGGGAGTGTTTTCTTGATTTCACTTCCAGATTTTTCATCATTAGTGTACAGGAATGCCAGAGATTTCTGTGCATTAATTTTGTATCCTGCTACTTTACCAAATTCATTGATTAGCTCTAGTAGTTTTCTGGTAGCATCTTTAGGATTCTCTATGTATAGTATCATGTCATCTGGAAACAGTGACAGCTTTACTTCTTCTTTTCTAATTTGGATTCCTTTTATTTCTTTTTCTTCTCTGATTGCTGTAGCTAAAACTTCCAAAACAATGTTGAATAATAGTGATGGGAGTGGGCAGCCTTGTCTTGTTCCTGATCTTAGTGGAAATGGTTTCAGTTTTTCACCATTGAGGATGATGTTGGCTGTGGGTTTGTCATATATGGCCTTTATTATGTTGAGGTAAGTTCCCTCTATGCCTACTTTCAGGAGGGTTTTTATCATAAATGTGTGTTGAATTTTGTTGAAAGCTTTTTCTGCATCTATTGAGATGATCATATGATTTTTCTCCTTCAATTTGTTGATATGGTGTATCACGTTGATTGACTTGCGTATATTGAAGAATCCTTGTATTCCTGGGGTAAACCCCACTTGATCGTGGTGTATGATCCTTTTAATGTGCTGTTGGATTCTGTTTGCTAATATTTTGTTGAGGATTTTTGCATCTATGTTCATCTGTGATATTGGCCTGTAGTTTTCTTTCTTTGTGACATTTTTATCTGCTTTTGGTATCAGGGTGATGGTGGCATCGTAGAATGAGTTTGGGAGTATTCCTCCCTCTGCTGTATTTTGGAAGAGGTTGAGAAGGATAGGTGTTAGCTCCTTTCTAAATGTTTGAAACAATTCACCTGTGAAGCCATCTGGTCTTGGGCTTTTTTTTGTTGGAAGATTTTTAATCACCGTCTCAATTTCTCTGCTTGTGATTGGTCTGTTCATCTTTTCTATTTATTCTTGATTCAGTCTCAGAAGGTTGTGCTTTTCTAAGAATTTGTCCATTTCTTCCAGGTTGTCCATTTTATTGGCATATAGTTGCTTGTAGTAATCTCTCATGATCCTTTGTATTTCTGCAGTGTCAGTTGTTACTTCTCCTTTTTCATTTCTAATTCTATTGATCTGCGTCTTCTCCTTTTTTCTCTTGATGAGTCTGTCTAATGGTTTATCAACTTTGTTTATCTTCTCAAAGAAACAGCTTTTAGTTTTATTGATCTTTGCTCTCATGTCCTTTTTTTTCATATATTTCTGATCTGATCTTTATGGTTTCTTTCTTTCTGCTAACTTTGGGGTGTTTTTGTTCTTCTTTCTCTAATTGCTTTAGGTGTAAGGTTAGGTTGTTTATTTGAGATTTTTCTTGTTTTTGAGGTAGGATTTTATTGCTATTAATTTCCCTCTTAGAACTGCTTTTGCTGCATCTCACAGGTTTTTGGTTGTTGTGTTTTCATTGTCATTTGTTTCTAGGTAGTTTTTGATTTCCTCTTTGATTTCTTCAGTGATCTCTTGGTTATTTAGTAGTGTATTGTTTAGCCTCCATGTGTTTGTATTTTTCACAGATTTTTTTCCTGTAATTGATATCTAGTCTCATAGTATTGTGGTTGGAAAAGATACTTGATACGATTTCAATTTTCTTAAAATTACCAAGGCTTGATTTATGACCCAAGATATGGTAATGGAGAATGTTCCATGAGCACCTGAGAAGAATGTGTATTCTGTTGTTTTTGGATAGAATGTCCTATAAATATCAATTAAGTCCATCAATTAAGTTTAATGTATCATTTAAAGCTTGTGGTTCCTTATTTATTTTCATTTTCGATGATCTGTCCATTGGTGAAAGTGGGTTGTTAATGTCCCCTGTCATGATTGCGTTACTGTCGATTATCCCTTTTATGGATGTTAGTATTTGCCTTATGTACTGAGGTGCTCCTATGTTGGGTGCATAAATATTTACAATTGTTATATCTTCTTCTTGGATTGATCCCTTGATCATTATGCAGTGTCCTTCTTTGTCTCTTGTAATAGTCTTTGCTTTAAAATCTATTTTGTCTGATATGAGAATTGCTACTCCAGCTTTCTTTTGATTTCCACTTGCATGGAATATCTTTTTCCATCCCCTCACTTTTAGTCTGTAGGTGTCCCTAGGTCTGAAGTGGGTCTCTTGTAGAGAGCATATATATGGGTCTTGTTTCTGTATCCATTCAACCAGTCTGCCTTTTGGTTGGAGCATTTAATACTTTTACATTTAAGGTAATTATAGATATGTATGTTCCTATTACCACTTTCCTAATTGTTTTGGGTTTATTATTGTAGTTCTTTTCTTTCTCTTGTGTTTCCTGCCTAGAGAAGTTCTTTAGCATTCATTGTAAAGCTGCTTCGGTGGTGCTGAATTCTCTTATCTTTTGCTTGTCTGTAAAGGTTTTAATTTCTCCATCAAATCTGAATGAGATCCTTGCTGGTAGAGTAATCTTGGTTGCAGTTTTTTCTTCTTCATTGCTTTAAATATGTCCTGCCACTCCCTTCTGGCTTGCAGAGTTTCTGCTGAAAGATCAGCTGTTAACCTTATGGTGATTCCCTTGTGTGTTATTTGTTGTTTTTCCCTTGCTGCTTTTAATTTTTTTCTTTGTATTTAATTTTTGATAGTTTAATTCATATGTGTGTTGGCATGTTTCTCCTTGAATTTATCCTGTAGGGGACTCTCTGTGCTTCCTGGACTTGATTAACTATTTCCTTTCCCATATTAGGGAAGTTTTCAACTATAATCTCTTCAAATATTTTCCCAATCCCTTTGTTTTTCTCTTCTTCTTCTGAGACCCCTATAATTTGAATGTTGGTGTGTTTAATGTTGTCCCAGAGGTCTCTGAGACTGTCCTCAATTCTTTTCATTCTTTTTTCTTTATTCTGCTCTGCAGTAGTTATTACCACTATTTTATCTTCCAGGTCACTTATCCGTTCTTCTGTCTCAGTTATTCTGCTATTGATCCCTTCTAGAGAATTTTTAATTTCATTTATTATGCTGTTCATTACTGTTTGTTTCCTCTTTAGTTCTTGTAGATCCTTGTTAAATGTTTCTTGTATTTTCTCCATTCTATTTCCAAGATTTTGGATCATCTTTGCTATCATTATTCTGAATTCTTTTTCAGGTCTACTGCCTATTTCCTCTTCATTTTTTATGTCTGGTGGGTTTTTACCGTGCTCCTTCATCTGCTGTGTGTTTCTCTGTCTTCTCATTTTGCTTAACTTACTGTGTTCGGGGTCTCCTTTTCACAGACTGCAAGTTGGTAGTTCCCGTTGTTTTTGCTGCCTGCCCCCAGTGGCTAAGGTTGGTTCAGTGGGTTGTGTAGGCTTCCTGGTGGAGGGGACTAGTGCCTGTGTTCTGGTGGATGAGGCTGGATTTTTCTGGTGGGCATGACCACATCTGGTGGTGTGTTTTGGGGTGTCTGTGGCCTTATTATGATTTTAGGCAGCCTCTTTGCTAATGGGTGGGGTTGTGTTCCTGTCTTGCTAGTTGTTTGGCATAGGGTGTCTAGCACTGTAGCTTGCTGTTCGTTAAGTGGAACTGGGTCTTGACGTTGAGATGGATATCTCTTGGAGATTTTCGCTGTTTGATATTATATGGAGCTGGGAGGTCCCTTGTGGACTAATGTCCTGAACTTGGCTCTCCCACCTCTGAGGCACAGCCCTGATGCCTGGCTGGAGCACCAAGAGCCTGTCATCCACACAGCTCAGAATAAAAGGGAGAAAAAAGAAAGAAAGAAAGAAAGAAGAAGATAAAATAAAATAAAATAAAAAAGTTATTAAAGTAAAAAATAAAAAATAATTATTAAAAAAATTTTAAGTAATAAAAAAAGAAAGAAGAGATCAACCAAACCAAAAGACAAATCCACCAATGATAACAAGCACTAAAAACTATATTAAAAAAAAAACAACGGATAGACAGAACCCTAGGACAAGTGGTAAAAGCAAAACTATACAGACAAAATCACACATAGAAGCATACACATACACACTCACAAAAAGAGAAAGAGGGAAAAATATATATATATTGTTGCTCCCAAAGTCCACCGCCTCAGTTTTGGGATGATTCGTTGTCTATTCATGTATTCCACCGATGCAGGGTACATCAGTCGATTGTGGAGATTTAATCCGTTGCTCCTGAGGCTGCTGGGAGAGATTTCCCTTTCTCCTCTTTGTTCACACAGCTCCTGGGGTTCAGCTTTGGATTTGGCCCCACCTCTGCATGTAAGTTGCCTGAGGGTGTCTGTTCTTCGCTCAGACAGGACGGGGTTAAAGGAGCAGCTGATTCGGGGTCTGTAGCTCACTCAGGCCGGGGGGACGGAGGGGTACGGATGCGGGGTGAGCCTGTGGCGTTAGAGGCCAGCATGACGTTGCACCAGCCCGAGGCATGCTGTGTGTTCTCCCTGGGAAGTTGTCCCTGGATCATGGGACCCTGGCAGTGGCGGGCTGCACAGGCTCCCGGGAGGGGAGGTGGGGATAGTGAGCTGTGCTTGCACACAGGCTTCTTGGTGGCTCCAGCAGCAGCCTTAGCATCTCATGCCCGTCTCTGTGGTCCGAGCTGTTAGCCACGGGTCGCGCCCATCTCTGGAGCTCCTTTAAGCGGCGCTCTTAATCCCCTCTCCTCGCGCACCAGGAAACAAAGAGGCAAGGAAAAGTCTCTTGCCTCTTCCGCGGCTCCAGACTTTTTCCCGGACTCCCTCCCACCTAGCTGTGGCGCACTAGCCCCCTCAGGCTGTGTTCATGCAGCCAACGCCAGCCCTCTCCCTGGGATCCGACCTCCGAAGCCCGAGCCTCAGCTCCCAGCCCCGCCCACCCCGGCGGGTGAGCAGACAAGCCTCTCAGGCTGGTGAGTGCTGGTCGGCACCCATCCTCTTTGTGGGAATCTCTCCGCTTTGCCCTCCGCACCCCTGTTGCTGCGCTCTCCTCCGTGGCTCTGAAGCTTCCCCCCTCCACCCCCCGCAGTCTCCGCCCGCGAAGGGGCTTCCTAGTGTGTGGAAACCTTTCCTCCTTCACAGCTCCCTCCTACTGGCGCAGGTCCCATCCCTATTCTTTTGTCTCTGTTTTTTCTTTTTCCTTTCGCCCTACCCAGGTACGTGGGGCGGGGGGGTTTCTTGCCTTTTGGGAGGTCTGAGGTCTTCTGCCAGCGTTCAGTAGGTGTTCTGTAGGAGTTGTTCCTCATGTAGATGTATTTCTGATGTATTTGTGGGGAGGAAGGTGATCTCCACGTCTTACTCTACCGCCATCTTGAAGCTCCCCACTATAAATGATATTTAAAGTGCTGGATAGCATACCTTTTACTCAATATTTTGGTCCCATTTAAGCCAAACTGTCTCAGAAACTTAAGTAGATTTGCACATCATGCAACAAACTTAGTATATATCCTTCAAAGAGTCCAAGGAACTCACAAAACTTAAGGGAAAAAAAATTACATGATATATGGGTAATAGTTCTTACTAACTTTGCTTTATTAGGTATAAGATAATTTAAAGATGATTATAAAGTGTGATTCATTCAAAGAAAAATCCTGCAGAAACCATCAGCAATGTCATAAATCCCTTTATAGAAATTTATCACTATATTTTTCTTAGAACCTTGATTCTAAGAGAAAAGAATGATTCTTAACTGAAGAAGCATGGGTAACCTATACCAGAGTTCTGATCTCAGGCACCTAGGAGGTGTAGGACTTTTGGCAAATTTCTTAACTTCTCTTAATCTTATTTTCTTTATCTGCTAAATAAAGGATCCTAATACTTATAGAGTTGTTACGAGGATTAAATTAAGTATATATCTGGCCCATAGATATGCAAAAAGTGTTAGATACCATTATTATTTGCAACAGGTAATTGTGAAAATTTATCAGTCATAGTGAATTAATGTTGATAATAATTTTTATTCCAGTGTATAATACTCAAATTAGCAGAAATATTTGAAGTTATTTTTTTCTTAGGCTATCTAATGATTTTAAAACATTATTTTAATTTGAGCCCTGTTGTTTAGTTTTACATGGATTAGAATTTTATTTCCTCCATTTTATTAATAAGCAGAAATGTGATTTGCCATTACTTTAAGGCAGAAGAGAGTGTAAACATAATGAAAAGGAAAAAAAAAGTCCTAATTATTTTAAGTGAGTTATTTGATAGCTTGTAGAAATTGCTGTTCTTCTTAGCTAAACTTATAAGGAAACTCAAACAATACTGTTTGGAACTAGAAGAAGATTTAGGGGAGAATGAACAAAGGTTGAGGGTGGAGAGGGAGCTAGATATGAGCAGTTATATTTATTTTTTATGTCATTGATGAGTAATCTTATTAATGCTGTCTTGTTAGTCCTTCATAGAGCTCTGTGCTCATATAAATGATTCTGAAATTTATTAATCACTACAGAGACTCAGTTATGTGTAGTCTAATGAAAATTCATACTGTTTTCAAAAGGCAATAATTATTCAACATTTAAAAATATTAAAAAAAATCTTATCTCTGCCGTATTCCCTTAACTCAAGTTTATTTCTAATTTCTGAGTAGGTACCTATCAGAGGTGGTTCAAGGGTGTATTTCTAGCATGAACAAATTCACAAAAATGACTGATTGTGTTCTGCAGAATGCTTATGCTTTTTGACCCTGAAACAGGCCTACATGTTTAATTCTGATTAAGCACAGTTTATCATGACCTTGTTTATAACACCATGAATAGTTTCATAAAAATGATACTTTCTTTGCCCTTGTTTCTACATTAATGTTGTTACTGTCACAGATCTGTGGATTTATGAAAAATTATCTATCTGATGTGTTCTTGGGGCCCCTGCCAGAATCACTCACATTTATACTTATTTCAAGAGTATCTGGGAGAGTTCGCACAGCTTAATCCGAGAGCTGGACTTGTCACTGATCCCTCCTTGCATTTCTTCTTATTGTACAAGTGAGAGAAAGAAGAAAACTTGATAAATTCTTGTTACCCATGACAGTAGAGATTTTTCTGTAGTTATTTAATTTTTTGTTCATTTCTTTTTGATTTAATAACTTTATGTTGAAAGAATTAAATATCCATGAAAAATCAGTATCAAGGGAATGATGCAATGCATTTCAATGAGATAAGATTTTTGGAATAGATTATGAATGAGGGGGTGGCCCTTGAACAAGCCCAGAGCACCTCTAGGTCAAAAACAAACAAACAAAAATACCAGAAAACCCCCCCAAAATCAGAGTTAACCCTGATTAACTCAAGGCTTAGATACATAAGTCCACAAATGGTCCAGTTTTCAGTTGGACTGCTTTACATGTACAACAAACCTGCAGTCATTTGGTAAAATGGGGTATTCTCTTATTCTGGATAACTGTTTTTCTTAGATATCTCTGAGTTCGCCATTAGAAAGTTTTTGTTTCAAAAGGTCATAATTCTAAAATATATTTTAATTGCATCTGCTTTGTTAAACAGTATATTGAAGGTAATTAATTTTTTTATTGAAGATATGGGACAGTTATTCTCTGTGTAGGAGAAAAATTATTTTAATAATTTTCTAATGTAGGAGAACCCCACCTGATTGCTAATAAGTGTGGTTAAAAAAAAATCAATTGGAAAAAGAAAGACTCAACTTATTGCAAGGCTGATGGAATGATAGTGGTGGGCCTGTGCAGCTGACTGGCTGGGAGCTCTGGGAACCTGGGAGGAGATTACCAATTGCATTTTACATGGGATTTTACATGACTGTTGGGGAGTGTCATCATGTAGTTTTATTCTATCTACCTGATTTTTGTTGTTGTGTTTTTCATTTATCTTTTAAAAAAAGGAACATGGAAGATATTTAAATCTGTGGTCTCCAAAGCAGTGAAAAATAGAATTCTATATGCAAATCTCATATAAACATTATCTTATATGACCCTCAGGACTACATGAGCTGCAGCTGATCATCACATTTTTGAAGTTGGAAGTAGGCCTGGAGAACTAATTATTTTGCCAAGGCCCTATAGCTAAATCCAGTTCTATGAAGTCAGTATTATGTCCACTGTACCACATCACTGCAAAGGCAAAGCAGCTTTCTCCTAAGTTTTTTGCTATGTTTGCATAAAATCAACCTTAACAATCTCTATCTTTTTGTCTTCTGTTATGACAGCATCATCAGTTACTAAGTTTTTCACATAACCTTTTTTTTTTTTGTGGTATGCGGGCCTCTCACTGTTGTGGCCTCTCCCGTTGTGGAGCACAGGCTCCGGACACGCAGGCCCAGCGGCCATGGCTCACGGGCCCAGCCGCTCCACGGCATGTGGGATTTTCCCGGACCGGGGCATGAACCCGTGTCCCCTGCATCGGCAGGCGGACTCTCAACAATTGCACCACCAGGGAAGCCCTCACATAAGCTTTTAAACTATTTTTGGCTCATATTTGTGAGTGTGCATTGTTCTTTGTTTTTGTTGGTCTAGGAAGGAGAATGTTGCACTTGCAGTGCCATATTCTGCTCTTCTACTTATACGTCTCCCTAGTATTTATGTGTGTGCCTTTATTTATAAATACGTAGATTATATTTAAAAGAGTATACACAAAAACTGGTTTAAATGATTGTATTTTGGGGAGGGGAACTGAGTGGCAGTGTGAGAAAGAGAACTTTGTTTCTTTGTATAATTTTGTTCCTTTTGAATATTGTACTGTGTATATATTCCACCAGTTGAAAATTTAAAAATATCTCTTTATTGTGGACATTTGGGGTATGGCTGCTAAAGACCATGAGACACTGCTTACATTTTTAGAAATCCAAAACAGAAGTGAAATATTTTAAATCGTGGCTATATTATTTTTTTCATGGATTCACTGATTTCAGAATGTGCCAGATAATCTAAATGTTCTTGGTATTTGGAGGTTAAATAATAAAAGAAGACACATGCAACATAACTGCAGCACAAAATTTTTGAATAAGAAGGTATATTATAGATCATTTAGTCCAATGTCTTTATTTATGAAGAAACTTCTAGTTGTTAGCAGCAAAGCAGGGAAAAAAAAAACAACACGTCTTTGGACTGTAAATTCAACATGGTCTCTAATTTGCCTTATGGTAAGATTGCCACGGTTAATTGATAGGAAAAAAGCTACCTAAGAAAATGATTATTAATAATATACTCTGAAGATCAGATATCTTCTCTTGGCCACATCTTTATGAAAAGCGTTTAAGTGAAGGAGTATTTGTATCAAAAAAATAATTTGCTTTTTTTTTCTGAAGTTTCTGACCCTGGGAGTGCTGTGTGTAACTGTCATGACATTTTGGGAGAAGATATTATTTAGTAGCAACAGTTATTTCTTATGTGATTATTATTACCATCCAGCTAAATGTGTGTATGTGTGTGTATTTTAAAACTTTATTGTTTCACATATTGCAGCCACAGGAAGTAGTGCCATCATCATAATCAGCTGACGATGGACAGTGATATTCATGCTAGCCCAATGTATGATCTAGCAATGCCAGTTGAATCTTCATTATTTTTTAAAGGTGCTTAGAGTCAAAGAATCAGCAAGTGGAAATGACTCACTCAGGTAATAATCCAATCTATCCATTTTACCAAGTTTAGGTATTTTCTGGTCATTAAAAAAAAATCCCTGGTAAATTTCTTTGGCATGAAATTTAAAGGCATCAAATGTCGGGAGTAAAATATATGCAACCTTGTTTCTACAGGTTGAAAATATTTCCCTTTTTGATAGGTTTTCTGGCCATTTTCCCCTGTGGTCATCTTTAATGAATGAGTGCTACTATTGTAATAGGAATAACACCATAAGCAAGAAAGTCACTGATAGGTTCCGATGAATAGGCTGATTACCTGACATGGAAAAGAAAAATGGATGTGTACTATGATTATCACATTTGTAGACTCATGCAGATGAACACTGGCAGCTTTTGTCCCCCAGTAGTTCCCTGCTTTTTAAATCACATATCACTTTTCTATGTTGAAGAAAACTCATCTTTGCCCAGTGTTTTCTGTTACTATGTTATGTCACATCCTGAGTTGACTCATTCCCTGGCTGAACTTTCAATCTGGTTCCTTTTTCTCCTTTCTTACTAGGGTACACTCTGACAGTTTTAACAAGGATATCTTTAAAACAATCTTCAACTTTTCTAAAACCATTTTCTATGCAACTCAAGTTGATTGACTTTAGAAATTTAGAGAAAAAGAGATTTCAGGAGAAATGAACAACTTTGTATTTTGCCCACCATTTCTAAAGAGTAGGTTTTGATTCAGCCCAGCTCACATCTGATTCTTTGGCTTTTTTCTTAGGATAACTCAGATTATACCATATTTAACAGACTGTTATATTACTTTATCTACTAAAATAACCTTGTGAAAATTCCCTTTGTAAGAATAAGATAATAGGGCCCTAAATTCTAACAGAATTTAGATACATAAAGTTAACTCATTTTAGCACCCAGAGTTTTAACATTGTAGCACTTTCAACTGAATTTGCCAATTCAAAAAAAAAGTGAATTTTGAGAAAATAGCTATTTGACACATCTGTAGTTTATTAAATAATGATTATTAATGTCTGAAATGGGAGAAAAAAGCACATAGGCAAAATTTGTGGTTAAGTCATGAGGGCTCTGGTTATTTTTATTAGCCTACGTTTTCATACTTGTGACTGTCCTCATTAGTAGAATATTCTCATTAACCTGGTACGTTATTACGCTATCCTCCAGTGGTATCTTGGGTGGGCATTCAGTAGATGATGAAACTTCTCAGTTAAGGAACTGCAATGCTCCTGAGGTATATAACAACCTCGTTTTAGAAAGTTCTTTTCCTAAGAAGTTTTTTAAAAGGATTCGAGATTTTGTCACCTGGATCATGGCATACCACTTAATCGTTTAAGCCATAATGTTTGAAGAATTAACTAAACTATGAATCTTTTGGGTTATGGATTAAAGCTTAATTGGAAATATTTTCCTCTATAATTTAAACTTGTTTTTGATGGTACTTATGATAATTTTAGCAACTAAAGAATCTTAATTGGTGTTTGGGTATGAATTTTTCTAACACACTAAAACTCAGTAATGGATTAATTGTACTATCCATTTCAGAATGAATTTATACCATCAAATCTAAATTATCTGATAATTAGGATATTCTTATTTAGACTTTAATTCCCTAGAAGATTGGCTGAATTCACCTCTTTATTTTTACAGTGTAAAACAGTACTAGAGTTTTCATTAAAAGAAGAAACTATATATATGTATATATGCATATATATGTATACATAGATATTTTTCTATTTTTGTCCTTAGCCATGATTTCATAAGTACATACCATATTACAGGCATTTTATTTGGTGTTGGTAGTACAAATATAAATAAGAGCTAGGTCTGCCCTCAGGGAACCCTCACAATCTGGAGGAGGGGAAAACAAAGATACAACTTCATGGTAACAGCCTTTGTTAAATTCTACAGGAGAGGTGAGAATAAGGTGTTATAGGAACACAGATGGGAAGTGAGGAGGATGGTAGCAGGGATCTACAAAGAGAATAAAACTGCTCTGAGATTCTAAGAGCTGAACAAAAGTATCGAAAAGAGCATTTCAGGCTGGAAGGGACACTGTGGTGGAGGGCGGGGACGTCTGAAGGGAATTTCAATAGTTCAAGATGGTGAAGGCATAGGGAAAATAGGGTGATTTGGCCAAAGATTCATGTAAAATGGATTGGGGCACATTATAAATAATACAGAGTCATGCTAAAGAATCCAGACTTCATTAGGTAGAAAATTGGACCCAAAAGTCCTTGAGAAGGTTTGCTTCTTTATTTTGGAATAACAATTTGAAAATTGCTTCTAGTCTAAAGAAACACTAATCCCACAAATTAGGACTTGTGATAAAACAAATAAGGGGTATGCAGCAGTCTCCATTTCCTTCTTGGAGATTCACTGTGTTCATCAACAGATTGAAGGCTGGGAAAAATTCTGCAGGAAATAAGCCTGTTAATATATTTAGCCTACTGTTTCCTAAATGCATATGTGATCATGGAACTCTCTTTTCTGCCCTTTTCCCATTTGTCTTCTGTAACATACTTTAGGAAATTCTGTTTTATGAAGGAAAACTCTTATAGTTATGCAGAATATGGATAAAATGGGAAGATATTTGAGGCTGAAGGTCAATATGGAGAGATATAGATGAGATACAATTGCAAATAACAGCTAATAATAATAACAAATAACAGCTACTTTGAAATAAATGTTATTTTGAAATTATGGAATTTCTGATGCCCTTGTTTCAAACTTTTATGCAGACAAATTTCAGTTTCCATCTAAATTGAACCAGCAAATTCAACTTCTGTGAAACTTTTTTTAGAATACACATTATAAGACCATCATGAGAGATTCTTTAAATGATATATACTGATTTTCTTTACTAATGTGCACTTTAAAAGAAATATGCAATCTCTTTTTTAAAAAATCCAGGCAAAATACAACTATATTAGTTATAGTTACTACCGTCAGTTTTTAAACAGTCATAGCTGTGAATAACATCAGTGAATGAAATCCATTTGCTGTTTGTGGCTGGAAAATCTATGGTTTTTGAAAGCTGGAATTACTTGGGAGTGACCATTCAAATGTGTCATGGAGGAGATAATAACTTCACTGTTTTCCCTTAAAATCTGGCCCACACAAAAGGCCAAAACACCTAAAATATGTTCAAATGAAGTCTGATTTTGTAACAGTTTCTAAAATTGGAAAAGTAACAGCATATTGTAAAATTTACACAAAATTCTTCTCAATTAGATGAAACATTTGTAGTGAATACTAAAAATTCCATCACTCTCACGAATTTTGGAGTAACATATTGTGGGTACACACAGAGTCCTCTTTTCCTTTATCTTAGAGAAATACCATTTTCCCTTGTTTCTCAAAAGTGTCAATTTGCAGGTGACTGCAACATTAGGTCCAAATTCTTCTCCAAAGCACAGAAAATATTTTCATGTGGAACACTAACACTAAAAATAGAAAAGTTTTTTTTTGGCTTATAACCACTGAAAATTATAACATTTAAAGAGAGAAGAGTGAGTTAAATTGCTATGTTAACTAAAATCCTACCTTGCCTCTATAAATCTGTTATATTTAACCTATAAGGATCTGTTTTTATCTTTCTTTAAAAGAATTAAAAAGAAAGTGCTATTTTTTCTAATTCTTTGCATCATTTGGCATTAAATATTCCTTTCTTGCATTATCCAAGAAAGATATTTCCTGTGACAATTACGATGCATCATCTGTTGCAGTTCTCAGCTTTCTCAAGAGGGAGTGTTTTTCGTTATTCACATGTTCTTGAGTTTTTGATGTATAGTTAATTTCTTACCATCCTTTCTTTTTCTATACTTTTTTATTTCCTATATTTTGATCATACAAGAATGTGATGAGAAATTTGCCTATCACAGCTCTTGGCATATTTCTCTCCCCTCTTCATTTCTAGCCCCTCAGGATGAGTTCCTCTATTTGCAAGAATAACTGCTTGCAAGTTGTCAAGACAGATATTCAATAGTCTTAGGAATAATGCACAAATATAAATTCTGTCTTTAATAGGTGCCACTTTTCACAGCCCCATAAGAATCCTTAGGAGGTAATCTTCAGACTTCCAACCTGTTGTAGTTTTTCAAATCATTAGCATAAGGAGTAGTCCAGTGAAGAGAAAATTCCTTGCAGGGCCCTTCCCCTTATGCAGGAGGCAGAGATCCTCTAAAATGGAACAGCATTAGAGAAATACATGTTTGTCCCTTGAGTTTATTTAAAAAGAGCTGTAAATGAATATCAAATCGGGCTGTGAGGAAATAAGGTGACTAAAACAGTTGATGCTGGAAGTTAGAACAACACACGTATTTGGCTCAGAATTTCAATCAGATGTTGTACTGGCAAAAGCCCACATCTTACCTATTTAATGTATATGTGGGAGGGGAAATTTGGACTCAAAAAAAAAAAAAAAAAACAAGCTCAACAAGATTTAAAAAGCCAAAGATTTAAATATTGTGTGAATCATTTGCTCTGAGTAACTCCAACTAGGCTGTGAACGTGTCCTGATGCACACGTCAACTAAAGTCCTAGTGGATCAGCTTGCTTCAGACTAAGCTGGCTCAGCGAAGCATATGGAGCAGTGTGGGAATAGATTCTAACTCATTTGTTTTACATACACTAGGGACTATTACAATGTATTAGTAAGGAAATTAACAGCTGTAGTGAAACAAAGAAATAAATGGTCAGTATGCCAACAATTTAAGCAGTTCCTTATTTGTCAATATTGCAGACAGAACCAAAGTTCTGTCTTATGAAAATGTGCTTCAGGAATTTTATTGGATTCTGTTTTGATATATAACAACCTTTGATGCTTATTAAAACTTAATTTAAGTCATTTTAGAGGCCTGCATTTTAATGAAAAACATTCTTTTCAGTAATTTCATTCAAAATCAATGATTCCATGATTTTTAGTACAGACCTTTTTTTATGTGAGGTTGCCCAGGAACCAGATCTGACATGTTTGAGAAACTTCATGTGTAGAAAGAATAGCAACATGTCACATGTCTGATAATCTCTGTTTACATCCATGAAGAGTTAAAATATTTATGTATTTTTGACATCCTAAACAAATAGCAGTCTGGAAAAATCCAAATCAGAGATTTGTTAGAATTCCTATCACCTCTAATTATTACTGAAACAGTTGAATTATTTTTGAATTTTCTTCCCCATTCTCCTACCTCCACCATGTATATGTGGTCCATCTACACTTTCAGCACATGTAAGCCATCACTGAGTGTATTCTCTCCCTTATTTAGTCTTTAAGTGTCTAGTCATTTGGTTGCCTGAAACTTATTTTCTAATAGATTCATCTGGAGAGGCTGAAGGGACCACAGTTTTCTGAGATTTTGTATGTTGACAACAGCTACTGAGGCATGAGATAGGCAGGCTCCAGGTTAGGCATTTACAACTGGCCTCCTGTTTACACTTCATGGGGCAGGAAAAAGGTAGGCTTCAGGCCGGACACTTACAACGAGCCTCCTGTTTGCATTTCCTGAGACAGGAGATAGGTGGGCTCCAGGTTAGGCATTTACAATCAGCCTCCTGTTTGCTCTGCAAAATAGAAATAACAACAGAAACAGGGTAAACAGCTAGGCTTTGTCTCCTGTGGACACCTTAAGATGCCAGTCACAGCAGGAACAGAGAGGGGCTAGACCCTGTTTGAGTAGAGGTCACATATTTCCCTTCCTTGGGGCAAGGGACACTGCACATGTGCAGAAAGGCTCCTTGGTGGTCAAAAGTCAGGGGACCCCAGGCCATAATAGATCTTGCTATTTTCCCTCTCAGATGCTCTTGTGCTGAAATCTATCTTGGCTGAGGGGTGCAACAGCACCTACGGGAGGGCCCTGAGACAAATTAGCCAGGGGGGCAAAACAACACAATTGGCCAGAGGGAAGACAAAGACCTGGAAAACTGTCCCCTTATAAATTATTTAAACTTCCAAAGGCGCGACTCTTGCCACTCTCTCGCAGGGTTCGTCCGTGCGTCTTTCCCATGTACTCTGCTTTTCCAGTAAACGTTTTACTAATCACGCTCCGTGGCATGTGGGATCCCCCCGGACTGGGGCACGAACCTGTGTCCCCTGCATCGGCAGGCGGACTCTCAACCACTGCGCCACCAGGGAAGCCCTAGCTGCTGCTTTTTAATGGGCACGAAACATTTTCCAATGAATACCTATTGGCTATTTTGGCAACTTTCTTTCTCCTTTACAGATGCCAGTACCATGCCGGTCTTGTGGCTATTGGCTTTTTTGTACCTACCGTCTTGTTCTGGACTTTATGAGGATACCTTGTCACATAGTTTTATATCAAATGTTGTCTGTGGGTTTTTGGTTTTGCTCTATTATATGATTCTGTGTGAGGGGATCCAGGAACGTTAAAAAACTATACCATTACCATCTCCATCAACTTCCAAGAATCCTTTCTGCCTAATTTAACTGTAAAACAAAAAATCAGTTTGCATTATGGTGTTTTCTATATAACTAAGATATATCTCCATATCTCCATGTATCATGTAATTATTAAATAATAACACTCTTGTCCCTGGATACTTTCCTGAATTGAAGTCACTTTGTTTAGATTTTTTTAAAGTCATTGGCTTAAGAATAGTTGACAACTTTAAATATTAAAACCAAAATATACTTAAAGATTGACTTTGGATTTTTAAATGGCTCATGTAATCCCCTACTGGTATTCTCTCTCTTTCTTCCTTCTCTTATTTTTAAAAAGTATATTTTTTCAAGAGGTACAAACTACTATATATACAATAAATAAGCTACAAGGATATATTGTACAGCACAGGGAATATAGCCAATGTTTTATAATAACTATAAATGGAGTATAATCTATAAAAGCATTGAGTCACTATGTTATACAACTGAAACTAATAACATTGCAAATCATTATACTTTATACTTCAATTAAAAATACTTTTCTTTCTTCTTATACCTGAAGATTATTTGAAAACTCATGTTTTATAAAGCTATTTAAATATCAGTGTCTGCTTCTCTCCTTCTTCCTTATTTTCTCCACTTAAGAAAAAAATTTTTGTTTTTTTAGCTCTTTTAGCTTACTTTTTGCTTATTGACCTCTATGTCTCTAAATGAAATTATTATATTACTTCTTCCTGATTATTTCATTTTGGGACACTACACCTGACTTTTTACCATATAAGATAAAGATTTAGCTGTTTTTACCTCCCCATGGTCTTCTTTACCCCAACTCTGATACTTACACCCTTCCTGTTCCCTCTACCTCCTTATTTAATTATATGATACTTTTGCTTCAATGAAAATATGCTTTGTTAGATACTGTCTACATTATTATGACAATTTACATGCTATTCATAACTTCCTCCCAAGAGTTAATAATTGTCTTATTATTTGTTTGTTTACTTGGTTTTCTATGTCTTTATTAAGAATTGGAGCCAAGACTCTGTCAAGTTGTCTAATGTGTTCAGATTCATCAGGTAGTTTATCTACCTTATTTTGGAGACCTCTAACCTGGAGTTCTCTGGGCTTCTCCAGTTGGCATTGGTTGCCATATGTCTTAGTCCATTTGAGCTGCAATAAAATACCACAGACTGGGTGGCTTAGAAAACAGCAGAAATTTATTGTTCACAGTTCTGGAGTCTGGAAGTCCAAGATCAGGTGCCAGCATGGTCAGGTTCAAGTAAGTTTCCTTTTCCAGGTTTCATTTTTTTATTATGTAAATATTCAAAGTTTTTCTCTCTTCCCTTGGCCATTTGGACCTTCATGTCTTCTCCCCTCTAAATTAGTGGTTCTAACCAAGGCAGTTTTACTCCCTAGGGGACATTTGGTAATGTCTGAAGATACTTTTGGTACACTTTGGGTTGTCACAACTGGGATTGTTACTGGCAGCTATTGGTTAGACCACAGATGCTGCTAAATATTCTAAAGTGCACAAGATAACACCCTACAACAAAGAATTATCTGTCAATAGTGCTGAGGTTGAGAAATTGCTCTAAACCATACATCCTCAACAAGGGTGATATTGCCCCCAAGGAGATGAAAATTGGTTTTTGAGGATTGGGGGTGGGGGGAAGACAGAGTGACTCAGATATTAAAATGATTCATGGCCCTTCAAAGGGCTAAACTACAAAAACAGATATGTATATCTGTGGTATTAAAATTTCATGGAAGGGATAATTGGGGGGAAAAAACGACTGAAAAATTTCTTAGGGGAAAATTTGTGGAAAAAAATTGGGGAACACTGCTCCAAACTGAAGAAGGTTTTGTTGTTATCAGTCAAAGTTTGATGGAACTGCATTTGTGATCCAGATGCAGGAGGAAGGGCAGAAAAACAATACAGTGAAAACTTAGGACCAGTGGGAGTTTTTTCATATGACTGTGGAAAACAGGCTACTGAAGGAACTGCAGGGGGGTGAATGGAACAGAAAAGAGCATAACATGAATTATTTTAAAGTAAACTATGTGCCCCTTTCATAGTATTTGGGTATAGCGGTTATGGTCCCTAGATTTTTAATAGAAATGATCTTGCCCATTGAGCCACAGTCAGGTAGATTTGTAATAAATTTTCTCTAGCAGTTACCAGCTGTGTGGCCTTGGAGCTATCACTTGCTATCTCTGAGCTTGAATTTATTCATTTAAGAAAAAGGGGGACTTCCCTGGTGGCACAGTGGTTAAGAATCCGTCTGCCAATACAGGGGACATAGGTTCGAGCCCTGGTCTGGGAAGATCCCACATGCTGCAGAGCAACTAAGCCTGTGTGCCACAACTACTGAGCCTGTACTCTAGAGCCTGTGAGCCACAACTACTGAGCCTGTGTGCCACAACTACTGAAGCCTGCATGCCTAGAGCCCGTGCTCCACAACAAGAGAAGCCACCACAATGAGAAGCCCACGCACTGCAACGAAGAGTAGCCCCCGCTGACCACAACTAGAGAAAGCCTGCACGCAGCAATGAAGACCCAACACAGCCAAAAATAAATAAATAAATTAATTAATTAATTTAAAAAAAAGAAGAAAGGGGATAAGAATCCTGTTTTGCAGGGTTGTTAAGGGGATGAGAGATATGTACACAATGCCTAACTCAAAATACAGCAATAATAAAGCTATTTAAAAATAACATTTAAAATAAAATGTTTTTTTTATGTTTTATGTAAATTATATATAGATCTAGTAAGTTCATCGGGGCCAACTCACCACGGTACCCCAGTCACCCTTGGTCAACTCACATGGCACAATATGCGCTTACTAGTTATTAGAGAGTCCTGACCATTGGGAAAGTTATGTACTTTGGTGAGTTGTGTGTACCTGAAAACTTATATATGGCAGCAAGGTGAGCAATGGGGTGTGGTCTACATCAATCTGTAACTGGGGTGGGGGAGATTGTTTTATTTGTTGATGCATACACAGATGATAATGTGACAACTTTATGGCTCTGTCTCCAAGAGTAAGTGTATTGATTCCAGCTCACTTTGACAACAGAATTTCCTTTTCTTTTTTTTTTTTTTTGGCGCCAAGTTGAAACTCAAATTGAAGGATACCTGTGTTAGTTTCAATCACAAAAAGGCAGAGATAGTGGAAATCAAACATCACAATGTATACCGTGCAATTATTGCTACCTGAAAACTAGGTGTCAAGCCAGTAGACACAACCAAGCTAAATATCAGGAGAATGAAAGATTCATTATTACTTGCATCAAGTAAGAAGAACACTGGGGATCTTTCCCAAAGCAGTGTCTCCCCAGACAGCAAAATTGGGGAAGTTTTAAGCTAAGGGTACATGTATATTTGTGAGGGGGCTTGAGCAGAGGGGAATTCAGCATAGAATTGGGGCAAAGGTCAACAGAATCCAAGCTTTAGTTGATTGAAGTCATGAGGGTCAACATCATCATTCCATCTTCCACCTGGGTGGGGCCTTAGTTCCTGCAGACCTCAAAGATATATTATTATATCCCTTGAGGAACCAGGCCCCTGCCCCAAGTCTGCACTATTGTTTTTTGACTGCTCCTCCCTGGTTTCTGCATTCCTTCCCTTAAGATCATTAATTACTGAGACCTGTTCAAGGGCAAGCATTGCCAGGCTTAGATCACAAAATGGCTTAGGCCAAAATGGGTTCTCTTATCTCAAGAGGCCATTCCTAGTTCTCTTTCTCTGGGGATCCCCTAACCTATCTGCTTACACTATTTCCAAATGCTAATCTCAAGCCCTTGAAGCTATGCTGCAGATGGACATGGCCTTGATAACCTGAGCACAATCTGATCACAGCAAACCTGAGGACATTTGGGTTGTTGTCTCTTGAAAAGTTATTACAAAATGTTCTACCACATTCCATATGTCTGTGTTAAAAGCTTAACACAGTTGCTAGTTAATTAGTGAGATTTTATGCATTGGAATGTCAAAACTCATGCACAATAGAAGCTTTATGAGATCTCTTCGCTCAATGATTTGGTCCATTCTAGAAGTCATGTGATGAGTCAGCATATCTCTTGACAAATTATGGAAGATACAGTTAGTCTTTTAACACTGATGCCTGTAGGCAGATTTTAGTATATGTGCAGCAGGTAAAAAAGAATCTAATTATGGCAGAATTCTTGTTCAGTGAATCATTGTATAGTTCACGGTGTGTTCAACCTTGTCAGTTTCATTTCAAAGTGTAAGATAATGCCTGTCATATGTGGTGTGAACTCATTTGTACTGATTGCCCCCTTATTGTGCTAGGGAAAAGAAAAATCGGGATTTTGTGGCTATAAAACAAAGAAACATCTCATATTTTCATGACTACTTTTGCTGCAACATTATGTACTTGCTGAAACCTTGCACCTCAGATTGGGAATTGAACCCACGTGCTGGGACTCAAACCAGACCAAAACCCACAGTCTTCCAACTGAGATCACACACCTGGTTTTAGGACTTAATGAAGCTCAGGTTCTTGATGTCTCATCGCAGAAAGAATTCAGTGAGAGACAAAGTGGTTGGTAAGAAGTGGGTTTATTTAGAGAGAAACACACTCCACAGACAGTGTGGACCATCTCAAAACGTGAGAAAGTCACCAGGGTATGGGGTTGTTAGTTTTTATAGTGGTGGGTAATTTCATAGGCTAATGAGTGGGAAGAGTATTCCAGCTATTTTAGGAAGAGGTGGGGATTTCCAGGAATTGAGCCACTGCCCACTTTTTGATCCTTATGGTCACCTTAGAACAGTCATGGCACATGTGGGTGTGTCATTTAGCTTGCTGATGTGTTATAAGGAGTGTATACTGAGGCTCAATATCTAGTGGAAGTCGACTTGTCCATCATTTTGGACCCATTTGGTCCTAATCCATTTATGTCATGTCCTCGGGCTATGCCAAAGGTTGTGTCCTGACCCCTTCCCTCCTGCTGCCACTCTGAAACTGCCTAGGAAACAGAAGACTGTTTATTGCAGCGAGTACAGTAAACTTTATCAGAGACTATGCTTTAAATCATTGCCTCTTCCTTGCTTTTTAAAAAATTTATTTATTTATTTATTTATGTTTTGGCTGCATTGGGTCTTTGTTGCTGCGTGCGGGCTTTGTGCACGGGCTTTTCTCTGGTTGTGGCAAGTGGGGGCTACTCTTCGTTGTGGTGCGCAGGCTTCTCATTGTGTTGGCTTCTCTTGCTGTGGAGCACGGGCTCTAGGCACGTGGGCTTCAGTAGTTGTGGCACGCAGGCTCGGTAGTTGTGGCTTGCGGGCTCTAGAGTGCAGGCTCAGTAGTTGTGGCACACAGGCTTAGTTGCTCCTCGGCATGTGGGATCTTCCCAGACCAGGGCTCGAACCCGTGTCCCCTGCATTGGCAGGCGGATTCTTAACCACTGTGCCACCGGGGAAGCCCCTTGCTTTTAGTGAATAGTAATCTGAGCATATTGTCCATCTTTCACTTTAAGATAAATCAAGTATTCCTTTAATTCAATAAATATTTATTGAGTGCTACAGCATGCTAGGCACTGGAGATGCAACAATAACAGAGAAAATCTGGCCCTCATGGAAACTAAATTCTCGAAAGAGGAGATTAACAGTAAACAATATAAAATAAATAAGGAGTTAGCTAGCTAGAAAAAAATGGAGAAAGAAGGATATATAGTGTTGGGCAATGGTATTTGCAATTTTGGATAAAGTGGCAAGTGAGCTTTCACTGAGAAAATATCTTTTGAGTAAAGATGTGATAGAGTGAAAGAGCTATAGCTTATGTCTGGAAAAACAAACCATTCTAAGCGAGGTCACAGCAAATGCAAAAGCCCTGATATGAGAATGCTCTGAGAATTTTGAGATAAAGGAAGAAGGCAGTGTGGCTCTAGGGTAGAACAGAAGGGCAGAGTAATAGGCTATGAGGTCAAAGACTAAAGAAAAGACAGCTCATGGGGCTTCCCTGGTGGCACAGTGGTTGAGAGTCTGCCTGCCGATGCAGGGGACATGGGTTCGTGCCCCGGTCCGGGAAGATCCCACATGTCGCGGAGCAGCTGGGCCCGTGAGCCATGGCCGCTGAGCCTGCGCGTCTGGAGCCTGTGCTCCGCAACGGGAGAGGCCACAGCAGTGAGAGGCCCGCGTACCGGAAAAAAAAAAAAAGACAGATCATGGAACGATCTAAGGCCGTAGAAGGGACTTTGGCTTTTTATTATGCATATGAGCTATTACATTTTTCCTTTTCTTTTGGACCTTTTCTCTGATAGCAGAATCATACGTGTAGCAGCAGAAAGAATTCAGATTGTCACAGCAGGAATGCCAGAAGAAGACAGCAGTTTTTTTTTTTTTTTTGGAGAAGGAGTAATATTCCCAAGCTAACAATGTAGCAGGAATGAAAAGAGGAAAAAAGTCAATGTTTATTTTATTTTATTTTTTTACTTTCAAAGAGGCTTTTGAGTATCAAAAGAAAAGTCCCTGAGGATTGTACAACACTGTTTATGCTTATAATGGACTAGAGAGAGAATAGAGGAAGAGACTGAAGATCTCTGTTCCTGCCCCACCACAGGAGGATAAGGTGACCTAGGAAGGAAGAGAGAGTGGTTCGGTGTGACCTTGAAGGGTGTGTGGCGGGGGAGGGGTGAGGGGGTGGAAGCTTGTGCTGGTGGAGAAGTGGGAGTTTGCAGTAGAGGCAGCGGGCAGAGGGGCTGAGTATCTTTGGTGGCCATTGCCAGGAACACATGACAGCCAGTGTCTGTGGAACTGTTGGATGACGAACCTTATATCCAAGCTGCCTAGTCCCTGGGGGATTGTCCAGCAGAAGGACACTCTTGTGTGCCCTGAGACTTTGCTGAGTACCCCCTGCTCCCTATGGCTATGAGTATTTCTCTGCAGGGACCTGTAAGATAGGTCCTCTTTATGTCCTGGACTCTCTCATAATCCTGCAAACAAAGAGATGGGGTCAAGTTGGGGCATTGGCTATCTGGAGAGAAAGGGTCCAGGCTTGATGCTCAGGAGAGGCTGGACTGTAGGGCAGACAGCCTGGTTAGTGGCTGGTTTACTGATGTCCAGATGTTCATTCTATCTTATGAATATGAAAATGCTAAAATTTCCCTTTTCATTTTGACCTTTTCTTCGATAGGCAGCATCATCTATGTAGCCTCAAAAAGAATTAGGAGTGTTACAGTAGGAAGGCAAGGAGAAGGAAAGAGTATCCTTTGTGTGTGTGTGTGTGTGTGTGTTTGTGTGTGTGTGTGTCAGGGGGTGGTGTTTCAAACTAGTAATAAAGAAGAAATGCAAAGAGAAAGAAATATCCATTTTGTTGGGTAACAAAATTAATAATTTAATTAGTGACTTAAACAATTATCCTTTGGCTAGTATATATGAAAATTATATTTGGACAGGGCATTTATTTAAATATGTAGGTAGAACAAACATGGTACCTTCTAGAAACTATTAGGAAAATTTCATTTCAGATATAGACTCCCTGGAAGAGAAATTTTATTAGCTTTCAGTGCAGAAAATAAATTAGTTTATTCATTCATTATTAAACATATGTGTATAGTACCTACTATGTGACAGGGACTTTCCTAGGTGTTAGAGCACTAACAGTGAATGAAGAAGTCTTTGTCCGCATAAAGCTTACATTTCAATAAGCTAGTAGTGTTGAAATAAATTTCTAGGCCCAAGAAGTGTTACCCCCAAACTGGGCTCGCCTCTTGGTGGGTGTGGAGCCAAAAGACACAACCAAGCCAAAGATCAGAAGAAGGAAGGATTTGTTACTTGCAGCAAGTAAGGAGGACACTGGGTATCTTTCCCAAAGCAGTGTCTCCTGAACAGCAAAATTGGGGAAGTTTTAAGCTAAGGGTACATGCATATTCATGAAGGGGCTTGAGCAGAGGAGATCAGCACAGAATTGGGGCAAAAATCGACAGAGTCCAAACTTTAGTTGATTGAAGTCAGGAAGGTTAATATCATTGTTCTGTCTTCTACCTGGTTGGGGACCTTAGTTCCTGTAGAACTCAAAGACTGTATCAGATTGTTATGTATATCCCTTGAAGAGGAGCTGAAACTGCACCCAGATGGGACTCAAATCCACAACCTTCCATTTATTTGGCTGCACTGGGTCTCAGTTGTGGCATACGGGATCTTCTTAGTGGAATGCAGGATCTTTAATTGTGGCATGTGGGATCTAGTTCCCTGACCAGGGATTGAACCTGGACCCCCTGCATTGGGAGCACTGAGTCTTAACCACTGGACCGCCAGGGAAGTCCCTTGTCTCAGGTCTTAATGAAGCTCCGGTTCTTTATGTCTCGGTGCAGAAGGAATTCAGCAAGAGGCAAAGTGATAGTTAAGAAGTAGATTTATAAATATCCTTTGTAAAGAGGTTGCAGGAAAATGGGGCATGAGAGGATGGTCATCTCCCAGATTTTGGGCGAGTTCCTGGGATGAGCCACCAAGTAAAGGTCCTTGGTTTCTCACAGGGAAGAATTCAGGAGCGAGCCATAGTAAAGTGAAAGCAGAGATACACATTCCATAGGGAGAATGTGGTCTGTCTCAAAAGGTGAGAGTGGCTCCAAAATATGGGGTAGTTAGTTTTTATGGGCTGGGTAATTTCATAGGCTAATGAGTGGGAAGATTATTCCAACTATTTTGAGGAAGGGGCAGTGATTTCCAGGAATTGGGCCACCACCCACTTTTTGGCCTTTTATGGTCAGCCTTGGAACTGTCATCGTGCCTGTGGATGTGTCATTTAGCATAGGCTAATGCATTATGATGAGTGTATAATGAGGCTCAACGTCTACGGAAAGTTGAATCTTCTGCCATCTCGGGCCTAGTCGGTTCTAACCAGTCTTTGTCATATCCAGTTTTTCTCAATGTCTGTGTCATTCTTTAAGGATTGTGTCCTGCCTGCTTCCCTCCTGTCTCAGAACCAGGACTTTGTTATATTGCTGAACTATTGTTCCTTGACTGCTTTTCCTTTGTTCTTGCATTCCCTCATTTCCCTTAAGGTCGTTAATTACTGAGACTTGTTCAAGGACAAGCATTGTGGCCAGGCTGAGATCACAAAATGACTTAGGCCAAAATGGCTTCCTTCTCTTTCTCTGGGGACTCCCTACCCTATCTGCATTCAGAAGAAGCAACTCCTTCCTGGGGTGCCATGTAAGCAAACTGAAGTTTAGGTAACTTTCATGTCCCTGTAAATGGTTCACTTGACCACAAACAGAGTACATATATCTAGTGAGCCAATAACTGAATGCCAAGCCAACTCTGGGCTCTATACTTATTTCCTTGTTGCTTCGCACCCCAAACAAGGTTGACTATGTGACCCCAGCCAATCAGGTATTTCCTATTTTCTCTTTCTTGTTCTTTATTGTTTTATCCTATAAAAGCTTTCTTTCTTCCTCCCCATTTTGCAGTTCTCCAAAATAAGGCTGTCTGTTTCATGAAGCATTAAATAAAGTCTGTTTATATCACATAAATTGTCTTCTTCAGTCATTTTTAACAGTAGATAAATATATAAATAAAATAATTACAGATTGAGTCGTGTTCTATAAGCTTTTAGTTAAATAATAAACCTAGATTATGTAAATAACAGTATTTAGATGAAAGAATTTAATTAATTTATAAATTCACAGACTAATCCAGGGGTCTGCAAATTACAGCCCATGGGCAAATCTGGCCCTCTACCTGTTTCGGTAAATAAAGTTTTATTGAAACACAACCACAGCTCTTTGTTTACCTATCGTCTACTGATGTTTTTGAGCTGTGACATCAGAGTTGAGTAGTTACAAAAGATACCCTGGGACCACAAAGCCTAAGATATTTACTGTCTGGGCCTTTCCAGAAAATATTTGCTGACCCTGGTGATTAATCCAAATTAATTTGAGGCAATGAAATTTGAAAATTTTTGGACTGCTCAAGCAGCATGCTTTCCAAAGCTGTTTAAGACAATGTGAGGGATGAAATCATATTTATGTGTATGATAATGTTTTCACCACTTTTATCATCAAAAGCTCAAAAGGCATATAAATGTACATGATGTCATATATATTCAAAGATTTGAGTTTCTCAACATTATTAAATAAAAGCTACAGCAAAACAGTCATTGTGCCAGCAACGTTGAAAAGTGCATAATTATTCTTATTCTTAAATTACGTATGGTTCATTCTTCTGTCTTGGATAATTAAGATAAATCTTAGTTTAGGCAATTTCTGAAAACGTTTTTTGAGAGCAATAGCAGACCATACAGTATTTAAGAACCAATGCTCTAGATTCCAGTCTCTTACTGTTGTGTTCCTACCCCTCTGGAAGATTCCTATGGGTGTCCCAGATGCTCGTGCTGCTCATTTTCAGTGTATCCTACCTAAGTTCTTTGTTTCTTGTTGAATGCTATGCTTGACTCCCATTGTCTAAGCTTATTTTCTTTTCTTCATCTATCCCAAATATTTGTTGTTTTTTCCCGCATTCCTACATTATACCATACATACCTGTGCTTTATCTGAGGAAAACTAAGAAGGGCTACTAGCATTTCTACATCCTTTCACTCTGTTTTTATTCACATGTGAAATTTTCCTTTGGAATTTTTGAACTTCTGACCTCTCTTTCACTTTGGTTCTATTGTCATTTTTCTGTGTTCCTCTTTTTTCATTATAATGTATTTGCTCATGATCAGAGCATATTCTCCTAATTCCCATGTAGTTACTACAGCACCCATCATTTTGGTGATACCACACAAATGCTCTGAGCATATGATTAGGGAATTGAGGGTGGGGAGTGAGCTCTTCTAAGATTACAGTTTTATTTTGTAATCTGCCTGACTCTGCAAACCTTCAATCCACACAGTTGAGGCCATTTAATTCTTATCTGTAAATTCAACTCAACCTCTCAGACCAATTTCCCTGAAGTAGTAGGGATTTAGAAAAATTTGGCCAATAATGACCTATCAAGTTAGCATAGCTCTTTGTTCTCTGACTTTGTACAACAAATTAAATAGATAATCATTCTTGTGACCAGGTTAGTTCTAAGAACTAGTTCCTTTTATTCTATGACTGACAACTGGTGTTGACCTCTGTATGTACTCTGTTGTATCTCCGTTCCCCTAAAATTGGGAGGGATACCTAACTTGGTCATTCAGATCTTGCCCATTCACTCAGTTTGGTAGCTAAGATGATCTTTTTGACCTCTGTGACCTGACCTTGCCTTCAGGGAAGAGCAACTTGATTAATTGAGAGGGGTCTTTCAAAGCAGCAAAATGTATTTATCCTGTTGGAATAAATCAGTAACTCTCGAGGAAGGCTTTAGAATTGGTATTGTTGAAATAAGCCAGACATTACCTCTTCATATCTAGGTCTTACAACAGAGAAAGTAATGAACTTATATTCTTCACATTACTTTCTGAGCTTCTAAGCACTGCCACAGAAAATTAAAACAAAACAAAACAAAACAAAACAAAAACACCAGGATGACTAATACTCATTAAACTCAAAGTAACCACTTCTACTGGCCCATGAACACTGATGGGCAAATTTTCTCTATTTCCTGAGCAAATTTGTCCTTCCACTCTTCATTATGGTAATTTCAAACCTAATTAATTCCCCTCAAACATATGACTCTAGCCATTTTTTTCCTTCACTTCTCACCTCATTTTCTGCAGTGGATCCTAATAGAGAAAATAGATGCCATTAGACAGAGACTCTCTCAATGTTCCAGCATTACATCTACACAGCACTACACTCCCCCCACCTTTCTTTCCTCCTTCCTACAGTTTTAATGGGAAAGATCTGCCTCTTCCTCCCCTGCACGAGGCCTGAAAATTATCCTCCCTTCTTTTCTGTCTCCAACTTCTTCCATTTTTCTTGCTCTGTTTTGCTCACTGGATTCAAGTGCATGATATTAACCAAAAAACCAAAAAGGTGAACACGAAAAAGACAAGTAAATCAGACAAACAGTTCTCCCTGGATCTCACATCTCTTTAGCTACTGACCTCTCTCATGCTTTTTACAGCCCAAATGCTTGAACAACTTACCCATAGTTTTGTCTCTGCTTCCTAACCTCCTGCTGGTTTCTCAAGAGGCATAATCTGCTTCTTGCTCTACCACAGCCTGAAATTGCTTTCATTAAGATCACAAATGACATTTACATCCTTAGATCTGCCCCTTATCTTGATCCCTCTAAAGAATTTGACACCTTTGATCACTTCCTCCTTTCAAAAAATACCCTCTCTTACTGGTTTTTAAGAAAACACACTCTTGTGATCTTCTCTAATTTCCCGGGGCACTTTTTCAGTCCTCTTTGTTGGCTCTCCTCTATCTACTCACACAGAAAGTGTGGTTTCCCTCACGGCTATGGCTTTGGTCTCCTTCAGTGGAAACTTCAGAGCCTATCCATTGTCCCTAAATCATCCCTAGCTGCTATCATTATTGATATTCTAAAACTAACCCCCACCCCCATATCTCTAGTTCCAATCTCTCTCCTGACCTCTGGACCTATAAACCTAACAGAAGACTTTACACATCCATTTTGCTGGTTTGCAAGGCATTGCAAATCCAACTTGTCCAAATCTGAATTTATCAAGTTCTGTTCCCAACCTCCACAAAAAATTTCTCTTCCTATGTTTCCTATCACCTTACACACTGACTGGCTCAAAACGATGACATAGAATATCTTTCTTGAGTACTTCTATATATCCCCATCCTCCATCATGTTAATCTTGAGGAGATATCTAACTTGACCAATCAAGTCTTGTCCCTTCACCCAGTTTGGTAGTTGAGACCCTATTCCTTGGAGCAAAACCTCTGTGACCTGCCTTCCAGGAGAAGCAATGTGATTAAATCCAGATAAGTCTTTGAAAGCAAGAAAACTGTTCGCAACCTGTTGGAATAATCAGTTATTTATGAGCATGGCTTTAGAATTGGTCTTGTTGAAACAAGCCAGACATTCCCTCTTCACACTGAGGTCTCAGTTCAAAGAAAGTAACAAACCTGCATTTTTCACGTTTCTCTCTGAGCTCCAAGCCCTGCTTCAGAAACTGAAAACAATTCTTCTTCTTTTTTTAAAAGACTGAAGTATAGGTGATTTAAAATATTATATTAGTTTCAGGTGTACAACATAGTGATTCAATATTTTTATAGATTATACTTAAAGTTATTATAAAATATTGGCTATATTCCCTGTGCTGTACAATTAAACTTAAAACAATTCTTAAACCTCTAAAGACAATGGAAGAGGCAAAATTGGCAGAATTTTCTTTCTGTGCCATTACCACCACCTTGGTTCCTGCCACTTCCTCAGTTCCAAAGGTAGTACGTCTCTCTACCTTTTTGCTTTGATTTATAATTAAAATGTAGGTGTCTGTTTTCTTCCACTAGTCTGTGAGCTCCTTTGGTTAGAAAGTGCAATTTATATATTTTTTGTATTTCTAGCTAGCTGTCTATTTCAGTGCCTGAAGCTCAGAAGGGAGTGAATAAACAAACAAGTAAATGACTCCTCTAATATGTAGCCACCTGCCTGCCCTGAACTGAACCTTCTGCTTGCCATTTGGAAGACCTCGGACTTCCTGTTCTCCTCATCTCTAGGCCCCAAGTGGACTTGTTCTAGGTTACCTGGATACAAACTGGGAAACTTGGATTGACAGCTATGAAGATTATATTAAATCTCATCTCAATTTTGCTAACAGGTACCTTTTGTACTTCCGGACTTTCAAACTGGGTGCCCATAACCTATGTCACTGTGTATGGGAAGCTACAGGGCATATATCTTCTTGGAATATCAGTTTTGGTCACTTAGTTCTTTGAGACATAATATTTATATTAAAACAGGAACATATTATGCAGTCAGATGCAAAATTTACAGTAATTAAAAAAATAAAATATAAGATTTCAAGACATGAAACTTCAAAGAAATTTTGTGATAGGGTGGACCAGTCTCTCTTAAACTCTCATACACTGGGGATATGCCTTTTTCTCTTCTCTTTTGGGATACTGAACTTCAAAAGTTAAGTTAGAAGCATTGTAAGCATGTAGTGTGTAAATGTGTGTGTTTGTGGGGGTGGGGGGGAAGGAAGCTTTGTCCACGAAGATTCTACAGAAAGAATTTTTGATGCAAAAAAAAAAGTCACATCAAACAAAACTTGAAATCTCTTCAAAATTTAGTATACCAGGGCTAGCATGGAACAGCCTAGTTTACATTTGAATTCCAAGCTTTCTAATACCAAGATCTAGCAGTTCTAATAAAGGAAGATAAAGTTCCTTAAATTGTTCTTCCCTGCAGCCAGTGTGCAGTCAAATGCCTCACTGCTTTACTTATTGAATTGCTTGTAATGGGAATATGAGAGTAATCTGTCACACATGGAGCTAGAAATTTCTCTTGGTATGTCTAGATTTAACAATAGGATTTAAATGTTATTGTATTAACAAACAAGTAAAACCATTAGAGCATCACAAAATTAGCATTAGTAATTTGGCTTAAGGAATTTTCATGAGGGTTTAAAAATCCCTTTAGAGTAGCTAAAAGACATGCTTCTGTGTTTTCTTTCATGGCTAACCACAGCAAAGATGGCATGTGTTTCTTAATCTTTACCAAAAGGAGCAGATGGAGATCTGAATTTTGAAGGCTTTGCTTTTTAAGGAGTCTCTACTAGGCAAATGATTTAGGTACACATGTATTAAAAGTAATAATTTTTCTTCCATGTAAAACTAACTTACCATGAATTAAGCTGCTCTTTCAATTCTGGGACAGAAAAGTCTTTTAGGTCTATTCAGTTTTTTTAAGGAAGAGGTCTGTGAGGAGTCAGTAGAGTCCAGAGAACACTGATTCGCTGAGTGATTTTGGAAAACACCTTTGATCTATCTGTGGTTTCTGTGGCCATAAAAGAAGGAGGCTATGCACAAATCTCCAAGCTCTTTCTTCCTTGAATAGGCTGTGATATTATTGTAATAAACAAGAGTCTGGCCTGAAGCTCTCCAAATGCAGGTCAGGGAAACAGATAACATCTCTTGCTTCTGGATTTGTTAGGCAAAGTTTATAGTATGTATTTTACATAAACCTGTCTGATGAGAACATATCAATGTAAGACAATTTGGGCCAAGCTCTGCACTTTTTTGGTAGTTCCTCTTTTAAAAAATATTTATTCATAGAATGGAAAGATAGAAGAGAAAATATGAAATGCATATGGTCCTTATGTCCTAGATTCCTTCAATGACACAGAGCAAAATTGTTAGGAAAATCTTTCTGCTCACTGTTGGCTAACATGAGTTGGTGATTTACTTGAAGTAAGCCTTGTGTTCTTATTTTGTTGTGTCTAGACAGTCAAATTCTTTACTGCAATTCAAAGAATGTGCAGCCAGTGTTGATGACATAGTAAAGGAAGAAAAACAAATGTAATAAATTTCCAAATTATGCTATTTAAGCTCATTGAAAAATGAAGCAAAGAATGATTTTCATCAATAGTACATGCAGTCCTTCAGCAATATGTCCAAAGTATTTTAAGGTACAAAAACAATTGTGAGCTACAATCTGAAAGCTTTGAAGGATTTTATTTTACATAATTTTGAAATGAATGTGTGCACAGAAAATATTTCTGTGATTGAATAATGACATTAAAACAGTGATACTATAGCACTGACAATGGGCTCAGATGGTTGATTTGAGTTTTGTGGATTAAACCAGAGATTCTTGGTAAGAAACATCAGAGTATTATAAATAGCAAGATGGAAATAGAAAACCATTAGCTCAGCAGGACCTGTATATTTAGGAGAGAAGATTTGAAGCTCCATAAACACAACAGATATCATTAAAAATCTAGCTTATTTAAGAAGAAAACTGTTACTGAAAAAATGTTATTTGAAAAATTTTAATGGTATACATGTGACTTTTTTTTGCAATTATCCAGTAGGTATATTATCCATCACGTACATCAAATAGAACAAGGCAATTTGAGTGCCCTGCAATGAGAAGACCTTAGTTCAACCTCTGAGAATGCTGCCCATTAAATTAGCTTTTATGTTGATAAAACTCTTTCTGACAAATCAGGGGTCTTTACATAGTAGTCTACACAAAGTGACATATGACTCTTTTGCCTCAAGTCATTGTTCACACAGGAATTCACTAAAGGATGTTCATTCTTCCTTAACCTTAATTAGGAATAAGGACATTTTTTTATTCTGCATATTTTGTAAGGTTCCTTGAGCCCACAGTGGAGAACAGGGCTGAGGTCAGTGATGAGTAGGGCCGTGGCAAGTATTAAAATAATGGTAGGGAGGGACTTCCCTGGTGCAGTTGTTAAGGCTCCGTGCTCCCAATGCAGGGGGCCTGGGTTCGATATCTGGTCAGGGAACTAGATCCCACATGCATGCTGCAACTAAGAGTTTGCATGCCACAACTAAGGAGTCCTTTGGCGGCAACTAAGACATGGCACAATCAAATAAATAAATGACAATTTAAGAAACTAAATACAATAAAATAGTGGTAGGGAATTCCCTGGCGGTCCAGTGGTAAGGACTCTGCTCTTCCATTGCTGAGGGCGTGGGTTCAATTCCTGGTAGGGGAACTAAGATCTCACAAGCTGAAAAAAACAAAACACAACAACAACAACAAAAAAAACCCGTAGCTGTAGTAACCAGCAATCCTTCCCAAATCCTAGAATATCTCCCAATAAATGATAGAATTTCAGTAATCCTCATAGTAAAACTTGAAGTATTGTTGAAAATTACTTGTATGGAATGGTTCATTGAATTTTTCTTTTCAGCTACATGTTGAGCCCCAAAGATTAAGAATTTGTGTTTCTACTGAAAATATCTCCTTCTTCCCCAAAGGGAGCAGCTTGGGGACTAACAGAGGTAGGCACAAGCATAGAGACAAATGCAAGGGTAAAGATTATGGTCACATAATTTAAAATATAAACTGACATACACTGATGGTAGCTTTAAGGAACAGATAGCCAGCAAAACATATTTGCCTATTTCATTTTAAAAATACTAACAAAATATCAGCATGCCACATAGAATCTTTTTATAACTTTTTACTATGAAATTTTCAAACCCATACAAACATCAAAAATAGTATAAGGAGGGGCTTCCCTGGTGGCACAGTGGTTGAGAGTCCGCCTGCCGATGAAGGGGACGCAGGTTCATGCCCCGGTCTGGGAAGATGCCACGTGCCGTGGAGCAGCTGGGCCCGTGAGCCATGGCCGCTGAGCCTGTGCGTCCGGAGCCTGTGCTCTGCAACAGGAGAGGCCACAACAGTGAGAGGCCCGCATATCGAAAAAAAAAAAAAAAGTATAAGGAGTACCCATGTATCATCCTCCAGCTTCAACCACTACCTCAGACATTTTACCATTTTCTCAGTAAATATTTCAATCTACAGCTCCAAAATATGACTCTTTAAAAAATAACCCTTGTTGCACTGAAAACTTTAAAAATAATTGAAATGGAAATACATGAAGTGTCTTAACTTTAGGTACTTCATTTGGCATGGAGAAATCATATCTATAATTTAGAGAAAAACATGAACCTGAAATGAACCCGTTCTCTCAGTTCTTTCCAGAGGTTCAGCTCAGTTGCACAGAGAAGCAAACCTGGTCATCCCAGCTAAACAGTCATTTTGTTTTCTGTTTTTTAATAGGGTTGCAGGTATATGAGTGCAGAAGTTTAAGAGTCAAAATGCTAGAGATTATTCATTATTTGGCTTTTTCTCAGATCAAGCATATTGATCATTCACACTTTTCTGGAGGGGTGAATGTTGGCACACAGCTCCGGAAAGTGAAACTAAGGGGACTGTGGTCAACGGTGAAAGGAAGTCAACTTTAGCAGCAAACTCTACCAAAGCCTTGACCATTTCAAATCGTATTATAAATTCCAATGATCATTTTAGGAAAATAGAACAGAATATGGAATACATTTATATAGTGAGAAACTTTGTATATCTATTTGATCAATGAAAATGATGACATTCCTAGAAAGGATATCTTTAAAGTTGCTGAGTGCAAGCCAGGAGGTAATCTAATACCAATGGGAAGATACCATCATCTGATACTAGTGTCCCTCACTTTAGGGGACAACGAGGATTTTAATGGCTAATTTTAACTGTCAGCATCGCCTGGCTTCAGTATCCAGAAGTTTGATCAAACACCAGTTTTAGATGTGACTAACATTTAAATCACTAGAAGTTGAGTAAACACAATTATCCTCCATAATGTGAATAGGTCTGATCCAATTGGTTGAAGCCCTTAAGAGAAAAAAAGACTGAGATTGCCTGAGAAAGAAGCGATTCTGCCCCTAAACTGCCTTCAGATTCAGTACTGCAACATCACCACCCCCTGGATCTCCTGCCCGCCAGCCTTCCCTGCAGACTGGGGACTTGCTGGCCAATGTGCGCAATTCCTTGAAATAACTTTATCTCTGTCTCTATCTCTATCATCTGTATCTACACACACACACACACACACACACACATTTTGTTTCTCTGGACAACTGTAACACAGAGATAAAAGAACTCTTTTGTGATGTAGAGAAACAACTGTATTTAAACTATGTTATATATTTCAACTGGCTCTCAGCCAATCTGAAATCATAAGATCTTAGAACTGGAAAAGAACTCAGAGCTAATTTATTTAAAGATTTCACCTATATATTGTTAAAATTATAATAATAAAGGTCAAATGATTCACATGTATTCTGTATACTCTTCACAGCATTCCAAGTTAATATCCAGTTTTTTTTAAAATTAATTAATTAATTTAATTTTGGCTGCGTTGGGTCTTCATTGCTGCGCACGGGCTTTCTCTAGTTGGGGTGAGTGGGGGTTACTCTTCATTGTGGTGGCTTCTCTTGTTGCAGAGCACAGGCTCTATGTGCACAGGCTTCAGCAGTTGTGGATCGCAGGCTCGGTAGTTGTGGCTCACGGGCTTAGCTGCTCGTGGCATGTGGGATCTTCCCAGACCAGGGCTTGAACCCATGTCCCCTGCGTTGGCAGGCAGATTCTTAACCACTGTACCACCAGGGAAGTCCCAATATCCAGTTTTATACATGAGAAGATGAGGCTCAGAGAAGTAAGAAACTTCTCCAAGATGACCTGGGTGGCAGTGACTAAGCCGGTATTTGAATTCAATACTATCTGAATCCAAAGTTCGTTGTCTTTCTGTGAGGTTTGGTGGCTTTTCTTTAATGTGGTTCCTAAATGCTTGGACGTTCTTGGTGATGTATAGAATTTTGGTGATGCAAAGCCCATTATATGTCAACTGTATATATTTTTTAACATCTTTGTTAGAAATGTCTTTCATATTTTGATCAGATCTTGCTATGCGTTTTGCCCTCTATGACTACATTTCCACATGTCAGCTCTTCAAATACTTGAAGCTAGCCATTTGATCCAAAGTATTTCCTTTTTACATTTTTTAAAAATTTTAATTTAATTTAATTTAATTTTTGGCTGTGTTGGGTCTTCATTGTTGTGCGTGGGTTTTTCTTTAGTTGCCACAAGCGGGGGCTACTCTTCATTGAGGTGCACGGGATTCTCACTGCAGTGGCTTCTCTTGTTGTGGAGCACGGGTTCTAGGCACATGGGCTTCAGTAGTTGTGGAGCGCAGGCTCAGTAGTTCTGGCTTGAGGGCTCTAGAGCACAGGCTCAGTAGTTGTGGAGCAAGGGCTTAGTTGCTCTGCTGCATGTGGGATCTTCCGGGACCAGGGCTCGAACCCGTGTCCCCTGCCTTGACAGGCAGATTCTTAACCACTGTGCCACCAGCGAAGTCCCTAAAATTTAAAAAGTGTTTGTCATAGGAAACAATTTCCAGATTCCCTCCCGCGTGATTGTTTTTACTGATGTTCTTTGGCTAGCTGTCCCTTGGTAGGCTCCAGCAACTGTTTCAAAAGTTGGACTCTAGTATTATCTACTCAAAGAACAATGGAATGTTTTCCCCCCTTGTTTTAGATTCTATGCTATCTTAATGCAGTCTAAGATTTACCAGCTTTTTTAAAAAAACAATTTAAGTATAGTGATTTACGATATTGCGTTAGTTTCAGGTGTAAGATTTACTAGCTTTCTAATGTAGTTTCATGTCTCTTTTTACAGATTCCTTTGTAAGAACTGCTCTCTCATCTTTGTATCTGTGTGGTCAATATTTGCAGGACTTCGAATTTTCCACATTAAAATTCATATTATTAGTTTCATCCTAATGGTCAAGTCTACAAAGGTATTTAATATTGTATATTCTATCTTTTTCAATTGACAATTTTGGTTAACTTGAATAAAGAGTTTAGTTTGAGACATATTGAATATAAAATATTAGAGCAACGTGGTGGTAGAAGAGTTGAGTGAAAACTCTTAGAGAAATATTTTAGAGAAATAAAGTTTGGGGCTTTATTTGTCCTGAAGCCATAGTTGAAATCATTAGGAGTGAATATATTGCTATGAGAAAGACTATAAAGAATGAGATTATCAAAGATTGATCTTTGGGAAGCAATTTAACCTTTAAACGTGGGAAAGCCCACTTCAAGTAGGGAAGGAAAAGAGCAAATTCTTGAAAATATTTGAGATTAGGAATCAGCCTTGTTCTGAAATATGATAGGGGTGAAATAAACATTTTTAGTAGAACCAGTGCAAGAGGCAAAGAAAGATAGGCGAGAGAGCAAGGAAAAGGCAAAAAAAAAAAAAAAGTACAGCCTTGAGAAAGAGTGCATTTGACGCTGTCAAAACTGCAGACAAATCAAAGAGAATAAGTGAGAAGAGACTTCTAGATTTGGCAGTTGTAAAAATGGTTACCGGAGATAGCAGAAGTGCAGTTCCAGCCAAATGTATGGGATAGAAGTCATATTGTGAGGTGTGAAGGAGTGGATTGGTGATGAGGATGCAGAGGTTGAAACTTTTTCCAGAAGTTTAGTGCTTTTAGAGAACTACAGGCTGGTGGCTCTACTGAGCAGGTAGGACCAAGTATTTTTGTAGTTAGGGAAGATTCCTTGACAGAGGGATTGATGATGCTAGAGAGAGAGGGGATAATTAAAGGTATACAATCTTGGGAAAAGTCTCCAGGATTGGATGAAGAGCTGAGCTGAATTTGTGAGTTTTGTTGCGAAGGATGAACATGTTTTCCGAAGAATGAGTCCCCAGGAAATCAGGCAAGCTGGGTTATGATTCTGTGTAACCAAGATGGAGACTAGGTGCTTAACAGGTGGAAAGGAACAAAAGTAACTCAGCTCTGGTCAGGAGGACTTCAGTATCTCAATAACGAAGCAGCAACGATGAGAATGTAGTCATGGTTGTCTCAAGATATGTTGAAATTGCACGGGGGAGTGTATTAGTTTGCTAGGGCGGCCATAACCAAGTACCACAGACTAGATGGCCTAAACAACAAAATTTATTTTCTCATAGCCTGGAGGCTGGAAGTCTGAGATCAAGGAGTTGCCAGGGTTGGTTTCTTCTGACGCTTCTCTCCTTGCCTTGTAAATGGCTGTCTTCTGTCTCTGTCTTCACATGGTTTGTTTTTTTCCTCTCTGTGCATGTCTGTATCCTAGTCTACTTTTCCTGTAAGGACACCAGTCTTATTGGATTAGGACCCTCCCCAACACAGGAAGAATGCAGTCAACAACGGACAAATAAAAGAATTCCACTTCTTTATTTTCTTGCAGATGAGTATGTTGTAGAGAGTAGAGCTCAACATTTAGTGAGTGTGGCAAGCAGAATAATGGCCCCCAAAGATGTCAACATCCTAATCCCCGGAAACTGATGATATGCTACTTTATATGGCAAAAAGGACCTTCAAATGTGATTTAGTTAAGGAGTTTGAAATGGCAAAATTATCCTAGATAATCTGAGTGAATCCAGTCTAATCACATTGGTCCTTAAAAGTGGGGAAGTTTTCCCTATGAGTTCAGGGTTAGAGGGAGATGTGATTCTGGAAGAATGGTCAGGGGGATGTAACACTGCTAATGTAACACTGGAAGAAGGGAGCCAGGAGGCAAGGAAATCAGGCAGCTTCTAGAAGCAAGAAAAGGTAAGGAAATAGATTCTCCCCTAGAGCCTCGGAACTCACCCTTGTCAACATCTTGCTTTTAGCTCAATGAGAACTGTGTTACACTTCTGACCTGCACAACTGTAACACAATAAACTTAAGTCACTAATTTGTGCTAATCCGTTACAGCAGAAATAGAGAAGTAACATGGTATGCATAGGAATCACCTAGAGGTCTATTTAAAATCCTGATTCTGGTTCAGTAGGTGTGGGGTAGAGTCTAAAAGTCTGCATTTCTAACCAGATCCCAGGTGATGCCAGTGCTGCTGAACTGGGGACCACACTTTGAGTAGCAAGGCTGGAGAGACCATGCATTCAAATCTCCTTACATACAGATAAAGGACTGATGGATACTGGCAGAGCTGTCTTTGACTCCCTGCTTTTCTCACTGTACATTGCACTACTACTAAAAAAAGAAAAGACAAGACAAGAAAAAAAAAAAAAGGAGTCCATTAGAGAATAGCAGGCAAGGAAAGGTGCCAATGTTTGGAACATTTGGCTCCAGAGCCTCTGTGTGTTTATGGTGCCTGCGAGGTGTGCTGGCTGACACTGAGCTGACACAAACTGTTAATTACCCACACTTCAGTAAACCAACAGCTGTTTGCTATGTGCAGCAAGCTGAGGGCCCTCTTGGTTCCCAGGGGTTTCTAACTTCCTAGGTGTCAGCAAGTTCAAGAGAGAAATTTCAGGGCAAAAGAGCATTTTGTTGTGACAATTTAGTAGGGTAATTTCCAGGAAGAGCTTCAAAAGCTGTAGATCATCTGTAAACTCAGAGCTGTAAACAGGGAGGGAGTGTTTCCGATGACCTGAAGGATATGTTCTATGTTTATCTTTTTGCCCGAGGCACTCTGTAATTATGGGAGAGCAGAATGTCAGCTCATCTCTTTGTGGGTGGCACTGGCCAAAGGGTTTGAGGAAAACTACCAGGTTTATTAAAGAGGGTAAAGAGCTCCCATGTTGGATGTAACAAAAATCCAAGGTGAAAATCAGAGAGGAATGGATTCTAAGAATGTGGCAGGGACTTGTGAGGAGAGTTGGTGAGCAAAAGATTATAAAGAGGAATGAGGAGAAACTGCACAACCGAGGCTACATGGAAACCTCCCACTCTACAGAACAGTAAGGAAGATTCACAGGCACCAGGACGAGGGTTCTCAAACAATAGCACCCGAGGATCACATGAGGAGCCTGCTAGAATGTGCTTTCCTCAGTTCCTACACCAGATGTTCTTTTTAACTTTTTCTTGTGGAAAATTCCAAACATACGAAAGTAGAGAGCATGACATACTGAACTCCCACACACCCATCCCAGACTCAATAATGATCACCTCATAGCCGGTCTTCATTCATCTATTCCACCTGCTTCATGCCTCCCTCTCATCTTTCCTTCTCCACTGGACTGTACAGAAGCACAGCCAAATCATCATTGAAAAAACATTTCATGTGGAGAGAAAAGTAAACACACACACCCCAGGACAGGGCACGTCCAGTAAAGAGGTCTATGGAGGTGGAATGGAGAGAATGAGGGGGAGGTTGGTAGGGGGTGAGATCCGAGATGTCACAGGGCAAATAGACATAACAGACACACTGTGTAGTTCTTCACAGCTTGTTGCAACAGCTTTGGCTTTTACTCCAAGTAAGGACTTTAGAGCAGGAGGGACTATCAGTTGTGGGAAGCTAAAATTGAAAAGGCAAAGGGGGTAAAATATTATTACTGGAGCCCCATAGAAGAGGAGCTGCCTGGTAGGAGCTGTAGTCATAGTCAAGAATGAAACTATAGCCAAGAACTTTGCTCCAGACTCAGGAGGGAGTAAGAGAATGATCACCTCAATTCCCATGGAAATAGGAATCAGTCTCCTGATGAATGGAGTAACCTCCATCTCTGTCTCTTGGTCCATGGGTAGGAGAAGTCTGAATGGTCAGAGGGTAGTCTCAGCTTCCAGTTAAATGGAACATGGCTGTGTTCCTCATTGGAAGCATTTCCTCCTTTAGTATCTAGGACCTTCAAATCAACAAGCCTGAGCCTGTGGAGACAGACACTTAAAATTCAGTGGATGATATAATAGTGAGAGGGATCCTTTCCACCCCTACCTGTTGGTTCCTGGATTTATGTAACCTGGTGAGGGAGGAAGTGGTACTACTTAGTCCCAACTTCACCAGTGAGATAAGGCATTCATTCTTCCTTGGTTTCTGTTCTATAGGTCTGGGCAGAAATTTGTGTGTGTATGTGTGGGGAAGGAGAATAGAAAATGGTTCTTGATTTTGTTCCCATGACTTTTTGGGCTTATTACTCACCCTGTGTTAATTACACATATGATTGTTTTCCTTGAGAAAGGAGACTAGAAAGTTTCAGGGCAATCCTGCTCCCATCTTCATGAGGCTACTCCTTGAAAAGTACCACTTTCCCTGTATACAGTTTACCCTTGAACAGTGTGTGGGTTAGGGATGCTGACCCTCAAGCAACTGAAACTTTTGGAAGTGAAGCCTCAAGCATCCTTCACTAGGTACATATTTCTTTCAGTACATTAGCTGAAATTAATCGCATCAATCCAGCTCACACTTCGCATGTGCCCTCTTTGTACAGAATCTAAGAGTTAATAGGACCCAGAAGTCTATCACAGTCCCAAACATCAGCAAATCTCTAGTATCCAACAAATGGTAAAAATAAAGATTCATGTTATTATCGCCACCCAAGGACCCCAGGAACACAATTACTAGTTTCTAAGTGGAAGCAAGTCTATCAGAAACTGAAAATCTTCTCAGTTTCATTCTCAGCAACATCCTGGTTGGTTTTTGCCTGTTGTCCAAAATCTTCAACTGTGACTTGAAATTTGATGGGGAAACATCTCCCATGAAGATGTTAACTATGGCATTATATTTATCTTGCGGAAACAATCCCTGATCCAACTGCCTCCTTTTTTTTAGAATGGCAGGTAAGAAAAGTTAGACTCAGTTAGGAAACTGGGTGCTACCGTGATCTACCAGATGATTATCTGAGGTTCCTTCTTCCTCATTTTGCTTATTCAAAACTCATTTCCGGTTTTTCTTTTGAACCCTGTGCGCCTAGCCTTCCTGAATTGAAGAGCCAACTGTTTAGTGGCACAATCTCCACACTCTCTTCGGAGGAGGTTGCCACCCTTCATTTGTAGCACATTTCATAATGTCATTCTCTACCTCACACTCCCCTCTAGTTGCTGTGTGTCTGAGTGCCATCTGCTGCCATCACCAGTTCCTCTGGAAATCCTGACTCTTTCGTGCTGCATGCTTTCCCAGAACAGCTTCCTTGCAGCCCAGGCCAACACATGAAGTCTTTGTGTCTCTGAGGTGCCAAACACACCCCTGCAGTTTTTTTTCTGAGTTTTTTTCCTCTTAAATTTCGACATTTGATATTTTTGCAGAAACTTCATCTTATATTTGTTCTTAATGCATGACTATTATTAGATTACTTTTTTGGAGTGTTTCTGATAGCCAAAAAACTTTGGAAACCTTAGATTATGACTTTTCTAATTTTTTTTTTTGTCTTTAGCATAGGTGATATATTTTGACAAGCCCTTGATATTGAAATCTTATTTTGCTGGCTTAGAACCTCCATGAAAATTTGCAACTTGTCAAGACTTGAATTTCTCCATTACTGTGTTCTCTTAGCTCTGCCCCCTGAGATACTTGCAGATACAAAGTTTAAAGCTACAAGCTAGGAACAAGAAATTGATGTTGGTTGGGGAGAAGTTCTGAATATCAGATTAAATTTGTAGCAGGAATTTATTGGAATTAACCCTTGCCATGCACTTGTCATAGGAGAGATGCAAATAAGAAAGGGTCAAGAGTGACATTTATTGTAGGAACAATATTTTAGGAACAATATTGTCTTGCTGTTTGGTATATTTATATAAATGGAGGAAGGATAGAAGTTAAATTAAGAGAAATAGAGACTTGTATAGTGATTTAAATACCACCCGATTTATTTTAGCATCATGTTGAAAACTGATGCTTCTGTTTATTCAACAACGTCTTGACTCGTCTAAATATCTATTCTATTTTGGGGAAATGTTTACTGCTAAGACAATAGGCTGTGGGTAATCTATTGAGGATGAGATCGTTTTTTAGTGCATTCTTTAAGGAGTGGCCTTGGTCATCTTTATTTGTCCTTCTCTTTTAGTGGAATACATGTTATCATTTGCTTAAAATTCTCACTCAGGTAACTATATATAAAAGCTGCTTCGTGCCTTGGTATACTTAGGTATAGTGATATGTATTTTAACAAAATAAAAAGGAGAACAGTTTTTGTTGTAGAACTCAAGAGGAGAGAAGATGTTTGCTTGTAGCTCTTAGAGAACAAACACATCTTGTAGTTTTGGTTCTTGGTGTGGCATGGGGAGGATAAAGGAGAGAAGGACCAATGCTTTCTCAGGTAGGCTGGTTTTGGTTGGAAGTATCCGAGTATCAATCTGACCAAACAGCAAAGGATTTTATTGGCTCACATAACTATAAATCCAGAAGAAGGATTTAAGCACATTTTAATTAGGATTCTAACAATATTGCTCTGCTTTTCTCTCAGCTTTGCATTGTCAACATCAGATTTGTCTACAGGCTCTCATGCCTCCTCCTTTCAAGATGGCTGCCAATTGCCAGTGGAGCCATGTGCTTCAAATTCACATTCTGTAGGAGGAAGAGAGAACAGTTTTCCATTACTGCCTTTAAGAGTAAAGAGGGATATTTTCCAGAAGTGTCCATCAACCTCCACATATCCAAATGATTAGAATCAGACCATTCTGAACCAGTCACCTGCAAGGGAAATGGGATTATCCTTAGCTGGAGTAAACCCATCTCTCTCTCTCTCTTTTTTTTTTTAAATAAATTTATGTATTTATTTTTGGCTGTGTTGGGTCTTCATTACTACTTGCAGGCTTTTTCTAGTTGGGGCGAGTGGGAGCTACACTTCATTGCAGTGCGTGGGCTTCTCATTGCAGTGGCTTCTCTTGTTGAGGAGCACAGGCTCTAGGCACGCGGGCTTCAGTAGTTGTGGCTCACGGGCTCTAGAGCATAGGCTCAGTAGTTGTGGCACACAGGCTTAGTTGTTCCTTGGCATGTGGGATCTTCCCACACCAGGGTTTGAACCCATGTCCCCTGCATTGACAGGCAGATTGTTAACCACTGTGCCATCAAGGAAGCCCCTTGACCCATCTCTTGAATTAACAACAATTCCCCAAGTGAATGACTGCTACTCAGTGGAGAATTGAGCAATGGATGTTAGGGAGTCAATCGTAATACTTATTAAAAATGTGAATTATGTCACAGAAATCTAAAAGGACTAATTTTTAACCCAGGAAGAATCATCATTGAAAAAAGAAACTTCTTCCTTATGTCAATAGAAGAGATGTACTGGCTCAGAGTCAATGTACTCCTCTTAGTAATTTCAGTTTTCTGGTCTCCAGGGGAATGGTATTCCATCTTAGATTATATCCACGATGCTTAACATTTTGACTACTATACCCAAAGTCTCTGAAAGCTTTGTCAGCTGATTTAATTGCACATTCTAGGTATTAATGATATATTTTCCCTTTTTATTTATTTATTTAATTATTTAGGCTGCACTGTGCAGCATGTGGGATCTTAGTTCCCCAACAAGACATCGAACCCACACCCCCTGCAGTGGAAGAGCAGAATCTTAACTACTGGACCACCAGGGAAGTCCCATATTTTCCCTTTTTAAAGTAATGAAATGCATGTATAACTTTCAATCAACATAAGATAAATTGTGCTTTCATAATAAATGATATTATTCTTGCCAAACGATGCATTTTTTTTGCCTAAGCTACTTCATTACAACTAAATATACATTTTCTTTTTTTTGAGTTTTTGAATTTTATTTTATTTATTTTTTATACAGTAAGTTCTTATTAGTTATCTATTTTATACATATTAGTGTGTAAATATATATTTTCTGAGTCTTAATATATAGAAAATAACTAAATCCCTTAGACCTCCTAATGAAGTCTAAAAATGTCTCTTTTCTAACACATTCTATTTTGTATTATAGTTTCTTTTTCTTTTCCCTAATTTTAAGTACATGATCCGATAAATGGTTTAGTTTAAATGTAAGGACATTTAAATTGCTACCGTTCTAGGATTTAGTTGAGTAGAGACTTTTCTAGCTTTATCTAACAAAACAAGGAGAAACTGAATTCTTTCAGGAAAATAAACTTAACACAATTTATAAACTAATTATACCAGAACACACAGACACACACACCACTGAACACCCCAAATTTTGTTAATCGGTCTTCCACTGACCTTGTCCTACAATTATGTTTTGAGACTCTCTTATACAAAAATATCTTTTTTAAAAAACAATGTTTTTAAAAAAGAATTAAATGGAGAGAAAAATAGCCCATGAAAACTAATTCTAAATGAGATATGAACTAAGACTTTTGATTAGGGTTTGCTAGAAGCTGCCATACCTGCTCCAACATCAGGCAATGGGAGAGCACCAAAGCCTCGTAGCTGGGCTCTGGAGATTAGAGGAATGACCACCAATGAATAAATGATTTATAATTTAAGCAAATTTTAAATATTTTCTTTTTATTATTGAGGGAATTATCAGTATAGATAATTTAAATGCCCTTTTATCATAAGCAAAGGATATTTTACAGAAGGTTCCAACTCATTTTATTTATATATATTTAGATAGTATAATATTTAAAATGCTGTAGATGTTGATCAAACTCATTACCTCATTTTGTTTTGTCCCAACTACTCTAATATATAAAAATGTGGGTTTGTGTTTGATCTACACATGGCAAGGCTGAAAGACAGGGAATTGTGGAGAAACAGCTATAGGGAAGTAATTCTATTAAATTTTGCTTTAATGAACCAGGAAATATTTCAAAAAATCCTGATAGTAAATATCTCAACCACTGTAAATTTATGTCTCTATTTTTCTTAGTGACATTTTAAATGTCTAACATCTGTACACTGAGTTTTATTACAAAGAGTAATGTTTAGACAAATTAAACCTAAAATCAACATTTATATGACTATATCCAGTCTCAAGAATAGCAAACAAGTTGGAAGTACTAGTGAGATGATATTCGAGATCTTATTACATCACTATTCATACATGTGGATGTAGAGGAAGTGGCTGGGTCATTTTGATGGTCAAATGTTAGATGTGTTTATACTCAGCTAGATAGTGATTTTCCAATGGGGTATGGATTATAAACAAACAACATATAATTATCTAAAGAGGTTAAGCGTTTAGTGAAGGCAAGGAGAAGCTAGTCTTGAATGAGAATGAGGAAAACATATGTGTTTTGTTTTTAGTAAAGTCATATATTTAAAAAAAATATTTTATTTATTTATTTATTTTTGGCTGTGTTGGGTCTTCGTTGCTATGTGCAGACTTTCTCTAGTTGCGGCGAGAAGGGCCTATGCTTCATTGCGGGGCGTGGGCTTCTCATTGTGATGGCTTCTCTTGTTGCAGAGCACGGGCTCTAGGCGTGTGAGTTTCAGTAGTTGTGGCATGTGGGCTCAGTAGTTGTGGCACACGGGCTTAGTTGCTCCACGGCATGTGGGATCTTCCCAGACTAGGGCTTGAACCTGTGTCCCCTGCATTGGCAGGCGGATTCTTCATGGCACCATCAGGGAAGTCCTAGTAAAGTCATATTAATTAATATTTACTATGACTATGAATTAACCTCTTACCAAACAGGCCTCGTGGACTAGCAGTGTGCTTGTGGTTCTGGACAGAGATGGAGATTTACAAAGTTTTTGCTGAAAGTGGAGCTAGAGTGGACCCTGAGACTCTGAAGATCTGATTAATATAGTATTTAGGAGGGAATCTGGAGTTGAAAGTCAAGCAGTTATTCCAGCTAAAGGATCAATCTGGAGAAACTGGGCACAGACAGAGAAATTGGACGTGAGGCAAATGGAGTGACTCAAAGGAATGTAGACCAAACAAGGGGTTCCTGGCAATATTCCATGAGACTTAAGTGCTGGTGTTTTATAACCCGTGACTCCTCTATAGGTGATGAGGAAGCCAGTTGTTAAGGTGCTGTGATGGCTCATTATAAACCAGAGGATGCAAAATATCATATTTTGTTTGATGGATATAATACCTACCCACAGAGTGACTTAAAAGAAATTTGCATTAGTTGCCAGCATTTAAAGATAAAAGCACTAAAGATATTTTACCTCTCAATTTACAGCTTTTCTGAAAACACCAAAAGATCTGTTATCACTGACCTTGCTGTCATACTTGGTACTGATAGTTTTAGGCTGTCACACTCCTGCCTCTTGCAATGGACATGCACTCTCTTGTCTGCCACAGTCCCTGCCATTCCCCACCATCCCTGACTCCATGGACAGGAGACAGCTGCCTTTTACCATCATACACATTTTGTTGTTTTGCCTGTGATAGAATTAAGGCAAAACTGAGATATTTCTTAAATCCATTTTTAAAAAAAAGACTTTTATTACAAAACATTTCAAACATATAGAAAAATAGATAGAATAGTTAAATAATTCCCCATGACCCTATTTCATGGTTTAACTGTCATTACTCAAGTGTAATCTTGTTTCATCTATATTAGCACCCACTTCCTTCCATTGTATTATTTAAAAGAAAATCCCTGACATCCTATCATTTTATCTGTAAATATTTTAGCATGTAACAATAAAAGATGGGGACCCTTTTATAAATCATATAGCTATAATAAGATAGTCACACCTAAGCATTAGCAATAAGTATTTAATATCATCCAATACCAAATTTCCAATTGTCTCATAAATACAGTTTAAATCTGGATTAAAATAAGGTCTACACAAGGTAATTGATTGATATATCTTTTAAATCTCTTCTCATTTATAGCACCTCTTAGTCTCTTAGTCTCTGTCTCTCCCTCTCCTTCTCTTCTTTTCTCTCTCTCCCCTCACTCTCCCCCACCCTACTCATCTCTTTCTTCTGGCTATTTATTGTTAAAAAAAACCTGGTTGATTGTTTTGTAGAATTTCTCACAGTCCAAAATTTGCTGATTGCCTGTCCAGGGTAAAATCTAGCATGCTTCTCTATCATCTGTATTTCCTTTAAATTGGCTTGAAATTTTTGGAAATAGTATTTCATAGGTGGTGGTATATTCTGTCTATCAGGAGGCACATAATGTTAGGGTCTCTGTCTTTCTCTCACTAGCAGTTGTTAGTGCTCAATGCTTAGATCCATCAATTCATTAAATGTTGCAAAATGTTGATAGTCTAATAAATAGTCTAATAAATGCTTGATTCTCTCCCTCTGTTTACAAGTTTCTCAAAATAATTAACATCCTCCATTTGAGACTAATTTTTTTTGTATTACAACTCATGTGTTCAAACATATTTATGATGTTTCAGTCCGTTGCAGTTATTATCCATATTGACGCTCATAGTTTTTTGTTTTTGCTTAGTATGGCTCTTGAGTATTTTTGACATAACCCTAGCAAACTTTGAAAATGTCTTTTTTATCTGTTGGACAAAATATTCTAAGGTCATATTGTACATTTTCAGTTCAGATATGGAGCCAGCCATTTCAGGAGTCTTGACTCCTTTGAGTGGGAATTGATATTTAAAGAACATAATCTGAAGTTGGGAGCAATTCTCTATCAAAGTAAGAAAGTGAAAGATAGCTCAGAGGACCTTGTGTTAATTTTCCTTTTTCTTAATCAGATCTCACCACTTGTGGCTACATCATCTGGAACAGGTGACATGTGAGGAGTCAGCAGAAGGAGAGGAGAGACTGTGAAGAACTCACACACACAATTACATGTCCAGAATTGGAAATTACACATATTTCTTCAGCTCACAGCCCACTGGCCAGAATTAGTCAAATAGCTCCATCTAACTATAAGGGAGATAAGAAATGTAATTCTCTCATACTTGGACCGGAAAGGCCAAAACAACTGCATAGGATCTTCTGGGATTAGTTTCCCTGAAAACAAACTCTGAGGTGGAGATTTTTATGCATAAAGTTTATTGGGAAGTGCTCTTAGAAACATCTATAAGAGAGTGAAGGAAGCGAGTTTGGACAGAGGGAGAGTGTGAACTGTGCTACCTAGCAGCAGAGACCAGAGGTGATGTTTTGGGGGAGCTCTGGAGTTGAGTTGGCCCTTCAGAGTTGTCTGAATTAAGACAATATGGTTGGGCCTTGGTACCCTAGCATCAAGTTATTGGATGCAGACTGCCTTTAGCTTCAAGTTTAACAGGGATGTGTTTTGTTCCCTGATGGATTACTATCTGTAAAACCCATCAAATAGGTTAAATCATATTAATCTTAATATATCATACTAATTTAATCTATTTCAAGATTGATATTTGTTTTCTCATTTAGTGAGAATTTTGGGAGTCTAATCATATTTGCTTTAAGTCACTAAGGACTTATAGGACAAAAATTTTTTCATTAAAATTTTACCATTATGTATGTTGCAGAAGAGACTTTTATTTTTGTGATTATTAAGCTTTCAGTTAATAGTCTCATCCTGTAGGAAAAGATTGATGGTTTATTTATTTCTAATCTTAGAAATTCCATCTTTGCCAGAAAACCACTAGTCTCAAAACAACAGAGAAATTGTGTCATCTGCCTACAGTGTCAGTATTTGTATTTCTATTTTTATTTCTGGGGTGTGCAGTGATATTAGTAATGAGAAGTATATTATCATACCAGAGGTTTAAAAGAGAAAAATGATGAAAATGCTGGAAAAATGCCACAACCTGGTAAAATATTTCTTAAAGTTTAGAAGAAACGTTTTTTCTTTATATGCACTATTTTGTATATAACTATGGAAAAGTAAAGAAGAGTACGGAGAGGCAAGAATTGTAGTTTAAAAAAATGTTATTTATAGGTTCTTATTATACAGTTACCTATCAAATGGATTATTTCCTACCCCCAAGAATAAGCAGAAGAAACTTATTAGAATATGATATATATATTTGAAATATATATATATATTTTCAATATATATTTTCAATATATATTTTGAAATATATACAACTTTTTAAAAAGACAAATACCCAATTTTATTTTATTTTATTAAACAATTTTTAAAATTTTAAATTTATTTTTAATTTTTTGTCTGCGTTGGGTCTTAGCTGTGGTACGTGGGAACTTTCGTTGTGGCGTGAGGGCTTAGTTGCCCCGCCGCATGTGGGATCTTAGTTCCCCGACCAAAGATTGAACCTGCGTCCCCTGAATTGGAAGGCGGATCCTTAAACAATGGACCACTAGGGAAGTCCCTATATACAACTTTTAAGTAAATATTTTTTTGGCCAAGACCTACTATTAAGTGGTCATAATTTATTACAATTCTCTTATGAAATTACTTTTATCTCTATATTTGCTTTATGCAGCTGCTTAAAATGAGTTTACAAACATGGTAGCAAAGTGTATTCACTAGTAGTGCTAGTAGAGTAGCCAATAGTCACATGTAGCTATTTATCATGTGAAATGTTTTAATCTGAATTGAAATGTATTGTAAGTGGGAAATACTAGATTTTAAAGTCTTACTATGAAAAAAATTTCATTAATAATTTTTTATTGCTTACATGTTGAAAATAATATTTGAATACATTGGGTTAAATAAATATACTATTAACATTAATTTTACCTGTTTCTTTTATTCTTTTTAATGTGGCTACTAAAATTTTTAAAATTATACATGTGACTCAAAGTTACGTTTCTCATTACATTTCTATTAAACAGTGTGATCTAGATGCTTTAGTTTCTTTTTCTTTCCTATTTTATTGTGAAAGTCTTCAAACAAATAGAAAGTTGAAACAATTATACAGTGAACATCCATATCCTGTACCATCAACATTTTACTATATTGGTTTTGTCACGTGTCTAACCATCTATCTATTTTTTCCATTCATCCACCCATCCATGTCACTTTTTTTTTTTTTTTGCCTTGCAGCATGGCTTGCAGGGTCCTAGACTAGGGATTGAACCCAGGCCATGACAGTGAAAGACTGAGTCTTAACCACTGGACTGCCAGGGAACTCCCCCATGTCACTTTTTGACGTATTTTAAAGTACGTTGTAGACATTACTATATGTTCCTCCAGTTTCTTCAGCATGTAGAAGCTTTAGTTTTGGACTCTATTAAGAATTAATAATCCCTTGAGTCATGTTTCTGCTTCTTTAGATTTGATTGTGTTAATGTTCAGAGACATAAACAGACTAAATGTATCAAATTGGATTTAATAAATCTTCTGACTAAAAGGAACATTTAATCTCTGTTGACATTAAAGTACAGATCTAGATTACTCAACAAATATTTTGAAACCTTATAACATTAAATACTGATTAGAAAAAAAAATTCTACCTTTTTCTGAGCATAAGGTCCAGTCTGTGTTCCATGCTAATTGTGTGACCACGGATGGTCCTATAACCTCTTTGAGCCTCTGCTCTCAATATAGTGCGTATTTCACAAGATTACAGAGATTAAATGAAATAATATGTGTTACTGATTTGCTGGAGGTTTTGGCATATACTAACTTTTAAAAGAAAGCTTAATGGAAACAAAGGTAAAATATTAGGAGTATTTTGTCCAGCAGATGGATCAAGAGATCCCTTGACAGTTTAGGAAGTATAGGAATATCTCAAATAGAAAACTAAAAGTTCTTATAGACTGTTCATCATTTGTAAATATACTCAGAAAGGCAAATATTATGTAAAACCCTCAAAAGAAATGTATATTAAATTCTTCCTTATTTTACTTATAAATATCTTATAGAACTATTCTAAGACTTCTGTCAACATTTACCAGATTGAACTTCCTAAACAATTTGGACCTGTGCCTGTGTTGGGTTTGGGGACTTGAAGAGAAAATGTGTTTACAAAATTTCTGGTGATTCACTAACAGATGATGTGCTGGTTAAAAGGCTAGCACAGTCAAAAAACTGATAGAAAATAGAAGATTTAGCTGTGCTGTTTTCCACTTTCTGTGTATAGCTAAATGGTCAAACTACATTAAATATCCTTTAAAATTCTAATTATTTTGATTTTTTTTACCTTTATCAAACTAACACATGCACATAATTTTAAAAAGGCTTAACAAACAAATAAAACCAAAGGTTCCTTCTTTTCATAGATTCCTTGATTTTACTACTCATTAAAGGCAACCATTTTAAACTTTTAAACAATTTTGTAGTTTTTACTTACATATTCCTAAACACTGTTAAAGTATTGATAGTTCTTGCTTCATTCAGTTTAGATGTTTCTAATATTTAATATTAGATATCTAATATTTATAAATATAAATATCTAATATTTCTAATATCCAATATTTAGATATTTCTAAATATCTAGATATTAGATATTTCCAAAGTAGGTAGGGATTTTAGTTCTTTTACATTCTCTTTATTATTTCCACATCTTCTCAATATATTTATAACTCAACTTGTAAAATCCATAGTTAGAATTATTGTTATGACTATGCAATTTTTTTCATTGCTTAGCTAAATAGTGTGAGTTCTTTTCTTACATTTAAAAATTTTTCCTGGAGTTAATCATTGCTTCATATTTTTTCATTTATTTGGTTTCTTTGAACCAGGAGTTAAGTTTTCTTCCCCCTCCAACAGTTCTCCAAAATGTTTCTCAGTAGATTTTCTGCAATTAAACTTGTCAAATAATCTTTCATTTACTTTTTTTAGTGAAAGACTTTTCTCTTGAAACCATCCATCCTTTCACTCTAGTCTGGAACAATAGCTATATAGGCTTCCCTTTGACTTTGGAATATTCTTCATGTATCTCTAATGTTTGACTTCAATTTCCCAGGACTCATGTTTTCTTCTTCTTTGTTTAATCACACATTTTAGATTTTTGTTTTTGTTTTTACTTGGACATGCTGTGTGGCATGCAGGATCTTACTTTCTGAGCTCCCCAACCAGGGATTGAACCCATGTCCCCTGTAGTGGGAGCACGGAGTCCTAACTGCTAGGGAATTCGATCATACATTTTAGAACAGAAATTTTTCTAATAGCTTCCTGAAAAAAGGTAAAAGAGAAATACATGTTTTGAATTTTTGAGTATTTGAAAAAGTCTTTATTTTTGCCTTACATTTGATTAATATTTTGGTTGGCTGTAGAATTTAGGATTAAAAATCATTTTCAAATAATTCTGAAGGCATAGTTTTGTCTTTTAGCATCTAGTGTTATGGAAGAGAAACCCATTCCCAGTCTTCTCATGTAATTTTATTTTAAAAAAAATTTAGAAGCTGTTAGGATCTTCTTTTCAACTTCTTCTTCTTCTTCTTTTTATAGATTTTATAATAAAATGCACTGTTATAAGTCCCCCTGCCCATCTTTAATTTTATTGAACAGTCAGTTGGTCCTTTTTATATAGAGATAATTTTACTTCATTCTGGGAAATATTTTTCTCTTTGATTTTGGGGGGGAATAATTTTCTCCACACTCTCTTTTTTTTAGCTATTTTCAGGATAGGTACTTGTTGAATGTGGGTATCTTGGATCAATTATCCAGTTTTCTTCTTTTGCTTTTCTATTTACCATTATTTTTGTTTTTTGTTATTTTTATAAGGAGTTTAAAATTATTATTTTTATTTTTATTTTATTTTTTATAAAACAGGTTCTTATTAGTCATCAATCTTATACACATCAGTGTATACATGTCAGTCCCAATTGCCCAATTCATCACACTCCCAACCCTACCACCCAGCAGCTTTCCCCCTTTGGTGTCCATACATTTTTCTCTACATCTCTGTCTCAATTTATGCCCTGCAAACCGGTTCATCTGTACCATTTTTCTAGGTTCCACATATATGCATTAATATATGATATTTGTTTTTCTTTTTCTGATTTACTTCACTCTGTATGACAGTCTCTAGATCCATCCACGTCTAACAAATGACCCAATTTCGTTCCTTTTCACAGCTGAGTAATATTCCATTGTATATATGTACCACATCTTCTTTATCCATTCATCTGTAGATGGGCATTTAGATTGCTTCCATGGACCGGCTATTGTAAATAGTGCTGCAATGAACATTGGGGTGCATGTGTCTTTTTTAATTGTGATTTTCTCTGGGTATATACCCAGTAGTGGGATTGCTGGATCATATGGTAATTCTATTTTTAGTTTTTCAAGAAACCTCCATACTGTTCTCCATAGTGCCTGTATCAATTTACTTTCCCACCAACAGTGCAAGAGGGTTCCCTTTTCTCCACACCCTCTCCAGCATTTATTGTTTGTAGATTTTCTGATGATGCCATTCTAACTGGTGTGAGGTGATACCTCATTGTAGTTTTGATTTGCATTTCCCTAATAATTAGTGATGTTGAGCAGCTTTTCATGTGCTTCTTGGCCATCTGTATGTCTTCTTCGGAGAAATGTCTATTTAGGTCTTCTGCCCATTTTTGGATTGGGTTGTTTGTTTTTTTAATATTGAGCTGCATGAGCTGTTTATATATTTTGGAGAATAATACTTTGTCCGCTGATTTGTTTGCAAATATTTTCTCCCATTCTGAGGGTTGTCTTTTCGTCTTGTTTATGGTTTCCTTTACTGTGCAAAAGCTCTTAAGTTTCATTAGGTCTTATTTGTTTATTTTTGTTTTTATTTCCATAGCTCTAAGAGGTGGATCAAAAAAGATCTTGCTGTGATTTATGTCAAAGAGTGTTCTTCCTATGTTTTCCTCTAAGAGTTTTATAGTGTTCGGTCCTACGTTTAGGTTTCATATCCATTTTGAGTTTATTTTTGTGTATGGTGTTAGGGAGTGTTCTAATTTCATTCTTTTACATGTAGCTGTCCAGTTTTCCCAGCACCACTTATTGAAGAGATGGTCTTTGTTCCATTGTATATCTTTGCCTCATTTGTCACAGGTTAGTTGACCATAGATGTGTGGATTTATCTCTGGGCTTTCTATCTTGTTCCATTGATCTATGTTTCTGTTTTTGTGCCAGTACCATATTGTCTTGATTACTGTAGCTTTGTAGTATAGTTGGAAGTCAGGGAGTCTGATTCCTCCAGGTCCGTTTTTTTCCCTCAAGACTGCTTTGGCTATTTGGGGTCTTTTGTGTCTCCATACAAATTTTAAGATTTTTTGTTCTAGTTCAGTAAAAAATGCCATTGGTAATTTGATAGGGATTGCATTGAATCTGTAGATTGCTTTGGGTAGTATGGTCATTTTCACAATATTGATTCTTCCAATCCAAGAACATGGTATATCTCTCCATCTGTTGGTATCATCTTTAAATTCTTTCATCAGTGTCTCATAGTTTTCTGCATACAGGTTTTTTATCACCCTGTAGGTTTGTAGGTTTATTCCTAGGTATTTTATTCTTTTTGTTGCAGTGGTAGATGGGAGTGTTTTCCTAATTTCTGTTTCAGATTTTTCATCATTAGTGTATTGGAATGCGAGAGATTTCTGTGTATTAATTTTGTATCCTGCAACTTTACCAAATTCATTGACTAGCTCTAGTAGTTTTCTAGTGGTCTCTTTAGGTTTCTCTATGTGTAGTATCATGTCATCTGCAAGCAGTGACAGCTTTACTTCTTTTTTTCCAATTTGTATTCATTTATTTCTTTTTCTCCTCTGATTGCCATGGCTCGGACTTCCAAAATTATGTTGAATAATAGTGGTGAGAGTGGACATCCTTGTCTTGTTCCTGATCTTAGAGGAAATGCCTTCAGTTTTTCTCCATTGAGAATGATGTTTGCTATCGGTTTGTCATATGTGGCCTTTATTATGTTGAGGTAGGTTTCCTCTATGCCCACTTTCTGGAGAATTTTTATCATAAATTGGTGTTGAATTTTGTCAAAAGCTTTTTCTGCATCTATTTAGATGATCATATGGGTTTTCTTCTTCAGTTTGTTAATATGGTGTATAACATTGGTTGATTTGCGTATATTGAAGAATCCTTGCATCCCTGGGATAAATCCCATTTGACCATGGTGTATGATCCTTTTAATGTGTTGTTAGACTCTGTTTGCTAGTATTTTGTTGAGGATTTTTGCATCGATATTCATCAGTGATATTGGTCTGTAATTATTTTTTTTTGTAGTATCTTTGTCTGGTTTTGATATCAGGGTGATGGTGGCCTCATAGAATGAGTTTGGGAGTGCTCCTTCCTCCACAATTTTTTGGAAGAGTTTGGGGAGGATGGGTGTTAGCTCTTCTCTAAATGTTTGATAGAATTCATGTGTGAAGCCATCTGGTCCTGGACTTTTGTTTGTTGGAAGATTTTTAATCACATTTTCAATTTCATGACTTGTGATTGGTCTGTTCATATTTTCTATTTCTTCCTGATTCACTCTTGAAAGGTTATACCTTTCTAAGAATTTGTCCATTTCTTCCAGCTTGTCCATTTTATTGGCATAGAGTTGCTTGTAGTCGTCTCTTAGAATGCTTTGTATTCCTGTGGTGTCTGCTGTAACTTCTCCATTTTCATTTCTCATTTTATTGATTTGAGTCCTCTTCCTCTCTTTCTTGATGAGTCTGGCTAGTGGTTTACCAATTTTGTTTATCTTCTCAAAGAACCAGCTTTTAGTTTTTTTGATCTTTGCTATTGTTTTCTTTGTTTCTATTTCATTTATTTCTGGTCTGATCTGTATGATTTCTTTCCTTCTGCTAACTTTGGGTTTTGTTTCTTCTTCTTTCTCTAGTTCCTTTAGGTGTAATGTTAGATTGTTTATTTGAGATTTTTCTTGTTTCTTGAGGTACGCTTGTATAGCTATAACCTTCTCTCTTAGAACAGCTTTGCTACATCCTATAGGTTTTGGATCATCGTGTTTTCATTGTCATTTGTCTCTAGGTATTTTTTGATTTCCTCTTTGATTTCTTCAGTGATCTCTTGGTTATTTAGTAACGTATTGTTTAGTCTCCAGGTGTTCGTGTTTTTTACGTTTTTTTCCCTGTAATTGATTTCTAATCTCAGAGCATTGTGGTCAGAAAAGATGCTTGATATGATTTCAATTTTATTAAATTTACTGAGGCTTGATTTGTGACCCAAGATGTGACCTATCGTGGAGAATATGCCATGTGCACTTGAGAAGAAAGTGTAATCTGTCTTCATTTCTTTTCATTCTTTTTTCTTTATTCTGTTCCTCAGCAGTTAATTCCACCATTCTGCCCTCCAGGTCACTTGTCCATTCTTCTGCCTCAGTTATTCTGCTACTGATGCCTTCTAGTGTAGTTTTCATTTCAGTTATTGTATTGTTCATCTCTGTTTGTTTGTTCTTTAATTCTTCTATGTCTTTGTTAAACATTTCTTGCGTCTTCTCAATCTTTGCCTCCATTCTTTTTCCGAGGTCCTGGATCATCTTCACTATCATTATTCTGAATTCTCTTTCTGGAAAGTTGCCCATCTCCACTACATTTAGTTGTTTTTCTGCAGTTTTATCTTGTTCCTTCATCTGGTACATAGCCCTCTGCCTTTTCATTTTGTCTATCTTTCTGTGAATGTGGTTTTTGTTCCACAGGCTGCAGAACTGTAGTGCTTCTTGCTTGCACTGTCTGCCCTTTCGTTTTTGGTTTTTAATTCTATTTTTTCTAGGAGATTTTCTTGACTTTTTGCTCTAATTCATTTATTGACTATTTATTTGGGTATCTTTTTTAATGTCCAAGACCACTTTTTTTTGTTTTATTATTTTTCCTATTTTCGTGGAATCCTAATCTCTTTCAGAAAAGTAAAACAACTCATCTTTGAGAATATTAATATAATTTCTTCAAATTTTTCTCCTTTCATTTCCTAAATCAGTTTAGCAGTCTCTGTAGTAAACTTCACAGTTAGTTTTGGTATTGTCTTTTGTGTTTCAGATTGCCTTTTAACATTCTCTGAAAATCAATAGATATTCAAGAGTGAAGCACCAATTGAGGGCTTAGAAGCTCTTTGTGTTGGGACAGATTGTCATTTGGACTGATGTACCTATGGGATTTTTGTAGGCTGTGTTTAGTGTTTCCAGGGAAAAATTCTCCAGAATCCTCCTCTGAGGTTGTAAATCTGACAGCCAGCATTTGGGGTGGGGTAGGTCCCAGAGCTGTTTAGCTCACAGTAAAGTATGTAGAGTTTTACTAAATTCCATCTTACCTTACCAATATCTTACTCCCAAATTGCTTTGGGTTTTGTTTTCCAACTTTGAAACAATTCAGATTCAATTTCTCTTAGGGAAAAGAATAATAAATTCATTTCTTGCAGTGTGCTTAAGGGGTAATTACCTAATATCACAGAGAGGAGGTAAATTGACTCTTATTGCTGTTTTTAAAGTTTCATAGATATTTCTGTTGTTTTCAAATCCCTGACATGCCTACCTTTAGAAATACCTGATACCTCTAATTATTGAGACATTGGGGGTATCTGAATACAAACTACATCAGGATTGCATCAGGATTCTTTGTCCTAAGCACTTGGCTTTGAACTCTCTCCCTGCTGCTGAGGCATATTCCATTTCTTTATCTGCTTTCTAAGTTTATAACCTATTGTGGATGTGATTACAGATGTCTCCTGTCTCCTACTTATATGAAAGAGAGAATTTGTACTTCTGTTTCTTGTCCTTTTTTGCATTTTGGAGGGTATTTTTAAGACAAGAAATAAGAGGAGTTTACCTAACCACCCAATTTTATTTATTTATTTATTTGTTTGTTTGTTTATTTATTTTTTATAAATGTATTTTTTAGCTGTGTTTGGTTTTCATTGCTGTGCATGGTCTTTCTCTAGTTGTGATGAGCAGGGGTTTCTCTTTGTTTTGGTACTTGGGCATTTTTTTTTTTTTTTTGTACGGCAGGCACAGGGTTTACTAGAAGCACAGTATGTGTGGGAGAGCACACAAAGAAGCAGCTTATTTAAGGTGGAAGTGAAAGTTACACACTTGGAGAAGAAGAGTGTGGGCATCTTTGTGAGGAAGGGGCGTCTGCTTGGGCTTCTCATTGCTATGGCTTCTCTTGTCGCTAAGCATGGGCTCTAGGCACATGGGTTTCAGTAGTTGTGTCATGTGGGCTCAGTAACTGTGGCTTGTGGGCTTTAGAGAGCAGGCTCAGTAGTTGTGCCGTATGGGCTTAGTTGCTCCGTGGCATGTGGGATCTTCCCAGACCAAGGAATGTACCCATGTCGCCAGCATTGGAAGGTAGATTCTTAAACACTGCACCACCAGGGAAGTCCTAACCACCCAATTTTAAATACTTACTTTCTTCTTCATCTTTGTTTTTTAATTCTCTCTTTATGTCATCTTTTTCTTAGTCTTCTCTTTTTTCTTACCTTAAAGGGTACATTACTTTTAATTATTTCATCTATTTGTTGACTAAATAATTATTGTCTCCATATATGGTTATTGCTCACTGCTAAGTAAATGCTTTTTTCACAGAGAGGTGGTCTTAACTTGATTTTTACTTTCTCCTGGAAACTTTGCTCAAAACTTTAAAACTAGGATAGATTCTATTTTTATGTAATTTTAATATCATTGTAACATTTACTATATTATATTGAAATTACCTGTTTCCTTGTCTTTCTGAAACTTCACTAAGTGTAGGAACTGCATCTTGTTCATTACTGTATCCCCAATGTTTAGCTCAATTACCTCAAATATAGTAGGCATTTGGGAGATATTTGTTGACTTAATGAATGTTAAAATGCATAGATAACTTGTATTAGTGTAAGGCAGTTAAACATTTTATTTCATTAGACTTACTATTATTATTATTTAGATCATTATAGGAAATGGTGAAAACTAAAAATTTTAAAGATCATCTCTTGTACTAATAATCTTTTTACTCTTTTACTGTAATTAGTGAAAATGAAACTTCTTGAATGTTTCAAGGAATGCCTTTAAACAATTTCATTAATACTTCTTTATAGTTTTCATTGCAGCTTTGTTAGCCCAACTTGTTTTAAACTTCTATAACTTTGCTTTTCAGCTCTTAATTCTAGTGTGTGTTTAGAATTTTGATATATCGCATGCTTTTCTCCTCACTGGGAAGAACTTCATGAGAGAAAGGAGGCAGGCATTGTAGTATATGCTTCATACAGGGATAAAAAGAACAAAAAAAACTGTGAGTGGTAAGATTTACATGCATGAGGTATTTATGCTAGAATGAAAAATCCTTCACACTATCACATATAATTATGATTATCTCTCCCAGATTATTTCTTGGCTTACAAAACAAAATGCTTTCCCAGGCTAAACTTCAAAGCAGGTAGTGACTTCAAAGACATAGAAATTTAGCACAGACAAAAAAAAAAAAAAAGACAGAAAAGAAAAAAACAAAGCAAAACAAAAAGAGAGAAAGAAAGATGGTTCAGAGGTAAGAGAAATAACAAAAATCCTGGTTATCCTAAAACTAGCTTTTACAAGTTTTACTAAGAAAACTTTGAAAGTCAATTAAAATAATGTAACTTAATAATACATTGAAAGTGAGAGCCGGACGGGCACTGGGCGACTCTGTGCCTTGCAGAGGAAAAATAATTAAACATGGGCAAAGGAGATCCTAAGAAGCCGAGAGGCAAAATGTCATCATATGCATTCTTTGTGCAAACTTGCCGGGAGGAGCACAAGAAGAAGCACCCAGATGCTTCCGTCAACTTCTCAGAGTTTTCTAAGAAGTGCTCAGAGAGGTGGAAGACCATGTCTACTAAAGAGAAAGGAAAGTTTGAAGACATGGCAAAGGCGGACAAGGCCCGTTATGAAAGAGAAATGAAAACTTATATCCCTTCTAAAGGGGAAACAAAAAAGAAGTTCAAGGATCCCAATGCACCCAAGAGGCCTCCTTCGGCCTTTTTCTTGTTTTGTTCTGAGTATCGTCCAAAAATCAAAGGAGAACATCCTGGCCTATCCATTGGTGATGTTGCAAAGAAACTGGGAGAGATGTGGAATAACACTGCTGCAGATGACAAGCAGCCTTATGAGAAGAAGGCTGCTAAACTGAAGGAAAAGTACGAAAAGGATATTGCTGCATACCGAGCTAAAGGGAAGCCTGATGCAGCAAAAAAGGGAGTTGTCAAGGCTGAAAAAAGCAAGAAAAAGAAGGAAGAGGAGGAAGATGAGGAAGATGAAGAGGATGATGAGGAGGAGGAAGATGAAGAGGATGAAGAGGAGGAGGAAGATGATGATGATGAATAAGTTGGTTCTAGCGCAGTTTTTTTTTCTTGTCTATAAAGCATTTAACCCCCCTGTACACAGCTCACTCCTTTTAAAGAAAAAAATTGAAATGTAAGGGTGTGTAAGATTTGTTTTTAAACTGTACAGTGTCTTTTTTTTGTATAGTTAACACACTACCGAATGTGTCTTTAGATAGCCCTGTCCTGGTGGTATTTTCAATAGCCACTAACCTTGCCTGGTACAGTACGGGGGTTGTAAATTGGCATGGAAATTTAAAGCAGGTTCTTGTTGGTGCACAGCACAAATTAGTTATATATGGGGATGGTAGTTTTTTCATCTTCAGTTGTCTCTGATGCAGCTTATATGAAATAATTGTTCTGTTAACTGAATACCACTCTGTAATTGCAAAAAAAAGAACAAAAGTTGCAGCTGTTTTGTTGACATTCTGAATGCTTCTAAGTAAATACAATTGTTTTTATTAAAAAAATAATAATACATTGGAAAGGAGCATCAGATAATAATCACTCACGTTATGTTAATACTTTGTGATTTTCTTAAGAAACCCAGCTAGCTTTATGTTCTTTTAATTTAACAGTATGTAGAATTTAATGTTTACTTGGATTCTGAAATGGAGATGAAAGCATAATACAGTGCACCACACTTAATAAACGACTATAAACATGGCCCAGATAAAGTAGTTTTGTATTGTCACTGGTAGAAATACCTTTTGAGATGTCCAAAAGGATTTTTAAATGCATTAATTTAAGCAACTGAAATATTCATTTTTGATGTTAGCACTGTGAGCAGGTTGTCTCTTAAACATGCTTGATTAAAAAACAGTTTAGCTTAGCTCAGTGTTTTGCTCATCAAAGGGATAAAGCATTACTGGAGAGTTTCATGAAAAATCTTCTTAAATACCAAGAATACAGTTAGCTATGTCCCTAAAGTAATGTTTCCCAGTTCCCGTTATACTTATGTGCATATACAATAACAGTAAAATAAAAGGAAGCCTGGGATATATTTAGATTTAGAATACAATAAAAGGAAAGGGGACAGGATACATTTTATAAAATTAACCCCTAAAGATTATCTTTATTTTACATGAATACATGCTCATTAAGGAACGTTTAGCAAAAATAAACAAACAGGTCTTCCCTGGTGGCGCAGTGGTTAAGAATCAGCCTGCCAGTGCAGGAGACACAGGTTCAATCCCTGGTCCAGGAAGATCCCATATGCTACGGAGCAACTAAGCCCATGCGCCACAACTACTGAAGCAAGCTCACCTAGAGCCCATGCTCCACAACAAGAGAAGTCACCACAATGAGAAGCCTGTGCACTGCGACGAAGAGTAACACCTGCTCACCACAAGTAGAGAAATCCTGTGCACAACAATGAAGACCCAACATAGCCAAAATAAAAATAAATAAATAAATAAAATAAACAAACAAGGAGGAAAAAAATCCCAAAATGCTCAGAGTTGCAATTTATATCCACACAACTACTGTTAACATTTTAGCAGATTTTCTTCAAACCATTCTTTTGTATGTATTTATTGTTGATGTTATTTATTTTAAACTTCTGTTGTTGGTTATAAATAACAATCTTTTAACTAAGATAAAGAACAGCAAGAGAAGAAAAAATGGAGGAAGAAATCATGAAGAAATGGGTCTAGAAAGGGAAGAGAAAAAATTTGCTTCAGGTACTTTCCGAATAATGAACATTGTTTTCTAATGACAGTCTGAAAAATGTACAATCAATGTACAGACCCAGAAGCTGTGAAACTACTGAACAATCAAGTCTGCAGAATTGAAATGCAACACAATGTTATTTGGGCTTCTTTTCCATAGGAATAAAATAAAATAAAACAAAATTAAATTAAATTAAATGTGCCTCTTAAAATAAAATGCACATTTGAAAAACAATTGACTGATTCTACCTTATGTACGAGATGTCATACAGACATCATTTAAAAGTCCATAAATATTTATTAATCCACACAGCCTGACCCAAAGTAGACTCTAAAAATATTTTTTGAGGAAATGAATAATATTTTTAACTGCAATAGACTGTGAAAATAATATAATTGTTGATCTGTATTCAAAAAGACCTTATAATATTGTTGGGAAGATAAGTCAACACATGAAAATATGAAATGTGAAAATGAGAATATAGAGTAGTTCAGAGAAGGCAAAGGCCACCAAGGCATGGAGCTGTAAGAAACAAGTCATGGAGAAAGAGTTAAGAAGGATTAAGAGAGACTTAAAACTAAGTAAATTTATATTTTTTAGCTTCCTGACTTGAAGAGGTAGAGATATCAGTATGGGAACAATAGCAGGAGCAAAACTTGAGAGAAGATATGGGACGTGATGTGTCTAGAAAACAGTATGAAATTAGAAGACTAATGTAAGAATGATGCGCTGAATGCTTAGGTCAAGGGATAGAGCTACAAGACAGCTCTCATGAGATAAGCAGACATCAAATAAATACTTATAATCGTGATGAAATTTACAAAGCTGAACTTGTGTGCCAGGTTTCTATGAGTGTAATTGGCACATTAAACACACAGGATGAATGCATGTACAGACAATGCACCTTTATGTTGTCTCCCATTATCCCTTTAATGTGGTGGAAAGTGATCTTCTCCTGTTCCTATGAAAACACTGGTAGTGTCATTTTTCTCTTATGGTCACTTTATTTATTTATTTATTTTTCATTTAATTAATTAACTAATTTATTTTTGGCTGCATTGGGTCTTTGCTGCTGCACGCAGGCCCTCTCTAGCTACAGCGAGTGGGGGCCACTCTTCGCTGTGGTGGGCAGGTTTCACATTGCAGTGGCTTCTCTTGTTGTAGAGAACGGGGTCTAGGAGTGTGGGCCTCAGCAGGTGTGGCACGTGGGCTCAGTTGTTGCAGCTTGCGGGCTCTAGAGAGCAGGCTCAGCAGTTGTGGTGCACGGGCTCAGTTGCTCTGCGGCATGTGGGAACTTCCCAGACCAGGGATCGAGCCCATGACCCCTGCATTGGCAGGCGGACTCTCAACCACTGCGCCACCAAGGAAGCCCTTATGGTCATTTTAAATTGCAAATACTTTCCAAATCAGAGTGCTTGTCCCTTGTAATAATCAAAGTTTCCAAGTCCATTCAATGTACAAGCTATTCCCTTCCCCCATTTAGAATCTCTGCAGGGGAGCAGCATTTTGTTTTCTTTTCTCTTTGTCATTCAATTCCTTACCCTTTTACTCGTTCTTGTTTCTGACTCTTCTGAGGAAGGGAGGAGAGGGCAGGGGAACAGAAAAATTCTTATTTGACTGAGACTATCCTAACCCTACTTCTTGGTTTCTGGGTCTGTCCCATCTCTAAAGCTGACTCCATAGAGGATGTTTTTGTGTGCTCTTAGTAGGGCCTCTCACTGGTGCTTTCCTTGCATGAGATGATATATTCTCCTCTTGCAGGTTGCATACACCTTCCTCATACCCTAAGTATGTCAGGATTCCTTTAGCTTCTCTCCGCTGAGGTCTTCTATCCTACCCCTGCCTCTAGATGACCTTGTGAGACAAGACCTAAGTCAACTCCACATCTGTTTTCTGTTGTGCATGTCTCACAGCTGATTTTGAGGGCCTTTACACAAGCTTTGCCTTTATAGATTCCGGGAGTGCAGGCTGCCACCAAAGCAGCCTCCTCTCCTTCATCTCATCTCTTAGCATATAGACCATCTCTTATCCCCTTTGTACTTTCTAGACAGCATGTAAGACACCAGTCTTCTATGCCTTTGTAACTGTAGGTGACAAATAGTGAGTCCTTTAAAAGGTCTCCTTGAAGCCTCTCACACTAGGTTTGAGATTGATGGAGAGACCTTCCCCATTGATGGACACTGGTCTCACTGCCCAGCTATTCCCAAGAAGTCATCTTCAAAAATTCTTTCTCTTAATATGAGTGAGAACCTGAAGAGTCACAAAACAGATTTTGATATTTTTTTTCTAAAAGTTTCCATCTTGGCTTGGCACCTCACTTTGGTATATTTTTAGGGTTCGGCTAAAACTTCCATGTAAATTCTCTTCCAGAAGCATATAACGGGGTACCTAACATAGTCTGTGGGACCAGGCAGAATTCTCCTGAGGAAATGAAAAGAGCAATTTCATAGAATTCAGTAAAAGAGTAAAAGAGAAGATTGCTCCACAGTGCTAGAGGCTTCCAGGAAGGTAAACGAAAGAAGCACTGAAAAGAACCCATTTTCTCTGGTAGCAAAAATGTTACTGTGAAGAAATGGAGGAAAAAATCTAATTCTCTGAGGTTGAAGAAAGGGGGGGGAAATAAGGAAATGGAGACCCCCAAGTGTAAGGAAATGGAGACCACAAAATCTGAAACTTCAGAAATCTTGAAGTGAAGAGAGGAAAGAGTTGGGAATTCTTTGTAAATGGGAGAAGCAGAAGACATTTAAGTGCTGTGAGAAGGAGTCAGTAAATAAAAAGGATACCAGAGAGAGAAGTGATCATCTAAAGAAAGACGGCTGAATAGGCTAAAATCTAGAGTTGAGGTAATGATTAGCCTTGGGCAGAAGAAATGCCTCTTAAGCGAGTACCAGGAGGAAAGACTCAATGCATATTTAGGGCAAATTTGAAAATTTGGCATTTGAAAGCTGAAGGATTTATTGCATGATGGCTTCTATTTTCTCTGCTTAATAGCCAAGTCATGGAATAGAGGACTTTTGGGGGGAATTGAGAAAAATAAAGAGAACTTGAATAACAAAAGATCTTAAATATACTTTTATATATAGATTTCACATTGTAAGAGAGACACGATTCAGAGGAAAAATATAAAACCTAGAAATATGGGGTTATTTTGATGAATAATTTTAATTAGTGCTTACTCTGCTCAAGAATCTGTGCTAAGCACTTTACAAACATACATCCAATTTCCATTGCTACTCCTAGACTACAGCTGGCTTGCCATCCACTTTTGCTCCTATAAATTATTCTCTATACAACAGCCAAGATGGGGCTTTTCAAAATACAAACCATGTCATGCCCCACTTAGGACCTAGCATGGCTTCTATGTGCCTAAAGAAAAGTCCTGCATTTTCTAGATCTTTCCCCACCTTCAACCTCACCTTTTCCTTTGTTGTGTGTGACATTGATTTGAAATTACTGTCAATAGATCTATATTCATTTAATTTAAATTTTCTAACAGGTTTTTTACAGGAATATGAAAAAGCTATTGATTTTTATTTTAGACAGTCTACAAGTAGGTAATATTTCAAAACATCATTTAGGTTAAAATTTTTTTTGCAATACACATATAGAAGGAATGAACCAAAACAAACCAACTCTCCCCCAAACCCTGAATTCCTTTGCCATATAGCTTGACATTTTATTTAGGTTTCAGTAAGAAAAAGAAACTTTATAGAGTGTGATATTCTCCCTTCTACATAGGAATAGAAGAAACCAATACATGGCAGTGAGAATTATGGAAAAATGCCAACATCTAGTTTTCCATTTTCCTAATCATTCAAACTTCTCCTTAAGGTTCTATTTTGCTTTTATGCAGCTCTCAACCTGAGTGAATAAATATTGCGCATAACATCAAGATACATTTTCTGTTTTTGTCTAGTGGTGCTTTTTGTACCACTATATTTAACCTTATTCCATACTTAAATGAACCCATAAATTTGGGGTAACTTTACTTAGCCATTAACATTTTCTGTGAGGATAAAGCATGGCTCCTGAGGTTTCAGCATGGAAAAAATTTTTTCCTTTTCTATCTTTCTTTTTCTTTAAACTCAGTTAAAAATAATTTGTCTGGACATTTTTAAGTCTTAAGATTACCAAAAACAAATAAAGAAGATAATAGAGACATTGGTTTGATTTCAGTGGTTATTTGTATTCTAGCAATTCAAAAATAAAAGTAAAACTGAAAATAATTCCTACTTAAAAATTCTGGGAGAAGACTATTAGAAGATGTTTATTAATTTAGTGTGATCTGTATGAACTGACACCTTTGGCTATTTTGAAAGTTTTGCAATGGGTCAAAAGATTTTCAATTCACATGTCTTAAAGGGAGTATTAGAAAATATGAGGATATTTCAGTAACAAAAGTATCTCAAATTAATCTGTTTGAGACACTCTATGTACATTTTTTATGATTTATGAGCTGCTACTCATTTTTATGAGTTTTTAAGAACTTTCTCTCACCAGCACTCCCTTAAAATATCCCAATAGTTTGTATAACTTTAGCAAATAATACTTCTGTAGTAATTGGCCAGGAAATAAATATCACTCGCAAGGGCCAGAAAATAAATCTTAATTCAACACAGTTAATAGCTTTCTTCTTTTAGTATATATACAGAGATTGATTTTGGCTTTGTTATGGGACATCTGCATCCGAGCATATAATTTGTTCTAACCAATCATTTTCCTACTCTATCTTAATAGCTTTCATGACCTCTACTCACTCAGTAGACTATAAGAGCAGTTACTCTTGTCTTACTGATTTTATATTTGCTTTAGGGGAGACATAAAGGAATAGGAAGAACCAATAAAGATGGTTTAACCAAATGCTAACAGAGCAAATCTGATACATGATAGATGTAGGGCTACTAGTTTAGACAGTCATTTCATCTTCAGGAAGCTACTCTATGGTTTACTCAGAATGCCAGAGGAGATAGGCACCTTTACGCCCCTCTCATACTCTCCAGGTATGATTCCACGGTTTAGAACAGTGGTTCTTAAAATGTAGATGGGGACCAGCAGCATCAGCATCACCTGGAAACTTGTTAAAAGTGCAAATTCATGGGCACCCTCCCAGATTTGCTGATTCAAAACCCCAGAGGGTAGGTCCCAGTAACTTGTATTTTAACAAGGCCTCCAGGCACTTCTGTCCAGTATGCTGCACACAACTCTGGCACAGTTACTAGCGGAGAGATTACAGCTCCATGTAGAAAGACATGATGGATTTATTACATGTGGATGTATTCTGCCTCTTTCTTAGTGAGCCATGCCCTTCCTCTGGGTAGCATACGTGGAGGACATATGCATGCAGCCTTAGATGGGAGAAAAGAGAATAGCCCCCCATCTTCTCTATGTGATCTATACAGTTAAGGATTTTTTGTTACATAAGACAGAAATTCCAACACAAACTGGCTCAAGTGAAAAAGAATATTTATTCACTAAATCACGGACGATCTAAGGATTAATGATAGTCATAGGTAGCATTTATTGAACACTGAGTATGTGTCAGGCACTAGTCTAATTGTTTTGCATGAATTAATTCATTAATACTCACAAAGACTCTTTGAAGATAGTAGCATATCTCCATTTTAGAGATGCAGAAACTGAAGCACAGTAAAGGACTGAGATTCAAACCAAGACAGTGGAGCTGGCTTAGGGCTGGCTTGACCAGAGGTCAAGTCATGACCCTGGAAATCTTTCTGCTCCCAAAGTTGAGCAGAAGTCCTGAGTCTGACTCACATCAGCTAAGAGTCATTGGCTTCTCTCTGAGCCAATCTGAAATATGGCCAAAGGAATGAGAAGTACTGATTAGCTAGGAACAATCAGAGCCCATCCCCAGAGCTGAGAGTGGAGTGAGAAAATCAACTCTGATCACAGGGTACTGTTTTAAGTAAAGAGGGGAAATGGGTACTACAAAGGAGCAGAGAAGATCACCAGAGGCACTGCTTTATTACTCAAGACCTCTTTAGGTTCAAGTGGCATTAGCCTCAAGCAAACTAGCTTTGACAAAGAAGCATTTATTGTGTCATATTGTTGAACCATGAGAAGGAGAGAGTTGCATGAGGACTTGAGGGACAACCACCAATGAGTTGTTGCCAAGACTCCCCCCTTTACATTTCCAGTTGGATTTTTTTTTTATGGACACTATCTATAATATCAAGCAATTTCATTCTCTGGTTCTGAGTTCAAAGATCCTAGAGAGGAGCTCATATTATCTAAGCTTTGATGAAGGGTCCAGCCTTGAGTGACTTAGCAGTGGCTGGATAGCTGAAGTAAAAAGAATAAGGGCTATCTTAAGGTGAGGCCATTGGATGCCTACTCAACAGCCATTCTCTTTTCTTCTCCTTTCAAGTCGAACTCTAATTTTGTTTATATATCTACTTTCCTTTGCACAGTCCTATCCTTGAGGAGTGGTGGCTCTAAGCTCCAGCTCCAAATGTTGAATCACAATTGATAGAAGATAATCCATTGCAGATATTGTTTTAGGAATGAACATATAATCCAGTTCTGGCCAAGGAGATGCAAGGGGACTCTGCTGAAGTGTTTCTTAGATTGGTTTTCCTCACTGATAAAAAGAAATTTATGGGGTCTTAAAAATAAAACACACACACACACAAACTTCTCTAGTTAGCATAAAAGACAACAGCTAAAGACAGAATAAAGGTACTTCTTGAAGTGATCTTGTTCACACCAGAGCTGGATTTTGCTTTTTTTTTTTGCTGTACGCGGGCCTATCACTGCTGTGGCCTCTCCCGTTGTGGAGCACAGGCTCCGGACGCGCAGGCTCAGCAGCCATGGCTCACAGGCCCAGCCGCTCTGCAGCATGTGGGATCCTCCCGGTCCGGGGCATGAACCCGTGTCCCCTGCATGAACCCGTGTCCCCTGCATCGGCAGGCGGACTCTCAATCACTGCGCCACCAGGGAAGCCCTGGCTTTTGCTTTTGATTTGATGACAATTTGTTTATGTCTCAGTTTCATAAATGGTTAGTCATTTCTTCGCCTTTATCTTGAAGTACCCACACATCACGTGTGTTTCCTTTTAAACTTGTATGAGAAAAATGAAATGACAGCTCTGTATGGTTGGCATTATTCATGTCTCCCTGACTCCACCCTCAACTTTCATTTTAGTAGAGTCTGGTACTGGTTGTGTGTTTCCCATAGGCAAATGCTGGATAGTTTCATTATTGTTTTTTATAGAACTTTGTGACCTATGAATAGCTGTCTTCTAAGAATTAATAATTTAGACACACTGATTCAAGTGATCATTATAGCTGGACCATTCTAATGTGTCCCTATTTCACTTTTGCATAAAATAGCTCCTCTTTGTTTCTTTCTTCATGATTGATATAAAAGAAGCTAATTGAGAATAAGTGTGATGATATCAAAGAATACTTTTTCAACAACATGGGTATTATACAAATAAAGAGTAAATATGTGTCAAAGATTTATTTCCTCAATTAAGGAAGCAGGATGGTAAACTGCTACAAAAGGCATTTGAGGAACCGAGCATTGCTATGCACTGAACAAAAAATGTTGGATTTCTCAGTTAAATACAAACTTGGATAACATCATAAAGAGCAATAAAACCATATCCTTTGGTTATAATTTCCAATTTCCAGACATAAATTATTTGCATCTCTAGCAGACAAAATCCACAAGGTAAAATGTAACATTATAGAGTTTGGACTCTGATTGATAATAAAGAGTATGTGAAAGAAAAGTTCATTGCTCTAGAGATTTCAATAGTTCTTAGGTGAATCTATTAAACAGTGCTCCAGTGTGACATTGAAAGCACATGTAATCATCCTTCTACCTTATTTCCAAGATTTTCATATAGTTTAACAGCAATGATGCTACAATGTTGTTATGAAGATTAAATAAAATAATATACATGAAAATGCTTTATACCGTAAAGTCTTATAAAATGTAAAGTGAGTTTTTTGTAGGTTATTACTATAGTTATGCAATATTCCAAAGGCAAGCTTGACACTTGACATAAAGGAGTCAAGTTAGAGTTCGACTTTCATGTTTTTTTGTTTTTTTAGATCCTAAAACAGAGACATCATTGGTGTCTCCAATGGCAGGATGAGAATGAATTTATATCAACTTGGACATGATATGCAGAAAAGATTAGAGGAATCATACATGTTTTTACTACCCCAAGGAGGAACATTGCAAAATAAAATTGTGTTCATTTTGTTGCCCCAACTTGAAGATAATGTTCAGAAAAAACTACGAATGTCCTGCTTTATTAATTCAAGTACTGTGTTGAGCACTAACAAGGTACCCTGTGTGTCTTACTGTGGGGAGACTAAAGGGAATAAGATATTCCTTCTCCACAAGAATCCAGATTTAGCAGCAGAAACTACACAAAAATAACCAGTTGGAACCAAGAGGGAGGGATAATTATTTTGTTTCGAATAATGGAAACATGAAGCTTTGATTAATTTAACTACTGCTTATTTAATCATTTGTAAGTTGGAAGCAGCATTTCTTGTCTTTTACTGGTTACTATTCACACTGAACTGCATATGAAATTCTTTATTTCTCTGTCTTCATATTTTATATTTCATTTCATTTTTTTCTCTTTGTTCTCATAGCTTCAAATATAAAGCAACTGAAGAAAAATAGTAATTGCAAGAGATTCTCTGTAAAATTTTTGATTTTTTAAAATGAGTTTAATAAGTCTAATAAAAATCTTAATTTGTCTAATGCCCAATATTAAAAAGAAGAATACAGACCTGTGTTTGAAGAACCAAATGGAAATAATTTTATATCTCTAGATTTTTCCAGTGACTCTATAAAATTTCATGAGTTTAATAGTAAAAATTTTAGAAAAATAGTATTTTTTTTTACTACTATCCAGTAAGTTATTATTAGCCTAGTTAAGCTAAACCAGAGATATAACCTACAAAAGAAAAGCAGGACTATTTCACTGAAAACAATAAGAAGAAAGGAGAAGACTACTTCTGAACTGCAGTGATTACTAAAATTAAAAAGTTACCCTATCTGTTTCCTTTGTGTTTGTAAAACCCCCCTAAATATACCTTTCAATTTTTTTGTAGAAAATTATTTAGACTAATAATTACTTGATATTTCATCATAATTCATTCTAGTTTTTCAAGTACAATTTTGGAAAGGCCAAGAGCTGCCCAGAGGATGGAATGCATCTGTGATATTACTAAGCTCCATAAGCTTAATGAAAGGAAAACTCAAATACTGTATATAGTTTGCTACTGTTTGTTCCAGACAGATGTTTGTGTATTATCACTTTTTATACAGAAAAATCGTTATAGCAAACATGTGGTTTTATCTTTAGAATTAGGTTCAATCTAATAGCATTCCAAATAGTTCTGTTAAAAGACCTAGATGCTATCTGGGCTGGAATGGTAAAACCTAGAATTCCCATTCATCAATACAATAATTTAGTTCCATATGCTAACCAGAGATGGTTGCCAAGAAATATTATCAAGTGAGCAAATAAACTGTGGTGGTCATATATATAGCCTGGTTCCATTCATAGCCAAACTGTAAAAGAAGAGCTTACATGTATATACTGGTGTGGAATGGAAACCAATGTATTCTTTTCTCATTACGCATCTGAGTGGAAGCATATTTTTCTCTTTTCAGTGTTTGAATTCACAACACTGGAAACAAACAAAAAAATAAATAATATAATATATATAAATACATATTATTTTTCATGTGTGTATGTAAATGGATAAAAGGATAAGGGGTTGATAGATGAAAGGGGATTTTGACTTTGCTTTATATACATTTGTGTGTTGTTTGATTTTTTATAGTGAACATATATAATCGCTTTTAAAATAAAGTAGAAAATCAAGACAAATAATTTAAAAAAGAAGAGATGAGTTATAAGTACTGACATGGAAAAATATATTTTACACGATAAAAGCAAGTTACAGAATAACACGGTATTATCCTACTTATATTAGAAAAAGAAAAGCAAACTGTTGAGAGTGATGTTGAAGAGAGACTTTCACTTTTTCCTCTACATACTTCTGTGTTGAACTTTATTTAATAAGTATATATTTATACATTATTTGTGTTATTTATGAAAAAATAATTTTCTTTTGCTGAGGATCATCTGTTTGTTTTCTTTCTGCTAACGAATGAGTCCTAAAGAAAGGTTTGAGGAACTTCTTATTATGTAGTCAATGATCAAATAGGAAAAAATCTGTTACTTTTTGTTTAAGAGTCTCATTAATAAGAAGAGTCACTTGCAAACTTTTCAGAAATAATTTTTGGTATTTTTTCTCAATCTCCCTAAGAAATTCAGTCCTTTATTTCAATATTAATTTTTTCCTGCTTAATAGCTCTAGTGAGATCTTTTAAACAGTTTGATGTTTAAAATATTCTTAATAGGGATATTTTGTGTATTTTAATCTGGTCCAGTAATTTTGCTTTCTCTTTCATAGAGTTTGCACTTGTACCCCTCAGATGTCTGTTTATTTTTTCCTTTGTGCTCATATTAGTGGAACTGCCATCTTTCTTGCTGGTGATGTGTACCTGAAGGGAGAGATGACAACTCAGATCCGAGCTGATACACATCTTGGTAAAGGTAATGTGTGTTGGAGGGTGGCCACAAAAGGAGAAGAGCGTCTGGTATTGCATTTTGTAACCTGCCTACTCTCAACCTGCGCCAAACACTGCTTTTTTCTGGGGGCTGTCTCTCCTTGTACTTACCCAGTAGGGGCTTGGTGATGGAAAGCCACTTAGTCCTTCTGCACTAGGCAGTTAGTCTATTCTTCCTACCTAACTTGGGGCCAATGGTGCCCAGATGAACTACCACCTGTTGCAGGTGCTTGACTGGAACTTAGGTTTTCTGTCCACTCCCATGAACCCAGTAGGGCAGAGGAGGCACTGAGCCAGCCAGTAAAATGTGAAGAGAGGAAAGTATAGAACTAGAAAGATTTCCTCTAGGTTTTGTGGGACTTGACCCACCTTCTGGTCTCCAAGGACTTTTCACAGTCTTTGATGCAGATTCTGGGATCCCTCAAAATTCTTTTTTACCTTTGTGGCATCTCCAGGTTTGGGCTCAGGGGAAAGATTGAAAAATCATGCTTGTTCATGATCCGATCCTGACCACTATACCAAGCTCTAGCCTGGAATGTACCTGCCTCCCAAATCTCCTCCCTTACATCTAGCTTAATGCTTCTTGTACTTTAGTTCCTTTCCCCAGGGAAGCATGATGCACAGATTAATATATATTTCCTTATACTTGTCTATATAGTGCTGACCATTGGGACTGTATAAGGATTTCTTCAGTAAATGGCCATCTCCCTAGATGTAAGGTCCGTGAGAGCAAGAAATATGTCTGTTTTGCTTGTTTACAGCTCTATCTCTGACATCTATCACAGTGCGTAGACAATAGGTGAGACTCCATGAATATTTTTCAGAGGAAAAGTAAAGGGAAGAAGGAACAAAGATCTATTTTTGTTAAAATGGAACATAATGCATACCTATTCAAGAACAATCTACTTCTGAATTAGTCATGTCTGTAATATATAAAAAGTATGGAACCACAGACTGGCTTTATCCTGGATGCTAAATAACACTTGGCCTTCTCATTTTATTAATATCTTGTTATAGACCAAAAGTAGATGAGTTTTTTGGAAAAGAAACATAATATGTTACAACATCAAATAAAAATTAATTTTGTATTACCCATTGAGAATGAGTAATAAAGTGTTAAACATGTTTAAAACTATTATGAATGAGTCTGCAAAATTCCTAGGATGTAAAGAATTGTTTACTTAAATGTCTGAAAATGCATGTGAAAAATTAGCAAAACATTAAGCTTTCTTTGCTGAAATAATGACCACGGTAAATTAGTGAAGTTTAAATAGTAGAGCAAAAAAGAAAAGAAAAGAAATGTTAGGTACACTTTCAAGATTCTCCTTCTAAACACTTTGACAGGTAAATAAGTTCTCCTACCTGTTCTAACATATAAATGAATTACTCAGACCATTGTCTACGTGTTTCCTGACCTGATAGTTCAGTTCCAGACACATTTCTCAGGTTCTCAGGTGCTATTAGTTCATAAGCCTTTTTAAATAACAGACAATGTCAGGATATAAAATGAAGTTACAAGTTCAGACTCTTTTTCTTCTGGGGCATCAGGCTATGATAGAAACACTTGATGCTTGCATGTTCCTCTCTTATTTAATCCACTCTTCCCTTTCTGGTACAATAATTTAATCTCGGATACATGAATGGACAAGACATCTCCCTCTCAACTCCCCCTCCCATATCTATCAAATTCTCCAGGGTTGTCATCTTCCTTTGTGACCTACAGTTAGAGGGTGAAGTCAGTTGGTTTACAATGAAGCAAACAAGAAACTTTATCTACAGAATCTCTGCTTTCCTCAGTATGGATGTCTTTCACAACACAGTTTCTATTCAGCGCCAATTTGCTTTATTCTTCTTGCCTGTCATTGAGCCAACTTTCACTCCTTCATATAAAATGCATACTTGTGGAAGTTATCAGCTACCAATTGAGGGAGTTCCAAGTGCTAGGAAGGAAAACAAAACAAAGTTCTCCAGGACACAAGGCTTACACTGATAAGTGTAAAGCACCAAATTAAGGCTAACTCACCTAACTTCAGAGCATGACTCAGAGACACAGATCGTGAGTCATGGGCTTTCATTGAGATAAGGCTGGCAATACACATAGAAAAGATCAGTGTATGCAAAAACAGGCTGAAAAAACGTATAACTCCATCATGAACAGACCAGCTTGTTGCAAAGATGTATATCATGACTAGGACTGTCACATTAATAAAGGTTAGTAGCATCTGTGAAGAAATCAGTGTTTCCAGTGCCCCAGAACAGAGTGCACTGTAGAATAGACGTTCTGTTTATACTGAGCTTGTCACTATGACTGTGAATATTTCCAGTATAAGGAGGAGTTTTGATAATACTTAGTAGAACAAATAAGGCACTTGAAGACGGGCCATGAGGAGAGAGGTAAAAGCAGGGCACTTTATGCCAAGTCGTCTGTGCTCCTGGGCTCATTCTCACTATCTTCCCTGCCATCTGACTGGCCCAAGTCTATGGTTATGACTCCCTCCCTCCCCCATTTCGTGTGTTCTGCCAGCTTTTTGGTATGAAACTCTATTTTCCAATTCCTCTCTTTGTCATGCTATGGACCATACTGCTTTTTTCCACCCTTGGATTCATTTTCTGCCAACACTGTTAGGGATGTTACTAGAAATTTAGGTTACTCTGGAGTTTTATCTCCGGCTTTGTTTATTCCTTGTCTGTCACTTCCTCCACCCTCAACCATATACCAATACATGAACACAAAGATTCTTCACTCTATTTTCTGACTCTATGAGGTATGTTAACCTCTCAGCCAGAATCAGTAGTGGATTTATTATAGATCTTACAGACAGAATCTACTGCGAGATGAAATGGACTGAAGGACTTTGATTCCTAGGTAAATGGGAAATAACACATAGATTCAGAGATCTGGAAACAGTTGAATGTGATAATTGGACATAGAGGTAAACAAGAGAAGTGGTTTTTTGTTTTTTTAAAAGAAGAGTGTCAGATGAGTGAGGATAATGCTTACACAAGTGAGGTGACAGCAAGACCACACAGAGGATGGCACTAGAGACTGAGAGGGGATTTTATGCTGTGGAAGACCGTAAGAACACTAGTATGAATTTTTGGTAGAAAAACACAGAAGACGAGAGATCAATGGTTATTTTTAGTTCATGTTTCTCCATTCACTAAATTACTGTATCTGTGAACAGGGCAGATCCCAGACTGTATAGGATAGATTCTGAATTCAAGCAAATCTGGTTTTAGGTCCCAGCTGTACTGGATACTGGTATGTGCATTTGGGCAAGTACAAACCCTCTTGGAGCCTTTGTAAAGCAGATGTAATACTTGTATCTGCTTCTTTGGAATAGTTGTTGTTGCTCACTGTCTGTTTCTACCTCCTAAACTCCTTCCCATCAAGATTTTGCCCCCATCATGCCATCCATCCTTGCTCTGGTCACCAGTAACATTCATGCTGCTAAATGCATGTATGGTCAGTTCTCAGGACACATTTTACTTAACATGTCAGTTGCATTTGGCAGAGTTAAGGCCTCCTTCTTTCTCGATACACTTTTTTCTCTTGGCTTGGAGGACACCACGCTCTCCTGGTTTTCCTCCCATGCCACTGGTTGCTGCTTCTTGGTTTCCTCTTACTGGTTTGTCTTTTTCTGCCTGAACTTTCAATGTTGAAGTGCCACAGAGTTTAGTTCTTTTTCTTCTTCTCCATATGCATTCCCTCCCTTAGTGATCTCAACCAGTCTTGTGGATTTAAACTCTATGTATATGTCATAAGTCTTCCAAGTTTGTCTTTAGCCGAGACCTCTGAACTTTAGACTTGCGTACCAAATTGCCTACTGAAAACCTCCATTTGGGTGGTTAATGGGGATCTCAAACTTCACATGTCCAAAATGGAACTTCTGGTCTTCTCTCCTTCAGCTCCTCTACCTGCAGTCTTCCCCCTATCACTTGATGATGATCCCAGGTCTACATTTTTGGAGTCAACATTTTTCTTGCTCTTTCTCTCATATCCCACATCTGATCCATTAGCCAATCCTGTTGGCTCTACTTTCAAAATATATCTGATCATTTCTTCCTATTTCCTGTGGTCTTCCCCCAGCCCCAAATGCAACATCTTCACCTAGATTATTGCCATAGTTTTCTAACTGGACTCCCACTAGCCTCCCTGTTCTACTTGAACATGCCAAACATGTCCCCATCTTAATGCCTTGGAACTGGTTGTTCACTTCACTAAGAATAGTCTTTTCTTCAGATATTCTCATGGCCAACAACATTTACCCTTAAACCGTTGAGGATTGTTGTATTACAGACTCAGTGTGGCTTACCCTGATCATCTCATTTAAAATTGCAACCTGCCTCACCTCTGGCACTCTTAATCCTCCCCTTAAACTGCTCTATTTTCCCATAGTAACCATCACTCTAAAAAAACTATATAATTTGTTTACTTATTATGATTACTGTTTATTACTTAACTTCTCCTGGTAGAAGATAAGCTTAAATAGGGCAGGGAGTTTTATCTGTTTGCTTCACTGCTGTATCCCAAGCACCTAGGAAAGGTGCACCTACTGACAGACAGTAGGGATTTAATAAATATTTGTTAACTTAAATAAAATTATCTATTGGTTTTAGAGGGTTTTGAGGGTTAAACAATATACTCTGGACCTTACATCAATACAGTACTTGGCCAATAGGGCTACAAAGAATGACAGCTATGTGCAAATATGTAGGATAAGAAAATTCTCCTGTCTTCAGTCTTCCCTTTCCCACTCCCTTTCACTCAATATGGTCTTTAATTTTTCTTTTTTAAGACCCCAATAACCAGAAAATCCATGGAAAGAGTCCAATAAATTTAATCTTTGAAGCATTTGTATAAAGTAGATCTGTAAATTTGTTGATTATTTGATAACTTATGTCATATTCCAAAAGATTTCCATTTTGAAAGATGAAAGTAATCTTTAGTCAAAGGAATACATCTGAGATTGGATTTTGGGGCTTCAGTGAACTGAATGAAAAAAGGTATTCTAGGGATAGGGAAATTTTTATGATACATCTAAATCATATTACATAGTGGGGCGGTTGTTTCATCAAAGGTTAAGGGTGACCTAATATATTAAAAAATCTTTAAAGAAAATTAGTCCAAAAAAAGTCCATGATTATAAATACTTCATTTGTCGGAAAATAGTTTGATGAAATTCAGTCCACGTTGACTAAACAGGTTGATGTTTTGACATCTTTCCTTACAATACAGAACAAATTCACTTCCATTTTTTCAAAAGTAGGATGATATATTTGGAAGTAACTGATCAATTTTCAAAGAATTTCTCCCCTGTGAATAATGATCTTCACTGTCTTCACTGGCTCTAATAATTATCTTCACTGGCTCTAATTCATTTTACTTAATTTTACACTATATAAATAAAGATTTTAAATGCAGCTTAAAATAATGGATACAAAAGATAAGCATTGTATATGCCCATTGAGATCACTATATTATTGATTCATTATTGAACATTCCTTGAGTTTTATTATATTATAAGTAGTGTATTAGAGAAGTAATATACAGCCCCGGGCCTCAGGTAGACATAAAGAAAATTAAGATAAAATGTAAAGATGCCACCAAGGGTCCTTGCACCACCGGAAGCTCCCGCGGGGCTGCTGGGAGGCGGCAGCAGTGCCAAGATGGGGTAACAGAGACCTGCTGTGCGAAAGTGACCTTTACCTAAGATACTCTGAGCAGAGTTAATATGCATGGAACTTGCATTTTTGGACCTGACTCCAGAACCCTGGGGATTTCCACTGGGGCGGTGAACACCCACACTGAGAATCCTAGGCTGTTCCGAGGTTGCAGGGAACATAGACAAGTCACCCACTGGGGGTCTCTCTGCCCCTGTCCCCCAGGCAGGAGGTGGAGGAAGCCAGCGTCAGCCTGAGGTCCTCCGACAGGGGAAACTCTAACTGTAGTTCCTGAAAGTCCGTGACATGGTTCCTTTTTCTCTCTGACTTGCTCTCCTCCTCCCTCTTGCTCAAAAGAATGACTGGCCACTCCTAGAGCCTGCAGTCACCATCCAGGGGATTTTTTTTCACCACAAAGGGTAATTCCTGTCTCATCCCTGCTGTGATGTTGAACCACACAAGCCAGCGAGAAGGTAAAATCATCAGATTCCTGCTCATCAGGGAGGGTGGCCAGGCCAGAACTCACCTCTTCTCCCAGCACAGACTCCGTGCAGCTGGTCCCCTCCCCAGAGGAGCTTGAACAGGGGCCCCCGATGAGAAGGAGTTCCCTTTGGGTGCCCCCACCGCTGCCAGGACCCACCAGAGCCCAGGCCCCTCTGCTGCGTCGTCTGTCTCTCTGAGAACGTGAGGAATGGCGAGGATTGGATCTGTCCCAAATGTAAAGGGGGTGACTCCCCATCCAAGAGGCCAGGAAGCCTTCTGTCTCAGAAGCAGGATCAGCCCAAGGTGGCTGAAGCTGGAGTGGGTGCCCCTTTGCTGGTGTAGGCTACTCCTTCAAGGGGAGCCCAAAGTTCATGCAGGAGCATGAGGTCACCGCCCAGGCCACACACCCGAACCTCCTGTTGGGGTTCGTGAAACCCAGCTGGGCTCTGACCTGGGGTCTGGGCCCATGGCCCTGGAGTGGAATCTGTCAGACCTGCAGGTGCAGGGGCCTGTGGAGGCGGCTGGGGACCTAGAGGTGGACTGCTACCGGGCCCCCTGCTCCCAGAGCTAGGAGGAGCTGGCCCTGCAGCACTTCATGAAGGAGAAGCTCCTGACTGAGCTGGAGGGGAAGCTGTGCATGTTTGAGAACATTGTCACTGTCCTCAACAAGAAGGTGGAGGCCTCCCACCTGGCCCTGGCCACCTCCATCCACCAGAGCTGACTGGACCATGAGCACATCCTGCACTTGGAACGGAGGGTGGTGGAGCTGCAGCAGACCCTGGCCCAGAAAGACCAGGCCCTGGGCAAGCTGGAGCAGAGCTCCCACCTCCTGGAAGAGGCCTCCTACGACGGCACCTTCCTATGGAAGGTCACCAGTGCCACCAGGCGGTGCCATGAGTCAGCCTGTGGCAGGATCATCAGCCTCTTCTCCCCGGCTTTCTACACTGCCAAGTACGGATACAAGTTGTGTCTGCGGCTCTACCTGAATGGGGACAGGACGGGGAAGAGGACCCACCTGTCCCTCTTCATCGTGATCATGAGAGGGGAGTATGATGCTCTGCTGCCATGGCCTTTCCGGAACAAGGTCACTTTCATGCTGCTCGACCAGAACAACCATGAGCATGCCATCGACGCCTTCCGGCCCGACCTGAACTCAACATCCTTCCAGCGGCCCCTGAGTGAAACCAGTGTGGCCAGTGGCTGCCCACTCTTCTTTCCCCTCAACAAGCTGCAGTCGCCCAAGCATGCCTACATGAAGGACGACACCATGTTCCTCAAGTGCATCATGGAGACAAATGCTTAGGGCAGGAGGGGCCGAGCAAGCTGCACGTGGGTCCCAAAGGAGCTCCCTCTCAGACGGGGATTCAGCAAGATGACTGTGGTCTTGCCCTTGGTACCCAAGATCCCAAGGCACAATGATGGGCCAGGGCTGGCATAGTGTGAGCCGAGCAGACAGATTGACAGTGGCTAGCCATCAGCTTAGTGTGGCAGGACCTTGGAATGGGCCTGCAAAGGCAGAGGGTCCCAAAGCCGGTGGTGCAGGACTGATCCCCCTGAACTGACCATGCAGCACTGGGGTCCTGAGAGCCACCCTGGCCCTGAATGTTGAGATGGACTCCGGCCAAGATGGGGAGGGTGTGGGGACCAGACTGGGGCGTGGATGGGGAGCTGGAGATGCGGGACCTCAGCAAAGAACCTTTGGGGATGGGAAGACCTCTGCAGGCCACCATGGAGAGTGAGCTTGCTCTCGTCCTGTTTGGGATCAGAACCAGGACCAAGGGGTGGAAGTGACAGGGTGCCAGTGCGAATTCAATCTGTCCCAGCCTGGACCGAGTTCCCTAGCACTGGAGGTGAACAAGCAAAATCAGGGGGTTACGCTGGGGGGAGGGCATCAAATGGGGGGAAGGATAGTTTTGAAGACCTTCAAGCTTCCTTCCAGCCCAGAAAGTCTCTGACTCTAGGCCTCCTGGGCCAGATGAGGCCCATTGCTGCAGGGGGTCTGGAAACATTCAGGAGCCCAATGCCCTCCAGTTTCCTGACTCACCTTCAGTACCACCAGGTGGGCTGAGCTGATCCACACAGCACCTGCCACTCTGGGCCTGGCAGTCCACTTGCCCTCTATGCAGAGCCACGCAGAGACCCTGCGTCCTGTGCATCCCCTAGCTGAGCGCCCCTCCACCTCCTCCAGGTGAAACCAGGTCCCTAGCTCCCAGAGGCACCTGGAAGGAGCATGGAGAAGGAGAGGGGCACAGACTCTCCATGCTGCCTGCCTGGGGGCCCCACCCTTGGCCATTTCCAGAATCCCGTGTCACCCGATGAACGAAGGTAACCACATCTCTAGTTGACGGATCAGGACTGCTGATCCACCTGTAGACGTTGTCCTTTTATATGTATAAAACCAAAGAAAGAATTTTTTAAAAAGTCACCAAAAGCTTCCCCATCGATATTTAAGAGGGCATAAGCAACTGCCATGAGAGTATAAAGCCTCAGTCAAGAATGAGTATGGGTAGCACAGCTGGTTAGCACAGAATTTGGTCCACTGGTTACACTGGCTTGCTACTGTTTTGGTCATTTCATTAACCTCACAGTAATATAATCCCTCATTTTAAACAATTGAATTTTGATATCTTTCTTTATGATGGGGTTTTGCTGTTAAGTTACAGCTTCTTTCTTTCTTTAACATTTCAAGCTATGAAACATCAAGAATTCGCTTTGATGTAAAGGGTGAAGTCTGCATGAATTCTTGTCCATAGACATTCTTGGTCTATAGTTGGCAGCAGCCATCCCAGGACTCCAGAGAATACAAGGTATCCATTTTGTTGGCTCCCACTGGGGAGATGAGGAGCAGAGGATACTTTCATAAACAGAATTGCCTGGTATTCCCTTCCCAGCTTTGACATCCACTTTGTGCCTCAACCCATACTTAATTGGGAATTTGAAAATGGGGGCCTAGTGAAGATGGGAACCATTTGCTAATTACATTACATCCAAGATAAGATTTTTTAATGAATTATGCGAAACTTTACTATAGAAGAAATTATGGGAGAGTTTTCAAAATAGTCTTGGGGTGAAGAAGGCCTTTATAAGTGTGACATATTACCAAGAAGATATTAAAAGATTTACTGATAAATTTGAGTACTATAGGACCCACTATATACACAAAGTCTAGAGACAATTACAATCTAGAAAAAAATATTTGAAACCCAGAGTTTTAATTTTTCTTAATATATACAAAACACCTATAATAAAATAATTTGAAAGCTAACGACATCCTGACAGAAACATACTCAAAGGATAGGAACACATGACTTATAAAAGAAAACAAAAATTTCATATGTGTAGAGACTCAGCTCACTTATTATAAATGAAATGAAAATTGACATGACACTGGGATGTCATGTTTTATTTAACACATTTCAAATATGAAATATTTCATGATATACTCTTTGGACATAAATATGAAGAAACATTAGCTCTTGTATTTTTTTATACATTGCTACTGAGAATGTAAATTGGCAGGGCTTCTATTTGGTGAGATCTATAAAAATTACAAATGCACATATTCTTTGATCCAGCCATTTCACTTCTGGGGCTCTTTCCTACAAATACACTTGTGTAAGTGATTTATATACAAATTTATTCATTGAAGTATTTTCTGTAATTATAAAAATTGAAACAACTTAGATGTCTGCCAATAGGGGGCTGGTTAAATAAGTGATAATACATCCATACAATGAACTATCATGTAGCTGTGAAAGAAGTAGGATAATCTACATACTGACAGGATTTCCAGGATATATCAGTAAGTGTTAAATGCAGGGCTCAGAATAGTGTGAACAATATATGCACCATTTTCATTAAAAGATATGCACATATATTATATATTTATTTCATATAATATATATCCATATACTTGTTTCATAAATACACTTCGTACTTATAGTTAGAATATTTCAAAAAAGACATACACGAAACTGGGAAACTTAGTGTTGTCAGGTTGAAAAAGATATACACAAAACTGGGAACCTTAGTGTTGTCAGGGTAGGGAATCAATTGTTGAGGGTCAGGATGGGGTGAGACTTTTCACTTATATCTTTATGTTTTGAATTTTGACAGTATGAATCACAAAACAAAGTATAAAAAGAGTTCTACTTCCAATAGTTTATAAACTACTCATTCTAATTTAGCTTCTTAATTTAATTTAATTTATTAATTTTTTAAAAAATAAATTATTTATTTATGGCTGCCTTGGGTCTTCATTGCTGCATGCAGGCTTTCTCTAGTTGCGGCTAGCGGGGCCTACTCTTCGTTGCCGTGCGCAGACTTCTCACTGCGGTGGCTTCTCTTGTTGTGGAGCACAGGATCTAGGCGCGAAGACTTCATTAGTTGTGGCACAAGGGCTTAGTTGCCCTGCGGCATGTGGGATCTTCCCGGACCAGGGCTCGAACCCGTGTCCCTTGAATTGGCAGGAGGAGTCTTAACCACTGCACCACCAGGGAAGTCCCTATTTTATTTTATTTTATCTATGTAAGTTTTTTGGTCGTGCTGTGAAGCATGCAGGATCTTATGTCCCTGACCAGAGATCGAACCTGCACCCCCTGCAGTGGAAGCGCAGAGCCCTAACCACTGGACTGCCAGGGGAGTCCAGGTTTCTTTATTTTAAAGAAGAAGAAAACAAGACCCAGAACAGTGGTGACAGAAGGTTACTCAGCTTTCTGCCGACAGGACCAGAGCTAGAGCCTAGATTTCTTGCCTCCGAGTTCAGGGAAAAGTCTATAATAGCAGACAGAAAAGCAAACATGTAACTGAATATTATGAAGAAATCCATTAAGGAAACAAAACCAAAATTGACAGTATATTTTAATTTCATGTTATGCTTTTACGGTCTGATACAAAATATTCCGAAAGTGTTGCCATCTCTCATCTACTGAAGGTGATAGTTATTTCTTCATCTTATGGCATGGTCTTGAGTAGATTTCTTCAACAGTGGTGACAGAAATTGAGTCTTCTTTATCTCTCACAGGTTTTCCTTTGTGATCAAGATCTTATGTTTGTGAGATAACTCCCTAAGGTCAGAAAAAATTATCTGTATGTGAGGAAAAGAGATGTCTTCTGTGCCATGCTGAGAGACACCATTTCCTTTAAGACTTGGATCCAAACTCTCCTCTTCAAGCACATTAGCTTTCTTTGTTTTTCCTGAATTATTTTCTCTCTGATTGTGCCTTAATTCTGTGTCACTTCAAGTCTCAAAGCTAAAATTTATGCAATGTGCCCTTCTTTTCAATTAAATTGCACAAACACTTAATGAAGCTCCAACCATGCTCCAGGTACCATGTTAGGGACTTAGGATTAAAAAAGGTGAATAATACAAAGCTTCTGCCTTCAAAAACCTCAGTTTAATCAGGGATACAAATATATCCATTTAAAAATTATTAATTAAGGGTTTACTATATGCCAGTCATTATTTGGGCTGTTGGGGATACAGCAGTGAAGAAAACATACAGAAATTCTCCTGCTCAATATTCTGTAATAAACTAATTGGGAAAAGAATAGATACATATATATGTATAACTGAATCACTTTGCTGTACACCTGAAACTAACACAACATTGTTAATCAACTATACTCCAATATAAAATAAAAAGTTAAAAAAAATACAGAAATCCTAACTACTAAAAACCAAGGAAATTTTATAATGGATTAGATATTAGCCAATATGAGGGGATTATTATTAATTTTCTAGGTGTGATAATTACTATGGTTATATAAAATACTTTATTCTTTTTCCTCTCCCGTTGCGGAGCACAGGCTCTGGATGCGCAGGCTCAGCGGCCATGGCTCACGGGCCTAGCCGCTCCGCAGCATGTGGGATCTTCCCGGACTGGGGCACAAACCCGTGTCCCCTGCATCGCCAGGCGGATTCTCAACCACTGCGCCACCAGGGAAGCCCAAAATACTTTATTCTTAAGATATGCTTGCTGACATATTTAGAAGAGAAGTGTCAGGATGTACACAACTTGCTATCACACAATTCAGGAATATTTTCAAACTGATCCTTTTAAAATCTTTCATAAGTTCTCCTTTGTGATCAAGTGGTATATTTGTGAGATAATTGCCTATAATTAGAGGGTACTATCTGTATTTATTTTATAAAAATTTTAAGTACTTATTTGCATCTTTATCCAGATAGGTAAAGCAAATAATTAAAGTATGTTAACAATCATCAGCTCTAAGTGATGAGTAGAAGAGGGTTCATTGTATAATTCTTTTTTTTGTATAAGAGGTACAAACTACTATGTACAAAATAAATAAGCTACAAGGATATAGTGTACAGCACAGGGAATTTTAAACCACCATGTTGTACACTTGAAACTAAAATAATATTATAAATCAACTATACCTCAATTAAAAAAAAACAATTTTTTTGTTTGATATTTTTCTTTTATTAGAGAGTTGGAAAAATATCTGTGCAACAGAACATACACACTAGAGGGTGGAAACAGGCATAAAGAAATAAATAAGTAAAATACATAATATGTTAGATGATGATAAATACTGTGGGGAATCGTAAAACAGGAAGGGAGATGAGGGATATAGTTTTAACACAAATAATTTATAAATCTATGTACTTGAATAATATTTAAAGTCTCATGGGCACAATGACTAAGGAGTGACTTCTTTTCTGTGTGGTGGACAGGAAAGATATTGAGTAAAAATTACTGGAGCAAGATCTTAAAGGATAAGTGGAAATTTTGCTAAAAGAACAAGAAGGGTAGGGGCTAACCCCCAAAGATATTGAGTAAAAATTACTGGAGCAAGATCTTAAAGGATAAGTGGAAATTCTGCTAAAAGAACAAGAAGGGTAGGGGCTAACCCCCAAGAGGGTATTCCAGGACAGATTAATAGTGAGAATGAATGATTCCCAAGCTCTGCTAAAAAGATTTTGGTTCAGGAGTCCTGCAAGTTGCATTTTATAAAGCTCCACAGATAATTCTAATGTGCTCCAAAAATTGAGATACTGTAGCAGAAACAGGTATAGTTTGCGGGAAAAGAGAAAACGGCGAAGTGGTTGGAAGTACAAACTGTTGCTAAGCAAGAAAGAGGCTTTATAACAAGATAAAGATTTTGAAATTTGTCATGCAGGCACATGGGAGCCATAAAAGGCTTTTAATCATGGGAGTTACATGAGTGATCATATCTGAATTTTAGAAGAATAACTCAGATGCTGTGTTTAGGTAAGAGGAAGAAGGGAGATACTAGAGGCAGGGAGACCAGCTAGGCTACCCCAGTAATTTAAATGCAAGTTGATGAAATCTGCCATAGGTCGCTGGACCACGAAACAGGAAGGGAGGGAGACTAGATAGATCTTAGTCATGTGATATGAGTGAGAAGGACTCCAGGTTTCCTGGTTTTGTGAGCCACTAACAAACTTAAGGCAAGTAGAAGAAACAGGTTGGCATGTGTAGAGAGGATACATCAACTTGCATCTCTTCAAGAGCTTGTGGGACACAAACATGGATTTATTCAGAAGGCAAAGGGAAACACAACCCTGAAACTTGAATAAATTTGGGGTACAAAAAATAAAGATTTTGGACACATTACCTTATGTGTGGTATGTTGGAGCCCTGGGTCTTAGACTTGCTGGGAAAAGTTACTGTTACCCGTGGAAGATACGGAGCAAAAGAGAAGAAAATGTGAGCTGCATTTAAGAAATCGTCAGAGGAAGAAGAGGCAATGAAAGCCACTCATTCTTTTATGCCAAAGAGTTTAGAAATTCTTCCAAGACAGAGCAGTGTCTTTTACTTCCTTTGTACCCAATTTCCAAGGCATTCGTGCAGCACATAAAACAGGTATTTAATAATTGCTTTCTGCATTGATGACCTACTAGCATGTGTAAGAATGAGCTTTTTGCCTGTTAGTAATATTTCTGAAGTCTAGATGAAGGCCTTAGAGCCTAGTATCAAATACCAACATTATGATTAATGAATCAAAGAAAACAAAGCATATTAAAACTGAGCTTTCTGAGCTGTTTTTTTAGCCCAAAAAACAGTTAGTTAGTTGTTTATAACTCAACTTAAATCTAGTTAATTAAAAAAAAAAAGAGTTCACAGACATAGACTACTCACATGAATTTTCCAAGTGGTTTAAGAATTATGTGTAAATCAACTCTACTTCAATAAAAAATAGATTAAAAATTATAAGTTAACATTTCTATAGCTATTTTATTCTTTTTTGTCTAACATTTTGGGTTCTTTTTCTCACAGTAAAACATAAGTCCTAATAAAGTTTAAACATCTAAAAATGTATATGATATCATTTATATTGTTCTTGTCAACTATTAATGACACTTCAAAAGTCATACCATAAACTATTTAATACCTTTCTAAGAAAAAGTCTTCTGACTTCAGTGACTCTTGCAGCTACTTGTAGCTTATTTTAACAGCTAGGCTAATTGAATGAAAGGCAACACTCAAATTGTAAGTTGTATGAGCATTGTCTCATCAGATCATATAGTAAACCAGAATAAACAAAAGATAAAAATTCTGCATGGATTATTAAGTAAAAAGAAGAAAACTAAAATCAATTATAAGAAAACTAAAATCAAAACAAATCAATCAATTATTATAGGATTAGCAATGCTTACTCATATGTCAGCTGGATGACCTTCAAACCACGAAGATGTGCAGACGTGTTGAAAGAGATGAAGAAGAAAAGCATAATATTTATTGGACCTGGTGGCATCTTATAGGATTCAGGCTCATAATTTCCTAAATGACTCGGTGGCATTGCACAATTGATGTTTTGAAAAAATCAGTTACTTAAAGTAACTCCAAAGAACTAAATGGTGCTTTACTGACCTACATTATTAAAATCCTTCTCCAGTTTACCAAAACGCACTCCAGAATGATGTGTTTACATGCTGGATCGGCTAATCTCTATTTCATTAAAAATATATTAAGATCCCTTACCACACACATCGATCTATTTAATTTGCTTTAAAAGTCTAAATAACTGTAGGAGTCAGAGCCATTACCCCTTCAGTATTTCCTTTGTTATTTTGAGCTTCTTCAAAAGATGTTTTACTCATGTGCTGAATATAAACTTCAGCAGAATAATTATTCTTTATTTAGGAAGAGGCAGAAAGTATGGGGAACTTAAAAAAAAAATTAGAGCAAAGGCAAAAGCTTCAACCCAGAAAAATGGATTTCTTTTCAATTTACAGCATAAAAACAATCTTGAAAAAATAAATACCATGGCTTACACAAGTTTCCATCACTAAAAGTTGTTCTTCAGTAGAAAACCAAACCACAAGTATGTGTAAGAAATAATAGGGGACAGGGCTCTGATATTTATTTGTTTCAAATTCATTCATTCTTGTTCACTGCTATACAAATAATTTCATCAGGAACTAGAAAAAAGCGCAGTTAGTGACTTTATGCACACAATTGGAAGGTTAATGTTTTTCAATTCCAAGAATTTAGCACTAGGTAAATCTTTGTTGTAGCTGATAATTAATAATTTACAGTAAAAAGCATAAATCATATTCTGGCATGAGTTTTGCTTTCCTGGGGTATACATATACTGACTAGCATCAAGTCTGTTCACTCATTTATCTTTGCTATGTTAATAAAATTATGAAGTTGTAACTTGAAGCAAGTGTTTAGTTTGCTAACATTCCTTTAGGAAATATACTATGTTTAGACAGACTTTTAAAACAATCAGCTTCCGGACCAAACATCTGATAAACTGTAAAGCAGGAATAGGTACTTTAATTTTAGACAGAGTAATGATGACTTATTTCCTCTCATTGCAGGTCGGTGGCTTCTTTTATCTAGAACCAGTGTTGAGTGGGAAGGCATTGCAACCAGGCTTTGTTCAGACTAGGGGAATATGTTCCGTAACACTTCTAATAGGAGTTGTGTCACAGCCTCACTTAGTGTCCAGACTTATGAAGCCCCAAAACTCTTTTCTATAATAATTAGGTTGTAATTTACTGAAGGAGTTAATTGCTTTTTTTGTATGCCAAAAGCACGCTTTGGGAATAACCGATCCTAACATTTAAGTCAGTGTAGGGAATCTGAGAAAGTCTGTGCCTCTATAAGCTAGCGTTTGGAGATATTTTTGAAATTTGTATTAGAAAAACATTTTCAAAGAGATATTCATCTCCTTCTGTCTTGTTCTCCCCCTAAATGAACAGAGGGATTTCTGCAATTTGGCTTGAAGAAAATGAAGAACAATAAAATTAGATCATTGCCCCCCCCCTTTTTTTCATTTTCTTCAAATCTCCACCAAAGGCTCTTAAATGACATAAATGTTAATTTACGACAAAACAGTTATTGTGTTTGTTCACTTCTAACAGCCAAAATGATTGTGTGAAAACTTTAGTCTCTATTGTTCCTTTATTGGGAAAGTCTTTGAAAAACAAAAAGATTTTGATGAACTTCAAAAAGGTGTGATGGCCAATTGTTTGAACTCCTGTGAGAGAATTCTCCCACTTATTCATAGAACACAGTGTGGTAATGTTGGAAACTTAAATCTACACAGGATGTTAGTGCCTGCACACGTGTCTGCCACTGTGATGTGGCAAGTACAATACCTCAAGGTTTATAAGGAGATCAGCTGTAAACAGGATGCTCAGTAACAGCTACGGACACAGTGCCTCTCTCCTTGGAGAGAGAAGAGGTTTGAAGGTTATTAATGGCAACATTCTACCAGAGTAAATATGAAAAACACATTCAAATCCTCTTCCAAATAACTTTTATTTATTCTTTATTATGTCCCAAACACAAAATCCTATTTTAAGCCATAGATGTTAATAAAAGTATAGAACATTCCTCAAATATTCCAACCACAGCACATATATAAGTTCTCTTTTTTAAAAGAAGCACTTCATTTTATCATAAATAAAAAATAAAGCACAAAGAGAGATTTGATCTGGTTATTTCTGAGTTCTCTTCAGATCAAAGATAATAAGAGTTTGTAATTTTATGCAGTATATAGAAATGGCTTTTTGATTGACTTAAAAGTAAAGTTTTTCTGTACGTTAATTTTATGGGAGTTAAGCTATATCATTATGTTAAGGTATAAAACTTATTTAGTAGGGTTTATATTGCTGTAAATATTGAGCTTATAACTGTTGGCCTTTCTATCACTTTTGGAAAGATACAAGCTAAGCAACATGTTAATAATTGTCCTTGGTTGGGACTAGCTGCTCGGGAAAGCCAATGGAAGACCTTTTAGGCAGTACACTTATTTTCTATGAGCTGTCTCTATGATATCCTTATTAATAATCAATAATCAGTTGTGGTCAGTTTCAGTTCTTTTATTTTTAAAATTTTTAAAAAATAAATTTATTTATTTATTTTTGGCTGCATTGGGTCTTCGTTGTATTGCGTGGGCTTCTCATAGTGGTGGCTTCTCTTGTGGAGCACGGACTCTAGGTGCACGGGCTTCAGTAGTTGTGGTTCGCGGGCTCTAGAGCACAGGCTCAATAGTTGTGGCACACGGGCTTACTTGCTCTGCGGCACGTGGGATCTTCCCGGACCAGGGCTTGAACCCGTGTCCCGTGCATTGGCAGGTGATTCTTAACCACTGTGCCACCAGGGAAGTTCCACTTTCAGTTCTTTTAAAGGGCAATCAAAAGAAGGTAGAAAGGAATCCAACTTTCCAAAGAAGTGCTTTGTCATATTCAATTCCCCAAATCATTATTACTATTCTTAGGCTTTCTCTTTCCCTTCTCCACATTTTTCCCTCAGCTTTGCCACCTTACACACACCCACCTCTCCTTGCCTCCTTGCAGTGAAACTGAAGTCAGAAAGAACCGAAAACTTCACCCCAGCCCATTCTTACCTCTATTTTTGATTGCTTCTCCCTCCTGTCCTCTTGACCCATCTTCTTTCTGCTCTCAGTTCTTGCTTCATGCATTAGCTTCTCATTCAAATGCATCTCACTTGAGATGACTCTGAAGTGAGGGGTTCTTTTTTTTCCAGCTTTATTGAGGCATAATTGACAAATAAAATTTCATATATTTAAGTTATATAAGATGATTTGATATACATGTACATTGTAAAATGATTACCATAATCAAGTTAATTAACACATCCATTATCTTAGTTATCACTTTTTGTCTGTGTGTGTGGTGAGAACACTTAAGATCTACTATGTTAGCAACTTTCAAGTATACAATACGGCATTATAAACTGTAGTTCCCTTGCTGAACATTAGATCCTCAGAACGTATTCCTCTTATAACTGAAAGTTTGTACTTTATCTATTTATCTATCTATTTATTTATTTATTGAAGTATAGTTGATTTACAACATTGTGTTAGTTTTAGGTGTACAGCAAAGTGATTCAGATATATATATATATATATATATATATATATATATATATATATATATTCTTTCTCAGATTCTTTTCCCTTATAAGTTTTTAAAAAAATTTATCTATTTTTTTATACAGCAGGTCCTTATAAGTTACCCATTTTATACATATTAATGTATACATGTCAATCCCAATTGCCCAGTTCATCCCACCCCCAAACCCCGCCAGTTTCCCCCCTTGGTGTCCTTAACGTTTGTTCTCTACATCTGTGTCTCTATTTCTGCCCTGCAAACCGGTTCATCTGTCCCATTTTTCTAGGTTCCACATATATGCATTAATATACGATATTTGTTTTTCTCTTTCTGACTTACTTCACTCTGCATGACAGTCTCTAGATCCATCCACGTCTCTACAAATGACTCAGTTTCATCCCTTTTTCTGGCTGAGTAATATTCCATTGTATATATGTACCTCAACTTCTTTATCCATTCATCTGTCAATTGGCATTTAGGTTGCTTCCATGTCCTGGCTATTGTAAATAGTGCTGCAATGAACATTGGGGTGCATGTGTCTTTTTAAATTATGGTTTTCTCTGGGTATATGCCCAGTAGTGGGATTGTTGGGTCATATGGTAGTTCTATTTGTAGTTTTTTAAGGAACCTCCATACTGTTCTCCATAGTGGCTGTATCAATTTACATTCCCACCAACAGTGCAACAGGGTTCCCTTTACTCTACACCTTCTCTAGCATTTGGTGTTTGTACATTTTCTGATGATGCCCATTCTAACTGGTGTGAGGTGACAACTCATTGTAGTTTTGATTTGCATTTCTCTAATAATTAGTGATGCTGAGCAGCTTTTCATGTGCTTCTTGGCCATCTGTATGTCTTCTTTGAAGAAATGTCTATTTAGGTCTTCTGCCCATTTTTGGATTGGATTGTTTGTTTTTTTAATATTGAGCTGCATGAGCTGTTTATATATTTTGGAGAATAATACTTTGTCCGCTGATTTGTTTGCAAATATTTTCTCCCATTCTGAGGGTTGCCTTTTCGTCTTGTTTATGGTTTCCCTTGTTGTTCAAAAGCTTTCAAGTTTCATTAGATCCCATTTGTTTATTTTTGTTTTTATTTCAATTATTATAGGAGGTAGATCAAAAAGGATCTTGCTGTGATTTATGTCAAAGTGTGTTCTTCCTATGTTTTCCTCTAAGAGTTTTATAGTGTCCAGTCTTACATTTAGGTCTCTAATCCATTTTGAGTTTATTTTTGTGTGTGGTGTTAGGGAGTGTTCTAATTTCACTCTTTTACATGTAGCTGTCCAGTTTTCCCAGCACCACTTATTGAAGAGGCTGTCTTTTCTCCATTGTATATCCTTGCCTCCTTTGAAATAGGTTAGTTGACCATAGGTGCATAGGTTTATCTCTGCGCTTTCTATCCTGTTCCATTGATCTATATTTCTATTACTGTGCCAGGACCATACTGGCTTGATTACTGTAGCTTTGTAGTATAGTTTGAAGTTGGGGAGGCTGATTCCTCCAGCTCCGTTTTTCTTTCTCAAGATTGCTTTGGCTATTCGGGGTCTTTTGTGTCTCCATACAAATTTTAAGATTTTTAGTTCTAGTTCTGTAAAAAATGCCATTGATAATTTGATAGGGATTGCATTGAATTTGTAGATTGCTTTGGGTAGTATAGTCATTTTCACAATATTGATTCTTCCAGTCCAATAACATGGTATATCTCTTCATCTGCTGGTGTCATCTTTGATTTCTTTCATCAGTGTCTTATACTTTTCTGAGAACAGGTCTTTTACCTCCTTAGATAGGTTTATTCCTAGGTATTTTATTTTTTTTAGTTGCAGTGGTAAATGGGATTGTTTCCTTAATTTCTCTTTCTGATCTTTTGTTGTGAGTGTATAGGAATGCAAGAGATTTCTTTGCATTAATTTTGTATCCTGCAACTTTACCAAATTCATTGATTAGCTCTAGTAGTTTTCTGGTGGCATTTTTAGGATTCTCTATGTATAGTGTCATGTCATCTACAAACAGTGACAGCTTTACTTCTTCTTTTCCAATTTGTATTCCTTTTATTTCTTTTTCTTCTCTGATTGCCGTGGCTAGGACTTCCAAAACTATGTTGAATACTACTGGCGAGATTGGATAACCTTGTCTTGTTCCTGAGCTTAGAGGAAATTCTTTCAGTTTTTCACCATTGAGAATGATGTTTGCTGTGGGTTTGTGGTATATGGCCTTTATTATGTTGAGGTAGGTTCCCTCTATGCCACTTTCTGGAGAGCTTTTATCATAAATGAGTGTTGAATTCTGTCAAAAGCTTTTTCTGCATCGATTGAGATGATGATATGATTTTTCTTCTTCAATTTGTTAATATGGCGTATCACATTGATTTATTTGCATATATTGAAGAATCCTTGCATCCCTGGGATAAATCCCACTTGATCAAAGTGTATGATCCTTTTAATGTGTTGTTGGATTCTGTTTGCTAGTATTTTGTTGAGGATTTTTGCATCGATATTCATCAGTGATATTGGTCTGTAATTTCCTTTGTTTGTAGTATCTTTTTCTGGTTTTGGTATCAGGGTGATGGTGGCCTCATAGAATGAGTTTGGGAGTGTTCCTTCCTCTGCAATTTTTTGGAAGAGTTTGAGAAGGATGGGTGTTAGCTCTTCTCTAAATGTTTGATAGAGTTCACCTGTGAAGCCATCTGGTCTTGGACTTTTGTTTGTTGGAAGATTTTTAATCACAGTTTCAATTTCTTACTTTTGATTGGTCTGTTCATATTTTCTTTTCTTCCTGGTTCAGTCTTGGAAGGTTATACCTTTCTAAGAATTTGTCCATTTCTTCCAGGTTGTCCATTTTATTGGCATAGAGTTGCTTGTAGTAGTCTTTTAGCATGCTTTGTATTTCTGTGATGTCTGTTGTAACTTCTCCTTTCTCATTTCTAATTTTATTGATTTGAGTCCTCACCCTCTTTTTCTTGATGAGTCTGGCTAATGGTTTATCAATTTTGTTTATCTTCTCAAACAACCAGCTTTTAGTTTTATTGATCTTTGCTATTGTTTTCTTTGTTTCTAGTTCATTTATTTCTGCTCTTATCTTTATGATTTCTTTCACTCTACTAACTTTGGGTTTTGTTTGTTCTTCTTTCTCTAGTTCCTTTAGGTGAAAGGTTAGACTGTTTATTTGAGATGTTTGTTGTTTCTTGAGGTAGGATTGTATTGCTATAAACTTCCCTCTTAGAACTGCTTTTGCTGCATCCCATAGGCTTTGGATCATTGTGTTTTCATTGTCACTTGTCTCTAGGTGTTTTTTGATTTCCTCTTTCATTTCTTCAGTGATGTCTTGGTTATTTAGTACCGTGGTGTTTAGCATCTGTGTGTTTGTGTTTTTTACACTTTTCCCCCTGTAACTGACTTCTAATTTCATAGCGTTGTTGTCAGAAAAGATGCTTGATATGACTTCAGTTTTCTTAAATTTACTGCAGCTTGATTTGTGATCCATGATGTGATCTATCCTGGAGAATGTTCCATGTGCACTTGAGAAGAAAGTGTAATCTGCTGTGTTTGGATGGACTGTCCTATAAATATCAATTAAACCTCTCTGGTCTATTGTGTCATTTAAAGCTTCTGTTTCCTTATTAATTTTCTGTTTGGATCATCTGTCCATTGGTATAAGTGAGGCTTAAAGTCCCCCACTATTATTGTGTTACTGTCAGTTTCCTCTTTTATAGCTGTTAGTCATTGCCTTATGTATTGTGCTCCTATGTTGGGTGTATATATATTTATAATTGTTATATCTTCTTCTTTTATTGGTCCCTTGATCATTATGTAGTGTCCTTCCTTGTCTCTTATAACATTCTTTATTTGAAGTCTATTTTATCTGATATGAGTATTGCTACTCCAGCTTTCTTTTGATCGCCATTTGCAAGGAATATCTTTTTCCATCCGCTCACTTTCAGTCTGTATGTGTCCCTAGGTCTGAAATGGGTCTCTTGTAGACAGCATATATATGGGTCTTCTATTTGTATCCATTCAACAAGCCTGTTTCTTTTGGTTGGAGCATTTAATCCATTCACATTTAAGGTAATTATCGATATGTATGTTCCTATGACCATTTTCTTAATTGTTTTGTGTTTGTTTTTGTAGGTCCTTTCTTCTCTTGTGTTTCCCACTTAGAGAAGTTCCTGTAGCATTTGTTGTAGAGCTGGTTAGGTGGTGCTGAATTCTCTTAGGTTTTGCTTCTCTGTAAAGCTTTTTATTTCTCCATTGAGTCTGAATGAGATCCTTGCCGGGTAAAGTAATCTTGGTTGTTGGTTCTTCCCTTTCATCACGTTAACTATGTCATGCCACTCCCTTCTGGCTTGTAGAGTTTCTGCTGAGAAATCAACTGTTAACCTGATGGAAGTTCCCTTGTATATTATTTGTCATTTTCCCCTTGCTGCTTTCAATAATATTTCTTTGTCTTTAATTTTTGCCTATATGATTACTATGTGTCTCAGTGTGTTTCTCCTTGGGTTTATCTTGTATGGGACTCTCTGCACTTCCTGGACTTGGGTGGCTGTTTCCTTGCCCATGTTAGGGAAGTTTTCGATATAATCTCTCAAATGTTTTTTCTGGTCCTTTCTCTGTCTCTTCTCCTTCTGGGACCGCTATAATTCGAATGTTGTTGCATTTAATATTGTCCCAGAGGTGTCTTAGGCTGTCTTCTTTTCTTTTCATTCTTTTTTCTTCACTCTGTTCTGCAGCAGTGAATTCCACCTTTCTGTCTGTCTTCCAGGTCACTTATCCATTCTTCTGCCTCAGTTATTCTGCTATTGATTCCATCTAGTGTATTTTTCATTTCAATTATTTTATTTTTTATCTCCGTTTTTTTGTTCGTTAATTCTTCTAGGCGTTTGTTAAACATTTCTTGCATCTTCTCGATCTTTGCCTCCATTCTTTTTCCGAGGTCCTGGATCATCTTCACTATCATTATTCTGAATTCTTTTTCTGGGACGTTGCCTATCTCCATTTCATTTAGTTTTTTTTCTGGGGTTCTATCTTGTTTTTTCATCTGGTACATAGCCCTCTGCCTTTTCATCTTGTCTATCTTTCTTTGAATGTTGTTTTTTGTCCACAGACTGCAGGATTGTCATTCTTCTTGCTTCTGCTGTCTGCCCTCTGGTGGATGAGGCTATCTAAGAGGCTTGTGCAAGTTTCCTGGTGGGAGGGACAGGTGGTGGGTAAAGCTGGCTGTTGCTCTGGTGGGCAGAGCTCAGGAAAACTTTAATCCACTTGTCTGCTAATGGGTAGGGCTGGATTCCCTCCCTGTTGGTTTTTTGGCCTGAGGTGACCCAACACCAGAGCCTACCTGTGCTCTTTGTTGGGGTTAATGGTGGACTCTTTGAAGGGTCACATGAAGGAGTACTTCCCAGAACTTCTGCTCCCAGTATCCTTGTCCTCACGTTGAGACCCAGCCACCCCCTGCCTCTGCAGGAGACCCTCCAACACTACACACTACTTTGTGTGTACCCTACAGGATTATAGTCTCTTTTTCCCCCAGTCCTGTCAAAGTCCTGCAATCTAATCCTGCTAGCCTTCAAAGTTGATTCTCTAGGAATTGCTCCTCCTGTTGCCAGACCCCCAGGTTTGGAAGCCCGACGTGGGACTCAGAACCTTCACTCCTTTGGGTGGACTTCTGTGGTATAAGTGTTCTCCAGTTTGTGTCACCCACCTAGCAGTTATGGGATTTGATTTTATTGTGATTACGCCCCTTCTACTGTCTCATTGTGGCTTCTCCTTTGTCTTTGGATGTGGGATATCTTTTTGGTGAGTTCCAATGTCTTCCTGTCAATGATTGTTCAGCAGTTAGCTGTGATTCCGGTGCTCTCGCAAGAGGGAGTGAGAGCACGTCCTTCTACTCTGCCACCTTCTCCTTTATAATTTATTACAAAATATTGAGTAGAGTTCTCTGTGCTATACAGTAGGTCCTTGTTGGTTATCTATTTTATATGAAAGTTTGTACTCTTCTGACCAATTCCGTCCATTTCCCCCATCCCCCAGACCCTGGCAACAACCATTCTACTCTCTGTTTCTAGGAGTTTGACTTTTTTAGATTTCATCTATAAGTGAGATCATACAGTATTTGCCTTTCTCTCTCTGGCTTATTTCACTTGACATAATGGGGTTCTTGGGTAGGTGGTCAGCTACTCCTCTTGGATTATGCATGCTTGATTAGAGATGAGCAGAACCTGGCTCATAACCTAAGTGTGCTATGTAGAATATCACATTGTATATGTGGAAGTGTTTTAAGTCAATTATAAACATCAAAGCAACTCCATAGCAACTCTAATCTCAGGTATTTGTCTTCATTTCTGAACCTTCACCCCAATTTCAGGCTCATATGCAAATGATTACAATGAAAACTTAACCTGCCCAAACTGAACTCATATTTACTCCTTCTCCAATCCCCAAATGTTCCTTATTCATGTTTCCCACTCCTTTGTAGTAGTGTATGGTCAGTGACCCCCTTTTCCAGACTCTTACACACCTATAATCACTCAAAAAATCCTGTCAGAGTTGAAGCCAAATTCTTCAAATCCCAACTCTGTCATTTACTAGCTATGTGACCTTGTGGAAGTATCTTAACCTCTCTGAACCTCAATTCCCTCCTCTTTAAAATAATAACATCTGCTTCACAGGTTTAATATAATGGCAAAATAACATAAAGTCAAGTACCTAGCATAAGGCTTGGAACACAATAAAGGCTCAAGAAATGTTAGTTTTCTTCCTTTACTCTTTCTTCCACACCATCGCCATCCTTTGGTGACTGAGTCTGTGCCTTTAAACTAATTCATAATTAATTCATTCAATAAATATTCATTTATTCCCTCATGTACTTAAAAGGTACTCAGTCAAAGTACTGGGAACACAGTTGAGAGAGAGGGAAAGAGAGAGAGAGAATACAGGTATGGGTTACATCTTATACTCTGTCCAACAGGTATAGTATGTTGTCTTGCACATAATAGGTGCTTAATACTTGTTGTTTATGGCAGTGCTGTGATAAGTCTAATAATTCCTCTTTCACTGATTCTTTTTCTCTGTCTCACTCTTTACCCACAAAGTCATTACAATTTTATTAAGGCTTATATTATTTTTGTTGGGGAAGAATCTTTGGGAGCTTCAGTTATTGACTCAGCAAACCACAGGATGTCTGTGCAGACAGCAGACCACAGTGGTCTGGTGGTGAGCTTGCATGGACATATATACCCTGGGACCCTCCAGATCTTCCAGTTACTCCATGTGACCTTACACCAACTCAGCGGTAACAAAGAATCTTCCTTTTTACTAATTTTTGAGCCCTTAAGAGAAATGCAGTAGACCCCCCCTCCCCAAATCCCTCATATTTAACAATTACTGTTTCATAAAGAGAGACCTTCAATTTAAAATGGAAATAACAACAAAAATATGCGGGCACTAAATGTTTGCAGTATGAATCTTGCCTCTGAACTCAAGACCAAGTGAACCTTCTACTTTCCAAAATCAGCATTCACAATTCTTGCAGTAATGTAACTATTTCAGAGAAGGCCATTTGAATGCACATATTCACTACTTTCTCTGGAACTTAACGATTGTATTTCTTTCTCTCCTAGAAAGTATCTTATGCTTGAGAGAAAACTGTTGAGTTTCTTTTTAACAAAGTGAAATAACTACCTTCAAAGATAAAAGATCAAACAATTCATAAGTCTAGAAAATATTAGATTTAGGATTAAAGATACAAACTTCAATGATGTAGTGTTTAAAATGGCAATTTTAAAGAGATTTGGAAATAGCCTGGTATTTTTTGGTGGTGTGGGGTTCTCAGAAGGAGACATTCAGAAGTTGTGCCTAGTGATTGGTTTGGGGTTCACTAAATTTCAGAAAAAATCTACTCCCAAGGTTGATTTTCAACATTTCTCACATTCCTGTGATCACTCTTGTATATGTTGAGTTCATGAGGGCAAAGCAGTTTACAAGAAGAAAACTTTCAGGCAGAGACATAGAAGAAGGAGATAGGCATTGAGTTGCAAAAGCTTTTCAGTCAAACCCAAACCAAGTTCCTTAATTTTTCAAACCTATGCATTTTAAGGAAATGTAATCCACATGTGTTTTATTCAATTACAATGAAATCATGGAGTCTTTAAAAACAGCTGTTTAATGTAAAAAAAAAAAGTCATTTTTATGATTTAGCTTCCTCCAGTCAAAACCAGAGCTGCACTTCTCCATCAGAAATCGATTTGAGGATCGAAGGCTGAGATTCAATTTGAAACTCTAAACCTATTCTTCTGAGGTGAATGTTTAAAATCCATCAAAAGAGTTGTCCCTCTTAGAGAACTCATAAACTGGGGAGAGATTTTTCTCTCTTAAGTCTGTTTGACAATAGGATTTGGGGCAATTTTTTTTTTTTTTTGCGGTACACAGGCCTCTCACTGTTGTGGCCTCTCCCGTTGCGGAGCACAGGCTCTGGACACACAGGCTCAGCAGCCATGGCTCACGGGCCCAGCCACTCCATGGCATGTGGGATCCTCCCAGACTGGGACACGAACCCACGTCCCCTGCATCGGCAGGCAGACTCTCAACCACTGCGCCACCAGGGAAGCCCTGGTGCAATTTTTATTTGGGGATATTTGAAATGTCAAAAATCTTTTGTTTTTCAAAAAGCAATAAGGCAAATGCAAAACCAAAGTGTTGTTATGCTTCTCCATTCTGAGAGATCAGATCAGTTCACCAAATATTAGTTAAGCAGTTTAATATTGCATTAGTCAGGGTTTTCCAAAGAAACAAAACCAATAGGATACGTGTGTTTATATATAAAGAGATTAATTGTAAGGAACTGGCTCATGTGACTGCAGAGGCTATGTCCCAAGGTGTGCAGTCTGCAAGGTGGAGACCCAGTTTGTAGCTCCAGTATGAGTTCGACAGCTTGAGAACTATGTGAGCTGATGATGAAAGCTCTGGGCCGAAAGCCTGCAGGCCAGGGATCCAAGATGGGCTGATGTTTCAGTCCACTTCTGAAGGCTGAGAAAGACCAGTGGTCCAGCTTAAATGGTCAGGCAAGATGAATTTCCTCTTACTCAACCTTTATCTTTTCAGCTCTTCGAATGATGGTGGGGGGCCTACCTACATTAGGGAGGGCAATCTGCTTTACTCAGTCAATGGATTCAAATATTAAGGTCATCCAGAAAGACTCCCACAAACACATATGGAATAATGTTTGTCAAAATGTCTGGGCACCCAGTGGCCCAGTCAAGTTGAGACATAAAATTAATCACCATAAATAAGTTCTAGAACAGCTTTGATCACTGAAAATGCTATGCTAACAATATGTGCCCTCTTCTTGAAAAGCTCATAGTCTAGAAAAGGCAGCCAAGCATGTAAATACAAAATTTCAATACAAGGTGATAAATCCAGTAATGTAAAAGTAAGTGAAAGAGTGAGTAACTCCATTGAGCTTCAAAGAGAAGAGTTAGGTATCTGGTGAAAAAATGTTGAAAAATAAAAATTTGTTTTTTTCACTTTACGTGACTGCTATGTGGATCAAATAACTTAATAATAATAGTTTGTATTTATTAGGGCACTACTCTGTGCTTGGTAGAGTGCTAGGCAGTTCATCCTGAATCCTCACAACCTGGTAAGAGTGTTGTTATTGTATCATTGAATAAAATGAGATCAGGAAGTTTAAATGGCTTTCCTAGTTTTCCTAGTGGGATTCAAATTCGAGAGTCGATGTTCTTTTCACTATTCCACACAGCCTTTCATTCAAGGGTGTTTACTATAAGATTTGTACATTTACCCTTATTTCAACACAGTAAAATATCATTATGATTTACTTTTCCATTTCGATTGAATTTGAAAAATACTATGTTCATAGAAAGTGTTCTGAAGTCTGAAAGTATAAGGGACAATCTGATCAAGTATCACTTCTGTTGGGGAAGACAGTGATTGCTGCTCTAATATTATCAGAGATATCATGGCAGATTTCTTCAAGGTAAGATTAAAGGTAAGGAGTGGCAATGGAAGCAGCAGGATCCTCCCCTAGAAAATGCATGTGTAAACATCAGCAATTGGTTAGAAGACTGCTTCTTAAGTAAAATAGCAGCAGCAAACACTGAAGGGAATTTTTAAAGAGGAGTCAAGTCATACTGAAAATGAGTGGCGACATCAAACACCAGTTGGTGCCCACAGAAAATCTGATTCCACTCTCATCCTTTTCTACTCTGAACTTTTGAAGTCTCCCCTCTTCAAACCTTTACCCCTGCCTACTGCGCAGTTTCTCTCCCTCTTTGTCATTCAGTCACTGCTTGCATTCCTCTTAAGACCCTCTCCCATCATCTAGAGCAGGGGAAGCAACCAACTTTGGAGTTTATTTATTTATTTATTAAAAAACCATTTTACTTGGGACGCCGCAGTTGACCTCAGGCCCTCAGACACATCTTTGGGGTGGCCCTTCTCCACGGGGACCACACCTCTTCCTGGCCACCTTCCTGTGCACCTGTTCCTGGGGTAGAGGGCGGCCCCTGGCAGGTCCACTGGAGATGCAGGGCTCACAGGGCCACAGCCCTCGCCTGGCCACGCCTTCAACAGCCTGGGACCGTGTCCTGGAGTTTTATCTTTATTTATTTTTATTTATTTATTTATTTATTTATTTATTTATTTATTTATTTATTTTTGTGGTACGCGGGCCTCTCACTGTTGTGGGCTCTCCCATTGCAGAGCACAGGCTCCGGACACGCAGGCTCAGCGGCCATGGCTCACGGGCCCAGCCGCTCTGCTGCATGTGGGGTCTTCCCAGACCGGGGCACGAACCTGTGTCCCCTGCATCGGCAGGCGGATTCTCAACCACTGCGCCACCAGGGAAGCCGAGTTTTATCTTTGAAAACAAACAAAATAAAAATAACTTTTGTCACACCCTCTCAAACGCAATCTACACTCACATTCACTCATTCATGAATATACATGAATATAAACATATGTGCATACAGAAGTCCATTTTATGACAGGAGAAAAAAGATAAAGGGGAATGAACACTTGGAGGAAAATGAGTAGATGATACATGAAGATATAGGCCAATGAGGGTATGAGGAATAGGGTGGGAGAAAAAGTGTGCTGGGTAATAAGGATGGATACATGAAAACTGGGTTGGTGTAAGCTGCACAATCTATATCCAGTCACTGACTGCTTCAGGGAAGACTTCCAACCAATATACCCTTGATACAACTTTTAAGGTTTGTTTTTTTAGTTTGTTTGTTTATGTTTGTTTTTTTTAAATTCTCAGCATGTGAAATAATGATACTAAAGAAGTCTTCTATTCTGTCAGTTATAGGAGGTTGCTTGAGATTTCTCAATGCAGATAGGCAATCATAAACTTTTGAATCCTGGGCTCAAATCCTGGCTTTCTCCACTACTGGAGATCTCTCCACGTTTCAGCTACCTTATTAGTTATTGCCAAGGCGAGAGTAGGTGGATAATACTACCCACTGCATAAGACTTGTGTGAGGAACAGAGCAGCTTAAAACAAACAAACAAAAACCTGGCTCACAGAATGTAGTCAACAAAGGGTACCTGGGAGTAATTATTATTTTTAAGGTGATCAATACCAGGATATGAGAGGACACTATGAAATGACTCAGCAGGGCTTGAATTTACTTTTTTACTTAGAAAATAAATAAATAAATAAATAAATAAATAAGCACAGAAAGAACAAGGAACAAGTGCTTCCTTGATACATGGTCTCAAACACTATGCTCTGGTCTGTGAAGAATATTTGTTTTTTCTTTCAGAAACATCCCTTAAATGCTAACAGTGTTCTTCTTTTCTTATGCACAGATATCAATGGGAAATTCATATTTAGAAAAACTGTCTCCTTTGTGAGACCAAGAGTCAAACTTTTGACTCCAATAAATCAGTGCTTGGAGGATGACCTTAAATTCACTGCAGGCAGAGCAAGATAATTGAGAAATTTAAGTATAGAAATAATGTATTCTCAGGTTCTACATGCCTTAGCATAATACATATAAGTTACTTTCTAGAATATATCATGTTAACAATATCATTTTTATGGAATTTATTCCTATGTGATCAGTCCTGTTTGAATGTTATTGTGAAATATTGGATAATCGCTTAACATCTCTGAGCTTTAGTTTTGTATCTGAAACTTGGGAATAATAATATCTATCTTACAGTGTTATTGTGGATATTAGATAAAATAATTGTCAAAATATTATGCATATTGTTTGAGATGTAGTAGGAAATGTCCATAGTGTTAGAAAATGAGACTTAGAAGCCTAATGTACTGTTGGCTTGTCTTGCTTCTAATTCAGTAGATTGTCAAACATATAATTTAATGGACTTCCCTGGTGGCGCAGTGGTTAAGAATCTGCATGCCAATGAAGGGGACACGGGTTCGAGACCTGGTCTGGGAGGATCCCACATGCCGCAGAGCAACTAAGCCCATGTGCCACAACTACTGAGCCTGAGCTCTAGAGCTCGCGCTCTGTAATAAAAGAAGCCACTGCAATGAGAAGCCCACACACCGCAACGAAGAGTAGCCCCTGCTCGCCGTAACTAGAGAAACTAGAGAAACTAGAGAAAGCCTGCATACAGCAACAAAGACCCAATGCAGCCATACATGAAATATATATATATATATATATATATACATATATATACATATATATAATTTAACAGACATTTAATATTTTATCTCCATGAAAATAAAATCAAATAATCATATGTCTCTAATAACTTTCTATAAGGTGTCTTTCCTTACTTTTTCTGGGAAATAACCTAGATCCTGCTTTTAATCTAGCGGTCCTTACAATCTAAAATAGCAAAATAATTTTGTGGGGATATCACAATTAAAGAGAAATTAACAGGACAAAGAAAATAAGGGATTTTATTTATAAAGTAAATTTAGGAGTAAATATGGATAATTTTAGACCTGTTATAGAGATAGGATGAGTGTTTGTAAGCAAGAAACACTTCGATAGTGTATAAAGCAGAGAGGAGTTTCTTTTCCATCACTTAAGAAATATCAAGGTGCTTGCAACAGTCTTCTGATGACTAGAATCATAGTACGAAGCTGGGCTGAAACCAAAGGCATATCCTACCCTGGGAATTAGACTTTATCTTTATCCCTCCTTTCCCTGATTGTTGCAATGAGGTGCTGAGTTCCAGCTTGCCATGTAAAGGAGGTTGGGAGGTGGGGGAAAGGGGAAAGAGTTTATTTAAAAAGATGAGCTAGGTCTTCCCTGGTGACGCAGTGGTTGAGAGTCCGCCTGCCGATACAGGGGACACGGGTTCGTGCCCCGGTCCGGGAAGATCCCACATGCCGTGGAGTGGTTGGGCCCGTGAGCCATGGCCGCTGAGCCTGCGCGTCTGGAGCCTGTGCTCCGCAACGGGAGAGGCCACGGCAGTGAGAGGTCCGCGTACCGCAAAAAAAAAAAAACAAAAAACGAACGAGCTATTTGCAACCATATGAATGGACTTTGAGGGCATTATGCTAAATGAAGTAATTCAGACACAGAAAGACAAGTGCCATATGATCTCCCTTATAAGTGGAACCTTACAAAAACTAAACTAAACAAAAATCAGACTCATAGAGAACAGATTGGTGTTTGCTGGGGTGGGAGGTGGGCGAAATGGGTGAAGGGGGTCAAAAGGTACAAACTCCCGGTTATAAAATAAATAAGCCTTGGAGTTGTAATGTACAGCATGGTGACTATAGTTAATAATACTGTATTGCATATTTGTTAAGAGAGTAGATCTTAAAGTTCCCATCACAAAGAAAAAAGGTTTTGTAGCTATTTAAGATTCCAGGTGTTAACTAGACTTATTGTGGTGAAAATTTCGCAATGTTTACAAATTTTGAATCATTGTGTTGTACACCTGAAACTAATATAATGTTATATATCAATTATACCTCAATTAACAAACCAAAACAAACCATTTCCTGATCAGCTATCTGATCACACCATCAGCCCACTTCCCCACACCCAGTTCTTTCTGGTTTTATTCATTCTTCTGCCTGACCTTTGAGATGCTTGCAGGTGTCATGCATGGAGCATCCCCACTTGCAATAGGCCCCTCCCCTGTTATAATCATTCCCTTCCCCGGCAATAATCCTTTCAAGTAGTTTCTCACACACACACACAAAAAAAGTCCTGTTGGGAATCTTGGGTCAGTATCCAAATAAGGTAGAAAAGCATTAAAACTGTCTATGCTGGCATTAATATCATTTGAAAAGATGCAAATTACAAGGTTGGTTCTGAGCACTAGAAAACATTGAGTGCACATCTGTGTATGACACTATAGAAAGGACACTAAACAGATATGTCTAGCTACACATGTATAATTCTAGGCTATTTTTATGAAGGCGTTCGTAAGTCCAGACAGAGGTCTGCTTGTTCAGGTGTGCCTAGCGTATGAGGGGACTCAGGAAGTAAGTGACGATACCCTGTAAAGTTAGAAGGACCTCCAGGCATCCAGAGAGACGGCCAGTTAGGGATGCTGGTGCAAATCAAAAGAAATCTGGCAGAAACAACTGCTGGGAAAGGGGCTGCTGAGGCTCTTTGCTAATCCATGTTTGAGAGGGCAAATGTCAAGTATCTCCTTCTCCTCTACTGGGAGAGCAGAGTCCAGGATGTTTAACATTCATTAGGCACCAGATACTGAACAGATCATGTAAGAGATGCATATTTATGCATATCATATCCATGCGAACAAACTAGGTAATGTCTCAAAGATGCTACATAATTTGAAACATGTTGAAGACAATTTTTGAAAGAATGTTTGATTTGATAAATTCTAACCAAAAAAAGGAGTATCTTTAAATGGGGGAGAGGTAGAGCAAAAAGATATCTTTTTCTTTGTGTTCCTATGTTTCTCCAGGGTCACAGAAGAGTTATCTTTTAAAGGGATGCATCATAGCTTTTTTCCTGTCACTTCTTAAACTAAGATGGTACAATTACCTCCAAGGAGTCTCAAAGTAGAGACTCAAGTACTAAGATAAATTGAGTTTCTATTGTTGTTTGTACTCAACTATGTAATGCCACTTACATTATGACCCTAGTGAAGACAGCACTATAGAAGATGCCCTTGTCAAGACACCTGCTTGCATACTTATTTTTCAAAAGCGCAGATGGCTACTTGGTAACATGCTCACCCACCATCTTGGCAGGGAATTTATCTGAGCCGGAGGGGACCCAGAAGTGGAGCTGGCTCAGTAAATGTGGGGCTGTATCTTAGGTGGGGACTGTCTGACCCGGTCGACCTTTCAGCCCCCAGCCCCACCCTGCTGAATCGCAGACCGAATCAGCAATCTGCGTCTTACCAAGCCTCCCGGTGGTTCTGACGCATGGTAAAGTTTGAGAACCGTTGTTCTGAGCTCTGAAGCACAGAGTGGGGCATTTAATTCATTGTGGACAGTCAGGGACGGCTTCTGGAATGGACAGTCATTAATTTGGATAGAAATATGTCAGGGGGAGAAATTTGGAATGGGTGTTTTAGAAAAGCAAGCAGTTTAAGAAGTATCGTGGGATTTGTTCCATAAAAGATGTTCTGAAAATGGCATATAAAGCGTGGACGTGGAGGCAACATAGTGGGAAAGAGGGAAAGTTGAAGGTCAACTAGTTGTGGACCTTGTGTACCTAATGTGAAGCCTTCACATCTTTGATGAGCCACTTTAAGTAGTGTGGAGTGGATATTTTAAAGAGCCTAAAGAGGAGGTAGTCGTAAAAGTCCAGGTGAGACCTGGTAGAGCCATAAAAGAGACAATAGACTCAATAGTTCCTTACGAGGTATAACTACCCTTTGGCGCTTGATTGAAAGAAGCAGAGAGAGGATAATAGTATGACTACCAGCTTTCTAGACTGGGCAAGAGGAGGGCAGTGCTCTCACCAAATGAATTATGATCCATAGGAGGAGAACGTGTGCGTGCGTTTAGGCAGGTTGCCTTTGAGTTGCTACGGGGCAACCTAGAGGAAGTGGATATTCAGTAGGAGGTAAAATATTCATGTCTGAAGTCCTAAAGAGAGACCAGGCTTAAGGTTGAGCAGTATATATGGTTGTTAAGACCATGAGAATAGATAAAATTCCTCAGGGGTACAATGTGAAGCTATAGAAGTTTTGTTTTCCTTAACCATTAATATTAACCTCTTCATAATCTGGTGAAACTATTGATCCTCTTCTCAGAGAACTGCATTCACAGGTAAAACTTTGCATATAATGTCGGGGTTCATGGGCTTCAGGAAGCTCCTCCTGTCATGCCCAGGGATCCAAGGGAAGAACACTTGTTGTAAAGTTCCAGGTGCCTTAGAAACGGTGATTAAAATGGTTTTTAACCAGCTCACAGGTTGTGTGGTAAATGCTCAGTATATGTTAGATAACAGTAATAACAAAATAAATGTTTATTAGTTCAACTCTCCAAAAACCAACTTAAATTCTCTCATTTTAATGTCTCTCTCCCCATTCTCCTCTTTCTTTATTCTCATCATAATACACATATTCCACCCCTTAGGGAAAAACAAGCAAAGTAAAGCAAAATAAGTCTTTCTGTTCATACAGTCTACACCCTTTTGCCTTGCATGCTGTCACTGGCTTTGTTTCTTATGTATTAGAATTGGGGACTTGTATTGTCTAGTATAGGATTTCCCACAGAATACTGGGGAAAGGCCATAGGCAAGTCATGCTTTTTGAAATTATGGCTTTGAATCCAGGATTTACAATTTATGAATTATATGGCCTCAGCTTTCCTATCTTAACCTCCAGAGCCCAGTTTTTTCAGCTATGAAGAGGGTTAACGACTTCTATTTTGCAGAATAGCATCAAGATTATATAATGTCGATTCTGAGGAAACATTAATCAGAGTTTTCTGTACAAAGCAGGACTTCCCCTAGATCCTGATCAAGGCCAGAATCTGAGGGAAGTGTCCGTAAGGAATGATTAAACATTATTAGGTTGCTAAACCATCCCAGGACTTTTAACTAGATAAAGAAAAAAAAATATTTACCAGCTCTTTTCTCAGAGAACATCTTGCCTGTGGTTGGAAGGAAATACTTTGATGAGCTGCGTGGAGTGTGAGGTGAGAAGCCTCCTATCCCCAAGGAGTATTTTGAATAAAAACAGATGGTCATTAAACCAAGTCCCTGGGAGGGTGGGTTCAATTTAAAAGGGAGCTTTAATTTGTTCTGTAGGTTGTGCAGAACTGAGCCATGCCCCATCCCTGACTCTAACTTTCCCCACCCTGCCCCCATGTGGCTCACAGCCTCTCCTCTAAATAAAAGTTAAATAAATAGTTTTAAGATATTCAGTTAGTATTGTGCAAATTTGATGACCACCCTGCATCCCTAAGTATGTATTCCCCTATCTTAGTGTGGCTAAAATGGGGGTTAATTTTGGGGTACCATTGGGTTCTTCTGAAATGGTGCAATTGATATGAAGCAGTATTCTAGAGCTAACGTTTGTTCTGATTTTATTTTGAATCTCAGCAGAATGTATACCATGTCCCTAGAAAAAGTCTGAGGAAGACTCTGGGGGCCTGACACAAGACAGGGACAGATTTGGGTGTGTTAAGGCAGTCCTGTTTGTGTGTGGTTCTAGTTTTTATATTTCTGGGTAATTTTTTTATTTTCCTGAGAAAAAATTTCAGAGTTTAAATTGTTTGAGACCCCACTTGAAAAATGTGTGAGGTTTACACTACTGCAGAACAAATAAAACCATGTTTCTCAATTTACCTCCTTGATTTCACATGTTTATATTTCAGTTTTAGAATATTATTGACAGTCTTTCCCTTCCAGGAAAATTCAGTTCCTTTCCCCCTACCCACAACCACATGTCTCACCTATTCTAGTTTCCTCATCAATAAATAAATAACAAAACCCCACCTCTACTTTATAGATTATGTGGCAAATGTATGAAATGTCATTGCTTGTATTTTTAAAACTATTTTCTGATTTTTCATTAGCTTTTCTCTGTAGTTTACTGTTCCCTTTAACGTAAGAGTACTAACATTTTACCAGTTACGTTCATGTCCAATCTGCCCTCCCATTCTTGTAATCTAACCCCATTTTATGTCTGACCAACACTTTTGGCTGTGATGGAGAGGGCGGGTAGGACTTATTATTCTCCATGTGGAAGATGAGTGCCCCAGTGAAATGCAGAAGTGATAGACAGAAGCTTACATTTGAGGAGGACCAATGGATGTTAAGAAATAAGATATTTCTTGATTATTATTTTTTAAAGTGAAGGTGAATATGTTTCATTTTGGGAAAGGAGCATGGATAGGTTTCAAAACAGATTTATTACACTTACTATAGGTTCACTACCAAACGTGGCAGACCACTTAGTATAAAATGGTGCTTATATCTTTGTTGATCAGAACATGATCTCAGGAGAAATCTGTTCTGAAATGTGTAATATCAAGCCCTCTCACAAATCACTGTGAAGATGAGAGCTTCAAGGAAGATAAGACAAATTGTAATAAATTGCTTATAAATTTACTATACTTTTACCCTTCAAAGTACCTTGAATCAACTTTAGAACTTTTTTGGATCAGTGCCTAGGAAAGGATGTACCATGGGCCAACATGTTCTCTTTTTAATTAGGGAACACACATAATTTAGGGAAATAAAAGTGAATTTTAGAAGCTCTGTTTAATGGTCATTGGTCACAAACCTCCTTTTTTATTAAAATTAGCTTATAATAAAAAGAAAAGCCACTCCATAGGTGAGATTAATTGCCCTAATTGGATCTCCTTTTATTTTTTCATCCAAGTTATATGAGGAACTGAGTAAAAGGAAGAACTTTCTTGAATTTCCAAGGGTAAATAAATTTGGAAGTCTTGGTAAAAGGGATCATGGCAAACAGCAATGGTCCATAGTGGTGATGAACTGTGATGTGGGAAAAATAAAGGACAAAGAGCAAAATGAAAAAGTACTGTTGTTTTTAACCAATTTATAAGAATTGGTAAAATTTTCTCAAGTACCATACATACACATATATATGCACTACACAACTGAACAATCCAGTGGTTTCCATTAAAACTGGAAGTTAGAACCGTAGCTAATTGGCAATGTAAGCACATGAAATCAGAGAGGCTAATGGAGTCCATAGTCATCAACCACCCTCCTGCTTTGGGTCGCAGTCCAGGGGGGCATGGTTTAAACATGTGAAATAAATGCAGAGATTACATAATGCAGCTTTAAATTGTGGTCTTTTTAAACAGACCACTGTTATTTAGTAAAATCCCGTGTGTGTGTGTGTGTGTGTGTGTGTGTGTGTGTCTAAGGGGCATATGGTTTGAGGAAGTATGATTTATGTGATCTGGGAAAATCCTTACAAATGAATTCCATCCCTCCTTATCAAGGAAATATCCTGATTGTGGCAGCTACTTGCTTAAGCTGTATTCTATTACTAGCCTCCGATCAGTATCTCTGTATTGCTTGTCTGACAGTCTAGGGTAGTAAATAATAACAAGAATCCATTAACATAAGTGTTTATAGTTAAATCTTTGTTGGTCACCCAAGAGAGCTTTTGGTTCTGCTGTATGGAAATAATTGTTTCTATAACACACTTTCAATATGATCAGAGCCTTTCTAAGACCTGCTGTACTGAATGTAGCCTTTTGTTCTGAGAGGAAATGTCTCACCTCACAGAACAGTCTGGCATGTCAAGAAAAGTTACTGAAAGAACCTGTTTCTTCATTTCTCATTCCTCTGAACTGTCTCTTATGAAACTTATCAATGCTATACACATTCAGGGAAATGTCTTAGTGAAAAGGAGTAGACATAAAGCTCCCTCAAAATCAGTGGTTATTAGACAAAAGCATGGGTCAAATAGAATTGAAGGACACTGAGTTATAAGTATCAGAAAATAGCAAGCTTCAGGCTGTTGAAAGTTTCTTTTTGTCTTTTTAAAGTTACTGTATATACAAAATAAAACTAAATTAGTCCTCTGTTCCTTGGTTTCAATAACAATAAAACAAAAGGGCATTTACTGGATTTGCCTTTGTTTGCTACATTGTTTTTCAAGATGTAGAGTCTTCTAAAGCACAGTACTCATAATTTTTCCAGAGTATTGGACACTATAGATTAGTCTCCAGAAAATTATTCTACTATGTCAGTTCCATAAAACACATTTCTTTAATAAGCACTAGTTTCAGTACTTTATAAGAAAGATACAAATATGCTAGTTTTTTATTTTAATTTTATTTATTTATTTATTTATTTTTGGCTGTGTTGGGTCTTCATTGCTGCATGCAGGCTTTCTCTAGTTGCGGTGAGCGGGGGCTACTCTTCCTTGCGGTGCGCTGACTTCTCATTGCAGTGCCTTCTCTTGTTGCAGAGCACGGGCTGTAGGCGTGTGGGCTTCAGTAGTTTTGACACCTGGGCTCAGTAGTTGTGGTGCACAGGCTTAGTTGCTCTGCGGCATGTGGGATCTTCCTGGACCAGGGCTCGAACCAGTGTCCCCTGCATTGGCAGGTAAATTCTTAACCACTGTGCCACAAGGGAACCCCAATATGCTAGTTTTTAATATTATAAAATGATCAATTTTACATATATTTATATGCATACTTATATGTCTATAAATATTCACTTTATAGCTTATGAATGAACATACTGTATTTTAGAATGTTCCTTGTAGTTTTATCTTTTTGAGTTTAGGATGTATTTTTTTCACAGATAAAATTTTGATGCTGTTTAACTCTCAAAAATTAGAACATCAAATCTTATTTAATCCAAAGTGCCTGTGAAAAGGAATATTAATAAGGCCCTGTGACCTACAGCTGCTTTATCAAAAATGCATCCCTAGTTACAACTTAAGATTCAGGAACCTGAGTTTGTGTATTCTCTTACTCCTGGTGGTATCGACAGCTCAAAAGTTTGGGTGGGGTGGAAGTGGGCAAACTCTGAAGATGAAGAAATTCCTGTGTGTTGTTTGCCATCTTTCTATTTGCATCACAAAAAGCAAATTGCTAGACAAGTTCCTCCTTAGTTTTCTGTATTGGAATGGATTGGCATTTGGAAGCAAACTGTACCACAATATAGGAAATTTTAAGTTGATCAGTTCCAATTTCTTGCCATCCATCCACCATTTATTCATATAATTTTCATTTTTTGAACTTTATATTCTTTGTGCTTAGATTGTGAATCTTTCAAAGAAATGCCAATTGTTCAATGTATGAAAAAACTTCATCTCTCAGAGTGATTTAAACTTTCTCCCAATTCTTACGGTTTTGGTTACAGGAAGGTCTAAGGTGAATTTGGCAACCTCTTCCATTTTGAAAGTTTAGAATGGGGGAAATGGATAGAAAGCTACCAAACAAAGAACCATTCTGAAATTGAAGTAAGTTCTAATGCAAAAATTATTCTTTCCAGCCCCCAGGATGAAGACAAATTGCAGTTAGGCATTGCAATGGAATAATTGCAAACATATTTTCTCTAAAACTATAAGAGGCTAAAATAGTTTTTCCAAAAAAAATTTGGTCATAAGGATAAGTTTTCAAATACATATGTGACCTATGTGAATTTATCTAATTGCTGCTAATAGAACCTTACAGATTTGCTAAAAGTCTTTTAATGAATTTATTTTTAGATTTTTAAAGGTGAATTTTTCCTGAAATTTTTGCTTGAGAATTGTTTAAATGAACTAGTATTCAATGAAGCATAGCAGAATAAAGCCAACTGATATTTTAAATAAAGAAACTTGCTTTTATATTCATGAAGCTACTTATACTATGGATTATTTTCGCTTTGTTGAAATTCTGGCTTCCTTGATTTTCCTAGTGCAACACAATACAGCATTTCCGTGGTTCTCCTGCTATCTCTCTGGTCTTCAGTTTTGTTTGTTTTTGTTTTTGTTTGGTCTCTTTTGTTCTCACCTCTTTTGCTCCCCCAGCGTTCTGTCTTCTCTGTTTTCAATCTCTCCCTCTTCACCTCAACAGCTTCAATTACCACCTCTGCTGAGATGATATTGGAACCTACGCGTCTAGTCTCCTCTCTTCTGCATTTCTTCCTGTCTGCTTAAACTCTCCATTTAACTCTTCCACCAGTACCATAAACCTAACATGTTCAGTACAAACTCATGTCATTTTCTTTTAAAAAGCATCCCGGACTTTTCCTCATGACTTTGCAGATTCTACTAATAATAGTACCATTTCTTCAGTCATCCAGGCTCCTCAAGCACCTCAGATGTCTCTTATTTTCTTCTAGTTCCTAAATCAGTCACCCAGTTGCCACATCTACCCTCTTTCTTCCATGTCTTCTGCCCTCCCTTTGTTTTAGGCAGTCATTATTTCTCCCTTAGATATGTAACAAAATTTAATTGGAGCCTCTGCTTCCTTTCTGTTCCTACTCTGAAATCCACCCTACACACTCACAAATTAATCTTTCTAAAATGAAGTTTTAATTAATTCTCTACCCCAATCCTTAAGAACTTACCATTTTCTGCCTATTAAGTACCATATTCTCATCCTGCAACTTCAGATATGGTCCTACCACACCTGTCTCCTCTGTAATCTGCACCTCAGCCAAACAGGAGTGGTTGGTATTCCTGGGACAAACTGTGATTTCCTGTTTTTGCCTTCATCAGTGCTGTTTCTTTCATGAAGAACATCCAACCCTGGCTCAACTTGTTAAGATGCAACTTAGTCTTCAAATGCTACAGTCATGCACCCTAAGTACGTGCCATTCCTTCTGTTTCTTTTATCTTTTCCCTCACATAGCACTGTTTGTCTGTTTCTAGTGGGTCCTACCTTATTCCACTTTGCACTTTAACTATTTGAAGATGTGTTTATTTCAGTTTAACATATTTTTGGTCACTCATATGTGAAATAAAATGAAATACATCTATTACAGTGGAAGGTCTCTGAGGGAAGAGACTGCCTTATTCATATTTGTCTTTGATGTAGCATATGGCATGTGCCTAGGCAGTAGTAGATGTCTTAATTAATGCAGGTTTTACTGAGTGGTGAAAAAAAGACACCAGTAGTATTTAGTACATGCACATTTATACATAGGTTTGCTCAGCAGTTATTTGAGACATCTTAGAGAATATTCCAAGATTTTAGTCCTGAGGAAGGTTGTCTTTCAGAATCTAGAAGTCAAGATGCTTCATTTCCATTTTTTTTCAGTAAAGTGGGAATAAGCCAATCTTACTATTTATGTCCAGGGGCAATTTATGCCTCTGTATGCAGACAGTTGTGAAAATACAAAAAGATTTTAGGGGTCTTTCTTTACATTCGTCTTGCATTAGTTCACTTTGCCTCATTTTCTCATGTATAAATTAGGGAATAATATTACCAACTTCATGTGGTGTTTGTGAGAGTTACCCGAATTAAAGTATGTAAACCACTTAGAACAGTGTCTGGCATAGAGTAAACACCTGATAGCATTTAGCTTATATTATTATCAGTCACAAGCAAGGCTGCTTCTTTCAGGAAGCAACCCCAGAGCAGCTGGAATGGACGCATCTGGAGGCAGGCACAGATTTTTCCTGCATATATATCTTTGTCTAAGTCCTCCTTGGATCCTGCATATCTGGATAATTGGAACTAAAGTGAACTGTGCCTGTTTCCCTCTTTCACCTAATATATCAATCAACACTTCTGAGTAAACGTTACCTGTGATGTTTAGATGGGGAATTCTCATACCTTTCTGTTTCAAGGTGGGGTGAATCACATTCCCATGTCAATTGCTTGTTTAAGACTATACTATGTTAGCTTCATAAAATGTAAGCTTTATGTGAAAAAGGAACTGAGTCTGATTTCTCACTGTACCCAAGCCATGGCATGCTGCCTGTGTATTGTAGGCACTCAAAAAACATTTCTTGAGTGGAGTTAAATGACTAAGACATGTTTTGTTTTGCTTTGTTTTTGTTTTTTTTTTTTTACATTTAGAAGATATCCTAGAGATAAACTTTTTCTCTTGAGAGCAATTAACCTACAGTTTTTATTACTAACATAAATTACCTCTTATTCTGTATTAATAGCTTCTTTGCAATATCCCAGTGAAATAATTCTATTTATTTTTCTTATATGTGAACCCTCAATATAAGAAATAGGGTATAAAATCTTGTTAATATATAACAGTGTTAGAAACATTCTGTCTCACCTACATGAAAATCATCTAATAAGATTAAATAACATTCAGCAGGTGCTTACTACGTGCCAGACACTGTTCTAAATGTTTTGAAAAATAAAATATGTATTTTCTTAAGCGTAATGTGATATCCTGGATTGAATCTCGGAATGGAAAAAAGATATTAGTGGAAAAACTGGTGAAATATGAATAATGTCTGGAATTTGGTTAATTGCAATGTACCAATGTTGGTTTCTTAGGTTTTGCAAATATACTACAGGAATGTAAGAGGATAACATTAGAGGAAACTGGATGAGGGTTATACAGGATCTTTCTGTACACTCTTTGCAACTTTTCTTGTATATCTAAAATTATTCAAAAATAAAAAGTTTATTAAAAATATGTATTCATTTGTTTAACCCAAGCAAGCCTATGATACAAGTATCATTGTTAACCCCATTTTACAAGTAAGAATCTGAAGTATAGGTTATTTCTCCAGGGTCAACAGCTGCTATCAGTGCCAAGACACTGGCATTATATAGAGGCGTCTCACTCTAGGTAGTATGCTCTTAGCCAGTACATGTTCCTTTATCTCTTGATTCAAATAATCAGGAAGTCATGTAGCAGATATAACCACAGTTCAGTTGATTCTGTGATCAACTATCTACAAACCAGAAACAGACTCACAGACATAGAGAGCAGACTTGTGGTTGCCAAGGGGGAGGGGGGTGGGAGAGGGAAAGACTGGGAGTTTGGGATTAGCAGATGTAAACTATTATATATGGAATGGATAAACAACAAGGTCCTACTGTAGAGCACAGGAAACTATGTTCAATGTCCTGTGATAAACCATAATGGAAAAGAATATTAAAAAAAAAGAATGTCTATATGTGTATAACTGAGTCACTTCCGTACAGCAGAGATGGGCACAACATTGTAAATCAACTAAACTTCAATAAAAAAAAATTTTTTTAATTGGGTGCATTTCAATTGGTTCTCACAGTCATGCCTGAAACTCATGAATCCCAGGCTGAGATCTTGCGTTCTGTGGTCTTATGAGGAGGGCCACTGTCCTAGTTCCCGGTACTGGTACATATTCCACCACTTTCCATGTAGGTCAAGTCTGTACAAGGATCATACTTTCATGCTTCCTCTGTCAAACTATTAATATAAAATACATAGTTGCTGCAAAGAACTGAAATAAGATTCAGAGAATGAAAACATACACTAAAAAGCAAAAGCACTCAAGAAAAGGTAAATAAAAAAATCACTCAGAAACTGTAAAGTCTATGGCCAGAACTTTAAGCTTAGAGGTAGCTAACATTTTCCAAATAATCTTATTGTACACAGCAGTCAAAAACCTCTTTATTCTTTAATGGGTATGTCTAGCTGCTTTCTTACACTCTTGAAAACTCTATGTCTTGCCTGCCCAGCTGCAACTATGACCACAGGCCACTTCTTTTTCTCATTATATTGCCTACCTATTTATAACAATATCCTTTATTGTTTTCTTAACCACAAACTGCACTGAGAGAGAAAGAAACCCTTGGCCCTCTTATTTATTTCAGTATGACAGATGAAAACGTTTGGGGGAGGAGAGCTAACAGGAAGGGAAGGATTTTTTTCCCTTCACTCTTTGATGCTATTATTTCAAAGCACACTTTGCATTTTTTTTTCTTTTTTTTGGTTTTGGTTTGTTTTTTAGTTTAGCCAATGAATATTTACATTATTTGCAATGTATTAGGAAAAATGAAATTATTTATGTTTAAAAAAATCTGCGTGGGAGTTCAAAATGTAATTTCTCTAAGAAAAGTGTATTATTACTCCATAGATTTAGACTATTGATTAAAACATTTGACACATTCCTATTGGACTCATTTTCCTTCTGGAAACACTTTTTGTTTTTACCTAAAAGATGGTGAAAAAAAATACTTAAGTCCCATAACATTTTATTTATTCCTAAAAAATATATTCCTGTTATATCATTGATTTATTCTCTTTTGGGGCAAATTGTTTGACAATTCCCGAACCTGGATATTGGTAATTATATTTTCCTTTTGGTTCAATATGTCTAAGAAACACTTTCTAAAAACTGGATTAAAATTATATAGAGATTCATTGGAAATCCACCAACACTGGGTCTAATGTGTAAAGAAAATTCAAATAGTGGCAGACCCAATTTATCTCGAGCTTGGTGTGAAATTTACTGGTGCTATAACCCCATGGCCACCACGGGCCTTTAGTCCCATTCTTTCCTTACTTCTTCTCCACTTTCCCTTCCCCCACCTCCCTTCTTCCATTTCTGTGCACACGCTCAGAAGGCTGGCTGAAGAATGGGGAAATGAGTTTCTCTTTGCTTTTACTCTCTCTGTATTTTTTATTTTCTCTGACAACAGAAGTTCTAAAGATACCTCATATAATCCAATATAGTTTAAAATTTATGTTTTCTCCAGGATAACATTATTGGTTTACCCATTTTTCTTTATTTTTTTAACACTGCTGGGCTGAAAGTTCACACAAATATAAGTGTCTTGAGTAAATACATCGTGTATTTTTTTTTCAGCACTTAGTGCACTATTTTGTTCACAGTGTGTCCTTAATGTACCATTTAATACACATGTACATATGTTTTGCCTATAGTTATCATCATATTCCATACCAGACTGAAAAACATACTGAAAATACGAGTCTACTTTTCCACAGGCCTATTTAACTTACGTTGTTCTATTTAAGGTGTGTGCCCACAGCACCTTACCTTCCACCCTACATTTCTCAGCCCAACCTGTTTTTCGCAGCCATGCATGAGTCCCACTTCTCCCATTAAATGTCACTGGTGCAACCCAGCTTTTGTCTTCTTTTCCTTTACTCCTTCCTTCTATTCTCTGAATTTTGTGAGTTCTACTTTAATGCCAATCTTGGGCGTGTAACATTATCATTAATATATTAGTACCCTGTATAATATAGACACAAAAATCCTTATGTGCTTTTTCTACCAAACTAGATTTTGAGTTTCCATGGTGACCATGTCTTATATTTATTGGTGTTCTCTGTTCTCTAATAGTGAAAATGTCAGTATTATATGGTTGATAATTATAAGCCTTCTGTTGACAGGAACAAATTAAGAAATTATATTCTACTTGTTTTCCTATAAGTTAACTTAGGATAGTTTAAATGTCTCACACAACATAAACAATCTTGACTTAAATTTAAAATTGTTTTGTAAAGATTGATGGGAACCTCGAACAATGGATAGAAAATGGCTCTAGTGCCCCTAAGTAGTTGACCAACAGGAAAACAGGTTAACAGAAAGAATGAAGACTTTTACATCAAGTGCTTTCAGTGGGTATTAATGGTTATCTGAGTAGGATTATGATGCCAGGGTGGTGTGTCAATCTGAGGCTGATAAGAAACTTTTGCTTGGCAAGATAAAGTGAGTCAACCAAATGCTGTTTGTGATTCTGGCATTATCTCTTGAAGGTGAAAAATACTCAGTGTCTCGGGGTCAAATTAAAGATTCAACTATTGATAGATTAAGGTGAAGAAGTTTCAGATTTGGGTAGAACATGGTTTCACATTCCATACGCCATCCTCATTTAAGTGCAAATACCTAGACCAAATGATTGTGGATATCTGAGTCGTGACCAGAAAGTAAAGAAAGAAAGGGTATTATATATATGGCTTCAGAAACATTATCACCATCATAATAGGCCATTGGACTTGGTATTTATGCCTTTTCATACACTAGGACCTGCATTAATATGGTCTAAGAAGGATGATCTCAAATTCAGATTAGAATACTCAAGCAGTAAACAAGCAGAAATTACATTCTGTAGCATAAGAGAGAGTTATATTTGCAACACTATTTTTTTTTTTTTTTTTGGCCATGTCAAGAAGCTTGTGGGATCTTAGTTCCCTGACCAGGGATTGAACCCGTGCCCCCAGCAATGGAAGCACAGAGTCTTAACCACTGGACTGCCGGGAAATTCCTTTTTTTTTTTTCTTTTTTGGGCAACGCTGCTATTGAAGGTTAATAACTTGAGTGTGAATGACCCTGCACAGGAAACTTAATATATTTTCCAAACATTTCATTCTAAATTGTAGTTGTAGTCATCTGTTGAAGGCCAAGTAAATAGTTTTGTTACTACACTTGCCTTCAAATATCAGCAAATGTGATATAGCATTATTCCTTATGCCAGATAAACAATGCTCAAAATTTGTTTATGTATCTAGAGAACTTCAGAAATTACATGGATTGTACATCTTCAGAATTACTTTAGTATCTCACTGCCTTTGTTAAAGGGAAAAAAAGAAAAATGCTGCTTCTTGTACATTCATAGCTGACTGCCATTATCACAAATGGAAGATAATGAAAACAGACCAAATCATATGTCTGCATCCCATACTGTTTACCCTGTTATCAAATTGGCTGAAATGAGATACCTAGCTAGCTCATGAACATTTCCTAGGCAGTCATCATTCTTTATTCTAAATTTTACCAAGGTCTTAGAATTCTTAAGATAAGCTGCAAAGAATCAAATGCAAGTCTAGGATAAAGAAAAAGAAAGCAACTTTTGATATTTTTACCAAAACCTGACACTGCATAGTGTTTTGAGGCAAAGAAGTACAGATAACCATTCCACACATAGTTCTGTATGAGTGTGTGTGTGTAGCGGGAGGGGAGGTGGGGAGCTGGGCAGATAGGAAAGAAGGGGTGGGAGAGAGGAACAAACTGCTCGCTTTAGTTACACGTTTTCCCATTTAAAGAGTAGTTTTTATGCTTTGTGCCTATAAATCTTTACTTCAGTTTTTCAAATCACAAAGAATCATGAATTCTATTCTTTCTAATCTCATTTGACAAAAATTTTCTACTGAACCCTTTGCCTTTATTAAAGGGATCATATAACTGAGACAGTCCTTGGCAAAAAGAAAATGCAAGATACATTTTATTTCCACACTTCTTGGCATCCTCTTCCAGTTGTTTCTTCATGTCAGACATTTTTCTTTTTTAGCTTTATACCCCTATATTCTATCAATGTATATGTACAAATTAATACCTATTGTGCAAAAGAGATAGTTACACTTTTGTTTATTAGGCCTGCAAATTCTTCTCTCAGGTAGAATATTCCAAAACTATATATATATAGTTTGCATGAAAATAAAATACATTATGTATCTCACAAGCTTATGATACCAACTTTTCATTCAAAATTGAGTTTCATACACCTCAATTCTTTCTTTTTTTTAAATTGTGGTAAGAAAACTTAACATGAGATCTAGCTTCTTAATAAAATTTTAAGTGTATGTTACACCATTGTTAAGTATAGGTATGATGTTGTAGAGCAGATCGCTGAAAATTATTCATCTTGTAAAACTGAAACTTTATACCTGTTGAACAACAGCTCTGCATTTTCCTCTCTCCCCAGCCCCTGACAACCACCATGCAACTCTGCTTATGTTTGATTAACTACCTCATATAAATGGAATCATGCAGTATTTTTCCTTCTGTGACTGGCTTATTTCACTTAACACAATGTTCTCAAGGTTCTTCCATGCTGTCTCATATGGAAGGAGTCTCTTCTATTTTTTAAAGCTGTATAATATTCCATTGCATGCATATACCACATTTTCTTTATCCGTTCATCTGTCAGTGGACATTTAGGTTGTTTCCACCTCTTGGTTATTGTGAATAATGCTGCAATGAATATGGGAGTGCAAATGTCTCTTTGGAAGACTGATTTCAATTCTTTTGGATAAATACCCAGAAGTGGGATTACTGAATCATATAGCAGTCATAGTTTTAATTTTTTTAGGAAGCTCCATACTGTTTTCCATAGCGGGTACACTATTTTACATTCTCACCAAGAGTGTAACAGTGGTTCCAATTTCTCCATATCCTAGCAACACTTTGTTATTTAAAATTTTTTTTTTGATAATAGCCATCCTAACAGTTGTGAAGCTATATCTTATTGTGGTTTTGACTTTACATTTCCTTAACAATTCATGATATTGGGCATCTTTTCACAAACCTGTTGGCTATTTGCACATCTTCTTTGGAGAGACATGTATTCAGATCCTTTGCTCATTTTTAAATTGGGGTCATTTGTTGTTGTTGGTGTTTGTAATGTGGGTTGCTTTTTTTTTTTGCTATATATTAGTTTCTTATCCATTTTGACTATAAGCCTCTTATCAGATATATGGTTTGAATATAATTTCTCCCATTTCTTAGATTGTCTCTTCACTCTATTGATTGTTTCCTTTGCTGTTTGAAAGGTTTTTAGTTTGATATAGTCCTACTTGTCTCTTTTTAGTTTTGTTGCCTGTGCTTTTGATGTTATCACCAAGAAAAATATCAAGAAGATTTTACCCTATGCTTTCTTCTAGGAGTTTTAAGTTTCAGGTCTTATGTTTACATCTTTAATCCTTTTTGAGTTGATTTTCCCATATGGTGTAAAATAAAGGTCCAATTCCATGATTTTGCATATGGATTTCCAGTTTCCCCATTGTATATTCTTGGTAATCCAGTTGAAGACTAGTTTATTGTATATGGATACCCATATACAATATTTCCAGTCTCCCTATTCTGTTCAATTGGACTCTGTCTTGATGCCAGTACAATACTGTTTTAATTACTTCAGCTTTGTGTTATATTTTAAAATTAGGATGTGTGATGCCTCTAGTTTTGTTCTTCCTTCACAAGAGTGTTTTGGTTATTTAAGTCCTTTGTGATTCCATAAGAATTTTATGATTGTTTTTTTAAATGCCATTGAAATTTTGATAGGGATTGCATTGAATGGGTAGGTTGCTTTGAGTAGTATGGACATGTTAATAATATTGTCTTCCAATCCATGAACACAGGATGTCTTTCCATTTATTTGTTCATCTTTAATTCTTTCATCAAGTTTTGTAGTTTTCAGTGTACAAGTATTTCACCTCCTTGATTAGGTTTATTCCTAGATATTTTATTTTCTTTGATGTTATTATAATTGGAATTGTTTTCTTAATTTTCTTTCAGATAATTCATTTTTAGTATATAGAAACATAACTGATTTTTTAAGCCGATTTTGTATCCTACAGCTTTACTGAATTTTTTTTTTTTTTTTTGCTTTAACAGTTTTTGTTTTTGTGGAACATTTAGGAGTTTCTACATATTAAAATCATATCATCTGCAAACAGAGATCATTTTACTTTTTCCTGTCTGATTTGGGAGCCTTTTGTTTCTTTTTCAATTTCTCTGGCTAGAACTTCTAGTACTACTTTTCAATAGAAGTAGAGAGAGTGAGTATCCCTGCCTTGTTCCTGATGTTAGAGGAAACCCTTGGGCATATGTTTCAGTCTTCTCTTTCCCTTTCCAGAGATATACCAGAGGCTGGGAATCTTGCCAGTTGTGTTGCACTTAGTTGGAGGAAGGGGCTCTGAAGGGTGAGTGTGTACTAATCCAAACCTTCCTCCAGCACCTAGTAGATCTAGAGTATTCCTGGGACCATCAGCTCTCCAAGAAATGAGAGACAGAAACCAATCCTTTGGCAGCCCCTGGAAAAGTTGGAACATTGAATGCATTGTCCAAATCCTTTCTTTTTCAGAAGGTTGGGATTTGGGTTTTTCACACCTGCTCGCACTGCACTGAGACAGTGGGAGCAGCTATGTTGAGGGCTTGCATGGTAGTCTAAACTGCTGTTTTTGCTCTCAGTGGCTCCCAATCTGGAGTCTTTTTGTTAGTGCTCAGATTCAGGCTAGACAGAAACAAGTCCCTCAGGCAGCCCCCAGAAAAATCAGGATGTTGGCTATGTGCTCCAGTCATTTTTTTCCTCCCCATAGAGAAGATGAGAACTGGAGGTTTTGTCCCAATCCTTGGTGCTGTTTTGGGGGGGGATTATGGTGAGAGAGTATCACAGATTTTCCTACTGGCTTCAATGTGGTTGGCTTTGCATGTACCCTGGGTGCAGGTGCTTCTCAACTCATTTCTGGATTTCTCACAAATGGAATTAATTCATGTATTACTGTTAAATCTGTGTGCCTATAGACAGAAAGAGGGTACAGAACTTTCTATTTAACTGTCTTGCTGATGTCATCTCCTTTTTAAATTATTTATTTTGTCTTTCCAGGTACCTGATCTAACAATCATACATATATCTCGTATGCTTTAAAATAGTTAAAAATACTGGGCTTAAAAATACATCACGGGGCTTCCCTGGTGGCGCAGTGGTTGAGAGTCCACCTGCCGATGCAGGGGACATGGGTTCGTGCCCCGGTCTGGGAGGATCCCACATGCCGCGGAGCAGCTGGGCCCGTGAGCCATGGCCGCTGAGCCTGCACGTCCGGAGCCTGTGCTCCGCAACAGGAGAGGCCACAGCGGTGAGAGGCCTGCGTACCGCAAAAAAAAAAAAAAAAACCAACAAAACAAAAAGAAAAACAAAACCATCGTGGGAATTCGCTGGCAGTCCAGTGGTTAGGCCTCGGTGCTTTCACTGCTGTGGCCTGGGTTCAATCCCTGGTTGGGGAACTAAGATCCCACAAGCCACATGGTGGCGTGGCCAAAAAAAAGATACATCACAAAGTAACATATCACTTTTCAGAAACTTAGTATGAAATGGTTAAATCTTTTGTGTAATTTTATGCAGTTCTCCTTATGCGAAGCTCTATTCAAAGTGAAGCTGGTGAATTTTCACCAAAGGTGTTCTTAGTTTCACTAAACTTGCTATTCAATATGTGTGGGTTAACTGGAATTGGATGAGGAATTGCTAAATATTAAAACTTGGAAGAAGATTTTACAAATTTGCAATCTATTTTGAGAAAGGAAGGAAGGAAGAAAGAAAGAAAGAGAGAAATTGAAGACTGTACAGTGTGTGTTACTTTCTGACTTGAGGTATAACAGTTAGAGGGTAAGTATGAGGTATAGACCTCATTAAAGACCATGCTGGAAAAACAGGTCCAGGTGTCCTAAGAAAACAATGAGTGCAGAAGACACTGTGATGAAAATTAGATGATCTTGAAAACCTACAATCTCTGTTAAATAAAGATGGCCAGAAAGGAATATAACAACCTCTGGCTCTAGGCTAGGACACACTTGGTCGTTCTTCCATCTAGATGAGCAGATCAGAAATGGCATGTGACCATTTTAAGAACTAGAGCCTGAGAAGACAGAGACTACACAGTACTGAAGTGGAGATTAGGAATAAAGTATAGGACTGATCAAACTCAGTCTTTCCACATGCTTGATTTATCTTATTAAATTGTCAGTTTCATTTAATTAAAAGATCTAAACTTCCCAAGCAAGAAGCTGCAGAGGGAGTAAAGACCCTCTCCCCTGCTTACTTGGTGGGCATATATTTAATAGACATACTCTAGGTAGCCAGTATTTTAGATATCTACACACTGCTTAGGGGAGGGTTGGGACTGACAGATATTATTAGTTATTTATTATTCACAAAAATTACAAGGATCTCAGCTTGGTTCTATCAATATATAAGTTAGTTCATCTTTGAGTAAGATAATCGTACTTCCTGAGAAGGTGGTCTTGGCCTCAAGTAACTAGAACTTATGTTGTTTTTCTTGACTACAAAAGCTTTGCACCTGTGCTTCCTTAAAGCATATTGGAAAAATGAAGATTCCAAAGAGAATTATTTTCTCTTTTCCATGTTAGTCAACCCCACCTTACCAACCAGGGAAACTACAAATTATCATGGTTCTGAAACTGGGAGACTGATGCAATTTCTTCCCCTGAATGCTTGACATTCCACATCAATAAATAGAAAGAAGGAAAAAAAGTCTTTCCTGCTGGGAGTATGGTGGAAATATTGGAATTCTTTCCACAATAAGAAGAAATCCAAATCCACAGCAGCACATTGTTTGCGTGTTTTTCTAAGCTATATTTTCAGCCTTGAAAACTTTCATGCAGTGCTTCCTGCCAGAATATGACATACTCCACTGAGACTGAAACTAGCACCTGTGAGAAGCAAATCCATGACCATTAAAATATTCAGCCCCTGGGTGGGACAAAAAAATAAAAAAGGAACAACCCTTGTTCATTGAGGTTGTGCCAGGAAAAGGCCACAGTTTAGCTGGCATTGCAGCCATGGCTAGAAAGCAGTTTATCGGGCACTTGGAATTCACTGCATTGCTTCGATTCTTAAACACAGCTACACTGGACTAGATTATAAGATGTGGCTTTGTTTGATTGGTGCATCTCATGTACATGGTATTATGCTTACTTCGATTACTGCACATATTGTCCTAATATTGCAATCTCCTCTTGGCTTGTCTGTTTACCCTCTATAAGTGAGTGAAATGTGGCCAGGTTTAAGAAAAGTTAGTCAATACTATTTGTCCCCACTTTTGGTAGAAACATGGTGCATTTGCATGAGTGATGCAACTAACACTTGGTCTCACTGTGTAGACAACTCTCGGGAATGGAAGGGACTAGGAAAAAAAGGAGGGAGCTTGTCCCACCCAAGGGCATGGCAGTCACTCTGCTCTACTTGAGTGTTGTCACACAGGATCTGGGTCCTGGAGGTAACAAATCTTCCACATTCTTAAGAGAAGCTGTATATGAAATAACTTAATTTTTAAGTGTATGTGTCAGTGCAGTGTGTATGCTATTCAAGGTCAGAAACTGTATGTTTTATCTTTCAATTCCAAGTAGTGCCCTTACATAATAGATCAATATGTTTCCCCCCTTTCATATTATTTTAGTAAATTAAAGTGAACTAAGACCTGTGTATTTTATAGACATGCATGTGATATATAAAATAGGTGGCCACATGGTAATACTTTGCTTATATGTGTCCTGTCAATGAAGGACTTTTGTATTAAATAGGATAAAATAGGTATTGGAAAGAGAAAACTGAAGTATAATATGGATGAGAAATTTACAGAAACATTTGATCCCACAGTTTCAAATTTTCCCACCTGGATTCATCGCATCCCAGAGTATGGAGTAAACATTAAAAAATCATCAAACTACTTAGCAAATATTTTAATAAGTAAATGAAAGAAATATATCTAGGATGCTGGATATAGTTAGACAAGCTACAAAAGTGGTTACTAAATGGTTCCAAGGACGTGGGCCAGCTTGAAGGAGTTTTTATTGATTTGTGGATAGATGAAAAAATATAGACAGTTACAGTGTATGGAGTTTATATATTTATTTGTGTCTTGGTGTAAATGTACAAATAAATGTCAACTATTTTTTTAAAGGACTAATTTTTTTGAGATTTCTGTCCATTCTACTTTTTAAATATTAAACTTATGATATTATGGTAATAGTACATGTTAATGTTTGTCTATTTGCTTGACTATCTCTTTTGTCAAAATAAAAGACCATTAACTCTAGTCAGTCCCCAAAATTTTATTTAAATTTTTCTTGATCCAAGAAATCCAAAACTCTGGGAGCCACTGTACTGGGAGCTCACTAGGTTTCTTAATGCTCATTTTTATTCCACATGCTTATCGAGACTGTGTTACAGTTAAGATGACACCAGGCTGGTAGATGGATAAAGATTCAAATTATATGGGATGACAAAATGAGAATCTACAAAAGTCTTGACAGTTTGGAAAGTGGGCTACACTTTACAGGATGAATTTTTCACATGAACAAATGCTGCATAATTTATTGTGTAATTGAAGACCCTAAGCCAACTACATGTTTATGCAATGGGGGTCGAGCCAGCCCAGTGTGAGATCTAGGAACCATTAATAGGACTGCTAGAAAATTGTCATGTTCACCTGTCCTGTTGCCTTTGTTAACATATACATGGATGTTGTGTAGGAATCTAGATGTCACTTTCAGGAAGGATGCCTTTGAGCAAAGTAGTGCTCATTCTGTGGAACTGGAGCAGGGAGGCAAAGATTCTGATCTGCACCAGATGAAGAATAAAATCCATGATGTTTGGCCTGAAGAAGTGGTTCAGGAGGATTACTATCAACATCAGATACTTGCAGGTATAGAGATTTTGTTCATGACATGAAGAGTAGAATTAGAACAATGGGCATAGACCATGGGAGATAAACTACAATTTGATATAAAGAAGAGTTTTGTTAGACCAGTAGTGTAGAAAAAAGGCAGCTTAGGCAGTGGACACCCATGCTAACACTGGACAATGATGAGGTCTTTGCCAGTCGTGGGACTAGATATTTTAACCCACAGTTTACCCCAGAAGCCACGTGTTATCATTCCCATTTTATCTGTGCTACAGATGAATGTGCTGGTTGGTGTCTGAGTTGTGTGGAGAATTGGAATTAGTGACCTTTGCCTCTACTTCCTGTGGGATGTGTAGCTAGTCACCTCACACCTGGGAGCATCAGTGTCTCATCTGCAAAGCGAGAGTGTAGAGCTCAGCCACCTTGTTTTTGTTTTCTATTGTTGCTATAACACATCACCACGTACTTAGTGGCTTAAAACAACATACATTTATTATGTTACAGTTTTGGGGGTCAGAAGTCTGAAATGAGCCTCAGTGGACTAAAATCAAGGTGTCAGCAGGGCTGGATTCCTTCTGGAGGCTCTAGGGAAGAATCCCTTTTCTTGCCTTTTCCAGCTTTTAGAGGCCGCCCACATTCCTTGGCTCATGACTCCTTACCATCTTCAAGGCCAGTAATGTTGAGTCAAATCTTTTTCACATTGCATCACTCTGACACTCACTCTTCTGACTCTTTTTTCCATTTAAGGACTATTGTGGTTACATTGGACATACCTGGATAATCTTTACAATTTTAGTTTTTTTAAGGTCAGGTGATTATCACATTAATTACATCTGCAACCTTTTTTCCTCTTTGCCAGTAACGTAACATATTTATGAATTCTGGGGATTAAGACGTGGACATTTTCTGGGGGGTCATTGTTCTGTCTACCACATCCTTTAAAGTCATTTTCAGTTTTACTGTCCCACAGATCTAGGAGATAATGTCATCTTAAGCCTGACTTGTTACAAAGGAATGAGACAATTCTCAGGGAGGTAAGTGGGCCTGAAGTTTGTCAGTACTCATGGCATCCTCTTAGTGTCCCACAGAAATTCCACTTTTCTCTGAACCACTAAATGTATATGATACCGATGATTCTTTCCAACCAGTCCTCAGCCAAAGACTATCACCTGAATAGTTTGATTTCTGAAACCATTGAAAGAGCAGTCAATTTTCCAGATGATTGGATCCCATTGGTTACTAGTTTGGGGAATGGAAGTGTACAGAACTTGGGCAGAGCTGATTCAGGATGCTGGAGTGGTTTCCCACAGGGTAGCCCCTGTTATGTAGCAGTCTATGTTTAGCCTTACCAAGCCTAGATGACAGCCTTCCTTAAAGATGAAATGGAGTTCTACAATTGCTCCCTTGCCTCTAACTTCACTGTGCTAAACAGGGCAGTAATGTTAGAGAAAATGAGGTTTACTCAATTTCCCTTCCCTCTGACCCTCAGTGACCAAAAGCACACTTTAGAAGCATTCCATATGCTGCTCAAAACAGGGCACAACTCTGACTAAACAGCTAGACAAAACCCTGGTTTACAACCTGTCATAAATCTCTATTCCAAACAAGTTCATCAACGTGTTCTTTAAAAAATTTTTTTACTTGAATATTTATGATCTTGACTTTCAAAGTTCACAGTGTTTTGTGAGCCCTGTTAAGAATAGAGGGGTGAGGTGCACAGCAGACTCTCTTCCCAACAAAAAATGATTTAAATGGAAAAACAATATTGAAACAGTTATTTAATGAATCTGGAAATTGCTGTAAGGGCATACAGAAAATGGAGAAACATTCATTCAAGAAAATCTACTAAATCTCAGAAAGAACAGTGAAAGTCTGTGGCATTTGGGCCACAACCCACTTCCTTCCTCTCCCTCTCCCACAGTCTCCTTCTCATGAAAACTATTCCAAGAGTTCTAATTCTGGTGAGTGCCGTAAGGAAGGTGGGGGTCCCTCTTCCCCAAGGTTCCAGTCTAGGGCTACATTTTCAACTTGTGAGGAGAAGGCTGCCAGCTTTTCTCATCTCCCTCCGTCCCATGCTGCAGAAACTTTATTCCAGGCAAGAAAGAGTAGCTGAGAGGACCAGTTCTCTCTTCCTTCATAAGCCCTACTCATAAAATAGAAAATACCCAGGTATGGCAAGCTGATCAAAAGGCAGTGACCCAGATGTTTCTGCCCAGCTCATTTTATAGGTCAGAGATCTCACCCTGGGAGCCAGGAGACTAAGGAGCCCTGCTCCATGCTCCCACGGATTGCCCAGAACATACCTGTCAGCAGAGGTGTCGCTCTGTGAGAAGCAGGCCACTGTCTCTGTCTTCAGCTCCTGTGCAGTGCCATAGAGGTTCTGCCCTAGGGAGAGGCAGGCCTTAAAGACAAAGAGCTTTATAGCTCTCCCTGAGGAAAAAGACTTTGTGTGGAACAGAGTGTGGAGAATTCCATGCCAAAGGACATTGTTGAAAAGAACAGAGATTTTGGTGAAAGTAAGTAAAAGGACTCTCAAAACTCCTTGATACAAATAGAAATAAGCAAAATGATAAAGCAAGCAGAAGTTTCATAGGGAGAACCAAGAAAAGAGACCCCCAAGAAAAGCTCTCCTGGGATCACAGTCAACCGTGCTGGTAACGAGTGCTGTGTGCAAGCTCTGTGCATTACTCACTTAGGAGCAATCAGAGCAGGGAGTGGGGCAAACTTGAAAATGTTCCCCAAGCAGCATAGAGATCAATCAACAAAGGACAGAAGTCTCACTGGCTCTAGGACCTTAAGCACAACCTCTGACCAACCACTAATTGTTTTTTTTTTTTTTTTTTTTTTTTTTTTTTGCGGTACGCGGGCCTCTCACTGTTGTGGCCTCTCCCGTTGCGGAGCACAGGCTCCGGATGCACAGGCTCAGCAGCCATGGCTCACAGGCCTAGCTGCTCCGCGGCATGTGGGATCTTCCCAGACCGGGGCACGAACCTGTGTCCCCTGCATCGGCAGGCGGACTCTCAACCACTGCGCCACCAGGGAAGCCCCACTAATTGTATATTAAGCTACACTTACTGACTAAGGCCACTCCTGGGATGCCAGTTTTAAAAATAAAATCACATGCACCCTTAGTAGGGTGGAAGACTGTGTGCATGTCCGAGACTGTACCTTTTCAGAAGTTATCAGAAAGGCAAAATAGAAGCTACTAAATCCTGGCTGAGCATGGGACAAAAACACAAACTCCTTGAATTGTCATAACAGCCTCCAAGCCACATGTACATGTAAGGGTGAGGTGCAAAAATCTAACTGGCCAAAGAAGGCTTAAGTGCAATCTTCAAACAATAAGAGGCTTATGCAGTCCCTGCAGCAACACTTAGGTAGACAGGCTACAAGATAAAAACAAGAATATCTGACAGGGACGTCAGAGGCTGCACACTGAGGGAAAGTAGATGTCACAGTTTAAAGAGAAAAAGACTTGAAAACATTCATTTGATTTTATCAAAGTGAAAGTCTGGCCTAGAAGTTCAAGACTTCCAAATATGTCCAGTTAGTGGATCGAATTACCTGGATTGGCTCTCTCTTTATTAAGTCCCTCTTTTCTTCTCTCTCCTCATTTTTTAGTATCTAAAAATATGGATTTGGCTCTGAGGTTCCACAGTAAATATTCCCTCAAATGTTAGCAATCTTAAACATGAAATCCAGTCTCTAATCTTATTTTTCATGGCACCTCTATTGCACTTTACAACTGCCTTTATTTTTCAATAAAACCTTTAGAATGCAGAATCCTAGGCTTTGTTTTTTCTTCTCAAATCTTAAATGCAGGTGTTTCAAATAGTTCCCTCTTTAATCTTTATCTCTCTATTTCCTTTTCTTTTGCTCATTATCGACTTCCAAGACTTCAAAAGTCAACTCTGTGTGTAACTTCAAAACCTATGTTCATCAGATCCAATTACTATGCTGAAATTCCAAATGTTCATTGTCCGCTTAACATCCCCATTTGAGGCCTCTACATTATTTCAAATTCAACTGATTCCATTATATTTCACCCTAAATAAGAACTTCCTCCTCAGACTGAACAACTAAGAGTTAGTACTTACTTAGACTTCCCATTTTTTTTTAAAGTTAGCATCCATTCAATCAGCAAATTCTCCATATTACATATTCAGCCTTTTCTTTCTATTTCCCTCCTACAATTTGGGAACAGATCTTAATGACCTCTTGACTGATCCCTTGCAAGAGTTTCCTCCCTAGGCCCCTCATATCCAGTCTCTCCTTTTTCGTGTACACCCAAAGGTAAATCTCTTTAAAGCGTATCTCTGTCATTTTCAGATCTTAATTCAAACTCTATCCTTATAAACTAATACAATCACAATTTCCTAACATGGCCTTTAATCACCTCTACTACTTTTTCAAATTTACTGCTTGCTATTCCTCCACCTAAAGAGTGAGGATGTTTCACCATTCATTGCCTCCTCAGTCCTTGCAAATCCTTTTACCTAGAATAATTTCACACCATCTCTATCCATGAGAGTTCAACTATAATGCTATGGAAACATCCAAGCCTTCAGAATTTCTTCTTTCCCTAGTTGTTATGTTTCTCTGACCTCTCACTGGAAGTGTTCTTTTTCTTTTTGACTTTTCTAAGTCAAAAAATTTTTTCATTATTGAAAAAAAAAATTATTAATTTATTAATGTGTTTTACAAATTAATTTATGCATATCAATAATATTATTTTGAAAGATGTATAATCACTAAGTAACAACAGCCTCCCATCTAAGTCCTAATGCAAAAATTGAGGTTTTCTGGTTCCCTCTACTGTTTTTTGTTTTTTTTTAAACATCTTTATTGGAGTATAATTGCTTTACAATGGTGTGTTAGTTTCTGCTTTATAACAAAGTGAATCAGCTACACATATACATATATCCCCATATCTCTTCCCTCTTGTGTTTCCCTCCCACTCTCCTTATCCCACTCCTCTAGGTGGTCACAAAACACTGAGCTGATCTCCCTGTGCTATGCGGCTGCTTCCCACTAGCTATCTATTTTACATTTGGTAGTATATATAAGTCCATGCCACTCTCTCACTTCATCCCAGCTTACCCTTCCCCCTCCCCATGTCCTCAAGTCCATTCTCTACGTCTGCATCTTTATTCCTGTCCTGTCCATAGGTTCTTCAGAACTTTTTTTTTTTTTTTAGATTCCATATATATGTGTTAGCATATGGTATTTGTTTTTCTCTTTCTGACTTACTTCACTCTGTATGACAGACTCTAGGTCCATCCACCTCACTACAAATAACTCAGTTTCATTTCTTTTTATGGCTGAGTAATATTCCATTGTATATATGTGCCACATCTTCTTTATCCATTCATCTATTGATGGACACTTAGGTTGCTTCCATGTCCTGGCTATTGTAAATAGAGCTGCAATGAACATTGTGGTACATGACTCTTTTTGAATTATGGTTTTCTCAGGGTACATGCTCAGGAGTGGGATTGCTGGGTCGTATGGTAGTTCTATTTTTAGTTTTTTAAGGAACCTCCATACTGTTCTCCATAGTGGCTGTATCAATTTATATTCCCACCAACAATGCAAAAGGGTTCCCTTTCTCCACACCCTCTCCAGCATTTATTGTTAGTAGATTTTTTGATGATGGCCATTATCACTGGTGTGAGGTGATACCTCATTGCAGTTTTGATTTGCATTTCTCTGATGATTAGTGATGTTGAGCATCCTTTCATGTGTTTATTGGCAATCTGTATATTCTTTGGAGAAATGTCTATTTAGGTCTTCTGCCCATTCTTGATTGGGTTGGTTTTGTTTTCATATTGAACTGCATGAGCTGCTTGTAAATTTTGGTGATTAATCCTTTGTCAGTTGCTTTGTTTGCAAATATTTTCTCCCATTCTGAGGATTGTCTTTTCATCTTGTTTATGGCTTCCTTTGCTGTGCAAAAGCTTTGAAGTTTCATTAGGTCCCATTTGTTTATTTTTGGTTTTATTTCCATGACTCTAGGAGGTGGATCAAAAAAGATCTTGCTGTGATTTATGTCAAAGAGTGTTCTTCCGATGTTTTCCTCTGAGAGTTTTATAGTGTCCAGTCTTACATTTAGGTCTCTAATCCCTTTTGAGTTTATTTTTGTGTATGGTGTTAGGGAGTGTTCTAATTTCACTCTTTTACATGCAGCTGTCCTGGTTTCCCAGTTATTGAAGAGACTATCTTTTCTCCATTGTATATCCTTGCCTCCTTTGTCATAGATTAGTTGACCATAGATGCGTGGGTTTATCTCTGGGCTTTCTATCCTGTTCCATTGATCTATATTTCTGTTTTTGTTCCAGTACCATACTGTCTTGATTTTTGTAGCTTTGTAGTATAGTCTGAAGTCCAGGAGCCTGATTCCTCCAGCTCTGTTTTTCTTTCTCAAGATTGCTTTAAGAAGTTGTATTTTCATTATTTTTAAACCTATTACTTTTAATTTAAGATTGCTATTTTTAAAACTTATTATTTAAATTTTAGATTGTTATTATTTATGGTGCCTTATTACCAAAGAAGCCATAAGTTCCCCCAAGAAGTGATAATTCATACTTTTCATTTTTTTCTATTCTCTATAGTGCCTAGTGAAGGAGCTAAATAAGTACTCAAGTAAATTTTTGATTTATTACCAATTCTGGGCAAACTTAATGAGGTGTTGAAACAGCTCTCAACACTTTAAACTCTTAATATTTTCACAAGCAATTAACTTCTCTAAGTGGGAGAAAGAATTTTCTCCTCACTGAACTATCTATAATAAAACTGTGTAAAATCAGACTGGATTAGTGAAAAAAAAAAGTAAGATGGTTCCAAATAAAAAACATGACTGAAGCCTCAAATATTTTCTTACTATCCTTTGCCCTTTTGTAATAGCAAGAGCTGGATTCATGACTGAGCCTGCTACTGAGCCGTTTGTGTGGCATTTTGTGGCCAGATTACATAATCTTTTAAACCTGTATTCTTATTTGTAAAGGGAGACTAATAGTCTGTACTGATGTTGTTAAGAATAAGCACGACAGTACATGTAAAGAAGTGATACAGAGACCAAGCTAAATACACAGTAGCTACTACTGACATTATCATCCATGATGGACTGCTTTCTCTTAACTAAAACTTACATCCCCATCTATTAAGTGGGATCTCTGAAATGTTAGATGGCTCCTTGGGCACAGTTGCTCCTCCCAGTTTTATCTTGCATTGCATTCCCCTCTTTTCTCAAATTGCTGATATTCTACCTTGCTTAGAAGAGCATAAAATCTGTCATGACATCTCCTTATTAAATTGTTGCAAAAGAATAGAAAAGTTGACAGTAGTTTTTTACTTATTGTGATTCAAAACTGTTCCATTTGTATATCACAGTCCCACACAGATGAGGGCTTTATATTTTATTAACTTCTAATAATATAAATGTTTTGATCTATTCCTCTATCTTATTACCATATAACTGATAGAGTGTTGTCTAAATTAGAAACAGGTTAAGTGCACATTTTGAAGAAGGAATCTGTATAAACTTCTATAACCTATGGTCAGTGCAGCAGAGGTACCAATACACATGTCCCATTGCCATTATCAGTCATTCCTGATATCTGTCTAGTGCTGTACAGTTTACACAACACCATCACCACATTATCAACTTTGAGTTTTGCAAAAGTCAGTTAGGAAGGCAGGGCAGGTATCATCATTTCAATACTGCATTATAAATGGGAAAACTGAGGCTTGCAAAAATTAATTTGCATGAAGTCACATGGTTTATAATGGAGAGCAGCATTCAGAATAGTCTCCTGACTTCTAATCAAGGACATTTTCATAATCTCCCTAATTTGTAATGTCCATGAACCATATGGTAAAATTAATCATGCTTGCCAGACAGCAGAATTTTAAGACAAATTAGGTATCCTTCTAAACACTTAGAAATCTTGTTCTTGCTAAGTAATACAGTGAGGAATTCTTTTCATGTTATTGTCCATATTTTATGGTTAAGTATGAGTTTATAGCATTCCTATCTTGATATAAAACCCTTCTGACTTTCAGAAACTTTGTACCTTCTCTTTCCTTCTCTCATTTCTTTGACATGTAAACTGGTTGCAGCTAAGTGAGTCAGTAAATAAGGGAATTAAAAAATATATACATATATAGATTTGATGTATATGTACTTTTCACAAATACAAACAGAAAAACAACAGGTGCTGATAAAAGGTACCACTGTTTACCCTCATTCAAAAAACACTGGTGACATCTATGGAATATAGCAAGGACATTGATAGGAATTCCCTATATTAATTACATAGAGAGGAAGACATTTAAATATTATTATCACTGCTCAGTATTACAATAGTCCGTGAAAGACAGTGCTCTTTGTCCAGGAAGACAACATTATCTGATTAACAGAAATAGGTGATAGCATTTCTATTTTAGGTATTTGACTCTCCCACTTGTAAAGGTGATTCTGTTCTTTTATTTTCTTCCTCCTAACAACTGATTTTTTCTTCTAATAATTGATTTTTAGATCTCAGAATAATTCAAGGTTATTTAATTTTGAACATAAAAATATTGTCATCAATACTTTTGTTATAACACAAACATCATCTTGTATTGCCTCAATTTTCCCATTAGTAAAATGGGAAAAATAAAATCTTATAAAATTTTTGTGAAGCATAATCATATACACCTGATACATGATAAATATTCAATGCATGCTTTTTATATTGGTGGTAGTATTGTCCCTCCCCCACGTCAATATTAAACACATGGTGTATTTGATTGCAAAAATGGCCATAATTCTCCACTTCTCCCTATTTTCGTGCCCTTTGCAATGTGGCTTTATAGCATCTCCTCAGCTGACCCTGTGACTTGCTTTTAGAAATAGAATGCATCAGAGATGCCACTTGCCTTATACAGTTTCACATGGTCTCTAGGGACCTCTGATAATCAAGCCCAGGTTAAACTAATGGCGAATGTAAAAAAAAAAAAAATCATGTGACCTAATGATGACTGAGAGAACTTTTTCATTTGGGTTGCCCAAAGTGGCTTAGGTAGCTGCTTTCCTGACATTCAATGATGTGACCATGTGAATGAACCCAACTGGCATGTGTTTATTTTGAGTACACAGAGCATACTGATGTAAAATGGATATGGCTTTATTTTTTTCATAAGGCATTGAGGCAACAAGCAATATAAACTATAAAAAGCACTTTAGTATTGTTATTAATATAAGTAATTGATATTATATGTTAATATAATATTAATATATAAGTAATTAATTTAGAATTAAGAAGCACTAAATACTCTTTTTTTAAAAATTAATTAATTAATTTATTTTTGGCTGTGTTGGGTCTTCATTTCTGTGTGAGGGCTTTCTCCAGTTGTGGCAAGTGGGGGCCACTCTTCATCACAGCTCATGGGCCTCTCACTGTTGCGGCCTCTCTCGTTGTGGAGCACAGGCTCCGGACGCACAGGCTCAGCGGCCATGGCTTACTAGGCCCAGCCGCTCCGCGGCATGTGGGATCCTCCCAGACCAGGGCTTGAACCCGTGTCCCCTGCATTAGCAGGCAGATTCTCAACCACTGCACCACCAGGGAAGCCCCAAGAAGCACTAAATACTCTTGAAGCTAAGTGTTACCTTATGAAGGTTTACCTTGTATGAATAAATTCTGAAAATACTTAAATTAATTACCTTTTTTGTAGAAACCTTAATTTAATCTGACATGAAATTGTTTATTTTTTTCTTCAGATCTAAATGAGAATTTTAATTCATTGCATTATGTTAGCCAAGTACACCTGCTCAGTGCTCTTTCTGTAACAATAAATAAAAAACTGAAAAAGTAGATGCATTTACTCTCGATAAATTTGACAGTACCTCTTTTAAATCCTTTTTTGCATTTAATAAGACTGAAATAAAATTTATTTTGGTGTTTCTTTGAAAAATATTCTGGGGAAAAATACAAGTAACTTTAATTAGCACCTCTTACAACACAAAAAGAACACTAACATTTAAAAAAATGTTTTATAGTCATCTCTTAGAATGAGACAAAGTAAATGAACACTATTAGAATAGAAGGATGGGGCTTCCCTGGTGGCGCAGTTGTTGAGAGTCCACCTGCCGATGCAGGGGACATGGGTTCGTGCCCCGGTCCGGGAAGATCCCACATGCCATGGAGCAGCTAGGCCCGTGAGCCATGGCTGCTGAGCCTGCGCGTCCGGAGCCTGTGCTCCGCAGCGGGAGAGGCCACAACAGTGAGAGGCCCGCGTACCGCAAAAAAAAAAAAAAAAAAAAAAAGAATAGAAGGATGGAAACTGAGTGGAAAACCAATTTAACTCTGACAAACACCTGGGAAACCTAAGCATTTTGTTTATTAAATTTCCAGACAGAAGAAATTGTTTTTTTCTTTTCATGTTCAACATATATAGCATTTCCTATCCTAAACAAACAAGCTTCCTAGTTTAACATAAATTTCCTCATACTAATGAAGTAACTTTATATATTATTTGTTTATTATTCAATGACACAGTGTTATCCACCTTGTTTTCCCACCAGAAATGTATGTATGACATCCGGATACTGTCAGGGAATACTTTTTAGCCGAGGTTCCCATGGTCTGCATTAGCTATTGTTTGAAACACAATAAACTGGCAGAGAGTGAATCTATAATAAAACCAGGAACAGTTGCTTGGCACCTGGAAACACATGATGTGATACAATTACTAAGTATTTTGTAGGGCAAACTGTCACTCTTATATAAACCTTATAACTGTTATTGACTAACACAGATATACTCTATTTCTAACTCAATTTTCTTTAATGATAAGAGCCAGACAGAGTTACCTCTCACAGAGAACCAAACATTTCTGTATTGTGCTTCAAGGGATTAGGAAACCATCTTCTGCTCTAATATTAAATGAAAAAAAAAATTTTGAGATCCTAGTGACACTATACTTCTTTCTCTCTTTCATGAATATGAGCAGATAGAATGCAGTTTCTTCTAAGGGGATCCATAGACAAAAACCAATTACACTTAATAGGGAAACTATAGTATTATTATTAGTCTCTAATATTGACTTATGGTCAATAAAACAAGTTTTTTGTAACTACGCTTTTCATCTTTATGATCACTGGCCAACTTCAAAAAAAAAAAGCTGTTAGGATTAATAAATGATATTTGTAGGATTTGTAGAGGTGACCACTAGACCAAGTAAAATGTTTTCAGTTTCTATTGCCCCCAAATGCAGTTTTATATATTACTTCTCCCTTTCAAAGTAGAACAATTAAGTCTTAATTTTTAACGAAGCACCAAAACATTTTCATAGTCTTTTCTATTTCAGAATACGATTAGTTTGTAGTTTATCCACCTAAACCATTTAAATAGCTAACCAATTAGCAAAAATACCCCAGATTATATTTAACTATATTTAAATGGAGTTAAGTTTAATATTCAGAGAGCTAAGTGGCCAAAATTGACTTTTAAAAAACTGTACAAAGTAAACATGTACAATTAGAGGGAAGGATCTTATTAAATTAAGCAAAGTAATAAGAACAACATGAACTGTTAATAAGACAAGCAGCATCACAACTGAATCAAAATGGGAAAGAGAAATGGAAATTATCCTTGAAGGGTTTCAAATCCACCATTAAGTTTACTTTTATTACTGGACAGTCAGTGACTTCATTTTCAAAATAATGGCTTTAATCCACAAAATATGAAGTTTCAATTTATAAATACAAGTACTTCATAGAAAACATGGAACTTAAGTTGAAAAAACTTTATGGTACTCTCAAAACCTTCTCATTTCAGAACTGTGGTTTGTTTCCTAGTTTATTTCCTATCCACATCATGGACATTATGAGTCATTATATCTCCAAACTATGTTCTTTCCCCTCCTATGAATAAACTTTCCAGCATAAATCTGATTGACCTTCTCACTTTATGCCTTTCTTCCTTCCCTTTTTATTCTGACTTCAATTACTTAAAATATTTATTTTGAGTCTCTGGGTCATCCTGAATATGACTATAGACCATATGGGAAATAGCTTTCCCTTTTGTGTAAAGGGACTAATATAATCAGTTAGCAGATAACATAATACATATCTATCATGGTGCTTAATAATCAGAGACTTACAAATATTGTAAGTGGTGGTTAGACAAATGGATTCTGGAATCAGAATGCTTGGGTTCAAATCTCAGCTATAATACTTACTAGGTGTGCGGTCTTGGGAATGTTGGATGATCTGTCCAAGCTTTTATTTTCTTATCTGGTAAAAGGAAACAATATGAACACTTAGCCTAAAGGAAATTAAGTATCAGAAAGAAAAGCTAAGACAGAAAAATATATTATTGTGATAGGGAAGTATTAATTACATTTGAAAACAAATCAGTACAAACTATTTTAAAGTGTATTAAACTTATAATGTATGTGTATTACAAGCCTGGGAATGAAGAAAATTAATGTATGACCCCAATATTTGTATTATATTTGTAAGCATGATTATCTGTGTTTCCTTTTTAAAGAATATCTTTGTAGCAAGAAGATGATACAAAAAATTTTTAAAATTAGTATACAAATGTTTTGTATTAAAACTCATGAACAATGCAAATATGTAAATGGAATTGTAGCAATTGTTTTTCTGTATCTTTCTTATCTCTAGCATTCCTAAAATAAATTATCCCAGTCATATAAAAAACAGTGAATACCTTTATTTTTAAGTGATTATTTTCTCTAAGAAAAATTATACAGGTAATTTTTTTCAATTAAAAAAAATGAAAATAAAGATAAGCAAAACTGAGGAAATTACCACCAAAATTCCTAGCAACCTAAGATAATTACTCCTAAAAATGAAGTACATATACTTCCATTTGTATATGATTATACGTTTCATAAAAATGGGACCCAAATATACATTTTGTAGTCTTTTTTTTGAATTTTATTTATTTATTTTTTATACAGCAGGTTCTTATTAGCTATCCATTTTATACATATTAGTGTATATATGTCAATGCCAATCTCCCAATTCATCACACCACCAACACTCCCCTCACTTGCCCACCTTGGTGTCCATATGTTTGTCCTCTACATCTGTGTCTCAAATTCTGCCCTGCAAACCGGCTTGTCTGTCCCATTTTTCTAGGTTACACATATATGCGATGATATACAATATTTGTTTTTCTCTTTCTGACTTACTTCACTCTGTATGACAGTCTCTAGATCCATCCACATCTCTACAAATGACCCAATTTCATTCCTTTTTATGGTTGAGTAATATTCCATTGTATATATGTACCTCAACTTCTTTATCCATTCTTCTGTCCATGGGCATTAGGTTGCTTCCGTGTCCTGGCTATTGTAAGTAGTGCTGCAATGAACATTGGGGTGCATGTGTCTTTTTGAATTATGGTCTTCTCTGGGTATATGTCCAGTACTGGGATTGCTGGGTCATGTAGTAATTCTATTTTTAGTGGGGTTTTTTTGTTTTTTGTGTTTTTTTTGCGGTATGTGGGCCTCTCACTGTTGTGGCCTCTCCCATTGTGGAGCACAGGCTCCGGACCCGCAGGCTCAGTGGCCATGGCTCACGGGCCCAGCCGCTCCGTGGCATGTGGGATCTTCCCAGACTGGGGCATAAACCCATGTCCCCTGCATCAGCATGTGGACTCTCAACCACTGCACCACCAGGAAAGCCCTATTTTTAGTTTTTTAGGAAACCTCCATACTGTTCTCCATAGTGGCTGTATCAATTTACATTCCCACCAGCAGTGCAAGAGGGTTGCCTTTCTCCACACCCTCTCCAGCATTTATTGTTTGTAGATTTTTGATGATGGCCATTCTATCATTCTGGTGAAGTGATACCTCATTGCAGTTTTGATTTGCATTTCTCTAATGATTAGTGATGTTGAGCAGCTTTTCATGTGCTTCTTCGCCATCTGTATGTCTTCTTGGAGAAATGTCTATTTAGGACTTCTGCCCATTTTTGGATTGGGTTGTTTATTTTTTTAATATTGAGCTGCATGAGCTGTTTATATATTTGGAGATTAATGCTTTGTCCATTGATTCGTTTGCAAATATTTCTCCCATTCTGAGGGTTGACTTTTCGTCATGTTTATGGTTTCCTTTTCTGTGCCAAAGCTTTTAAGTTTCATTAGACCCCATTTGTTTATTTTTATTTCCATTACTCTAGGAGGTGGATCATAAAAGATCTTGCTGTGATTTATGTCAAAGTGTGTCCCTCCTATGTTTTCCTCTAAGAGTTTTATAGTGTCCAGTCTTACATTTAGGTCTCTAATCCATTTTGAGTTTATTTTTGTATATGGTGTTAGGGAGTGTTCTAATTTCACTCTTTTACATGCAGCTGTCCAGGTTTCCCAGTTATTGAAGAGACTATCTTTTCTCCATTGTATATCCTTGCCTCCTTTGTCATAGATTAGTTGACCATAGGGGTGTGGGTTTATCTCTGGGCTTTCTATCCTGTTCTATTGATCTATATTTCTGTTTTTGTTCCAGTACCATATTGTCTTGGTTACTGTAGCTTTGTAGTATAGTCTGAAGTCTGGGAGCCTGATTCCTCCAGCTCCATTTTTTTTCCCTCAAGACCACTTTGGCTATTCTGGGTCTTTTGTGTCTCCAAATAAATTTTAAGATTTTTAGTTCTAGCTCTGTAAAAAAAATGCCATTGGTAATTTGATAGGGATTGCATTGAATCTGTAGATTGCTTTGGGTAGTATAGTCATTTTCACAATATTGATTCTTCCAATCCAAAAATGTGGTATATCTCTCCATCTGTGTGTATCATCTTTAATTTCTTTCATCAGTGTCTTATACTTTTCTGCCTACAGGTCTTTTGTCTCCCTCAGTAGGTTTATTCCTAGGTAATTTATTCTTTTTGTTGCAGTGGTAAATGGGAGTGTTTCCTTAGTTTCTCTTTCAGATTTTTCATCATTAGTGTATAGGAATGCAAGAGATTTCTGTGCATTAATTATGTATCCTGCAAGTTTACCAAATTCATTGATTAGCTCTAGTAGTTTTCTGGTGGCATTTTTAGGATTCTCTATGTATAGTAGCATGTCATCTGCAAACAGTGACAATTGTACTTCTTGTTTTCCAATTTGTACTCATTTTATTTCTTTTTCTTTGATTCCCATGGCTAAGACTTTCACAACTATGTTGAATATTAGTGGTGAGAGTGGACATCATTTTCTCATTCCTCATCTTAGAGGAAATGCTTTCAGTTTTTCAACATTGAGAATGATGTTTGCTGTGGGTTTCTTGTATATGGCCTTTATTATGTTGAGGTAGATTCCCTCTATGCCCACTTTCTGGAGAGTTTTTATCATAAATGGGTGTTGAATTTTGTCAAAAGCTTTTTCTGCATCGATTGAGATGATCATATGGTATTTATTCTTCAATTTATTAATATGGCGTATCACATTGACTGATTTGCACATATTGAAGAATCCTTGCATCCCTGGGATAAATTCCATTTTATCATGGTGTATGATCCTTTTAATGGGTTGTTGGATTCTATTTTCTTGAGGATTTTGCTTCTATATACGTGAATGATATTAGTCTGTAATTTTCCTTTTTTGTAATATCTTTGTCTAGTTTTGGTATCAGGGTGATGGTGGCTTTATAGAGCGAGTTTGGGAGTGTTCCTTCCTCTGCAATTTTTTGGAAGAGTTTGAGAAGGATGGTTGTTAGCTCTTCTCTAAATGTTTGATAGAATTCACCTGTGAAGCCATCTGGTCCTGGACATTTGTTTGTTGGAAGATTTTAAATCACAGTTTCAATTTCATTACTTGTGAATGGTCTGTTCATATTTTCTGTTTCTTCCTGGTTCAGTCTTGGAAGGTTATACCTTTCTAAGAACTTGTCCATTTCTTCCAGATTGTCCATTTTATTGGCATAGAGTTGCTTGTAGTAGTCTCTTAGCATGCTTTGTATTTCTGTGGTGTCTGTTGTAACTTCTCCTTTTTCATTTCTAATTTTAATGATTTGAGTACTCTCCATCTTTTTCTTGATTAGTCTGGCTAATGTTTTATCAAGTTTGTTCATCTTCTCAAAGAATCCACTTTAGTTTTATTGATCTTTGCTATTGTTTTCTTTATTTCTATTTCATTTATTCTTGCTCTGATCTTTATGATTTATTTCCTTCTACTAAGTTTGGGTTTTGTTTGTTCTTCTTTCTGTAGTTCTTTTAAGTGTAAGGTTAGATTGTTTATTTGAGATGTTTGTTATTTCTTGAGCTAGGACTATATTGCTATAAAGTTCCCTCTTAGAGCTGCTTTTCCTGCATCCCATAAGTTTTGGATCATCATGTCTTCATTGCCATTCGTCTGCAGGTATTTTTTGATTTTCTCTTTGATTTCTTCAGTGATCTCTTGGTTATTTAGTAACGTATTGTTTAACCTCCATGTGTTTGTGCTTTTTACACTTTTCCCCTGTAATTGATTTCTAATCCCATAATGTTTTGGTCAGAAAAGATGCTTCATATGATTTCAATTTTCTTAAATTTACTGAGGCTTGATTTGTGACCCAAGATGCAATCTATCCTGGAGAATGTTCCATGTACACTTGAGAAGAAAGTGTAATCTGCTGTTTTTGGATGGAATGTCCTATAAATATCAATTAAATCTATCTGGTCTATTGTGTCATTTAAAGCCTGTGTTTCCTTATTCATTTTCTTTTTGGATGATCTGTCCATTGCTGTAAGTGTGGTGTTAAAGTCCCCCAACATTATTGTGTTACTTTGCTTTTCCTCTTTTATAGCTGTTAGCACTTGCCTTATGTATTGAGGTGCTCCTATGTTGGGTGCATATATATTTATAATTGTTATATCTTTTTCTTGGATTGATCCCTTTATTGATCACTAGCCTTCAAAGTCTGATTCTGTAGGAAGTCCTCCTCCCTTTGCCAGACCCCCAGGTTGTGAAGCCTTACGTGGGGCTCAGAACCTTCACTCCAGTGGGTGGACTTCTGTAGTATGTGTTCTCCAGTTTGTGTGTCACTGGCCCAGCTGTTATGCGATTTGATTTTACTGTGATTGTGCCCCTCCTACCATCTCACTGTAGTTTCTCCTTTGTCTTTGGATGTGGGGGTATCCTTTTTGTGAGTTCCAGTGTCTTCTTGTTGATGATTGTTCAGCAGTTAGTTGTGATCAGATTTTGTGGTCTTCATCGGTAATCTCTTTGCCTAGCTTAATGCTTGGCATATTGTAGAAGCTTAATAAATATTTTAGTTAATGAGTTAATGAATAATTGAGTTTTAATAGCAAGCAAAGGAAGATTCTTTTAGAAATATTTGATCAAATTTCTAAAAAATATTTAGATTCTTATTGGAATCATTTAGTATATTTAGATCAATTTATTGCAGAAATGCATATTAACTACATTAAGCTTTGCATTCAAGGAACAAAACATATTTCTCCATTTATATATATCTTTTATATTTCACAGTGGAGGTTTCAGTTTTTTTCAATTATATTTCAGTTACTTTTATTTTTTGACTGAATTTTCAAAATCAATCTCAGTATAATTCTCTGGAATAATTCTGAGTATAATTCTCTGGAAATTTATCCAATAACAAGTATTGTTCCTTTGCTTTTCCATATAAATTTTAGAATAATCTTGCCTATTCTAAATAATATAGCTGCAAAAAATTCTGCTAGGAATTTTATAGAAATTATATTGAACTTAAATATCAGTTTAAGAATAATTGGCATTTTTACTATGTTGAGTCTTCTAATCCATGAACATAGTATCTTCCCCCACTTATTTAGAGCTTTGATTTCTTTTATCAGTGTTTTGTAGTTTTCAGCATACAGATTTTGTATATGTTTTGATTTGCACCTAAGTATTTCATTGCAATAATACTGTATTTTAAATTTTGTTCATTGGTGGTATATAGAAATACAATAGATTTTTGTGTGTTTATCTTGTTACCTTGTGACATTATTTATTAGTTCAAGGGATTTTTTTTTTTTGTAGATTATTTGGGATTTTTCTACATAGACAATTACATCATTCTCAATTAGGGAAGTTTTGTTTCTTCCTTATTGATCTTTGTGCCTTTTATTTCTTCTTTTTGCATTGCACCTGTTACAACGTCCGGCATCCTGTGTTGATTAAGGGTGATAAGAGAAGAAATTCTTGCTTTTCCCCCAATCTTTGGATGAAAGCATTCAATCTCTCACCATTAAGTACAGTATTGGCTCTAGGCTTTTGTAGAAGTCCTTTATCAAGTTGAAGAAGTCCCCCTCTATTCCTATTTTTCTGAGAGTTTTCCATGAATGGGTCTTGAATTTTGTCAACAAAATTAACAATTTATGTTAGGCTTACTCCAGAATAAATGCAACCTGAGGGGGGAATAATACTTTAAAATGTTTGTTGTAAGATTTAAAAATTACTCATTCAACCATTCATTTAATAAATAATTATTGTGTCCCTATCATGCACATGCCTATTAGGCACAGTTGTACTTCATATGTATAGTACACACCAATCTGCCTAGTGTTGAATTAGTGGCAAACACAGTTTTATAGTAATCCTGGTTAATACAGAACTGGCAAGGCAGCCTTTGGATTAAATTTCTTCTACCAAATTGTTGCAGGAAGGGGAACCCCTTCCAGGACCCGAGAGAAGGCTCTTGTCTAACTCTCGGAAATGAATTATCCAAGGAGACACATGTGCTGACAAAGCAAGAGACTTTATTGGGAAGGGGCGCCTGGGTGGAGATCAGTAGGGTAAGTGAACCCAGGAGAACTCCTCTGCCACGTGGCTCACAGTCTCGGGTTTTATGATGATGGGATCACTTTCTGGGTTGTCTCTGGCCAATCATTCTGACTCAGGGTCTGGTGGCACACGCAACCACTCAGCCAAGATGGATTCCTGCAAGGAGGATTCTGGGAGGTTGGTAGGACATGTGGACTGGCGTCCCCTCACTCCTTTTGACCTTTCCCATATTCTTCTGGTTGGTGGTGGCTTGTTAGTTCCATGTTCCTTAACAGGACCTCCTATCATAAAATAACTCATGCAAATTGTTACTGCCTTTGCTGGGCCAGGACAGGGCAGTTTCAGTCAGTGTTTTCTCTGCCACAATGGACAGATACATACAACTTTGTGGAAAAATCTGAGTCCCTTTTACTTGTAAATGCTTCTGTCTAGATAGTTTAGTGACACTACCATTTTGTTTGTTCTAGAACAATTTCATAGATTAAGGTAACAGATATTAAAAAGGTTTTCTTTAGGGCTTCCCTGGTGGCACAGTGGTTGAGAATCTGCCTGCTAATACAGGCGACACGGTTTCGAGCCCTGGTCTGGGAGGATCCCACATGGCGTGGAGCAACTGTGCCCGTGAGCCACAACTACTGAGCCTGCATGTCTGGAGCCTGTGCTCTGCAACAACAGAGGCCGCCATAGTGAGAGGCCCGTGCACCGCGATGAAGAAGTGACCCCCGCTGCCACAACTAGATAAAGCCCTCGCACAGAAATGAAGACACAACACAGCAAACATAAATAAATTTATTTTTTTTTAAAAAAGGTTTTCTTTAGGATGCTCCACTATTCAGAAACGTTGAACAAAATATACTGTAGTAGTCACTACAGTAGTATCAACCTATTTTATGAACCAGGCTCATTTCTAAACCTTTTACTACCAGATTATGGTCTAGGTGAGGGATCATTGGTCATATAAAGAAAAGCAAATGTGGACATTTAGAATGCAAACCTTAGCATTTCCCATTTGGGTAAGGTCAGTGGGTGACATTATCAGGCTTGAGCCAAAATTTGGGGACTTGCTTCCAAAGAGCCTGACCCAAAATAAAGATAATAAAGGAGCAATTTTCTCTGGTTTTCTTTCTCAATTGCTTTGGGTTTTTTGTTTGGTTGAAAACACTAAGGAGCATTCCATCATTTGATTAAAACACATTTCTTGCAGAATCCTTTCCTTCCCCAGAGGCAGAAAACAACCCTGCTTAAGTTAGTGCAATAAATCTAAGAAATAAAGGAACTATTGTCACCTCTTTGTCTGGTTGATAATAAAAGTCTGTGTGAAGCTCACATTCCAGAGGTGTACTCATTCAGTTCTACAGTGAGCACTTTTTTACAAGCACCAATTTCCTCTGAACTTCTTAATGTTTCAACTAAATGAAGTTACTATTGACTCGTTGTTTGTAAGTAGTCAAAAATGTGGCTTTTCCTATTATCTTTAAAAGGATTAGTTTATATTTCCATCTGTTTTAAATTGCTTTCCCATCTAATATTTCTTCTGATATCCACAGAAGCCTTGTGAGATAGGTAAGGCAAGTGTTATCATTCTTATTTTATATGTGAAAAAATAAAATATCAAAGAGATGATGTGATTTTGAGTAGAACTGAGTCTTCTGGCTCTTACTCTAGTGCTGGTTTATTAAATTCATTTACTTAAACACTTATTAGTCAACAAATACCTCTTTGAGTGCCTACTTTGGTCAAAATCCATTGCAGAAATTCAGCTCTCTCTTAAGTTTGTTATCATTATTTGTAAGTATTAGAAAGATGTCTAGGGATAAAAACTTCTGGTAATAATTGTGAAAGGAACATTCCCATTTTAATTCTTTAGTTTTAAAAGCTAAAACTGTATTATGATTACAGTTTGCCCAGACATCAATTTTGATCATGTACTTATCCCAAGTTCATGAGAATATAAATGCAATATTTCTGATATTGAAAGTTATGGAGTCAGTATTTGACAGCAAACATTTCAAACTTCCCCTCCCCTAATTTGGATAAATTTGGAGCTTGCAAGGTGCTAAAGTTAGATCTTTCATAGTAGCCTATGAGCTGCTTTAAAAATTACTAATCCATCAGACAATAAAAGCCTACAACTTTCATTCACCCAATACACTCTAGTATGTTCTAATATGTTGTTTGTATTCTTTCTCCAGGTATTTAATATGATCAGTCCCTTTCCAGATAGACATAAAAAAATAATCACTTTTTTTTTGGCAACAGGTATTGCAATATTTATTCTATGACATACAGCAGATGTTCACTGGTTTTTAAATTTTTCTTGGCTGATAACTTTTTTTTTTTTCGGTACGCAGGCCTGTCACTGTTGTGGCCTCTCCCGTTGCGGAGCACAGGCTCCGGACGCGCAGGCTCAGCGGCCGTGGCTCACGGGCCCAGCTGCTCCGTGGCACGTGGGATCTTCCTGGACCGGGGCACGAATCCGTGTCCCCTGCATCGGTAGGCAGACTCTCAACCACTGCGCCACCAGGGAAGCCCAGGCACATCTCTTTTTTGATAAATTCTTTTAGCTTTCATTTGTACAACAGGTTTTCATTTCACCCTCATTTTTTTAAGGTAATTTTTGCTGGATATAGACATTTAAGTTGAATATATATATATATATATATATATATATATATATATATATATATGTATATATATACACACACACACACACACTCACACACACACATATTTTTTCATCACTCTAAAAGATGTTATTCATTGTTGTCTGGCTTCCACTGTCCCACTGTTTTTGATGATAAGTTATAGTTCTGGCCACTAGTGCAGTTACCTCTTGTTTAGTACACTGAACTTTCCAGCTACTTTAGCAGCTTAAAACTCCACTCTCTACTTCCTCAGTTTAGCAATAAGGCTCTTCAGCTTTGATTCCACTTCTCTGCACCATCCCAGGAAAGCCAGGCAGAGGATCAAAATGAACATGGGACTCACGTTTATGTTTCTTTTCCCTGAGGGATCAGAGTACTGAACTTCCTGTTGTTCAGTGCCTGAAAATCATTGACATATATTTTGCCCAGTTTCTAGTTGTTTTTGTTGGGAGGACAAGTCAGGGACCATTTCCATCACTTCATAACCAGAAGTGATGTATCTTTGATTGTTTTAATTATTATTATTTTTAAAATTTATGTTTGGCTGTGTTGGGTCTTCATTGCTGTGTGCGGCCTTTCTCTAGTGGTGTCAGCACGTGGGCTCAGTAGTTGTGGTGCATGGGCTTAGTTGTGATTGTTTTTAAAATAGGCCAATATACCCAAATGAAGCACATCTGGTCATCTTCTATATTTCATAAAAATTCTCCATGTTTTTCTTTCTTTTCTTTTCTTTTCTTTCTTTCTTTCCTCCCATTCATTCTTTTGTTGTTCCTTTGATATGGAGAAATGAATTTAAATATTTATCACCAGACTTTACATTACACTAAGACCGATGGCAAAAATGTTTCCAAGTGGCCCCACCCATTAGTTGCTATGGTGTAGTTTAAAAAAGATAAAAAAGACCAATATTTCAGGAAGGAAAAGGCAAAAAGCAAAGCAGAGACAAAGGTTAAAACAGCCTTTAAAGACTGAGAAAAACAAAGAGATTGCTTAAAATATATATCTATTAAAGGAGCTCTAAGAAGAAGTTTTTTAATCATGATGTAAAATCCAGAGAACAATTTAATCTTAAACCAATTAACTCTCATTACTGAGAAATAGTGTATTTTCACTGTTAGTATTTAAGTTAATTTTAAGGCCTGGACATAATCACTTTTTCATTTACTAGTACAGTTGCAACTTTGTGAAGTATAGTTTAGAATAAATTAAGAGTCAGGAATTCACATGTTACACCCATCCTGGTTTGGGATGTGTCACAGATAGTTCTGGAGTCTAAATTTAAGTTAAGTTTTACTTTAAGAGCATTTCATAAAGATGAAATATGATCCGTGAATCTTAAACTTGATCACTTTTGAAATACTTTTTTCCTTCTAGAGTTCAGCTTTCTAATAATTCTATATTATTTATCTGCCAGTTTTTCCATTCCTGTTTTTTCTTCGTTCATTGCTGAGTTAGCATGTGTTTTAAAAATAAATCAGATTGAAAATTTAATAATAGGATTGTTAAGGATGGAATCACTACATCTGATTCTAATTCCAGTTGGTTTTTCACAATGATCCTCTCAAATTCTCCTTGCTTTCTCTACAGTGTGCCATTGTTTTAAGTAGTTTTGATCATATAGTCAATGTTATCTACTCTAAAATATTTAATAATGTCAATCTGTTTATATAAGTTCAAATTTATATAAAATATGTTTATATAAATTCATTTTTCCCTGATAACTAGACCACTAATTCTTCAAAGTCTAAATCAAGACCATTCTCCAAGAAACATTAGCAGCTCTTTATAGCCCACAGGATCTTATCCTCCTCTCAACTCAGAGAATAACTATGTGTGTGTGTGTGTGTGTGTGTGTGTGTGTGTGTGTTGTGTAATTATTGGCCAATTACTCATTTAGTACTCTTGAATTACAAAATTTTTTCTTACCTTGTTATATATTTATAGTTATCTCCATAAATAATATGGATTGTGAGCTCCTTGGTCATGACCTGTGTATTAAGCCAAGTGCTTTTCATATGTTAGGTGGGTGATAAATGTGTGTTGATTGATAACCCATGATTGTATCTAACCAAATCAAATTTTCATACTTGTCTCACTCACAACCCCATTCTATTATTGAATAATAGAAAAATCAATAAAAACAACATTAAGTCAACCACTTCTACTTGTTCAATTTTTCTAGGTGGATTTTGGGATTGACAGTGCATAAACACATCCTCATGGGGTAGAAGATAGGCAGTCTGAGGCTGAGAGCAAGGGAGTAGAGCCTTATCAGAGTTCTCCACTGTGAGAGGGAGCTGTCAGTGAATGCATTTTTTAATTAACAGACTAGTTGTTTGCTGATAGGTCATGAGAGTGCCAATGTTTCAGAATAAGGAAACATTCATGATAACCTCAAAGATTCTGACTTCTGATGGGGATATTCTGAACAAAAGCTCTATTTCATCATCTTAATAGCAGGTAAACCTATTATTTATTCATTCAACAAATACTTTTTGAGCTTATACTATGTTCTAATTTCCTGTTCTGAATTTCCTTAGTTTCTTCCCTCTTACTCTCAGAGATATAGTTTTGATTGACTCCATTTGAAATTTATTTTGTTAAAAAGAAAAATGAGAAAAATTTTGTGGTCATTTATATCCTCTTGCTTTTTTAATAGATTCTCGTTCTTGTAAACACTAATATTTTCAAAGTTGTATTTCAAATTCTGAACACAACTCCATCATCATGTGTCTCTATTATTTATTTTTGCTTGATTCTCTTGGGAATTTTTTTAAATCCAAGTCTCTGAGGCTGCATCAGTTTCCACTTCTTTATATGTATATTCTCTTCAACTAATAGGAAAGCCTAGTTAGTTAAAAATTAAAACAAAACAAAACAAAACCCAAATAGTTGCTTTGCTGATTTAGAAATTGCTATAGCTAATTTAATCTGTTGTTTGGATGACAAAATTCTCTTGACAGCCAAATCACCCATGCATGTACAAATCCTAGAAATTAGAGCTGGAATAGACAGTGGCAACCTTCTAGTCAGAACACTAGTTGAGAAAATTGAAGTGTAAAAGGTGAAATAACTCCTTTAAGGTCACACTCCTAATTTGGGTCTCTTTTCATGGGTTGCCAATAGAAAGGATAAACTAACAAGCTGCATTTCTTTGATTCTCGTTGAAATTATTTCTTTTACCTTTAATAAGCTTTGAAGAAAGGGAACTAAAAAATGTCCAGATGAGAGGAATCATTATAGGGCCATTCTGCTTATTTATTCCTGTTTATTTCTTTGAAAGTCAAATTATGACATTCCCATTGCTTCTGACGCTTTCTCTTTTCCTATAAATAGTGATGGTCCAAAATTGCCTTTCAAACACTGAGTACCACTCCCTTTCACCCACCTGCATCTAATTATTATTTTTTTCTTTCCCTCTCTTGTCAAGTTAACAGTGTCTACTGATATTTTTAGAGGACAAATCATGTGTGAAACAAGACACATTTTAAAGTTTCTGGTACAATAGATGATCAGTCCAAATATCTGTACAATACATGCTATACTTCATGGATAGCTGCTGATAATTATATCAAGGCCAATAAGCAAGGTTTTCCTCCAAGGCACAGATTAGGATTGAAAAATATTTGATGGAAACACAATCAAATTGGAAAGGATGATGGAATTTGTTGCAATTAAGCTGAGCAAAGCAGTTGAAATGAAATCCAGATAATGCTGTTACTATCCTTTACTATCTGTGTGGAGATTGGGATTAATTTTACACAAATAATTCAAATGCATTTTATTAGGAAAAAAAAACCTCCTACAGGCTACAGGGATTTAAGAAATTACAATCCTTTCTCCATAGTGAAAATGTTAAAAGGTTTAAACACTGTAAAGTTAAAGGTGATATATGTGATTTGTGGCTGGAGGTGAAGGGAAAAAGGAGAATAGCCATTAGCCAACATCTGTCTTCCACAGGGCTTTTTTTTTCCTTTTCAAGTGTTTGAGAAAATGTTTGGCAGTTATGTTTTCCTGAATCACTATGGTAAAAGTATTGGCTAGCAAATATATTCCAAATGAATAACATTGCTTGTTTGTGACATGGTTACCTATTTCTTTTCCAGTAATTCAATATTTTGCCTTTAGTAATAAAAAATGCCTTATTTTTGGCACTACTTCATTCTTTCATTCTAAGCTTTATTTAACTGTGTCCTGTCACCTTAGAGAAGCAGGCAATGAGTGAACAAAGGAGACAGGTGCTTAAAGGATTATGAATTTATCATCACACGACTTGCACACTTTGTATATCAGACTGATGCTACCCCTCATGATTAGAAGCTGGAGTACTCTTTTAGTGAAAGAATCAAAGAATGGTAGGATCTGAATGGACTTCAAAGAAAATGTTATCTATTTTTGGGACTTCCCTGGCAGTCTAGAGATTAAGACTTTGCCCTTCCAATACAGGGGGCATGGTTCGATCCCTGGTCAGGGAACTAGATCCCACATGCCCCATTGCATGGCCAAAAAAAACAACAGCAACCAAAAACAAACAAACAAAAAATAAAGAAAATGTTATCTATTTTTAAAGGTTTTACAAATGAGACAGTAAGTCCTCAAAAGCCCATGTTTTCCTAAAATTTCTATCTATTGCTGGTCTTTTGGGGGCTGCCCTGATTTCTATATTCAGAATTTAAGGCATTATGTTCCATTAGAAATGTTTTTGCTACCTTCCTACTTTAATACGAGTAACTGGCATGTGTGTTATACATCAATTATGTACCAAACAGCATGACACACATCATCTCTGTTACTATTCATTATAACCCCTGAACTATGTACTTTATTATCCTAATTTGGAGGACTTGAAAATTAGGCTCAGGTCAAATAACTTAACCAAAATCACACAGCTAGTCAATTGTGGACCCAGAATTTGAACAACAGAAGTCTGATTCCAGATGTTATGCTATAGTTAAAGAGAGCCTATATAGGTAGATATTAGATATATTAAATTGTAATTTATGTGCATAATAAATATATATGTATATTTCTTTGAGCTGACAGAGCCCACAATTTAGTTAAGGGTTGGATACTGCCATAAATTCATAGCCATAAAATATAACTAGCAATATTAAAAGTGTTCAGCATAGTGGTCCAAATATTTGTTGAATGAATGAATGAAAGAAGGCAAGAAATCATAAGGGCTAAGTAAGTAGTACAGATTAAAAACTGCTCTTTAAGATTCCAGGAAGAAGAAAAAAACATGCCTTTCCTGAAAAAATAACTTAAGCTGCATTTAAAACGATCATGATGAGATTAACAATGACATTGCTTAATCTAATAAAACAACAGGAAAACTATCATACAGGGAGACTCATATCTATATCAGTATATTATCTCTGACAGTGACAAAAGTGTTGTTTTAACAGCAAATGCAATTGTTAATAAGTAATGTACCCAATCATTTATTTATCTTAAAAATTTTGTCACATGAAAGTAAAGACCATGTTTCATAAACTTGATTATTAAAATATATCAAAATCTTTGGCACATACTTTGTGCATAATAACATCTCTGTATTTAAAATTAAATTCTATATTTCTTATGTGTGAATTCAAGTAAGTTTCTGAGATTATTTCCAAGACTATCTCTAAGGGATGAAAATTCCTTATGTTGACCATCCTCCACTGAAACAGAGCTTCTTTTTATTTGAATTTCATAATGCTCCATTCAACTGCAGGCTCACTCCATGCTTCCTTTCAAAATCTTATAGACTTCTCAATCTTTACTTTTCATGTATTGCTTTTTGTTTATTTTCTTCCACTGTTGTGAAGCATTTTTTTGAATTCCATACAATATTTAAGGAGATTTCAAGCCAGAGTAATAGAAAATTATCTGTATTCTGTTCAATATCATATCTTATTCATTTTAATATGTATAGATTTTATATTATTCTTAATAATTCTCAAAAAGTATAGGTATGGAATTTTCTTATATAATTTGTCCCCACACAAAGGGACAAGTCAGATTTTGCTGTGTTAATAATTTTTTTAGGCAATTGGCATATTACTTGCTATCACAAAATAGTAATTCACTAAGGGATTATAACCTCATTGATTCCTTGAGTTTATCTAATATCTAACATCTTTGCAAGGAGTGGCTTATGTACTGAGTGAATGTAGTTCTTCTAAAGACATTTTAAAGACAATTTGCCCCTTATTTGTGCTTCTTTTTTTTTTTGCGGTACGCGGGCCTCTCACTGTTGTTGCCTTTCCCGTGGTGGAGCACAGGCTCTGGACGCGCAGGCTCAGCAGCCATGGCTCACGGGCCCAGCCGCTCTGCAGCATGTGGGATCTTCCTGGACCGGGGCACGAACCCGTGTCCCCTGCATCAACAGGTGGACTCTCAACCACTGCGCCACCAGGGAAGCCCTATTTGTGCATTTTTTGTTATGCCAGGAAATGCTAAACCCTCCTGTGTTATTTATATAGTCATTTAATATAAATTCTTTCCCATCAAAAATTATTTTTTAAAAATTTATGTATGTTAATTTTTGCATGTTTAATAACAAAGTTTCTGCTCAAAGGACCAAAACAAGCAATAAGGCCTGAGGAAGGAAAAGAGTGTGCCCATTAACAGGTCAAATAGATTTATGATTCATACAAACCATCATGAATGAATACATTAGAGTTATATGAGATGACTTGTGCGTACTTCCATGAAGCTTAGTTGACTGAGAAAAGTGCAGAAAAACATCGAAAGAGTAGCATTATAGCATGCACTCATCAACAGCATTTCTCACCCACAGCTGTTCTTACAAAACTATTCAATATAGTGTTAGAATTTCTGCTTTTGGATAAAATTTAGGGCAAACTTGTAGTTTACCACTGTTAGGTATTAAAACATCTTTCAATCATTTTGGCTTAAAAAAGACTCAGTTCAGTAATCTGTCCAGTCAGTGTAATAATTAAAGACTTCAAAGTTAGAGCTCCACCTCTCTCCAGCTCTGGTTTGATGCTGAAGGGAAGGCTATCTGCCTGCCTGTTTCTATCCTGGTGCCCACAATTGGCTAACCATGGTTTCTGATTCCTCCAGCATCAAAGGGGTGGAGGGAGAGGAAGAGAGAAGAAAGAAAATGAGTAAAGGATCAGGAGAAATTCTACGTGACTAAGTTGTCCTGAGTTGGTGTTCTCTGGGCTTGGCAAATGTTTAAAGTTGACTACTGCTAATGGATAGTTTTTGGGTTCTTTGGAGAAGTTCCCATTACTGGACCTGTCTTCCTGCAATTCACGTGACTTAGCCTGATGCAAATCTTTGTCTGGTAGTTTCCTAGTCCCCAGGCATCTGCAGGTGCACTTCATCCTCCTTCTGCTGAGGCCTCTTTACCACTCCAGAGAGTCCTTTTAGGTAGGATTTATAACAGCTCCACACCAACTCTTTCCTGTTTGGCCCACGTTTATCCACAGGAAAGATACACTTTTGGTCTTCTGTTCACCCAGGTCCCTTCAGCAATTCTCTCACCTGTTAGATCTGTCAGCACTGGGGTCAGGTATCAAGTTCTCCAAATGGCTTCTTTGAAGTTCCTGTCAGTAGGCTTGAGGTGAGGGGTAAGCCCTTACACCCAGTCTCCCAGGGGAGCAGGAATTGGCACTCTCAGCAGATGATAGTTCTCTCCAGTGAAATCCTCTCTTCAATCTCCAAGTCTGCCCTCTTCAACTGCAATCCTTTTATATCCCAAACAAAAGTTTGGGAAATGGTCTGAAATTTTGTTTTCAGCCCTCTATTTTGCACATCCTGTCTAGATAATCAAGTAGTCAGGTCTCAAGCAAAACTGAGATGGTAACCTTTTTTTTTTTTGGCTGTGCTACACCACATGAAGGATTTTAGTTCCCTGACCAAGGATCAAACCTGTGCCCCCTGCAGTGGAAGCACAGAGTCCTAACCACTGGACCACCAGGGAATTCCCATGAGACAGTTACCTTTTAATGTGTCTGCTATAATCCCACTTACATGTAGATTAGTTATCTACTGCTGCATAACAATATTACCACAAATTTACTTGCTTAAAACATCACAGATTTATTATTTCACAGTTTCTATGAGTCAGGAGTCTGGGTATGGCTTAACTGAGTCCTCTTTTCAGGATCTCACAAGGCTGCAATCAAGGTGACACCTGGAGTTGGGGTCTCATCTGAGGCTTAACTAGGGAAGGATCCACTACCAAGCTCATGTGGTTATTGGCAGCATTTAGTTCCTTGTGAGTTGTTGGATGGAAGGCCTAAGTTTCTTGCTGGTTGTCAGCTGAAGGCTGCCCTCAATTCCTTGTCATGTGGGCTTTTCCAATATGGCCATTTGCTTCCTCAAAGTCAGCAAGGAAAAGCCAGTATTTCATCAAGACAGGCAACACAATTTTATGTAATATAATCACATACATGTAATCATGTACACCCAATCACCTTTACTGTACTCAATTTATTAGAAGCAAGACATAGATTCCACCTCTTCAAGGTGAGAGAATTATAGAATGGTGGGAATATCAGGAGACAGGCCACATTAACAATCTGTCTGCCAAAATATATAAACGATGAAAAAAGTCAGATATTTGTGTGTGTCTGTGAGTATAGCGAAATCTGTGGAGATAATGTGGACAAAAACACTAGGTTTTAATATGGGTCATCTTAGAAAGTGATAACAGAATGTGTTAGTATAATAAGGGAGAGAAGGAGAGAGAAAAACAGAAAGATAGAAAAAGAAAAATTAAATTCATTTAAAAATAAGCATGCATATGATCACATTTATACATTTATATAAAATGCATATATGTGAACTATATATACATGTATATAAATTATATATAAATAAATAAAAACTCTTATAAAGAAGAAAAAAATGAGTAAGAGTTATCCTCTTGCTTTTCCTATAAGATGCTTCTTCTAAATTTTGTTAAGAGAGTGGAAGTGTTATTTTTTTTTTGGAAAAAAAGATAAAAACAAAAGCAGTGGAAGCAAAAAGTTTAGCAACTGAATAGCATTTTTACACATAATTTACTAAAGACTTCAGGATGGTAAACTGTTTCCATGGATGGATATAACAGTCAACTTGCCTTTTTAATCACACACACACACACACACACACACACACACACACACACACACACACACACACATCAGGGCCTGGTTTTGCTTTGTTTGCAGTACCAGTGAATGGATTTTCATTAAGAGGTTATCAAGTGTTTAACAACTGTCTAAAGGGTTCTGTTTTAGAGCATCCAAGGAGAAAACAACAAATGGAAATAAACAACAGATTCCAAATAATAATGACTGATAAATCTCAATATTTGGAAGCCAGTAACTACAGAAAAGGATGGTAATAATACTATGATTTACTTATCTGGACACACTGATAATCTGGCTTCTTTAACAGATAAAATATAGACTCATTGTTTCAAAGAACTCAATTAGAAAGTGGTAGAAATTTTGGTAGAAAAAAATTGAGAGCAAAAGGCAAGAGAGATTAAAGCCTAAGAGGTATATTGAATGGAAGGACATAGAGAAAAATTCAATCTTTGCCATTTTCTCATATGCTCTATTCACTTTACAAGCCACCTTCCTACTTTTCCTCTCTTCCTCTTTTTGTGGCATCAGCTGCTTTGATTCTTTTCTCTACTTCCTTCTCTTTCTTAATGCATTCTAGATTCCTTCTTATCTTCGTCCTTTTATAACCCAAGTATTCCTTCTGACAAAGCTGATCACTTTTCACTTCCCCCCCTCAAAGAGGAAACATCTCCATTATTGCACTACATTACTGCTTCATAAATATTTGTTTATAATCTGTCACCTCCAGCAAATTGGGAGCTCCCTTTCATCTCTTTATCACCAGTTACATGTACTGTGCTTGACACATTGGCAATACGTGTTGATAAGTGAATGGGCTTTTCATTTACCTTTATAATGTGTCCCTCTTCTAGATCATCACTCACTTATACTGCTCTGCTCTTTTTTTACCCGTTCCTGTTCTACAGGGTCTAAACATTCTATAACTGGAAAGACCCTTAGAAATGAGGCATCCACCATTTCTCAAGGAGCAGTCTAGTTAGTTTTCTAGACTCTAGATATTTCTCATTGAAAATGTGTATTTCTGGGTGCCAACCCAGATCTACTGAATCAGAATCACTGGGATGGAGTTAAGGAACTATCCTTGTCAACAAGCTCTTGGGTTATTCTTATGTAAATTAATGGTCCAGGTTTACTATAGCACAATCCCTTGAAGGGATTAGAAATTTAGAAATAGAACAAAAAAGAGTCAACTTGGAATTCTTGGGAATTAAGAAGTCATTTAGGGACTAAATTGGTAGCATCTGAGATTGTGACAACGGTTAAAACTTTAAAAAATTTCTTCCTTTCTGATTTTGTGTGACTTAGAGGGCACATGTGAGTACCAATCAATGTTCTTTTTTTTTACCATATGTGGGCCTCTCCCGTTGCAGAGCACAGGCTCCGGACACGCAGGCTCAGCGGCCATGGCTCACGGGCCCAGCCGCTCCACGGCATGTGGGATCCTCCCGGACCGGGGCACGAACCCGTGTCCCCTGCATCGGCAGGCGGACTCTCAACCACTGCGCCACCAGGGAAGCCCAATGTTCATATTTTTAACATTAAATAAACTTCCCAGAGAATGTGTTAGATTGCTTAGATCAGTACTATGAAATTGACTTGTTCTTGAGCTGTAGATATGATGTCCTTGAATCATCATGGGAAGCTGGCCTGTTTGCAGTGGGGTATGGCCTAAATGAGAGAATCTTATGGCCATTCAATAACCATTACTGAGCTCAGGTAATAAGAGTAAATCCCTTCTATGTCCTTAGATTCTATAATTTAGTCAAGTAGTTTTCACAGTTGTATATCTCACAGGACTTTCTAATGGTTTGGTTTTGTATTTGTGCATCCGTTATTGGAAGCAGTGGTAAGGCTGGAGCACTATTAGATTGTACAGCTAAGAACTCAGGTTTCTCTTAAACGTGCTGCCTTTAGTCGATTTGGAAAGGACTTCAGTGATTTGCTCTTTCTAGATAAAGGGCTCCTGCCATCTTAGCCTAACTGTAAGCAAGATGAAGTTCACATATGAACTGTGACATCTATGTTTAGTTGTCATGTATTTTCTCTCTCCCTCTCCTGTCTTTAATCCCTTTCCTCCTTTCTTCTTTCTTCTTTCCCCCTCTCCTTCCCCCTCCCTCTCTCTTTCTCCTCTCTTCTCTCTGACACATATACACACAATTAAGGAATGAAAGAGACAAATTAATATCACTCAAATTGTTAACAAAACTCAGAAATGTTTCTAATTTAAGACCAAACTACAATTCTATTTTTAGTTTTTCCGTAAACAGCTGCATACCATGTTGTTCACAATTTTCTCTTTGCCAAAGATACAGTTAAATACTGATTTTGCTTAAAATCTGAAAATATACATTTCCCCTTGAATATTGCCTTCAAGATCGCAAATAGTCCTCTACTTGTTCTTTGTAAGAATTCTGAAGTGTTCTCTTAAAGATGTTGCACTTATGTGTATAAATAAAATGGAAAAACTGAAGTACATTCTTCCCCATCATTTAGAGGTGCCACACCAAGTCTTCAGACCCATGTGGACTTCTGTTTCAGTACATGAGCCTTACTTCTCTGCTGAACAGATTCACCCCTGATGCTGACTGCTGTCCACTATTATAGTCTGGCTATTGTATTGTCTCTTTTCAATCACCAAAAAAAATTACTTAGAATTAGAGAACTTAAAGAAACTTTGTTTAAAGATTTTTTTATGTCAACCATTTTTGAAGTCTTTATTGAATTTGTTACAATATTGCTTCTGTTTTGTGTTGGTTTTTTTTGTTTTGTTTTTGTTTTTTTGCTGTATGCCGGTCTCTCACTGTTGTGGCCTCTCCGGTTGCGGAGCACAGGCTCTGGACACGCAGGCTCAGCAGCCATGGCTCATGGTCCCAGCTGCTCCGCGGCATGTGGGATCTTCCCGGACTGGGGCACGAACCCGTGTCCCCTGTATCGGCAGGCGGACTCTCAACCACTGCGCCACCAGAGGAGCCCAATGTTTTGGTGTTTTTGGCCGAGAGGCATGTGAGATCTTCACTCCCTGACCAGGAATTGAACCTACACCCCCTGCATTGGAAAACAAAGTCTTAACCACCGGATAGCCAGGGAAGTCCCTGAAGAAACTTGGAGTCCTATTCCCTAATCAATCACTTGCTCATAGAATTGAGACCCACGCGGGTTGAGGAACTTGCTTTCGTCTACAAACTAGGCCATGATGAGGTTGGGTATAGGGTCCAATGCTCATGATGTCCCATTCTTATTTGTCAGTGATTTCTTGCAGAATTTTGTTCTGCCTATCATGCTGTTGGTTGCTCCAACATAAGCTGTTATAGCATGGTGATTTTAATAATAAGCTATGAGGGTTCAAATCAAACAGAGATAAGATATATATATATTTTTTAAATTAATTGATTAATTTTTGGCTGCATTGGGTCTTCGTTGCAACGCACAGGCTTTCTCTAGTTGTGGGGAGCGGGGGCTACTCTTCACTGCGGTGCGTGGGCTCTCATTGCAGTGGCTTCTTTTGTTGCGGAACACGGGCTCTAGGCGCGCAGGCTTCAGTAGTTGTGTCACGTGGGCTTGGTAGTTGTGGCTCGCGGGACCTAGAGCTCAGGCTCAGTACGCACGGGCTTAGTTGTTCCGCGGCATATGGGATCCTCCCAGGCCAGGGCTCGAACCCGCGTCCCCTGCATTGGCAGGCAGATTCTTAACCACTGCGCCACCAGGGAAGCCCGAGATAAGGTATTTTAAATAGGATTCTCATGTTCACTCAACTTGATCATCTAGATAATCTGGAAGGCAGTTTTGAGGCTTGTTCTAAAACAGTAGTTTGGACAATAATATCCTTTTTAAAATCTGTGGCTTAATTTGGAGGCTGATATGCTGAAGTCAATTTCTATAGACCCATTGGAGAAAACTATTTCTCTTCATATTTGCCTCTAGTTCTTGGTATACCAATTTTTAGGTTCTTGTTTCCTGATTGAAAAGAGCAAGACTTTAAACTTTACGAGGTAACTATTATTGTCTCTATCTTATAGGTAAGAAAAGTCTTAAGAATTTTCAAACTCTTTGTGAACATTTGTGAATTTGATGGAACATGTGAAAATAAACAAGTTACTAAACCTTCCTGTAAGGTTTCTAAAATCTATTGAGGTATGGTCAATAACAGTCACCTCACAGAGCGATGGAGATGGTCAAATGAAACAATGTCTATGACATTTTTCCCATTGTAATGCAGGACCACTGCAAGCACTCAATATGTGATCATGATCATGAAAAAAATTACTCTCATTTTCTTAAAATTTTTGATTTAAAATATGGATAAGGAAAGGTGTTCTTCAGAGAATTTTTAGCATACTCTGATGATAGCTTTCAGGTGTCTGATAAGTGAGTTCCTAAGGAGCTTTACAAATAAATAAAGCCATTGGGTGGGCCTTTATTCCAGGCCATTAGCCATCTTTTTCACAGTGCTTTCTCATAGACTTGCATTGGGAAAATTCTCTTGGACCAAGACTGAGGATTCCTGAGGCTTGATATGAAACAAAACATATCATGTTGATAGCTTGGACTTTCAGACTGCTGGTATACTGGCACCTCCCATCTATGGTCAAAGTGTGTTTAGGAGCATAAATCACATAGTTCCACCTCAGTATAGGCCAAGGCAGGTTATAGAGAGTGTTCTCTACACTTAAGAACAATTTACATTTGCTGATCTCCTAAGAGAAAGACACTATAAACCAAATGAAACAAAAAATAAGAAGGCACTATTAATCCTTTGAGGAGAAGAAGTGATCTAACTCAAGGGGTGTAATTTGGTCAGCAAGCTCAGCTATTGCACTCAATCTGTATAGATGTATAGTGAAATATCCTTCCAACTGCCAAGTAGTTTTTGAGTCATTTCTCAGGATGCTTCCAGTAGCTCCATAAACAATATATGCTATGCCTATTACAATGGGGTAAGATGGGTAGTGATACAGGAAGCTTTTGATCAGTATTTCCTGAAAGAACCATAACTTTATTCAAACAAAAGCAGAACCACTTTGATTTTCCCATCCTTTTCCACTGTCTTTGCTGAAAAGAGATATCAGAGACAGAAAAAGTAAATGGGCTTTGAGGAGCAGAGTGAAGACAGAAAAACACTTTTATATAGAAATCAAATAGCACTAAACTTGCAAAATAATACCAGACTTGGCAAACTCTAAAACAAATGTGTTTTAAATTTGCCCCTGGAAGATTTCTGCGGTATAATCCCAAAAAAAGACTGAGTAAAGAACCATCTCCATTTCAATCTTCCACAGTGGGAACTGTAGTTTATGCTGCCTGTAGTTAGATCAGAGGGAAGAATTCAGCCTATTTGCCTTCAAAAGAGGTTTATTTTAAGGTAGAAGGCTAAGCAGGTGTACAAAGAATTTTGGATTAATAAAAATGTAATAATCTTTCTTTGGAGCCAGGTGACAAAGTCCATCTGGTTTGCTTATTACTGCAAGTATTTATCTTAAATATACAAATTAAGCAATTTTTCTAAGGGTGGGGTGAGCAAGGGTAATGAGGGGCAGCTCTGCCTGGTCTGGGATAAGTTAAAATGGGTTTTGAGGAACATCAGAATGAATGCCCAGAGTTGTTTTTGAGTTGACTCTTGGCAGACTAGCAGCGCTATTTTTGAAAGCCTATTTACTAGAGAATAGGATACATGCACATAGTTAAGGGTTCACAAGCCCTGAGGATTCATCACTATTAATAATTGTTGATCTCCCGAAATGACATAGGCAATGTGATTACATGAAATAAGCAAACAGCATTTTACTGAGTGGATTTATATGAGAACGCTTAAGTGTCGAAGACTGAGTGATTCAGACAACTTCAGTACCTTATTGTGCAAGAGGCTGAGATATTCTCATCTAATTATAGATGATTCTAAAGTGCAATTATTCTAAAATAACCTTAAATTCTAGGTCATGTTTGTTCTGAGAACCAAAATATGGTAAAGATGAGGCTCAACATCTTCATAGAGCTTATGTACAACTGAAATCCTGAGATAATATGCACATGTTCAAGAGAAATTTTGTGCTGTTTTTTTCCCCCAAATGTCTTGTCATCTCAGAAGTTGTATTTCCACAGTAGTGCTGCCTTAGAAATTGATCCCTGATATTGTGCTTTCTTTTTAAGCAATTAATTAAATTTTCACGTAGGTACAGACAGGCAGATTTGAAACAAATTCCTTGAAGGAAGATTGTATCTTCTTCATCTTTATGCACTTTGGGTTAAAATGGGTAAAATGCCCAGGCATAGCTACAGAATTTTTAAACAAGGGACTTAGGTATGAGACCTTATATTCAAGTTATAACAGCACAGCAAAGCACACTTGTTTTTATTTTGATGGTGTGTTGATTTGGAGTGAATCCGGCAGGTGGAAGTCAGCAGCAGCACTGCCCCACTACACTTTCTATTGGTGCCGTCAAAGTACGAGCAGCATTCATCTTAGCCATTTAATAAACCCGTGTTAATTGGAATTGACATAAAATGCATTGTATATTTTATACATTATATGTAAAATATATGCATTATACTACATATAGTCATCCCTAGGTGTCTGAGGAAGATTGGTTCCAGTACCCGCCCCCCCTCCCGACGCTGATACCAAAATCCATGGATGGATGCTCAAGTCCTTTATATGAACTGGCGCAGTATTTGCATATAATCCATGCACATTCTCCCATATACTGTTTTTTAGCCACACTGCTCAGCTGGCAGAATCTTAGTTCCCTGACCAGGGATTGAACCTGTGCCCCCTGCAATGGAAGCACAGAGTCCTAACCACTGGACCGCCAGGGAATTCCCCATATACTTTAAATCATCTCTAAATTACTTATAAACCTAATACAATGTAATGCTTTGCAAATAGTTGTAAATACAATGTAAATGCTATGTAAATACTTGCTGGCACATAGCAAATTCAAGTTTTGCTTTTTGGAACTTTCTGGAATTTTTTTTTTAATGTTTTCTAGCCGCAGTTGGTTGAATACGTGGTTGCGGAACCTGAGGATACAAAGGGCCGACTGTATGCACACACATGTACACACGCATAGGTACATTAACATCTGTGTATATATTACGACCCAGCTGTTGCTGCTCACCTCAACGCTTGCATCACATACTGCTAGTAAAGAGTCAGCATTTATCCTACCTCACCTTGTGCTCTACTTCTTTTCCTATGTATATATTATCTCTTCCCAAGTATATTAGCTATGAAAGTCTTCAAGGACATAAATAATCTTTCACACAAATGTGAAATTTTAGGCATCATATGTATTTGTAGACAAAATATATATATATATCAGTACAGATCAAAACAGATAAATGTTATCCCCTTTTTGGCAACAGTGTGAAGGCATTGGATGGTGTGGTTTAGTTAATCTTTAAAAAAGAGTATGGATGTGTCATAAATGTATTTCTATTTTTTAAAGGATAATACAGACATTGAGCCACTAAATATATTCTCTAAGCTGCATTACTGTCTCCCTGGGCTCCTAAAAAGGCCATGGCCTTAACCAGACCTCACTGGATGCATGTGCCTGCATGGGTAGTTTCCAATGACTGTGACCTCATTTTTCAATTAAGGAAAGAATTGATATTTACATTTAGAATTGGGAGGGGAGGAGAGAAGAGATAGAAAGACAGGGAGGTACAATTTCACTTCTCAGTGAAGTCAGACCCTCAGGTCTACAACATATTTACACAATATGTCTCTGATTATTGAATATTGATTACTGGCTCTGGCTTTACAATATCCAAAGAAGTTTTCAATTGGCATATGAACTATTAGAAATTCATACAATTTCTCAAAGCGAAATTGCTTTGGTTAAATCTAATTGTCAAAATCAACATATAATTTAACATATTTTTTTCTTTTTTCTAAGATATAAGAAAGGAACTGATGGAGACAGCAGAAAGATTATCATATAATCAAACAAATGACAAAACGTGTTGCATTGCCAAAAGTGTTTGGGAATCTCTTTGCTGGGCCATCCCGTTTCCTTATTTATATTTTTCTAGACTGAAATGGTACACAGCATATTTCACTTCCTTTTTCTCCTAAAACCTGGTTATAGCTTTATTTAGTTTGAGGTCAGTCTAAGCATACCGCTTAGTTAGAGGCTGTGTAACCTCAGCGTAGGCAGCTGAAATAGTGTCCCTTCTGGTTGGCTGAGGGAAATGTTAATGAAAACAGATCATTTAGTAGTACTCTGGTCTCAAAAGGAAAAACAAAGTGAATTTTCTCAGTTTTCCAAACAAAAGTTCTATGAAAGAAACACACCCATATAGCTTATTGGTATTCATTCCATAAAAGCAAACTAAAAATCTAAACTGAGAGCGATTATTGTAAAGCATTTAATCATGTGAGTTTTATTTATTTGATATGTAAAATAAAAACAAAATTTTAATACTTCTCTTCCATAATGGTTACAAAAAAAAAAAACAAACAGGAGATATGATTTTCTAATGACAAACCCTGAAGGACTGGTCTTTGCCATGAGAATCCTGACAAGAGTTTCTAAAAACACTTATAATCCTAAGAGATTAGTATGAACATATTCTAGCCATTTGCCTTTTGGTGTTAATTGCTTCTAATTTTTAGAGATTTATCCATTAACCTGTTCCCTGGGGAAGAAGATAATGTTTGTGTCAAGTCTCTATTTACATTAACAAATGCTAACATTAAAAAAAACCCTGATATTATTTGGTTAGAGTTGAGCATTCTCAAGAGGGTAAATTTAATTTTAAGGAGTTTAATTTGAACTATGGGTACTGTGAATATATAATTGTGTGCTTTCAAAACTGTAGGCCTTAAAGTGAGGATCGGGAGCTGGCTAATCTTTTGTGCATAACTTTTTTTTTTTTTTTTTTTGCGGTATGCAGGCCTCTCACTGTTGTGGCCTCTCGCGTTGTGTAGCACAGGCTCTGGAAGTGCAGGCTCAGCGGCCATGTCTCACGGGCCCAGCTGCTCCGCGGCATGTGGGATCTTCCCGGACTGGGGCACGAACCCGTGTCCCCTGCATCGGCAGGTGGACTCTCAACCACTGCGCCACCCGGGAAGCCCTGTGCATATCTTTTTAATATTTAGTACCATTCATGTAACAACACTGAGCCCCAGCCTTTGACCCTAAAGTAAGAACTTGGGATGAATATCTCTGTTATGAATGAAGGATTCTGTAGGCTTATGCATGATAGAGAACATTTATCTATCCCCTAAACATGAATTCTATCATCCCAATAGAAACACCAAGCAGTGGTTTTTCCCCTAGGCAGCTTTGTAGGAGGTGGTAATATTTGTGTATAGAAATTGGAAGACTAATTATAACTCACATTTATTGAGTCCTTTCCATATGCCAGCCACTATTTGAAGAGCTTTACATATCTTCACTCAAGTAATCCTCTTCACAACCTATGAAGTAGTTATTAATTATCCTCCCCTTGTTAAATGTGGAGATATACCAAAAAAAAAAAAAATAGATGTTAATCATCCTGCCCAAGGTCACAAAGCTAGTAAGTAGAGGAGTTGACATTTCGAACCTAGGGAGTTTGGCTTCAGAGCTTGCCCTCTTGATCATGTGATACACAGTCCCAAAGACTAGATGTCATACTAATAGTAATCCAAACCATTAAGTTAGAAGATAAGATCAATATTCCTTTCACATAACCAAAATAGATATATTTTACAAAATTTTAAGTCATGGCTTCTAACACAAATATTTTAAATTTGATAATAAAAATGTAAAGAAAAAAAACATGGGTCAGATGTATACTGATCACTTGTACAAATTTTGTTAGCTACCATAAAGGATGCAACTATGTATAAAAATTTCCTCTAGGAAATTTCAATTTAGCAGCAGAGGGAAATATATAAACAATGTAATTTAATATGTGAAAGGGCCATACAACTGTGTGAACACAACTCACTTCAGAAGCTCAGAACAGAGAGGGATATCACTGTTGATCTAGGGTAGATAGCATCTAAACTAAGCTCACATGTTGGTTGGGAATACATTATATAAAGTTTTGAATGTCATGTGAAACACTTTTAGGCTGCAGAGAACCTCTAAAGATTTTTGTGTTGGCAGATGGAATGTTCAAGTGAGTTTAATAATGCAAGAAAAATCACTTTGAAAATGGTAAAATGAATTTAGATATAAAGACTAATTTTTTTCAATTGAGGTACAGTTGACATAAGTCATATGTCATGTTACATGTTATATTGTATCAGGTATACAATGTAATGATTTATATATCACAAAGTATAAACATTCAATGATTAATGGGAAAAATTCAGGGAGAAAACTTTAATAATAGATAGCATTTATTGAATGCCTAGAATATCTGTGTTATCTTACAAAAATATTGCAAGTTATATATTTATTACCCTCTTTGGTAATGGAGGAAAATATAGCTTAGGGAGTTTGAGAATCTGCCCAAGGTAGTCACAAGGCTTGTAATAGAAAGGGCCGAATTTGAACATAGATCTGTCTGATTACAGAGCCTGTACTACTTCCACTTCACCATATTATCATTTGTACATTCAATCTATTTATGTAGAAGAAATATAAAATATACAATATATTAGGAGCTGAACAAGGTGCTGAGCTAAAACAATAAAAGACAGTAATAGTCCTGTTGTCATATGGTCTAAAAAGTCAATGTATTAATTTTCACTGAATACTTAAAATGTACAAGGCATTATGGGAAATGAAAAATTTAAGAGAAAGCTCTGCCCTCCAGTTGCTCCATTTATAAGTATATATACAACTATACATATAAATTGTATATACGAAGGTAACTAAGTAATAAGTCAAATTTTCAGTGCCAAATAGGCACAAAATAGAAGTGTATAGGGTAGAAATCACTGTGGGATGGAGAGGCTGAGAAGGCTTTAGGTCAGACACAGAATGCTGCCAGAGCATGAAGGATGGAGAGGATGCAGAATGATAGGAGTGAGGAAGGCATTTCAGACAGAACTGAAAATAGGAAACAATGGCAGAAATGCTAAAAAGCTGATTCTTGTGCAAAAGAATACAAAGAAATGTCCTCAGCTATACTCAGTTTCATTTTGGCTGTGTGGGAGGCATATATGGGACAAAAACAGGGCATTGGACTAGAACGGTAAGTTGGGACCATGTCGTGAAGAGCCCTGAATGCTAGGATAGGAGTTTAGACTTTACAGGAGAACTTTGAAGGCTAAGCTGAGGAGTTGAAATCTGCAATAATATCCATTAAGGAACTTAGAATACATTCTTGATTATGGGAGTACAGGGATGAAAATTTTATTGTATAAACTCTGGCTATCCTTCACTGCTTCAAACTAAGTACTAATATTATCCAAGGATCTTCCAGATGAAGCCCTGCCATTCTTATGTCTTCCAAGTCACATCTCAGAATCTCTTCACTTTAAACAAGCTATTCGCAACTTGCACATACATCTGGTCCAATACTACCTCTGGATGTGCTTTGCTAATATTGCTGCTCTGCCCTCATTCCTCAGCTGCATGACCCAGGTTTTGCTTCCTCCAAGAACTTGCTTGAGGCTCCTATTCTCCTAGATGCCTTCCCAGACTAACATCCCTCCTTCTAGATTAGCTCCCGGCTTTGTATTCCTTGGCACTTGTGGCGTGTTTGTAGGTATGTTATTTTAACATTGCTTATGTTGTCTATTTGTTGTCTGTGTGTTACCTTTGTCTTCCTTGGGGGTCAGTGACCTCGTCTTGTCTCCATTTTTTAGTATTCTTCAACGGGAGAAAACGGGAGAAGAATACAAAGAAATGCCCTTGAACTCAGTTTTGTTTCTCTGGACTAGATTATCTTTGGTTTGAAGGTCACAATAATAATTAACAATAGTATATCAAATTGAATCATCATTTATAATATTTTGGATCTGATCATAAGATTTAAAAAAGTTTCCACATCTAAAATTCCATTGTGGTTTGGCAAAATCTTTTTTTTTGGTTGTTGTTATGAGCCCTATCTTAGTTGGAAAATATAATAGAAACTTCACTGAGTCTTATCTGGAGACCTAACTCCTTACAATTTATTTTCTATCTTCCAGTTCAAGTCAAACAAAAAATTATACATTCTTTCTTTTATATTTGTAGCCTCTTTGGAAAGAAGATACTTGTCAATTATACGTTTTAAGGATCACTTTTCCTGATAACTCAATTAAGGAAATCATCCTATAGAATGAAGAAGCCCACTGTCCCCAGAATTCCCCTTTCAAATGCAGTTTTCAGCTGAATAAAACTCCAATCACCCTACAAATCAATACTTAAAATAGCACTCTATTTGATCTCTGTGTTTTCAGTCTCTCCACTACCTCATATAGCTTCCCTTTTCCTTCCTAACTTCTTTCCCTTTATCACATTTATTAATAGGTTCATGGAAGGGTCTCAAGTTTTTTAAAGTATAATAAAGAAGAAATCTCCATTTAGAATCAGCTTGATTAGGTCATTACTTGAAACATGTTAATAATGGTTTATCTATACATGAAGACATTCATACTTATTAACCTGATGGAGTATTTTTATTCTCAGTACGCTTGTAAGTAATTTCTATTTTACTTTTATAAATCAACATTTTAGAGTCAGAAAGGGACTATTACATAACCTCATTTTAAAGAACCAAGAGAAACAAAGAGACTCATCTAAAGAGATGCAGTCAGTTAGCTTCAGCGTTGAAGTTGGCACTTTTCTACTGGCATTCACACATATATCCTAATTACATTTCTTTTTTTTTTAACATCTTTATTGGAGTATAATTGATTTACAATGGTGTGTTAGTTTCTGCTTTATAACAAAGTGAGTCAGCTATACATATACATACATCACCATATCTCCTCCTTCTTGTGTCTCCCTCCTACCCTCCCTATCCCACCCCTCTAGGTGGTCACAAAGCACCAAGCTGATCTCCCTGTGCTATGTCTTCTTCCCACTAGCTATCTATTTTACATTTGGTAGTGTATGTATGTCCATGCCACTCTCTCACTTCGTCTCAGCTTAACCTTCCCCCTCCCCGTGTCCTCAAGTCCATTCTCTAAGTCTGTGTCTTTATTCCTATCCTTCCTCTAGGTTCTTCAGAACCAGTTATTGGTTTTTTTTGAGATTCCAAATATATGTGTTAGCATATGGTATTTGTTTTTCTCTTTCTGACTTACTTCACTCTGTATGACAGTCTCTATGTCCATCCACCTCGCTACAAACACTCAATTTTGTTTCTTTTTATGGCTGAGTAATATTGCATTGTATATATGTGCCACATTTTCTTTATCCATTCATTTGTCGAAGGACACTTAGGTTGCTTCCATATTCTGCTAATGTAAATAGTGCTGAAATGAATATTGTGGTACATGACTCTTTTTGAATTATGATTTTCTCAGGGTATATGTCCAGTAGTGGGATTGCTGGGTCATATGGTCATTCTATTTTTAGTTTTTTAAGGCACCTCCATACTGTTTTCCATAGTGGCTTTATCAATTTACATTCCCACCGACAGGGTAAAAGGGTTCCCTTTTCTCCACACCCTCTCCAGCATTTATTGTTTGTAGATTTTTTGATGATGGCCATTCTGACTGGTGTGAGATGATACCTCATTGTACTTTGGATTTGCATTTCTCTAGTGATTAGTGATGTTGAGCATCCTTGCATGTGTTTGTTGGCAATCTGTATGTCTTCTTGGAGAAATATCTATTTAGGTCTTCTGCCCATTTTTGGATTGGGTTGTTTGTTTTTTTGATATTGAGCTGCATGAGGTGCTTGTATACTTTGGAGATTAATCCTTCATCAGTTGCTTCATTAGCAAATATTTTTTCCCATTCTGAGGGTTGTCTTTTTGTCTTGTTTATGGTTTCCCTTGCTGTGCAAAAGCTTTAAAGTTTCATTAGGTCCCATTTTTTTATTTTCGTTTTTATTTCCATTTCTCTAGGAGGTGGGTCAAAAAGGATCTTGCTATGATTTATGTCATAGAGTGTTCTGCCTATATTTTCCTCTAAGAGATTTATAGTGTCTGGCCTTACATTTATGTCTTTAATCCATTTTGAGTTTATTTTTGTGTATGGTGTTAGGGAGTGTTCTAATTTCATTCTTTTACATATAGCTGTCCAGTTTTCCCAGCACCATTTATTGAAGAGGCTGTCTTTTCCCCACTGTATATTCTTGCCTCCTTTATCAAAGATAAGGTGATCACATGTGTGTGGGTTTATCTCTGGGCTATCTATCCTGTATCATTGATCTATATTTCTGTTTTTGTGCCAGTACCAGAGTGTCTTGATTACTGTAGCTTTGTAGTATAGTTTGAATTTGGGGAGCCTGATTCCTCCAACTCCGTTTTTCTTTCTCAAGATTGCTTTGGCTATTTGGGGTCTTTTGTGTTTCCATACAAATTGTGAAATTTTTTGTTCTAGTTCTGTGAAAAATGACGTTGGTAGTTTGATAGTGATTGCATTGAATCTGAAGATTGTTTTGGGTAGTAGAGTCATTTTCACAATGTTGATTCTTCCAATCCAAGAACATGGTATATCTCTCCATCTGTTTGGATCATCTTTAATTTCTTTCATCAGTGTCTTATAGTATTCTGCATACAGGTCTTTTGTCTCCTCAGGTAGGTTTAATCCTAGGTATTTTATTCTTTTTGTTGCAGTGGTAAATGGGAGCGTTTCCTTAATTTCTCTTTCAGATTTTTCATCATTAGTGTGTAGGAATGCAAGAGATTTCTGTACATTAATTTTGTATCCTGTTACTTTACCAAATTCATTGATTAGCTCTAGTAGTTTTCTGGTAGCATCTTTAGGATACCCTATGTATAGTATCATGTCATCTGCAAACAGTGACAATTTGACTTCTTCTTTTCCTATTTGGATTCCTTTTATTTCATTTTCTTCTCTGATTGCAGTGGCTATAACTTCTAAAACTATGTTGAATAATAGTGGTGAGAGTGGGCAACTTTGTCTTCTTACTGATCTTACTGGAAATGGTTTCAGTTTTTCACCTTTGAGAATGATGTTTGCTGTGTGTTTGTCACATATGGCCTTTATTATGTTGAGATAAGTTCCCTCTATGCCTACTTTCTGGAGGGTTTTTATCATAAATGGGTGGTGAATTTTGTTGAAAGCTTTTTCTGCATCTACTGAGATGATCATATGGTTTTTCTCCTTCAGTTTGTTAATATGGTTTATCTCGTTGATTGATTTGCATATATTGAAGAATCCTTGCATTCATAGGATAAATCCCAATTGATCACGGTGTGTGATCCTTTTAATGTGCTGTCAGATTCTGTTTGCTAGTATTTTGTTGATGACTTTTGCATCTATGTTCATCAGGGATATTGGTCTGTAGTTTTATTTTTTTGTGACATCTTTGTCTGGTTTTGGTATCAGGGTGATGGTGGCCTCGTAGAATGAGTTTGGGAGTGTTCCTTCCTCTGTTATATTTTGGAACAGTTTGAGAAGGATAGGTTTTAACTCTTCTCTAAATGTTTGATAAAATTTGCCTGTGAAGCCATCTAGTCCTGGGTTGTTGTTTGTTGGGAGCTTTTTAATCACAGTCTCAACTTCAGTCCTTGTGATTGGTCTGTTTATATTTTCTATTTCTTCCAGGTTTGGTCTCAGAAGGTTGTGCTTTTCTAAGAATTTGTCCATTTTTTCCAGGTTGTCCATTTTATTGGCATATAGCTGCTTGTAGTAATCTCTTATGATCCTTTGTAGTTCTGCAGTGTCAGTTGTTTCTACTTTTTCATTTCTAATTCTATTGATTTGAGCCTTCCTTTTTTTCTTGATAGTCTGGCTAATGGTTTATCAATTTTGTTTATCTTCTCAAAGAACCAGCTTTTAGTTTTATTGATCTTTGCTATTGTTTCATTAATTTCTTTTTCATTTATTTCTGATATGACCTTCATGATGTCTTTCCTTCTGCTAACTTTGGGGGTTTTTTGTTCTTGTTTCTCTAACTGCTTTAGGTGTAAGGTTAGGTTGTTTATTTGAGATGATTCTTGTTTCTTGCAGTAGGATTGCATTGCTATAATCTTCCCTCTTAGAATTGCTTTTGTTGCATCCCATAGGTTTTGGGTCATCGTGTTTTCACTGTCATTTGTTTCTAGGTATTTTTTGATTTCCTCTTTGATTTCTTCAGTGATCTCTTGGTTATTTAGTAGTGTATATTTTAGCCTCTGTGTGTTTGTATTTTTTACATATTTTTTTCCTGTAATTGATATCTCATAGTGTTGTGGTCAGAAAAGATACTTGATACGATTTCAACTTTCTCTAATTTACCAAGGCTTGATTTGTGACCCAAGATATGATCTATCCTGGATATTGTTCCATGAGCACTTGAGAAGAAAATGTATCCTGTTGTTTTTGGATGGAATGTCCTATAAATATCAACTAAATCCATCTTGTTTAATGTATCATTTAAAGCTTGTGTTTCCTTATTTATTTACATTTTGGATGATCTGTTCATTGGTGAAAGTGGGGTGTTAAAGTCCCCTATTATGATTTTGTTACTGTCGATTTCCCCTTTTATGGCTGTTAGCATTTGCCTTATGTAATGTTGTGCTCCTATGTTGGGTGCATAAATATTTACAAGTGTTATATCTTCTTCTTGGACAGATCCCTTGATCATTATGTAGTGTCCTTCTTTGTCTCTTGTAAGACTCTTTATTTTAAAGTCTATTTTTTCCTGATATGAGAATTGCTACTCCAGCTTTCTTTTGATTTCCATTTGCATGGGATATATTTTTCCATCCCTTCACTTTCAGTCTGTATATTTCCCTAGGTCTGAAGTGGGTCTCTTGTAGACAGCATACATACGGGTCCTGCTTTTGCAATCATTCAGCCAGTCTATGTCTTTTGGTTGGAGCATTTAATCCATTTACATTTAAGGTACTTATTGGTATGTATGCTCCTCTTACCATTTTCTTAATTGTTTTGGGTTTGTTATTGTAAGTCTTTTCCTTCTCTTGTGTTTCCTGCTTAAAGAAGTTCCTTTAGCATTTGTTGTAGAGCTAGTTTGGTGGTGCTGAATTTTATTAGCTTTTGCTTATCTGTAAAGGTTTTGATTTCTCCATCGAATCTGAATGATATCCTTGCTGGGTAGGGTAATCTTGGTTGTAGTTTTTTCTGTCTCATCACTTTAAATATGTTCTGCTACTCCCTTCTGGCTTGCAGAGTTTCCTCTGAAAGATCAACTGTTAACCTTATGGGGATTCCCTTGTATGTTAAATGTTGCTTTTCCATTGCTGCTTTTAATATTTTTTCTTTGTATTTAATTTTGATAGTTTGATTAATATGTGTCTTCGTGTGTTTCTCCTTGGATTTATCTTGTATGGCACTCTCTGCACTTCCTGGACTTGATTGACTATTTCCTTACACATATTATGATAGTTTTCAACTATATTCCCTTCAAATATTCCCAGTCCCTTTTCTTTTTCTCTTCTTCTTCTGGGACCCCTATAATTCGAATGTTGGTGTGTTTAATGTTGTCCTAGAGGTCTCTGAGACTGTCCTCAATTCGTTTCATTCTTTTTTCTTTATTCTGCTCTGTGGTAGTTATTTCCACTATTTTATCTTCCAGGTCACTTATCTGTTCTTCTGCCTCAGTTATTCTGCTATTGATTCCTTCTAGAGAATTTTTAATTTCATTTATTTTGTTGTTCAACATTGTTTGTTTGCTCTTTAGTTCTTGTAGCTCCTTGTTAAACGTTTCTTGTATTTTCTCCATTCTATTTCCAAGATTTTGGATCATTGTTACTATCATTACTCTGAATTCTTTTTCAGGTAGACTGCCTCTTTCCTCTTCATTTGTTTGGTGTGGTGGGCTTTTACCTTGCTCCTTTATCTGCTGTGTGTTTGTCTGTCTTCTCATTATGCTTAACTTACTGTGTTTGGTGTCTCCTTTTCACAGGCTGCAGGTTCGTAGTTCCCGTTGTTTTTGGTGTCTGCTTCCAGTGGGTAAGGTTGGTTCAGTGGGTGTGTAGGCTTCCTGGTGGAGGGAACTAGTGCCTGTGTTCTGAGAGATGAGGCTGGATCTTGTCTTTCTGGTGGGCAGGACCACATCTGGTAGTGTGTTTTGAGGTGTCTGTGACCTTTTTATGATTTTAGGCAGCCTGTCTGCTATGTGTGGGTTTGTGTTCCTCTCTTGCTAGTTGTTTGGTGTAGGGTGTCTAGCACTGTAGCTTGCTGGTCGTTGAGTGGAGCTGGTCTTAGTGTTGAGATGGAGATCTCTAGGAAAGCTTTTGCCATTTGATATTAATATTACCTGGGGCTGGGAGGTCTCTGGTGGACCAATGTCCTGTATTCAACTCTCCCACCTCAGAGGCTCAGGACTGACACCTGGCCAGAGCATCAAGACTGTGTCAGCCACATGGCTCAGAAGAAAAAGGAGAAAACAAGAAAGAAAGAAAATAAATAAATAAATAAAATAAAACTTATTAAAATTGGAAAGAATTATTAAAAATAAAAAAGTAATTTTAAAAAATGAGAGAAAGAAAGAAGAAAGCAACCAAACCAAAAACCAAAACTTCCAATGATAACAAGCACTAAAAACTATACTAACAAAAAAATCAACAACAACAAACAGACAGTCAGAAAGCTAGACAAATGGCAAAAGCAAAGCTATACAGACAAAATCACACAAAGAAGCATACACATACACACTTACAAAAAGAGAGAAAGGAGAATTATATATATGTATAAAATTTAGAAAAGGAAGAGAGCAACCAAATCAATAAACAAATCTACCAATGAAATTAATCTCTAAATACTAAACTAAGCTAAACATAAAACCAGAAACAAATTAGATGTAGAAAGCAAACTGCAAGTCTACAGTTGCTCCCAATATCCACCGCCTCAATTTTGGGATGATTTGTTGTCTATTCATGTGTTCCACAGCGACAGGGTACATCAAGTTGATTGTGGGGATTTAATCTGCTGTTCTTGAGGCTGCTGGGAGAAATTTCTCTTTTTTTTTCTTTGTTTGCACAGCTCCTGGGGTTCAGCCTTGGATTTGGCTCAGCCTCTACATGTAGGTCACCTGAGAGCGTCTGTTCCCCACCCAGACAGGACAGGGTTAAAGTAGCAGCTGATTAGGGGGCCCTGGCTCACCGAGGCCGGGGGGAGGGAGGGGTACGGAATGCGGGGTGAGCCTGCAGCATCAGAGGTCGGTGTGACGTTGCAACAGCCTGAGGCATGCTGTGTGTTCTCCCGGTGAAGTTGTCCCTGGATCACGTGACCCTGGCAGTGGTGGGCTGTACAGGCTCCCAGGAGGGGAGGTGTGGATAGTGACCTGTGCTTGCACACAGGCTTCTTAGTGACTGTAGCAGCAGCCTTAGCATTCATGCCCATCTCTGGGGTCCACGCTGATAGCCACGGCTCGCACCCATCTCGAGCTCGTTTAGGTGGTGCTCTGAATCCCCTCTCCTCACGCACTCTGAAACAATGATCTCTTGCCTCTTAGGCAGGTCCAGAGTTTTTCCCGGACTCCCTCCTGGCTAGCTGTGGTGCACTAGCCCCTTTTAGGCTGTGTTCATGCAGCCAACCCTAGTCCTCTCCCTGGGATCTCACCTCCGAAGCCCAAGCCTCAGCTCCTAGCCCCCGCCTGCCCCGGCGGGTGAGCAGACAAGCCCTTCAGGCTGGTGAGTGCTGGTCGGCGCCGATCCCCTGTGCAGGAATCCCTCCACTTTGCCCTCTACACCCCTGTTGCTGCGCTCTCCTCTGTGGCTGCAAAGTTTCCCCCCCCCCCACCCCCCATCTCCACCAGTGAAGGGGCTTTCTAGTGTGTGGAAACTTTTCCTCCTTCACAGCTCCCTCCCACTGGTGCAGGTCCCGTCCCTATTCTTTTGTCTCTGTTTTTTCTTTTTTCTTTTGCCTTACCCAGGTATGTGGGGAGTTTCTTGCCTTTGGGGAAGTCTGAGGTCTTCTGTCAGCATTCAGTAGGTTTTCTGTAGGAGTTGTTCCACATGTAGATGTAGTTTTGATGTATTTGTGGGGATGAAGGTGATCTCCAGGTCTACTCCTCTGCCATCTTGAAGGTGCCCCCCCCAATTACATTTCTGCTATGTCTTATGTCAGTATGGACTCTGGGCTTACAAGAAGTCTATGACATGCCTGGCCCTTTGCATTTACAAGGAATGGGGAGGGCAAATAGATAAAGCAGTGAATTACAGTACAAATTGTTATAAGAAATACATGTGCAAAGTGATTTGGAAGTTCAGAGGGGAATTAGGGGAAGTCTTTAGAGAACCAGTTATTTTAAAATGAGTTTTAAAGTTCAACTAAGATTCTCATTAAATTGAGTGTAAGAAAGCAAGCGTTGGAAGAAGCGCAAACATGAGTAAAAAATACGGAGTTATTAAGAGTACATACTTGTTCAAAGAATGGTGACTAATTTCATGTAGTGACAGGTTAGGGAGGGGCATGAAAGGGATATAAGTGGCATAAGACATCAAAGAAACAGTAAATTAGAGCCAATTTTTTGGTAGACCTTGGGTACCATGTTACAAGCTTTAGATTTTGCATTTTAGAGACAATAGGGAGACACTGGAATTTTTAAAGTGACAAAGTCATGTGGTTAAATCAGTGTGTCAGCAAGATAAATTGTGTCTATATGATAGCAGGAATAAGAGGGAAGAAGTTGTTGAAATAATTCAGCTGAGAAATACTCAGGATCTGAATTGGGACAGTGTTAGAACAATTGGAGGAAGAAATTGATTTAAAAAATTCTGGATGTAGGACAAGTGTTGGTGACTGAAGAGATTTAGAAGGTGAAGGAGGACTTGTTTTTGGTATTTACTATGGATTACTAGGTGTCATAAAAAGGACATGAAATATATAGGAACTCATTCCAATGTTCTTCACACTAAACCATGCTGACAATAATTATCTCACTATTTTTTTTTAATAGGCTAAAGGTTGTATTTTGGATATAGACTTTGTCCAGTTCAAGTATTCTTATTATCTAAACTCCTTTCTATGTTTTAGTAATAAAAAATTAAATTTAAGCTTCAGTGTTTAACAATAAATATAACAAAAAGTCAGGAATTTTCATATGCACTATTTAATTAGTTTTTGAAAGAGTAAATTTCAAAAGAGACTAACAATAATAAATATATAGGTTGGTGAATACTTGAACTTCAGTAGACATATTGATAAATTTGATGTCATAGTCTCTTTATGCACCTACATAATATATACACATATATGAGTATGCACACACACACACACACACACACAAACTATTTAGGAACTTATTAGGCTTATATCTTAAGAGTTGTTCTAAATGATTTATAAATGTCAACTCATTCGTTCTACATAATAATCCTATAAGGTAGATACTATTATTATTCCTGGTTTATAATTATGGAACCCGAGACCCAGATTGTTTAAGAAGCTTAATCAAGACCACAAAGCTAGTAAGTGGCATAGCCTGACTTTAATCCAAATGGTCTGACTCCAGAGTCCTTGTTGCATTTTTTTTAAGAGTGTAAGAGATAATCATTTGCCATTGTTCTTATATGTTAATTTTCAGGTAAAGCACAGTTCAGCCTTTAACACTTTAATTGTTTGAAAACTCTGTATTAAAGAAAAAGTAATGTAATGGTTAGACAAAACTCTGAACAGGAGTGTGTTGGGTGAATATTCAGGAAATAGATAAAATAAGTGTGGCCTGTTCATTGAGTCTATAATGAAATTATAGAACTTTGACTCAATACTCCATAGACTCTGACAAATGAATATGTCTGCATGCATCATTATTTCATTTCTATTAAAAAAAAATAAGAGCAGACACAAAGCTTAAAGGTGTTATTCAGCAGTTGGAAATGAAAGTTTACCATGTGCATAAACATATTTGAGTGTTATAACATTAGTAACATTTTGATCCTAAAAAAAAACCAAAGTATGGATAAATAATTATGAAATTAAAACTTTTTTTTCCAGAAAATAATCCACATAGACTTTGAGGAGTTAATAGTAGGAGGAAAGTTAAGGGAGCATAGCTTCAGTGAGTTGTACTAAGAAATGGAAAGAGCCATAATGATTACTATTCTGTTTCCCTTTAGCTGTCGTGGCCATTCTTGAGTTAACCATTTATCATTTAGAATTCCTACCCAGGTCATTTTATCCAGATTTCTTTCTTTGACTGTTGTAAACAGTCTTCCTGGTTGAAAACCTTTCTCCCATTAGACCCAACTGAGGCATCCAAGGAAATACATGGAACTCATACTAAAAGTGTATTGAACATATTAATGGCCTAGTGCCCATGGCTCACACTTAAGAATGGTTCATGTTAAAAAGCTGCCGGTATTAACCCATGTTGGTTAGGTTTCGGAAGTTCATCTGATAAAATGGTTCAGGGCGTGGGAAGACAAAAAGATTGGTTCCAGCATACATCTTGTGGAGAATATATTTTAGTGAGGCTGGGTTAATGCTTAAATGTATTGTTATGTATTCCAGTGGAGGAAGACTATAAGACTATATCTGATCAGGTATTTATATAAAATGCCACCTCTTTCATATCCCCATCTCCTCCCAAAATAGTACACACACATCCCCTTACTATGTTCTGTTTATTGATTTGCAAAGAGCTGGAGCTAATAAATATAAATTCTTCTTGATTTATATGGAAAAGAGAACTCTTGAGTTTCTTCCTGGTGAGGGATAAAAGTCTAGCCACCTGACTTCTAGCCCTTGATTCAACACTAATTAGCCAGACGGTATTGATGACGAATCCCACCTCCCCTGGGTCTCATCTGCCCAAAGGTAGAGAACTATGCTTTCTTCCTAGGATTGTTGTAATCATTAAATGACATAGCCAGTGTATATTCTAGGAAAGTCTTGTTTTTTTCTGAGGTGCTTTGTTTTCTTGATTCTACTAACTGATAAAGAGTACAGTGTAAGAGAGAAACAGAAGGGAAAATTAAATTTGTGTTTGTGTGTGTGTGTGTATGTGTATGTGTGGTGCTTGTTCCTCACATTTAAAAGATAATATATTAGTAAAGGACTTAGCTTCACACACTGATATTTTTCCTCCAGGGTCACAATGAATTGGGCCAGTTATCACCTATTGACTCTACAGGAAGTATTATGACATAGTTTCTAGTGGCATGAAACAAATGATGGATAACAGTGACAAAAGTAACAAATATTAGCATAATACCATTTACAAAAGAGCTTTCACAAGCTTTACCTTGCTGAATCCTCATAACTGTCCTGAGAGGTAGAGGTCATTATTATTTCCATTCCATAAACAGGGAAATGGGCCAAAAGAGATAAACTTCCCCAGAACCACACACTGAGGAAGAGACAGCTGTTACTTTGACCTAGGTCATCTGAAATCAGATTCTGGTCTGTTCCCACTATATTGCATTTCATTCCCCCCAAAACAACTCCTTTTAGTTAAAAAAAAAAGTCATCTAATTTTATTTTTCCCTGATGATTCCCAGAGCCAGAACTGAAGCTGTTAGGAATGAGACAAGCACCCAGGGACAACAAAACCTGGAGATAGTAACACCATGGATAACATTTCCAGAGTACTTGCTTCATGCCAGATGTTGCTATAAGGACTTTGCACCTATAAATTCTTTCAGTGGACATAAAAATCCTGAGTCCTAAGATATAACATTCCTCTCCCCATCCACACACACCGAGATTAAATAATCTGTTTATGCTTGTACAGTGAATTAATTGAACATGTGAATTTGCACCTGGGAAGCCTGGCTTCGGGCCCCATTGCATAACACTTAGACTCTGCAACTCCTACCAGCCTGTGTCAGATACACTCAGGGGCATCCCCAGCATCACAGTACAGGGGAAAGGCCAGACTGAGCAGTTGGACAGAGCCTAAAGTAAAAAAAAAAAAGGTATACACTGATCAGTCTTGAAAGACAAGAGGGCACAATGTTGAAAGGCAAGAGGGGAGGTCTAACAAGGAAGAGTAGTTGGATTGCTCTGTGATAGATGGTTAGCCTCAAGCAGTGGGCTTAGTTGTGCGGCTAGCACATGGCAGGTTGCTGGTTCCTGAGGACTCTGGACAGAACTAGGTAGCACACAATCTCAGAGAGACAAAGGAATCAAATGGTGGGTCTCACCTGGCTAGTCCATGGTAGAGTAAACCAGGGACCTAGGAAGGGAATTGCAAGCTTATGCCTTATAATAATAAAAACACAAAAACAAACAAACAAAACAGTATAAGAGCCCAGGGCACAAAATCAGAACAGGAAGACCAGTATGGATTTATATCTCAGAGCCCTTGCCTGAGACGGAGGCAGCCACAGGGCAAGGAGCCTGGGCTCTGGACATGGGGTGGTCTATCTCAGAAACATAATCCCGGGTGAGAAGCTAAGGCCAGCTGATCTTTGAACTCCCCAATTACTTGGGAATGAAAAAGATGAAATATCCTCAGCGTTATTGGGAAAGAAGGGCTTCTTCAATTATAAAGTTAAATTCAGATTCCAGGGCAAAGAGGAGCCAGTATGTGGTGGAGGAAATGGCTACAACTATGAGATTAGGTGTCTAAGGCTCAATTTAGATGTCACTTCTCACACATTTTCCTGGATCTGCAAGGCTGATTTTATTAATCGTCTCTGCAGTAACATTGCATTCCAGGCACTCTTACTGCTTTGTACAGTGTAATTAGCTTTTTTCTTTTCATCTTCATTTTAGGAGTTTGGTTGAGGATTGAGTTATTCACACCCCCTCAGTCTGGGTCACATAATCATCAGTAATCTACAAAGGCCAATCTTGTCTTATTTATGTATTTATCTAATTCCTTTTAATTGACAGTCTCCATACCCATGCCCTTCCACAAAGGCTATCATTTAAATGTGTTTCCACATATGCATTTTATCTGTATGGTGAATGGGCATTGTTGCTTTGTGCATGTGTATCTTAATTTACGTGTATGGTGTTACAGTTTTTTTGTTTCCTCCTTTTTCATTTACTCAGCATTGTGTGTTTTTAAGGTGTGTTCAGGTTATTTTGTTAAATTGGATTCCTTGCTTTGAACTGTGGTGTGCTTCCATTTTGATGGAACCTATATTGCCTCCAACTCATTGCTAAACTTTTAAGAGGTTAGATGAGCCTTTCTCTGACATAGATAAGAGGAGAAAGCTTGCTCACTTGTGACAATTTGATTACAGATTGCCTAATTGCTCTCCAGAATGGTATGCTTTTCAAGTCACGTGTCTGACCAGATTATATGTTTCTTGAGGACACAGAGAGTGTCTTACTCATTTTTGTTTCCACACTGCCTAGCTCAATGTAGAGGAAGTGATTAGTGCATGTTCATTGAATAAATGAATGGGCCGATATAGGCCAGTCTGTTTCATTCCCAAAGGCAAGTAGCGTGGTGGGACATAAATGAGACCCATATATACCAATTGACCTACATGAAGAGTCCTCTTTCAGTTTACCAGTGAAGGAAAAACAAAAACAAAAAAACAAAACAAAAAACCACACACTGTTTAAAGGTTGCCAGAACTTAGGGACTCTGTGTCCTGTCTTTGAACTGCTGTTTCCGCAGAGGAGTGGAAGTGCTTTCTATTATTTTGAGTAAAAAAAAAAAAAAAAAAAAGACACGCTCTGTGGGGCTTCCCATAATTGTTCCAAGAGCCAGCAAACGGGACTTCGCAAACCACTTCTCCCAGAAATCAACATTGTTTCCTCTCTCACTCTACCTTCCGGTTAAAAAAAAAAAGTTCCTGTTTGTGATGAACAGAGGTCAGATTCTCCGTGGGAATATTCGTAAAGAATTAACATCCTTCTCCAGACAATGTCACAGTGTCATGGAGCACGTTTTACCTTTCGCATAGGATCCCCTTGTGGAATGTGTGCAGGCTGGGATAGTCATTAGGGGATGACAGACTTACGGCAATATCAGGGTCGATTCCAGATGAATTGGAAGATGAATGCTGGTGGCCATTTAAAATAAAATGATACAGCTTCCTGGTGTGAAATCAAGGCTGCTGTAGTGCGTAGCATTATTGCTTATGACAAAATTCAAGTACTCCCAAGCTTTGGTGTATGCCCTAAAACAATCCAGTTCAAAATATATGTGTATTTTCCAATGATCTATGCCTAGAAAAAATTAGACAAAAGTCAAAATAATAAAATCTATTATCTGTGGTAATATCGAATTTTAAAATATCTTACCATGTTTATATCTCTTATAACACTGAAATCTTTACTTTACATTTAATGTGCAAACTATGTTTTTTTTTCTGAAGCAAAAAGAGAAAAATGTTTAATAATAAAGTGATAATAATTTGACATGAGGAGGGAAAATGTAGCATCAGCAACTGAACATTTTTTTGGTGCTATGATCCTGAGAGCACCTGTGAATCTGGGGCCCTGTGTTCCAGAATTGGCGTTGCTGAGTGATAGGTGGTCTTAGACTTTGTGCCTCTGCACAGGACTTCTGCATCTGTAACACAGAGGATACACTGGACAATACTAAAATATATTTTGTGGATTTGGTAAAGCCCTGGAAATTTTATCATATCTTATTTGTTGGCTATGAGAGGGATTGTCAAACTAAATATTTGATCAAGAGTTTTGCATTAGCTTTTATTTATTTTTTACTTATTTATTTTTTGCGGTGCGCGGGCCTCTCACCCCTGTGGCCTCTCCCGTTGCGGAGCACAGGCTCAAGACGCACAGGCTCAGCGGCCATGGCTCACGGGCCCAGCCGCTCCGCGGCATGTGGGATCTTCCCAGACCGGGTCACGAACCCGTGTCCCCTGCATCGGCAGGCAGACTTTCAACCACTGCGCCACCAGGGAAGCCCAGCTTTTAAATTACAGTGATCTCCAGGAAAATTCAGTAAAGGATGCAGAGTTTTCATTTTCCCATCAAACCCAACAGGGTATATTTTCCAAGAAGAGTTTATAACACAGAGCAAAAATGAAAATAAGCTTGGAGAGTCCTATGTAACAATGGGCACAATTAACATTAAAAACAAAGGATAGCTTTCTCAAAGTATATACAGTCGACTCTTGAATAATAGGGGGACAGGGGGCTAGGAGTGCCAACACTCTGCTCCGTCAAAAAATTCGCATATAACTTACAGTTTGCTCTCCATGTATGTGGTTCCTCCATATCTGCAGTTCTACATCCTCAGATTCAACCAACTGCAGATCTTGTGGTAATGTAATATTTACTATTGAAAAAAAATCTGTGTATAAGTGGACCCAATGCAGCTCAAACTCATGTTGTTCAAGGGTCAACTGGCATCAAATTCTCTACGACCTTTTCTTAATGAGACTGGCTTGTTACCTGATCAAAATATCCATTAACAAGAAAATTTCAAAGATGCTCTTTGACAAATCATGAATTTCTGAGGTTGTAATTAGTCATTACATATTATTTGGTAGTGATATCAGAAGGAGATGCATCAATGTTAATATCAATGGCTAACTCTTATTGAGTGAATAGACAGTTCTAAGTTGTTTTTATGGGCCGATTCATTTAATCTTCACAGAAACCGTATAAAGTGGCTGCTAATGTTATATTTTACAGCTGAGGAATTTGAGGCATAGCAAAGATAAATAATATGTTCAAGGTTTACAACTAATGGGCAACTGAGCTGGAATTCAATTCAGGCACTTAGCTCCAGAGTCCATGCTCTTATCCATAATGCTATGGGAAATGCATATCAAAAATAATATTAAATTTTGAGGAATTTCCCTTCCTCTCTTTCTCCCTTCTTCCCACTCATTCTTTTTCCCTCTCTCCACCCTCTCTGTCTCCCTTTTTTTCATCCAATATAATTTTTTAAACATCTTTATTGGAGTATAATTGCTTTACATCGTTGTGTTAGTTGCTTCTGTACAACAAAGTGAATCAGCTATATGTATACATATATCCCCATATCCCTTCCCTCTTGAGTCTCCCTCCCACCCTCCCTATCTCACCCCTCTAGGTGGTCAAAAAGCACCAAGCTGATCTCCCTGTGCCATGTGGCTGCTTCCCACTAGCTATCTATTTTACATTTGGTATAGATGTCCATGCCACTCTCTTACTTCGTCTCAGCTTACCCTTACCCTTCCCCATGTCCTCAAGTCCATTGTCTATGTCTGCGTCTTTATTCCTGTCCTTCCCCTAGGTTCTTCAGAACCATTTTTTTTTTAGATTCCATATATATGTGTGAGCATATGTTGGTATTTGTTTTTGTCTTTCTGACTTACTTCACTCTGTATGACAGAATCTAGGTCCATCCATCTCACTACAAATAACTTAATATCATTTCTTTTTATGGCTGAGTAATATTCCATGTATATATGTGCCACATCTTCTTTTTTTTTTTTTTAATTTTATTCATTTATTTATCGCTGTGTTGGGTCTTCGTTTCTGTGCGAGGGCTCTCTCCAGTTGCGGCAAGTGGGGGCCACTCCTCATCGCGGTGCGTGGGCCCCTCACTATTGCGGCCTCTCTTGTTGCGGAGCACAGGCTCCAGACGCGCAGGCTCAGCAATCGTGGCCCACGGGGCCAGCCGCTCCGCGGCATGTGGGATCAACATCTTCTTTATCCATTCATCTTAGGTTGCTTCCATGCCCTGGCATAGTGCTGCAATGAACATTGTGGTACATGACTCCTTATGAATTATGGTTTTCTCAGGGTATATGCCCAGTTGTGGGATTGCTGGGTCGTGTGGTAGTTCTATTTTTAGTTTTTGAAGGAACCTCCATACTGTTCTCCACAGTGGCTGTACCAACTAACAATCCAACCAACAGTGCAAGAGGGTTCCCTTTTTCCACACCATCTCCAGCATTTATTGTTTGTAGTTTTTTTTTTTTTTTTTTTTTTTTGCTGTACGCGGGCCTCTCACTGTTGTGGCCTCTCCCGTTGTGGAGCACAGGCTCCGGATGTGCAGGCTCAAAGGCCATGGCTCACGGGCCCAGCCGCTCCGCGGCATGTGGGATCTTCCCGGACCGGGGCATGAACCCGTGTCCCCTGCATCAGCAGGCGGACTCTCAACCACTGCGCCACCAGGGAAGCCCTGTTTGTAGATTTTTTGATGATGGCCATTCTGACTGGTGTGAGGTGATACCTCATTGTAGTTTGGATTTGCATTTCTCTAGTGATTAGTGATGTTGAGCATCCTTTCATGTGTTTGTTGGCAATCTGTATATCTTCTTTGGAGAAATGTCTATTTAGGTCTTTGGCCCATTTTTGGATTGGGTTGTTTGTTTTTTTGATATTGAGCTGCATGAGCTGCTTGTATATTTTGGAGATTAATCCTTTGTCTGTTGCTTCGTTTGTAAATACTTTCTCCCATTCTGAGGGTTGTCTTTTTTTCTTGTTTATGGTCTCCTTTGCTGTGAAAAAGCTTTTAAGTTTCATTAGGTACCATTTGTTTATTTTTGTTTTTATTTCCATTTCTCTAGGAGGTGGGTCAAAAAGGATCTTACTGTGATTTATGTCATAGAGTGTTCTACCTATGTTTTCCTCTAAGAGTTTTATAATGTCTGGCCTTACATTTAGGTCTTTAATCCATTTTTAATTTATTTTCATCAAATATAATTTAAATACCTAGTAAGTATCATACACTCCTAGGTACTGAGAATTCTAAGGTCAATCAAATGGGATCCCTAATCATCAAGGTATTCATGGCTCAGGGAGATAAACAGATACAAGTAAATGTGAGACACCCTAATAACCAACAAATGGAGCACAATGGATGAGCCCAGAAGGCTCTAAGGATTCTGAAAAAGAGATTTCAGAGACAATATTTAACCTGACCTCAAAGACTGACTAACAAGTATAGATTGAAGGGACAGGGCATTGTCAATAGAAGGAGCAGTTTGTGTAAAGTCCCAGAGGTTTAAAATTTCATGGTACTTCTCAGAAGTAGCAAACACTTTTATGTGGCTTCGGTACAAGAACAGAGAGGATGAGAATAGATAAGTGATAGCTATATACTCAGTAGATTTGTGGTTTCTCCTTGGTCTCTTGGCAATCATCACTTTTCAATATTTTAAAACTAGTGTTTCTTTATAATTTAGATGATAAATATGCTGTGAAAAAAAATCAATTCTTCTCAAGGCTCAGATCAGCTCTTTGGCAACACTCACGTTTGCATTTGTAGTCCTTATGATAACTTTGAAGTATAGAGGATGAATATTACCATTATTGCCATTTCACAGTTCAGCACAGAGAGGCTCAGGGAGATAAGATGGCTTGGCGAAATTGACATATGCAATGAATGGCAGCACCAACACATCAACTCCTGATCTGGTTCCTTTCCCTGATACCCACTCTGTGGTTGGACCAATGCTATGCACCATATCTTACCAACACACTAAAGTGGGAAGAGCAGAAAAATAACATGAGTGTGGGTCTCTGATGCATCAATGAGCTACTGAATCAGTCTATACTATTTCTAAATTCCTTGTTATGTGATGAAAACCTATTTCTTTAAAAATGACTGAACAAAATATTAAATAGTCAATAGTCAATTAAAACTGAGATCTCACTTCATTTGATGTAACAATATAATATTTCTACAGTAATGGTACTTTTTTCTGATAGTTCTCTGCCAAAATATTTTGAATAGCTAATTGTGTTAAGAAAAATCCTTCAATTAAAAACAAAAGAAAGACAGTACATGAGACTTCCCTGCTAGCGCAGTGGTTAAGAATACTCCTGCCAATGCAGGAGACAGGGGTTCGATCCCTGGTCCTGGAAGATCCCACATGCTGCGGAGCAATTGAGCCCATGTGCCACAACTACTGAGGCCTGCACGCCCTGGAGCCCGTGCTCCACAACAAGAGAAGCCACCATAAATGAGAGGCCCGGGCATCGCAATGAAGAGTACCCCTGCTCGCCACAACTAGAGGAAGCCCGTGTACAGCAATGAAGACCCAATGCATCCAAAAAAAAAAAAAAAAAAAAAAGACTGTACAAATGAAATATCTGTTGGGAGATATCTTAGTTTGGGCCAACATAACAGAATACCATACACTTCAGCTTAAACAACTGACATTTATTTTTCACAGCTGTGGAGGCTGGGAAGTCCAAGATCAAGGTAGCGGGCAAGGGAGGTTTCATTCTAAGGCTTCTTCTCTTGGCTTGTCGGTGGTCACCACCTTCCAGTGTGTTCACATGACCTCTTCTTTATGCTCACTCAGAGAGAGCAAGCTCTCTGCTATTTCTTCTAAGGCCACTAATCTCATCATGAGGGCTCCACCCTCATGCCTCATTTAATCCTAATTACCTTTCAAAGGCCCCACAGATGCCAACATACTGGGGGTTAGGGTTCAACTTATGAATTTTGGGTAGATACAAATATTCAATCCATAACAGGAGACAATTCTGCATGAGTCTTGCATTTCTGCATGTTTTATAAGCAGAGGCAAAGACAGCATTTTGGACTGTCCTTTCAAAGTTATTGCAAAGCAAACTGCTTTGGAAGACAAAGATAATGTTTTATCTCTGGAAGAGAAGGCAATTTCATTTATTGTGCAGTTTAATAAGGAAAATGTCTCTCTCTGAGGCAAGACTGGGCAGATTTGCTTGCAGTCCATTATAAAAGATCAGAGTTTCTCTCCTACAATACAACCCACTACATGTGCAGGTGTCACTTGACCTTTGTCATGCTGCCCTCTGGGAATTGGGGCTCAGGGAACCAGTGCAAGAAAATGCTGATATCCTGGTTACTAATATTTCTGAGAGCAATAAACTGTCTTTCGTCTCACCCAGTTCTTTACAATATCTAAACAAGAAAACAATACAGTGATAAGGCAAGAAAAATTTACATATGAATATGTAAATAACTCCAGGCTAAAGTGAAGTTCAGGGGAATTCCCTGGCGGTCCAGTTGTTAGGACTCTGGGCTTTCACTGCCGAGGGTGTACATTTGATCCCTGGTTGCACTAAGATTACACAAGCCGTGCATCACAGCCAAAAAAAATAAGAAAACATAAACCAAAACAAACAAAAAAAAACCAAAGTGAAGTTCAGTATTGATGCTGCATTACATATTTTAATGTTTAATAATTGTTTTACATCCAAGGATCTTGTGTAACATTATCACTGTAAATTAACTCAAAATAATCCAGAGTCAAATCAGTTCAACCAGAAAGGCCTCAACATAGAGAAAACAAATTCTCCTTGATGGAAATAGCTTGGATATTAATAAAACACATCATAGATTTTTAGTCCAAACTAATCTAATCAAGTATTACGTATTAATTGATTAAACTATAATGTTTATTGAATAAAGCTTATTTATCAGATATGTATAGACTGTGCACAGCTGTGGAAGGCATTCCCCTTGGCACCGAGGATTATATTAACATAAAGAAAGTCCCTGAGCTCAGGAAACCTAAATTCACATCTGGGAGAGCATCAACAGTAAACAAGTAAATGTGATTTCAGACAGGGAAATGTGCATTAAAGAGAAAAAGACCACAAGGGAATAGAAAGTAATAGAGGCCAATGAAGGACTTAACATCTAGAGAAAAGCCTTTTTGAAAAGATGATATATGAGCAGAGACCTGAATGTCTGGAAATAATTAGTCATGTGATCTGTGGAGAAGAGACTTCGAGACAGGAAAAACCAGGCAGCCAGGAACAGGAATGAGTGTAGCCTGTTCCAGGAAAAGCAAAAAGGCAGTGTGACAAAAGCAAATGAACCAAGTGAGTAAGTGGTAGGAGATGAAATTGGAGCCGAAGGCAGGAGCCCATTCATGTGTGACCTTGTAGGCCACAGTAAGGCCCCAGATATTATGGTAAGTGTGATGGGACGCCATTCAAGTATGTTGACAGAAGATGCTTTTCCAGTGAATAGGGTGTATCAGGGTAAAATTGGGAAACACTTTAGAAGGCTATTGTACTGCTCCAGACATTATAAGAGAAGACGGTGGTGCTGATTACAAGAGGTACTGGGGCAGGCAGTTAGAAATGGCCATATTAGTGGTATATTTTGAAGGTAGTTACTGCAAGATTTGCTGATAGACTGGATGAGAGGAATGAGGAGGAGGCCTTATTCAAGGATGATTTGCAGGTTTTTGCCTGAGTGGTGGTGCGTTAGACTAAGACAGGGAAGAACAAGGGAGGAGTCAGTTGGTGGAGGAAATCGAGTTCTTTTTTGCCATAAGAAGTTGAATTTTCTATCATATATTGAAATGAGGCTATTGAGTGGGCAGGCTCTGGAATACAGAGGAAGGGTCTAGATAGTGCTCTGGTTATTGCTGAGTAAGAAAATCCTCAAAGCTTAATGGCTTAAAACAATAGCAACAAGTATTTTGTTTCAAACCTTCAACTTGAGTAGGGATTGATGGGGACTTATAATAATTCTTTTTTTGTAATTTATTTATTTATTGGCTGTGTTTTGGATCTTCATTACTGCATGCGGGCTTTCTCTAGATGCAGCGGGAGGGGGCTACTCCTACTTGTGGTGCGCAGGCTTCTCATTGCACTGGCTTCTCTTGTTGTGGAGCACAGGCTCTAGGCACGTGGGCTTCAGTAGTTGTGGCACGTGGGCTCAGTAGTTGTGGCTCACAGGCTCTAAAGCGCAGGCTCAGTAGTTGTGGCACACAGGCTTAGTTGCTCCGCGGCATGTGAGGTCTTCCCGGACCAGGGCTTGAACCTGTCCCCTGCATTGGCAGGTGGATTCTTAACCACTGCGCCATCAGGGAAGCCCCGGTGGGGATTTGTTTCTGCTTCATTCGGCATTAACTGGGGAACCGGGAGGCTGCAGCCTGGGATTGTCTAAAGTCTCACTTACTCATATGTGTGGTTGGGGATGATAATGGCCATCAGCCATCTACTGGGGCTGGGTCAGAGCACCGACACGTGGCCTAGCCATCTGGCTGCTGGATTTCTTCACAGCCTGGGGGCTGGGTTTCAAGGGTGCACATCTCAAGAGAGAGAGAGGTAGGACCAGTGTGAAGCTGTATCACCTTTCCTAACCAACTCTCAGAAATCCCACAGCTTCACATTTGCCTCTATTCATTAGAAGTGAGTCACTAAGGTTGGCTCATATTCAAAGGGAGGAGAAGTATATTCCATCTTTTGCAGGAGACGCAGCAAAATATTTGTGGGTGTGTTTTAAAACCATCACAGCCAAAGAAATAAATTTGTGAGTCATTGGCATATTGATGACATTTATACCCATTAGGCAGGATGACATAGCTTAGGGAGAGATTAAAATTAGAAGCCAAAGAAGGCCAAAGACTAAGCCAGAAAAGGAGACCAAGAAGGAGAAACCATTGAGGTTGGAGGAAAATCCAGGAGAACCTTGCATGCTAAGAGCCAAGAGATGAAAAGTGTTTCACGGAAGTGGTAAAACTGTGTCAATACTGTTGATGGCTCAAATAGGTAGAGTAAGATGAGGATAGGAAACTAACGGAGGTTTTTGAGGACTTTTACAAGGGCAGTTTCAGTTATATGGTGACAACACAAACCTGATTAGAGTGATTCAAAGAGAAAATTGAGAGGCGAGAAAGCAAAGGCTCTTTTTCAGTCTTCTTTTACATGTTTAGAAGGCCCCAAGGGGTCAGGATACAGAAGATGACGGGGTGGCAGGAGACGGGCTGTGGGAGAGTGTATGGGAAATCACTCAGGTGGAGTGTTGACTTTTGGCTGTGGTTGAAAATAATCCTTCAGGGCACATTCGCTGTACTTTTTTCCCCCTCACTGAACATTCGATGGTCAAACTCTCTCCTGTTTTAACACAAAGGTATGACATACATTGATAATGAAGACTGACTTGTAAAGTAGTTCTTATGTCCCGACACTGATAGTAGGAGACACTTCTTACGCCATGACATTGACAGCAGGAATTTCAGCAAATAGACTGAAAACCAGGCAGGATATCATTAACTACAGGGCACATTCCCAATCGAGAGCAGAGACAAGAACCTATTGCATGTGAGTACATTTTCAGTTGTTGATTTCTGTTAAATTTCTTTTCCATTTTAAGTAGAGAAGAAATCAACTGTTCATAATGGATCTTATGGACATATTTAACTCTAAGTTTTAAACCTGTCCTTTAAAACTATATGAAATTAGGTCAACCACATTTTCTAGGTAAGAATGTTAATCATAGCTAAACCTCAGTACTAGGGATCACTGATCTATTTCCAATCACTTTAAAACTTACCCAATATTTAATCCCACCATAATGCTGTGAGATGGGTTTATCCTACAAAGGAGGTAACTGAGGCTCAGAGGGAACAAATGACTTGCTTAGAGTTAAACAAGGAGGTGGTGGAACCAGGCTGAGCAATTTGGCTCAGAGTCTGGGCTCCTAATTACTAAGCGTCCTGCCCCCTCAAAAACATGTTCTCTTACCAGAAAAGGCAAGCAAACTGCAACTGCTTTTCAACAAGTTGGGTTTTTTTTTCTTTTTTTTTAAAGTGGCCAAATAAAATTTTATTGACGTATTTTAAAAAGTGCACCTCTCATCTAAGAAGAGAATGTGAAACTCTCAGCCCCATGGGTGATTTATTTATTTTTTAAGTGTAGGGAAATAAAAGCATATTGCCCTGCTCTAATTAAAAATACACCAACACAGAGGGACTGCCAATTGCCTCTGTACTTTCAGAGAGCACAGAGTTCTGTCTTAAAAGCAGCTTTGTTTGAAAGACAAATACTAGGAAGGAAAAGTATTGGTAAAGTTTCATCAGGAGGCAAGCCTTGTTCTCTGGGCCAGCAGCCTTATACTAGTTCTCAGAAATGTTTAGGATTCTGCCTTTCTCCAAATTCAAGTTAAAGGAAAGCCATCTGAGTAGGCGATACTGATTATGCCCCTGGGGCCAAAACCCTGTGGGATTAGGATGAGAGCCCTGAGACCCAGGTGTAGCTGGTTTCCTTGCTTATCAGCCCATTGGCATCCAGCTAGGGAATAATAGTTAATTCAATCTGATAAAAATTTATTGGGCAGCTATTAGGTTCTGGTGCTATTTGTGGTCCTGGGGATGCCAGATGGAGACCAAGTCCCCTAAGGAGCTAACAGTTTCTCTGGCTGGTAGAAATACAAGTGAACAGGTAATTTAAATATATGGTAGGTACAGTTATTGTTCAATGGGGACAGGGGATAATTTAAGAGTGACAGGTTGATTAGGTTTCAAATGATAAATATTGTTGTTTTGTAGCACCTAAGTGGGATAGGCACAGAACACACGTTCTGTTGGAAGAACACATGAGAAGTTTTGAAAGACAAAATAGAAGATAATGTAAATTACAGGTTTAGTGAAAACACATGTTCATTTTAATATAGTCAAGCAATATCTATATAAGAAAGTAATCTAAAAATCCTGATATTCAGAGACAGTCACTCTTCTGTTTCCATTAGGGGATCGCCACAAAAATAACACTTTTGGCCTCTCTCCCTCCTTGCTCACTCTTTCCTGTAACAGGAGGGTTGTTTTATCTGGTCATGAGCAGATGGAATATTTGGTAGAGTTTACATTGTTGGGCAGGATATGTTCGGCTCTGTTCCTGCTTCTATGAAGCAAGCACAAGTTCTAGAGGCAGACTGGGAAATTCCTCACTCATTTTCCCTAGTGCTGGAGCCCAGTGGGTACAAAGAATAAAACTTCTTACAGATGTCTGGGTAGGACTTAAGCTTGCAGAATTAGAATCTCCTTTGGGTGGGTTATGCTGAGGAAAGACGAGACCCTGATGGAAATAATGGGAAATGCATCTGGCCCCAGGACCAATTCACATTCTCCAATCCAGAGCTAGCAGCATAAAAGCTTTTAGACATTTTGAATTCTACCTGTTTTCTGTATTTATTTGTCAATTATTTCATATATATTCACTATGTGAAAGACAGGAACAATCTTACCTCAAAGAGCTGATACAAAAATTACTTGGCATTAAGCATTAATGCTGCCTCACTATGCTTGGCACATATTTGGTGAAGCATAGAAGTTAGTTTTTCTCTGTGTTTCTGCTCTAAAAAGCACTCCAAATTTTAGAGCAGAGCTTTCCAAAGAGGTATCAATCCTCTTCAGCTTCTCTACTAATGCAGTGATCCTGTCCCAGAGTTCTGAGTTTGAAGAAGTCCAGTGAAAGAAAATGTACTACTCTGTGATTAAATTTAAGACCAATGCAAATCCTTTCCACAGATAAAAAGTTTTAATTATTGGAAAGTTCTACATTAAACCATAATCTGCCTATCTATAATGTTCCATCACTGTTCTAGAATCTGTCTTCCAGAGACACCTAGTAAGTCTATCATTTCTACTATTGGTGATCATTCAAATATCATGCCCTCCTCTCCCATGTTAAAAATCCTTGTTTCCTCAGTAATTTTTCCTCAGTATTAGACACATAGTAATTGCTCAACATTAATTAACTGAGCTCCAGTCTCATATAGCCAACTGGCTACTTGATATTTGTTTCCATTTTAAAGGAGCAGCTCAGCTTTAGCATATCCAAAAATGGTACCCTTGATTTACTCCCCAGTCTTCCCACTTCTAATCTTTTCTATCTCAAAATTAAAAAAAAAAGTCTCCATCCAGCTGTTCAGGAAAAATTTAAGAGCCATTTATCATTGCATCTTCTCTTTTATAGAAAATATGCAAACCAAGAGCAAATCTTGGCATATCATTTTAAAAAAAATATTTATTTATTTGGTTGTGCTGGGTCTTAGTTGTGGCAGATGGGCTCCTTAGTTGTGGCATGCAAACTCTTAGTTGCAGCATGCATGTGGGATCTAGTTTCCTGACCAAGGATTGAACCAGGGCCCCCTGCATTGGGAGCATGGAGTCTTAACCACTGCACCACCAGGGAAGTCCCTCTTGGCATACCTTTAATTACACTTCAAAATATCTCTCAAATCCATCCACTTATCTCCCTCCATCTTTACCACCTGCACCACAGTTCCAGACAATTTTGTATCTGCCTGCGCACTTGTAAAGACCTTTACATTTGTTTCCTGATTCTACTTTTAGCCCTCTTTCATGAAACTTGTACACAGTAGACAGAGTAATCATTCAAAAATAAAAACCAGATCATGCTCTCCAGCTGAACATCCTACAAAAGCTTTTCATTGTATTTAGAATAAAATTTTAAAAATTACTGTCCCATACATGTCCCCACTTAATTCTCTACCCTCATCTTGTACAATTATCTTACTTTCTTTCACTACTCTAAGCTAACATTTTTCTATTTTTGTTCTTGAAACAGTCAAGATTTCTCCAATTCAGGGCCTCTGCACATGCTGTTCACTCTGCTCTTTGCATTTTCCTTTTCTTTTTATATGGTTTTTTCTACTCCTTATATCTTAGGTGATGTGACCTCTCAGAGGGGCTATGCCCAAACCAACCTAGGTAAAGTAGCCTCCCTCCACCAATGTCATTATTGTCTGCCACCTCACCCTTCTCCATGTCCTTTCTAGCATTTATAACTATCAGAAATTATCTTGTTAACTCTTGGTTTACTTTTTTATTGTCTGTTTTCCCATATAGCATGTTTCTTGTTCATCACATTGTCCTTTATATATATATTATACATATACGTATATAATATATATAACACTGCCTGGCATATAGTATACGTGAAATCAATATTTGTTGACATAGTGAATAAATAAGGTTGTGTTTAGAGTCTTGGATATTTAAAATATGGATTTCAGAGATGGAAAATCCGTAGGTGATAAGAAGGTTCAAAATGTGGTCCTAAATGTAGGGAAGAATTGAAGGTTACTGGTGTGAGGAGGTTAAGGTATATAGGAGCTAAGAGGCTGGATGGTCATCCATATGGACAGTCACCTAATTGATGACGGATCCTGGGTGCATGGAAAGTGTTCGAGACAATCAAGGGTGAAGCAAACTCAAAATTAAAGATCAGTACCTTTTAGAGAGAGAAGACCTATCTTCTTTGGACGCTGCTCTTCAGGACCAGAATCACCTTTTACCTTTGAAAATGATGAAGAAAGCAAAGACAAGATTTTTACAAAGTAGAATAATACCTGTCAAAGATAATCTGTCAATAATATCTTTTAAAGCATCAGTTTTTTTAAATTTATTTAATTTTCTTTCTTTCTTTCTTTCTTTGGTTGTGCCAGGTCTTAGTTGTGGCTCTCGGGCTCCTTGGTTGTGGCATGTGAACTCTTAGTTGTGACATGCATGTGGATCTAGTTCCCTGACCAGGGATTGAACCCAGACCCGCTGCATTGGGAGCTCAGAGTCTTAACCACTGCACCACCAGCGAAGTCCCCAAAGTATAAGGTTTTAAAGGTTGAAAGTTCTTAGGTATTTTTAGCTAGATAATTTTATTTCCTTTAATACTTGTAGCCAATATTATGTACGTACATGGAAACATGACAAATGTGAACACCGAAGTGTTGGGTGGGTCAGTTTAGAAAGGGGATGTATCCACCTATGTAAGCATGCAATTACATTTCCAACATAATCAGCTGCCTGAATTCCATGCCTAAATTTAGCCAATACATTTTCATCTATTAGTAATTAGGGAGTTATTTTTAAATGTTCCCTGAGTCTTTCTTCCGCATTACCTATAAATCAAATTACAGAAAAATAAATTTGATTTTGAAATCATTTTGGGACCTTTTTTGTGTATTTTTTTGGTATGCAGTATTTACAGACTTAGAAAAGGAAATATGAAAAATACAGTCATGACAACAAAACAAAAGAAAATATAAACAAGAAAACACTGCAAAAAGAAAAGAAAAGCAAAACAATGAATTACAAAGAATACTACATAAAGCAATAAAGGACTGATTCCATTGTGTTAAAATCCAAACATAAGAAAAGATAGAATCACTAAGTACATTTTCTAAAAAGAAAAGGTGTGATTTTAGACTCTAGAAAGGATTCCTTAGCTTTACTTAAGGTTAAATTATTTCATTTAGATAGTACCTCAGTAGTTTAGAATGTGGTTTAGGTTATAAAAATTCAAATTTCATGCAGTTGTTCAGGAAGAATCCGTTTGGTAAAATAAAATAAATCTACAGTATCTTAGTAGGTTTCTCCACCATCCTTTACACTGGCTCTGTTATGTTCACATATTTTTGCTTGTCATGCTTACCTCAGTCTGGAAAGCTTTTCCTTCATAGTTTAGCAATTCCTGAGACTTAATCCTCCTCTCAGGAGATCCATTTGGAATTCTTTTCCCTTTTTTATAACTGCAATTTACTTTACACCATGATAGCACTTATCTTACTCTTGTACATTTAGGTCAGTTTTTCTCATCTTCATTTCCCACTAGATCACTTGTAAGATGGAGGCTCTGTCTTATGACTCTGTAATCTATGGTGCTGAGATGTAGAACTTTAAGTATGGTAGAAAATATGAAAGTAGAGATATTTAAGGGGCCCTAGATTTTAGACGGTTTCCTCACCCAACAGTGTCAAATATCAAGTACTTTAAGCAAAAAAAAGGTTGTAGTTTTTAGGTTTGGAAGAACATGGACTGAGTCACGTGGCTGGGTTTGAATCCCAGCTCTGCCACTTACACACTGTGTGGCTTCTGGCAAATGGCTTAAGTTCTCAGGGCATCACTTTCCTCATGCCTAAAATGGAGAAATAATACTTACTACATCATATACTTATTCAATATGCAGAATGAGACATACCCAAAAAGAACTTAGAATAATACCTGGCACATAAGCTTTTGGTATAGGTTAGCAATTATCATTAGTCAAAAAAGCATATTGATATACTACTTACATGAATGTACAGCACAGGACTACATTTCCTTTACGTGAAACAGAAGAACAGTGACTTACAAATAAAGCCTATAGCTTGATTCTAATGTCATGACAGTGATTATTGGTTATTTTAATTTTTCTTGTACTCTTTTAAAAAAAGTTCTAATTTTCCTACCTATATTAGTTTATAATGGGACGTTAGATATTGCTTCTTAAAAAATTGAGGACGTGTATAAGCAAAAATTTGAAATAGGAGATGGTATAATTACATGAATTTAGACCAAAAGTATGAATTTGACTTAAAATTATGTTGGGAGAGTGTGAACTACCCCAATAAGGAATATGAAGGGAAACGTACATAGGAAACTTCTGGGAGTTTTCTGATGAGCTGATGTTGCATGTTGGGTTCTCTGGAAACATCTGATTATATTCCGATGCTGAGGTAGTTTGGGTTTCAAACTGTTTGTTAGGGATCAACATTTATAAAAGGAAGGATGAAAAGAACTGGGCAGAGGAAGAAGTCGAACTGTGATGCAGGCCCACTGAGACCTTGGCCATCCTGTGGGGTCTCTGGGATGGGTATTGTCAGCCTGAGTGTCCCAGGTCAGTCCCTGACTTAATCACTGAATGTGGGCTGCTGTAAGTGTTTTACATAATTGTCACATTATACAAGGTAGTGATGTTTTTGTTTTATATTTGTTTTATCTTTAAATTTTCCAGATGGAATCAGAGGCTCAGACAAGTTAAATATCTCTCTTAAGATCACAGTTAGTAGATTTAATCCCACGCAGCTTGGCTCTAGAGCTTAATGAATTGACCATCATGTTTTTGTGCTTCAGAGAAAGAAAACTTGTAATCACTTTATATGAATTGAGTCTCCTGCTGAATTTCATTCCAAGATAATGAAATAAATCACAGACTGAATTCTATTAACATTCTTGGTAATGATTCAGATTGTGAAAATTCATAGAGAGATAGGTATGAGGAATGGACAGATATTAAAACAATTTGTCAAAAGAAAAAGGGAGTTGTACATTTGAGCCATAAATTAGAAATACTGAAAATGAAAATATGGATCCAAAATAGGTTCACCAAGAATGAATCTCACCAAACAATATTCTTTCACCAGTATGTTTATGCATCAATAGATAATTACACTAGGAAAATGTTGTAAAAGGCATTACTCTCTGTTAAAGAAATTGCAGAACACATTAGACCTGACTTTAGAATTAGGCAGAATATGTAGTTGCTTCCATGACATAGTTTGAAGAGGGCATTTATTTAAATCAAATCTATTAAAATCCTGTCACAGGGACAGATATTACCAGTCTTATTGATATTACCACTTTAGGAACTTTTAAACAGGTCGTTCAATCAACAATTGTTTTGGGGGTGTTTGTTGTATGTGGGATACCAAGGAGGCCGAAAGTCTCATCTGAGTGTAAAATTCTGTGGTTCTTAATCCTATGGAGTTTGCATCTATTAGCAAACTATATTAGCACTATATTACGTGGAAATGCTAGAGCCTCAAATAGATATTGGTTTTTGCGATTATCATATCATCTACCACCCTTCAGCAGATATAAGGATACCATTCACCATCAGTGAAGCCAGAACAGGACTAACCTCACCCAAGAATATGAATACCTAGAGAAGGCAGGAAGATGGCGAAAGAGTAAGACGCGGAGATCACCTTCCTCCCCACAGATACATCAGAAATTCATCTACACGTGGAACAACTCCTACAGAACACCTACTGAACGCTGACAGAAGACCTCAGACCCCCCAAAAGGCAAGAAACTCCCCACATACCTGGGTAGGGCAAAAGAAAAAAGACTAAACAGAGACAAAAGGATAGGGACGGGACCTGCACCAGTGGGAGGGAGCCGTGAAGGAGGAAAGGTTTCCACACACTAGAAGCCCCTTCGCGGGCAGAGACTGTGGGTGGCGGAGGGGGAAAGCCTCGGAGTAGCGGAGGAGAGCACAGCAACAGGGGTGTGGAGGGCAAAGCGGAGAGATTCCCACACAGAGGATCGGTGCCCTCAGGCACACACCAGCCCGAGAGGCTTGTCTGCTCGGCCGCCGGGGCGGGCGGGGCTGGGAGCTGAGGCTCGGGCTTCGGTAGGAGCGCAGGGAGAGGACTGGGGTTGGCGGCGTGAACACAGCCTGAAGGGTCTAGTGCGCCACGGCTGGCCCGGAGGGAGTCCGGGGAAAAAGTCTGGAGCTGCCGAAGAGGCAAGAGACTTTTTCTTCCCTTTTGTTTCCTGGTGCGCGAGGAGAGGGCATAAAGAGCGCTGCTTAAAGGAGCTCCAGAGACGGGCGCGAGCCTCGGCTAAAGGCGCGGACCCTGGAGACGGGCGTGGGACTGCTGCTGCCGCCGCCACAAGGACTGTGTGCGAGCGCAGGTCACTGTCCACCCCCACTTCCGGGGAGCCTGTGCAGCCCGCTATTGCCGGGGTTCCGGGTCCCAGGGACGGCTTCCCCGGGAAAGCGCACGGAGCGCCTTGGGCTGGTGCAACGTCACGCCGGCCTCTGCCGCCGCAGGCCCGCCCTGCACTGCGTGCCCTTCCCTCCCCTCGGCCTGAGTGAGCCAGAGCCCCCAATCAGCGGCTCCTTTAAACCCGTCCTGTCTGAGCGAAGAACGGACGCCCTCCGGCGACCTACGCGCAGAGGTGGGGCCCAGTCCAAGGCTGAGACCCGGGAGCTGTGAGAGCAGAGAAGAGACAGGGATATCTCTCTGTGCAGCCTCGGAGGCAGCGGATTAAAGCTCCACGGTCCGCTTGATGTGCCCTGCGTCTGTGGAGTGCATGAATGGACAGCGAATCATCCCAAATTGAGGAGGTGGACTTTGAGGACAAGATTTAAGATTTTTTCCCTTTTCCTCTTTTTACAACAAATTATCCCAAATTAAGGAGGTGGACTTTGAGAGCAAGATTTTCGATTTTTTCCCCTGTTCTCTTTTTGTGAATGTGTATGTGTATGCTTCTGTGGGAGATTTTCTTTGTATAGCTTTGCTTCCACCATAGGTCCCAGGGTTCTGTCAGTCCGTTTTTTTTTTTCAATAATTACTTTTTTATTTTTAATAATGCTACTATATTTTATACTTTATTCTATTTTACTTTATTTTCTCTCTTTCTATTTTTCCTACCTTCCCTTCCTCCCTCCCTCCCTCCTCCCCTTTCTCTCTTTCTTTCTTTCTTTCCTTCCTCCCTCCCTCCCTCCCTTCTTCCTTTCACTCTTTCTTTTTCTTTCCTTCCTTCCTCCCTCCCTCCTTTCTTTCTTTCCATCCTTCTTCCCTCCCTCCCTCCCTCCTGTCTGTCTTTCTTTCCTTCCTCCCTCCCTCTCTCCCTTCTTCCTTTCACTTTCTTTTTCTTTCCTTCCTCCCTCCCCCCTTCTTCTTTTCACTCTTTCTTTTTCTTTCCTCCCTCCCTCTCTCCTTTCTCTTTCTTTCTTTCCATCCTTTCTCCCTCCCTCCTGTCTGTCTTTCTTTCCTTCCTCCCTCCCTTCTTCCTTTCACTCTTTTTTCTTTCCTTCCTCCCTCCCTCCCTGCCTCCTGTCTTTCTTTCTTTCCTTCCTCCCTCCCTCCCTTCTTCCTTTCACTCTTTTTCTTTCCTTCCTTCCTCCCTCCCTCCCTCCTGTCTTTCTTTCTTTCTTTCCTTCCTCCCTCCCTCCCTCCCTTCTTCCTTTCACTCTTTCTTTTTCTTTCCTTCCTTCCTCCCTTCCTCCCTCCTGTCTTTCTTTCTTTCCTTCCTCCCTCCCTTCGTCCTTTCACTCTTTCTTTTTCTTTCCTTCCTCCCTCCTTCCCTCCTTTCTTTCTTTCCATCCATCCTCCCTCCCTCCTGTTTTTCTTTCTTTCTTTCTTTCCTTCCTCCCTCCCTCCTGTCTTTCTTTCTTTCTTTCTTTCCTTCCTCCCTCCCTCCCTCCCTTCTTCCATTCACTCTTTCTTTTTCTTTCCTTCCTCCCTCCCTCCCTCCTTTCTTTCTTTCTTTCTTCCTTCCTTCCTTCCTTTGTTTCCTTCTTCCATTCTTTCTCTCTCTCTTTCTTTCTTCTACTAATTCTTTCCTTCTACTTTTTCTCCCTTTTATTCTGAGCCGGGTAGATGAAAGGTTTTTGGTGCTGCAGCCAGGAGTCAGTGCTGTGCCTCTGAAGTGGGAGAGCTAACTTCAGGACACGGGTCCACAAGAGACCCCACAGCTCCACATAATGTCAAGTGGCAAAAATCTCCCAGAGATCTCCATCTCAACACCAGCACCCAGCTTCAGTCAACAACCAGCAAGCTACAGTGCTGGTCACCCTATGCCAAGCAACTAGCAAGACAGGAACACAACCCCACCCATTAGCAGAGAGGCTGCCTAAAAACATAATAAGGCCACAGGTACCCCAAAACACACCACCAGATGTGGACCTGTCCACCAGAAAGACAAGAACGAGCCTCAACCACCAGAACACAGGCTCTAGTCCCCCCCACCAGGAAGCCTACACAACCTACTGAAACAACCTTAGCCACAGGGGACAGACACCAAAAACAATGGGAACTACGAACCTGCAGCCTGCAAAAAGGAGACCCCAAACACAGTAAGATAAGCAAAATGAGAAGACAGAAAAACACACAGCAGGTGAAGGAGCAAGATAAAAACCTACCAGACCTAACAAATGAAGAGGTAATAGGCAGTCTACCTGAAAAAGAATTCAGAATAATGATTGTAAAGATGATCCAAGATTCTATTTCCAAGATCCAAAATCTTGGAAATAGAATAGACAAAATGCAAGAAACAGTTAACAAGGACCTAGAAGAACTAAAGATGAATCAAGCATTGATTAAAAACACAAAAAATGAAATGAAAAATACTCTAGATGGGATCAATAGCAGAATAACTGAGGCAGAAGAACGGATAAGTGAGGTGGAAGATAAAATAGTGGAAATAACTGCTGCAGAGCAAAATAAAGAGAAAAGAATGAAAAGAACAGAGGACAGTCTCAGAGACCTCTGGGACAACATTAAAAGCACCAACATTCAAATTATAGGGGTTCCAGAAGAAGAAGAGAAAAAGAAAGGGACTGAGAAAATATTTGAAGAGATTATAGTTGAAAACTTCCCTAATATGGGAAAGGAAATAGTTAATCAAGTCCAGGAGGCATGGAGAGTCCCATACAGAATAAATCCAAGGAGAAATATGCCAAGACACATATTAATCAAACTGTCAAAAATTAAACACAAAGAAACCATATTAAAAGCAGCAAGGGAAAAACAACAAATAACACACAAGGGAATCCCCATCAGGTTAACAGCTGATCTCTCAGCAGAAACTCTACAAGCCAGAGGGAGTGGCAGAACATAAATAAAGTGATGAAGGAGAAATACCCGCAACCAAGATTACTCTACCCAGCAAGGATCTCATTCAGATTTGATGGAGAAATTAAAACGTTTACAGACAAGCAAAATCTGAGAGAGTTCAGCACCACCAAACCAGCTTTACAACAAATGCTAAAGGAAATTCTCTAGGCAAGAAACACAACAGAAGGAAAAGACCTACAATAACAAACCCAAAACAATTAAGGAAATGGGAATAGGAACATACATATCAATAATTACCTTAAATGTAAATGGACTAAATGCTCCCACCAAAAGACAGATTGGCTGAATGGATACAAAAACAAGACCCATATATATGCTGTCTACAAGAGACCCACTTCAGACCTAGAGACACATACAGATTGAAAGTAAGGGGATGGAAAAAGATATTCCATGCAAATGGAAATCAAAAGAAAGCTGGAGTAGCAATTCTTATATCAGACAAAATAGACTTTAAAATAAAGACTATTAGAAGAGACAAAGAACGACACTACATAATGATCAAGGGATCGATCCAAGAAGAAGATATAACAATTGTAAATATTTATGCACCCAACATAGGAGCACCTCAATACATAAGGCAAATGCTCACAGCCATAAAAGGGGAAATCGACAGTAACACATTCATAGTAGGGGACTTCAACACCCCACTTTCACCAATGGACAGATCATCCAAAATGAAAATAAATAAGGAAACACAAGCTTTAAATGATACATAAAACAAGATGGACTTAATCGATATTTACAGGACATTCCATCCCAAAACAACAGAATACACATTTTTCTCAAGTGCTCATGGAACATTCTCCAGGATAGATCATATCTTGGGTCACAAATCAAGCCTTGGTAAATTTAAGAAAATTGAAATTGTATCAAGTATCTTTTCCGACCACAATGCTATAAGACTAGACATCAATTACAGGAAAAGATCTGTAAAAATACAAACCCATGGAGGCTAAACAATACACTACTCAATAACAAAGTGATCACTGAAGAAATCAAAGAGGAAATAAAAAAATACCTAGAAACAAATGATAATGGAGACACAACGACCCAAAACCTATGGGACGCAGCAAAAGCAGTTCTAAGGGGGAAGTTTCTAGCAATACAATCCCACCTTAAGAAACAGGAAACATCTTGAGTAAACAAACTGACCCTGCACCTAAAGCAATTAGAGAAAGAAGTACAAAAAACCCCCAAAGTTACCGGAAGGAAAGAAATCATAAAGATCAGATCAGAAATAAATGAAAAAGAAATGAAGGAAATGATAGCAAAGATCAACCAAACTAAAAGCTGGTTCTTTGAGAAGATAAACAAAATTGACAAACCATTAGCCAGACTCATCAAGAAAAGAAGGGAGAAGACTCAAATCAATAGAATTAGAAATGAAAAAGGAGAAGTAACAACTGACACTGCAGAAATACAAAAGATCATGAGAGATTACTACAAGCAACTCTATGCCAATAAAATGGACAACCTGGAAGAAATGGACAAATTCTTAGAAAATCACAACCTTCCGAGACTGAATCAGGAAGAAATAGAAAATATGAATAGACTAATCACAAGCACTGAAATTGAAACTGTGATTAAAAATCTTCCAACAAACAAAAGCCCAGGACCAGATGGCTTCACAGGTGAATTCTATCAAACATTTAGAGAAGAGCTAACACCTATCCTTCCCAAACTCTTCCAAAATATAGCAGAGGGAGGAACACTCCCAAACTCATTCTATGAGGCCACCATCACCTTGATACCAAAACCAGACAAGGATGTCACAAAGAAAGAAAACTACAGGCCAATATCACTGATGAACATAGATGCAAAAATCCTCAACAAAATACTAGCAAACAGAATCCAAAAGCATATTAAAAGGATCATACACCATGATCAAGTGGGGTTTATTCCAGGAATGCAAGGATTCTTCAATATATGCAAATCAATCAATGTGATACACCATATTAACAAATTGAAGAAGGAAAACCATATGATCATCTCAATAGATGCAGAGAAAGCTTTCGACAAAATTCAACACCCATTTATGATAAAAACCCTGCAGAAAGTAGGCATAGAGGGAACTTTCCTCAACATAATAAAGGCCATATATGACAAGCCCACAGCCAACATCGTCCTCAATGGTGAAAAATTGAAACCATTTCCACTAAGATCAGGAACAAGACAAGGCTGCCCACTCTCACCACTCTTATTCAACATAGTTTTGGAAGTTTTAGCCACAGCAATCAGAGAAGAAAAGGAAATAAAAGGAATCCAAATTGGAAAAGAAGAAGTAAAGCTGTCACTGTTTGCAGATGACATGATACTATACATAGAGAATCCTAAAGATGCTACCAGAAAACTACTAGAGCTAATCAATGAATTTGGTAAAGTAGCAGGATACAAAATTAATGCACAGAAATCTCTGGCATTCCTGTACACTAATGATGAAAAATCTGAAAGTGAAATCAAGAAAACACTCCCATTTACCACTGCAACAAAAAGAATAAAATATCTAGGAATAAACCTACCTAAGGAGACAAAAGACCTGTATGCAGAATACTATAAGAAACTGATGAAAGAAATTAAAGATGATACAAATAGATGGAGAGATATACCATGCTCCTGGATTGGAAGAATCAATATTGTGAAAATGACTCTAGTACCCAAAGCAATCTACAGATTCAATGCAATCCCTATCAAACTACCACTGGCATTTTTCACAGAACTAGAACAAAAAATTTCAAAATTTGTTTGGAAAAACAAAATACCCCGAATAGCCTAAGCAATCTTGAGAACGAAAAACGGAGCTGGAGGAATCAGGCTCCCTGACTTCAGACTATACTACAAAGCTACAGTAATCAAGACAGTGTGGTACTGGCATAAAAACAGAAAGATAGATCAGTGGATCAGGATAGAAAGCCCAGAGATAAACCCACGCACATATGGTCAACTTATCTTTGATAAAGGAGGCAGGAATGTACAGTGGAGAAAGGACAGCCTCTTCTATAAGTGTTGCTGGGAAAACTGGACAGGGACATGTAAAAGTATGAGATTAGATCATTACCTGACACCATACACAAAAATAAGCTCAAAATGGATTAAAGACCTAAATGTAAGGCCAGACACTATCAAACTCTTAGAGGAAAACATAGGCAGAACACTCTATGACATAAATCACAGAAAGATCATTTTGGGCACATCTCCTAGAGAAATGGAAATAAAAACAAAAATAAGCAAATGGGACCTAATGAAACTTCAAAGCTTTTGCACAGCAAAGGAAACCATAAACAAGACCAAAAGACAACCCTCAGAATGGGAGAAAATATTTGCAAATGAAGCAACTGACAAAGGATTAATCTCCAAAATTTATAAGCAGCTCATGCAACTCAATAGCAAAAAACAAACAACCCAATCCAAAAATGGGCAGAAGACTTAAATAGGCATTTCTCCAAAGAAGATATACAGACTGCCAACAAACACATGAAAGAATGCTCAACATCATTAATCATTAGAGAAATGCAAATCAAAACTACAATGAGATATCATCTCACACCAGCCAGAATGGCCATCATCAAGAAATCTAGAAACAATAAATGCTGGAGAGGGTGTGGAGAAAAGGGAACACTCTTGCACTGCTGGTGGGAATGTGAATTGGTACAGCCACTATGGAGAACAGTATGGAGGTTCCTTAAAAAACTAAAAATAGAACTACCATATGTCCCAGCAATCCTACTACTAGGCATATACCCTGAGAAAACCATAATTCAAAAAGAGACATGTACCAAAATGTTCATTGCAGCTCTATTCACAATAGCCCGGAAATGGAAACAACCTAAGTGTCCATCATCAGATGAATGGATAAAGAGGATGTGGCACATATATACAATGGAATATTACTCAGCCATAAAAAGAAACGAAATTGAGCTATTTGTAATGAGGTGGATGGACCTAGAGTCTCTCATACAGAGTGAAGTAAGTCAGAAAGAGAAAGACAAATACCGTATGCTAACACATATATATGGAATTTAAGCAAAAAAAATGTCATGAAGAACCTAGGGGTCAAACAGGAATAAAGACACAGACCTACTTGAGAATGGACTTGAGGATATGGGGAGGGGGAAGGGTAAGTTGTGACAAAGCGAAAGAGAGGCATGGACATATATACAGTACCAAACGTAAGGTAGATAGATAGTGGGAAGCAGCCGCATAGCACAGGGAGATCGGCTCGGTGCTTTGTGACCGCCTGGAGGGGTGGGATGGGGAGGGTTGGAGGGAGGGAGACACAGGAGGGAAGGGATGTGGGAACAGATGTATATGTATGACTGATTCACTTTGTTATAAAGCAGAAACTAATAAAAAAAAAAGAATATGAATACCTAGATCCTCTTAGGAATAAACTAGGTGGAGCACAAGGAAGAAAAGAGTAGTTGTGAAGAATCCATAATCTTCACAAAATGCCAGTAGTATTCTCCATTTTTGCACTAGGAGTCTCTCAGTGTGCAAAGCAAAAAGAAATGAATTACAGCTAAACGATGAGATGAGGTGAGGTATTAAAAGACTTTAAGCATAATGAAAATACCCAAAGATATCTCTGTATGTATTGTAACATTTTAAACTTTTGAAAGTGGTGGAAGGAACAAACCTTTCATTGCCAGGTAGATTGTGTGGAGACTAATCCAGCAACTTTAAATCAAAAGTCATTGCTGACTCACGGATTTTGCTTGAAGCAAGACCGTAGAGAGAACAGGCGAGCTAGATATTGACATGCACTCTGCTATATGTAAAATTTTCTCCAAAAACAGAAGGGTGGTTTATGTTTTAGTCTTTCCATGATTGCAAAATATTTTAATAATTAAGAAAAACAAATCAAAACAAACAAACAAAAAATAGAAGAAAATTTAGCACATGAGTATTCCAAATAGCTTAGAATGGAATCATCTCAAAAATATAACAGGAACTTCAAATAACTGGTATCTCTAGGATACAGTAATCTGGAGTTTAGAAAGAAAAAAAAAAGCAAGTGGTTATTAAGGCCCATAAAAACCTAATACTTGATTTATCTGTGCTCTATTAAAAAAAAAAAGAAATTGTAGCTCGTAGTAAGAGTAATAAAAATGAAACCCTGGGACTTCCCTGGTGGCGCAGTGGTTGAGAGTCCGCCTGCCGATGCAGGGGACACGGGTTCGTGCCCCGGTCTGGGAAGATCCCACATGTCGTGGAGTGGCTGGGCCCATGAGCCATGGCCGCTGAGCCTACACATCCGGAGCCTGTGCTCTTACCACAACAGTGAGAGGCCCACGTACCGCAAAAAAAAAAAAAAAAAAAAGAAACCCTGAATTAGAGAATATATTTTCCTCATAGAGTGTATTCTCCTAGTTATTGTGTTTATTCTCCACATGCCCTCCATGTGGGTATGGATAATAAATTCTATTTGTTTGACAAATGAAGAAATTAGGAGACAAAACATAAATAACAAAGGTCAAGTTATCTTCAGCCAACTTTCCTTCACCACATCAAATAGATGCAGGACGCATAGCTTTATGAAATGTACTTCTATTAAAGAATAATAGTAGCAACGTATCCCAATTCTCTTCTATATTCTTTGCATACTTTCTTCCTTCCTTCTCCTTCTGTATGCGATTATCATATTTTTTTCTCTCTTTCCACTTGTTATTTTTACAAAAATAAAATAATCATTGCTTTATGGAAACCCGTGACCCTGAAAGATGAGAAGAACAGTTGCCCAGAAGGAATGACAGTAGTTGCATATAAACCACAGGGTTGATATCTTGAGCATTTAATTAAATCAGACTTTTCCACAAGGACCATCAAATATCTAGACTGAATCCCAGTTGGGACATTCTCGGGCAACCACCATGTCAGGAAAACCGGGAATTAGTTGTTTTTTGTTTTTGTTTTTTTTAACAAAGGTGATAGGGCAAGCAATGTAGTAAAAAAGATAGTATCAAATAGCAATATTTTAATTCCGACCACAAATATAAAAATAAAAAGCAATACTTCCGGCATCCCAAATAGCAAAAACTGCTGTTTCCTTCTAAAGGAATACTACACCATGCTTGGGGATACTAATCTTGCGGTGGCAACAATGACAATCATTTAGAGACATAGTCTGGAAGAGTAGGGGTCAGAGGAATGGAAGGGGCCCCTTTTTCATCCTCTATTCTGACTCTTTCCTCTTCTCTATACTGTTAAAAATATTTTTAGATAGCAGTCAAGTTGAGATGCCTATAATTAACCATTTGAAAATAATGGATTAATTTGGCTATCACCTTTGTTATTGATATCACTCCTCACATAAGGTATTTGTCTAAACAGCTTTATCTAGAAGAATAAATTTTTAAAAGTTGAATTTTAGACATCATGAAAAGAATGGTGGTAAGACATTCTTGGGTTTTTAATTCAAATCCCTTCACATCTTTTTTTTTTTTTTTTTTTTTTTTTTTTTGCTGTACGTGGGCCTCTCACTGTTGTGGCCTCTCCCATTGCGGAGCACAGGCTCCGGCTGCGCAGGCTCAGCGGCCATGGCTCACGGGCCCAGCCGCTCCGCGGCATGTGGGATCTTCCCAGACCGGGGCACGAACCCGTGTCCCCTGCATCGGCAGGCGGACTCTCAACCACTGCGCCACCAGGGAAGCCCCCTTCACATCTTATAGACCTGATTATATGCATACCTGTATGTGAATGCATATGTATATGTATATGAGTATATATATATATATGTATCAACATTCTATACATATGTACCTCATTTGAATTATCACAAAGATTGTCCAGTAACTAATAAATGGTTAAGCCAATTACAATCTCCTTTTTCTGTTTGACAATTATTGAAGTTTTCCTGCCTCTTCTTATTTTCTTATTTTTTTCTCTCCCTGGGAGAGATGAGTAAGTCTAATGGATTTATATACTCTCTTAATGCTATTAAAGAAGAACCAAGAGGGAAAATCTGCTTTACCAGGTATTGGGAGATAGTATAAAGGCATATTAATTTAAAAAACAAAAGGTATGGTTTTGGTAGGAACCGAAAATTTAACTAATCACTAGTAGTAAAGCTCAGAAGAAGACATATAGGACATAACTTATGACATAATTGCAACAAAAGGTAATGTGAAAAGGGTAAATTACTTTTGTTAGACAACATTGAAAAAATTGGCTTATTGGAAAAAATTAAAATTGTGTCCCTACCTTATACCACATATAAAAGGAGTCCAGATGGATTATATGCCTAAATGTGAAAGGTAAAACTCTAAGTTAATAGAAAACATTTAAGAGGATCTTTTTGTATCCTAGGAGTGAAAAAGGATTTCTTCACAGAGTCTCTAAAAGCTCAAATCCAAAAGTAAAAACCTGACAGACTGCTATATTAAAAGTAAAGATTTACATCTCCAAACAACAAAAAAGCCAACAAACAGAATAGAACAGACAAAGATAATTGGACTATTAAATAACAATAAGGGATTACTATCTAGAAAATAGAGTGGTTTTCTACAAGATGGAGAGGGAAAGAAAAATAGCTGATGGAAAAATGGGAACAAGATGATGAACAAACAACCCCCAAAAGGGAAAGCCCAAATGGCTAACAAATGTATATAGAGATGCTCAAATTCACTAATAAGGAGGAAAAAAAAAATCCAGAAAACTTAAAATATCAGACATCACTGTTTATCAGAATATCAAAATTATAAAAATTTGTAAAACAAAGTGTCGGTGAAGATACAGGAGACAAGAACTTTTTGGTGGGCTGTTGATGGGAGTACCAAGTAAGACAGCCAATCTAAAATGCAACATTAAGGCATAGAAAGTTAGGTATGCATGTGCCTATGAGCACTGCCACCCCTGAGTGTACTTTCCAAGTCATTTCTAACTCAGAAACATAAGAAACCATGCAGAGGAAGGTTCAGCACAGCATTTTTTGTGTTATTAAGGAATTGGAGTCCTTCACTAGCTCAGGGAATAGATACATGAAATGTGGATGCATGGTGTGGAATTCTGTGCAGAGCTAGAAGTAATGGACCAGGTGTAAAAACAACAACATGGATAAGCACAGTGTTGAGTGAGAAGAGAAGAATACAAAATGAGATTTTAGCTCAATTTATGCAAAACCACATGAGCACATGAACTAATGCTATATATTCAAGTATGTAAATCAGGTACATGAGAAGGGCTGCTTGCAAGGTGAAAAACCAGTGCTGAGTAGGAGCGGGGGTTGAGAAAAAAAGGAAAAAATAAAATGAGAAGAAGCTTTGCCCAGACTGATTTGCTGTGAAATGAAGAAAATGACCATTGAATTCCACCAAAAGAAGAAAAATGTTATTAATAAATGAAAAATTTTATTGTAAACTTTTATGAAAACTTTTATTGCATTTAAAATAAATTTCCCAGTAGCTTTCCTAGGCCTGCATGACCCCTGCATGACCTGGTGCTTGTCTAACTATTTCATTACACTTTAGTTATATTGACCCTACTTTAGTGCCTGGGACACACCATATGCTTTTATACCTCAGACTCGTTGTTCATTAAGTTTCCTCTCCTTGGAAGACCACTTCTCCTCCTTCTGGGCTTGCTTAATTGTTACTTCTTAGTGATGTGATCCCTGTTCATACTTCCTAAAAGGTCCTCCTCTCTTATTCTGTATCACAGACCTGACTTTGATATTTGTTCACACTTACAACAATTTGCACTTGTTTTATTTGCCTGTTCACATACCATTTATTCCCTGCTAGTGGGTGAATTCCATTAAGGAAGGTGGTATCTGTTCCTTTCATTGCTGTGTCTGCAGCCTCTAGCATGTAGTGAGCATAACAACATTTGTAGGGTGAGTGAAGGAATGAAGGAATTTTAGGCAGAGAATTTCACAAGGTCCCTGAACTTAGGATACTCTTCTTTTAAAATCAAAATGAAATGATATTTTTGAAAGGGATAAACAGGTATGAGGCAGTTTTTGCAAAATCATCTTTCTGCCTTGCTACATTAAAAAAAAAGATCTCATCCACAAGGCTTAGAAAACAGTTTACATAGAGTACCATATTTTATTCAATTATTAAACATATATGGATTGTTGTTCAATATCTGTATAATATTCAGGATATATGTATCATTGTTATTATATAATTACAGCTACATAAGTGTTGTAGGTCTAGTATTTTCAGTTCTTGGTATGTCCCATACACACCACACTTTTTTTTACAAAAAGAGAATATGTATATACATACACATATATATTATACATATATTTTAACATATATATTATGTATATATTAACATATATATTATATACATATATACTCTTTAGGAAAAAAGTAAAAATGAATACAAATATGATATGACCTTAAATGAGTCACTTGTAAAGGAAAGAGAAATCAAAATTTAAAAATAAATTATGTTTTGCCCTTTAAGATTTTAAAATATCTATTAACAGCAGCTGAGTTTCGTCATGTAAGAACTATTTTCCTTGGAGAAACTGAATAACAAAAGGATTGCTTAAGGTCACACCATGAGTCAGTGACTTTGATCGGAATGAAAACCCAGAGAGCTGACTCACTGCATTCTAGGTGGTGAGCTCTCAGCCACGGTCCTCAACTGCCATGCTCCTCAAGTCAGTCTGAGGTCAGCCACTGGTTCAAAGAAATCACAACTGTCTTCAATCATGGCAGATGGAATTCTATAGATATTGACATGTGTCCTGTGGTAGTTCTATTTTTCTTAGAAGAAAAGATTATAAATAAGTCATTTGAAGTGTACTAAAACAGTAGGAAAGAGAAATAATCTTGAAAGTCTTTATTTACATTATACAGACTGTATAAAAACCCCAAAGCCCTCTAAAATAGCTGGCATAACCCCAGATTTTACCAAGAACAAAATTCTCAGTTTCTCAAAGCTAAGAACCCAAGGGACATCAACATTTTTCTACTATGTTATAAATATTTTCAATTATAAATAAAGTGAGTTAATTATTGAAATGGCTGGTACTTTTGTATAACAAGGTCAGTTGTATTTGTTCATTCAGCTGGTTATTCATTCAATACTCATTTACTTAGTGTATTAGGCATCATGTTCGGTGGCAGACACAATCCTTGCTCTCATGGAGCTTATCTTCTATTTTCATAAATAGATTAAACCATGCTTGGCCCTGAGATGAGCTTAAAAGACTAGACCTATTTTTTTTTCCGTTAAACTATTTACTGAAAAATAATGCTAATATTACTCAAACTTTTTCTATAAAATATACAATATGTGCAGATATTTGTTAGTGCTAAATTTAAAAAGAAGCAGAAATTATTTTAAAACATATGAACTGCTTGCTATACGCACTGAAAAAGAGCTGATTGTGGGTAATAAAATATGTGGTTTGTTACTGGTCAGAAATGATAAGCTATGATACATTCATAAGGATGTGGATATTACACATCTTTTGAAAATCAGACTGTGTATACTGCCATAACAGAACTGATCTGGACTGAAATATTCAGATGATTATTTTCACAATGGCCCTAGTACACAGTTAAATGCTGTAATAGATATTCAGAATCCAATTTACTCATAATCATGTACAAGTGACTTTAAGTACAATTTAAAAATATTCATAACTTCCAAGTGGAAACCTGATAATTAGGGAATTGTAATCCTTCTATGATTGAGAAAATATGTGTATATTTTCATGATAAATTACAATTCAAGATTTGATATTGATTTAGAAAGGATGCCATATTTTCCTCACTAATATGCTTATGAGATTTTTTTTTTAAGGCTAAATATCCCCAAATGGAATACGATGTGTTGAAATGCCCCATTTAGGATTCCAAGGCAAGCAAAATTTCTGTGACTAATGGATGCTGTATAAAGATATTGTATGTGGGTTTCCACATATGTGGAGAGAACAGAGCCCAGAAGCCCTGACTCACAGTTCCTAGCTTTTAACCACCACCTTACATTTCTCTGATTCCTATTGTGAGGAAATAACACAGGAATAAAAACTGGGAGGAATGAAGTCCTCAAATTTCAAGAAAACAGTTCTGTAAAGAGGTAACATGGGGAGAGCTTTGCAGTTAGGAAAAAAACATTGTTAAAAATCCCAAGCCCAGGGCTTCCCTGGTGGTGCAGTAGTTGAGAGTCCACCTGCCGATGCAGGGGACACGGGTTCGTGCCCCAGTCCGGGAAGATCCCACATGCCGCAGAGCAGCTGGGCCCGTGAGCCATGGCCGCTGGGCCTGCGTGTCCGGAGCCTGTGCTCTGCAATGGGAGAGTCCACAACAGTGAGAGGCCCGCGTACCACAAAAAAAAAATCCCAAGCCCACGTATTATTCCTCTTTAGATTTTCGTTTTCTCATCACGAGGTAGGAATAATAATGCTGAGCCCTTAGAGGAGATCCTGATGCTAACTGCCATTGATGATGATGATGTTGGTGATGATGAGGATGATGACAATTGTTGATGGTGCTGAGGATATCTAACATTTATTTCGTGCTTGTCCTGTGGTAGACTAGGGTTAGGAGTAGATGTGGGGGTGCTCTGTATGCTGTGTGGAGTCCGGGGGAATGGAAAGAACATGAGCTTTGAGGATGCTGGAGGGAGCAAGGTCCGAGAAGTGACGCTGGGAATACTATATGCCCTTGGGTGAGTTACTTTATGTCTCTGACTCTCAGATCTTTTACCTATAAAATGGGACTAATAATCATACCTTATTCTTAAAATTGTTGTGAGGGTCAAGTAAAAAAAATGTATGCGACATACCCTCCTCAGTGCCTGGCATATATGGGGACTCTTCCTGCCTCCTTAATAAGACACTTGAACACATGTAGCTACTTCTCCCTCCATGAAGGGAAATCATTAAGCTTAACGCTGACTTGGTTTTCTTCATGTGTGGGGAGAATCACTCAGTCCTCCAAAATAAAAAGGACAGGGGTGTTATGGGCTGAATTGCGTTCCCCCCCAAATTCCTATGTTGAAGTCCTAACCCCCAGGACCTCAGAATGTGACTGTATTTGGAGACAATGATTAAATTAAAATGAGGTCACATGAGTGGGTCCTAATTCACTCAGACTGGTGTCTTTATAAGAACAGGAAATTGGACACACAAAGAGGGGCATGGGGAGTGCATGCCCATAGAGCAAAGACCATGTGAGGACGCAGAGAGAAGGTGGACAACTGGAAGCCACCTTTGCATCTGGTCTTTGGTTTTAGACTTCTAGCCTCCAAAACCATGAGAAAATACATTTCTGTTGTTCAAGCCATCCAGTCTGTGATATTTGTTATAGCAACCCTAGGAAACTAATGCAAGGGGGGGGTGCTTATGTGGCATCCCTTTAAAAAGGAGGTGAGGTGCCAGCTTTCCAGGCAGTCCCTGTAGCTGACTCAGCTATGCCACCAGTATAGTGTCTGGGGCATAGGGTTTCAGGCATTCACTGTCTAAACTTCATGCAAGAACTCTGAGGCTTGCTTTTCTTTTGCCCAGAAGATGGTATTGTTAAAGTGAACATTTGTGTGATCCATTTTTGCAGATGCCAGTGGTTTAGAAAATACACAAGTGAAACCGAACATAGAATGTGCTACCAAGGAAAAATGGATAAATATTATTACTGATGAACAAATGGGTGGGAATGCAAGGAATGTGAGAGGTACACATCCCTCCATGCAGCACAGAGTATCTCTCACATGACACTGTATGTGGCCTTATATTAAGGTTGTGTTGAAAAAGTTTATATTTTATTAACTTTTAAGAAGAAATGTATCCTAACTTCTACTGACATTAGAAATTGTCAGATCATTATATATTTTAAAAAACTGGACATTTTAATAAAAGATCTTAGGCACTTGAGCTTTCACAAGATGCAATACCAAACCGGGCAGCCAACTTCAAAACAAAGACTAGTGGTGGAAAAAACATGTGGCGGGGGGTGCGGAACAACTTAGATTATGAAAACTAGGATTGTTTAGAATGTGGAAAGGCGGCCAGTGGAAAAGTCTCTAAAGTAGCAGCAGGAAAACACACACACACACAATGTTATTAAAGAAGACATTGAGGGTACTGTAGAAATTCTTAATCATTACTTTTTTTTGCCTAATATTTAGCAGACCTAATAATATTACTCAGAGCATAACTATAATTTAGAGAAGATAAAGATAGCTCTCCCCCCCATCAATTACTGCTGCTTCATCATCTTCGTCCCCATTTGCACATGCTGTCTCCTCTACCAGGAATGTCCTCCTTGTCTTTGCTTCCTAGGAAATTTCCCATTTCAAGAGCCAGATCACTGTCACATTGTTTTCTAACTCTCCCAGACAGTTTGGTCATTCTCCAAACCTTATCCTCTATCCCTTTTTGTTAGCACGACACTGCACACACCTTGCTTATGATCCTTAGCATGATGTGTCATGATTGTATGTGTTAATGCATCTATCCCCCCCACCCCAGCAGATCCGAGACACTTGGAAGGTAAGGACTCAGTGCCTTCCTCTGTGCCTGCCATACTATAGACACTCAATAAAGTTTGAAAAAAGAATTTAAAAAAATACATTAGATATATAGATTTCAAATGTAACAAATATACATATTTGTTACATAAACATCAATATATTCTCACTGGAAAAATTCAAATTATGCAGAACAAAAGTGAGCAAATGGGGGGCTCATTACTCTGTAAACCTACTGAAGATATAATATTCTTTTCCTACTTGGGAGTTTATAAGTAGATATTTTCATGACACTAGCTCATGTTTACTGGTAAACAGCTGCACAGTATTCCATAACTTGGATTTGCCTAATTTAAATAACCAAGTACCCATTCATGGCTATTTAAGTTCTTACCTCTTTTTTGTTTATTTATTTGCTTGGTTGGTTTTGCTATCACAGCTGAAGAAACAATGATCATTGTTGTACCTACATCTTTGAGCACATGTACCTGTTACTTTTAAAAACAGTGTACCAGAAACGGAATTGCTTCAATAAAGGAGATTGACACTTAAAATATAAGTAGATACTGACAATTTGCTTTCCAAAGAGGTTTCACCCAGTTTAGACTGTCTTCGACAGTTTCAGAATGTTCTTTTCAACAAATTCTAAACAATAATTCATGTTTTTAACACTTGAGTTGTGCTATTCTGATAGAAAATAGTATGTCATTAAAAACTTTTATTTTCCTGATAACTAGTGAGAGTGGCTCTAATTTCAAATGTCTACTAAGCATTTGGAATTATCTTTTTATCTTTTTTGCCCATTTAAAAAACTGGGGTTACTTGCAGATTTCATATTTATTTATAAAAACTCCTTATATAGTTTGACATTAATGTTTAGTTGTTAAGTAAGTCATACACATTTTTTCCCAACTGTTACTTGAGTTTTAACATTTGTATGGTGTTATTGTCTTCTTGAAGTACTTTGTTTAAATATATTTTTTAAAATGTGGCCAGATGTGTTAGTTTATTCCTTATGTTTTCCGGAATGTTTAAAATCTTGGTTAGGAAGCCTTTCAATACTTCAAATTATAAAAAAATTCTTCTATATTTTATTTATTTTATGGCTTACTTTTTTATGTTTAGCTTTTTTATTTCATTTGGAGTTTATTTTTACATACTATGTGATATGTAGAGGTCCAATTTAATGGTTTTCTAAATGAATAAACCATTGTCACAAACTATTTATCACATAGACCACATCTTTCTCCTACTGATTTGAAATACAACCATTATCATAAGTATGTGCATATGTAGGCAAATTTCTGTACTCTATTCCATTCTATTCATCTCTTTCTCTAGATTTGCACCAAATAAAATAAAGAAAATTAACATCATAGAATCCTTTGGAATATGGTAAGGCAAGTTCTCTTTAATTCATTTAAAAAATGTCTTTGCTATTAAAGATTTTTCTTTTCCATGTAAAGTTTAGAATTATCCTGTCAAGTTTTATTTTAAAATATCAAAGTGGGATATTAATTAGAATCCAGGAATTAGAAATTAACTTGAGGAGAATTGAGTTATTGATGAACCTGAGTTTTCCCATCCAGAAACATTACATAATGGTTGGCTCTAATTATGTGATTCGGGCAAGTCACTTCACTTCTCTATGCTTTAGTTTCCTCATTTATAAAATGGGGATTTTAAGAGTACTGATCTCAAAGAGTTGTTATGAGGTTGAAATGAGATAATACAATGAAAGATTGCAGACTACTACCTAATATTTAATAAGTGCTAGTAAGTAATATTACTATCACTATTGTAATTGTTATGTACTCCATGTTTTTCAGTTAAATTTTGTAATTTTCTTCATTTAAACCTTATACATTACTTGTTGGATTTAAGCGTAGGTATTTTATATTTTCTAATTGATATTGTGGTTGTATACATTATTGATTTTGCTTATTGATATTATAACTGGGAATGTTAACTTGTGTTACTGTTGAAAGTTTTCCAGATAATTTTCTTAGATTTTTCAAAGAAAACAATTAACTGCCTGCAAATACTGACTTCTTAAGACTTATGCTTCAGATTTTACTTGTCTCATTGAATTAGCAAGACTAAATTTTGGCAGTGGTCACAGACTCAAATGTCTATCGAGGCCAATTAACATAAATGAGGGAAGTAGGAACTGAGTCAAAAGGAGAAATTGGTGGGAAGTGTAGTAAACTGGGGAATGCATTCCCTGTCTAAAGGCATTAAAAATACAGTGAAGGGACCAATATGTTTGGTCTGAGGAATGCTATTTTTTGGCTCCTTATTCACCTGGTGATCACACTATATTAGCAGTTCTCAAAGTGTGGTCTGGTGCTTTTGGGAGTTCTCAACACCCTTTCAAGGTCGAAGTATTTTTATAATAATACTAAGACATTATTTGCTATTTTACTGTGTTGACATTTACACTGATGGCGTAAAAGCACTGGTGAGTAAAACTGTTGGCTCTTTAGCTGGTACAAATCAAGGCAGTGTCTTGAAACTGTCCTAGGAGTCATCGCATTTTTCATTGCTATGAGCTCACAGTGGGAAAAACAAACAAACAAACAAAAAGCCAGTTTTACTTAAGAATATTCTTGATGAATTCTAGACTTTAGTAAATCTCAACACTTGAGTACACACACCTCTTAATATTTTCTGTGAAGAAATAGAAATATGCACAAAGCATTTTTGTTGCCTACTGAAGAAGAACTATGCTGGTCTTGAGGAAAAGCACTTATGCAGTTGATTTCTGAGCTGAATGAACTAGCTTATTTTTTCATGGAACACCATTTTACTTGAAATAGGGCTAATTAATAGACAAACTGGTTTGTGGGACTTGGGTATTTGAAAAAATGTTCTTAAAAATGTTCAAGGAGAATAACTGACAGTATTTGCTATCAATGATAAAATTCAGGCTTCTAAACAAAAATTAGAATTTTGGAAAACTCCTAACCAATGCTAGGAGTTTCCCAATACTAACAGACTTTTCTGATGTTATCAGTGGTGATATTAATCAGTTATTTTTTGATATTATGTTATAAAATGTGTCAACATTTAGAAGATCTGTATTACTCAGTGCTCAATATTTTCCATAAGACTAATGCACAAGTTTAGAAAACCATGCATGGGTTAAATGTCCATTCAAAATGCAAGATAGGCTCCCATGAGGCTATTGGCTGACTTTTTAACAGAAACTCTATAGGGCATAAGGGAGTGGTACAATATATTCAAAATGATGAGAGGGAAAAACCTACAACCAAGACTACTCTACCTGGCAAGGTAGAGGTCAAAAGTTTTAGACAAGCGAAAGCTAAAAAAGTTCAGTATCACCAAACTGGCTTTACAAGAAATGTTGAAGAGATTTCTCTAAACAAAAAAGAAAAGACCACAACTAGAAACATGAAAATTATGAAAAGATGCACCCCAATGTTCATAGCAGCATTATTTACAATAGCCAAGATTTGGAAGCAACCTAAGTGTCCATCAAGAGATGAATGGACAAAGAAGATGCGTCTTATATATAGACAATGGAATATTGGTCATAAAAAAGAATGATTTTTCTTCCACTTGCAACAACATGGATGGACCTAGAGGGTATTATGCATACTGAAGTAAGTCAGACAGAGAAAAGACAAATACAGTATGATATCACTTACATGTGGGATCTAAAAACTAAAACAAATGAATATAACAAAATAGAAACAGACTCACAGATATAGAGAACAAACTAGTGGTTACTGGTAAGAAGAGGGAAAAGGGGAGGGGCAAGAAAGAGGTAGAGAATTAAGACTCACAAACTACTATATATAAAATAAATAAGCTACAAGGAAACATTGTACAGCACAGGGAATATAGTCAATATTTTATACTACTTTAAATGGAGTATAATCTATAAAAATATTGAATCACTATGTTATACACCTAAAACTAACATAATATTGGGCTTCCCTGGTGGTGCTGTGGATAAGAATCTGCTTGCCAATATAGGGGACACAGGTTTGGTCCCTGGTCCAGGAAGATCCCACATGTCGCAGAGCAACTAAGCCCGTGTGCCACAACTACTGAAGGTCACGTGCCTAGAGCCCACGCACCACAACGAAGAGTAGCCCCTGCTCACCACAACTAGAGAAAGCGCGCGCACAGCAACGAAGACCTAACGCAGCCCAAAATAAATAAATTTTTTAAAAAACTAATATAATATTGTCAATCAACTATACTTCAATAAAATAAAATAAATTACAAAAGGAAATTTTTCATTGGCAAAGGCAAATATATAGTAAAACTAGTAAATCAGCCATGTATAAAGCTAGTAGGAAGGTTAAAAGACAAAAGCAGTAAAATCCAATCATTATATCTGCAATAAGCAGTTAAAGGGTACACAAAACAAAAAAGATGTAAAATACGATTTCAGAAACAGTGATCATGGTGGGGGGAGTAAAAATGCAGGATTTTTAACATGTGTTTGAACTTAAGAGATAAGTAACTTAAAATAATCACACATATATATAGATTGGTATGTACAGTGTGGGGAATGTAGCGTACAAGTACATAATATCTTTGGCAATGTATTGTAACTAGATTTATTGTCATGATCCTTTTGAAATGTATAGAAATACCAAATTATTATGTTGCATAACAGAAATTAACATGGTGCTGTAGGTCAGTTATACTTCAGAAAAAAACAAACAAATTCATAAAAAGATCAGAAGTTTTGTTACCAGAGGTAGGGGGTGGGGTGGGGGGAGAGAGAATTGGATGGAGGTCGTAAAAAGGTGCAAACTCCCAGTTATAGGATAAATTAAGTGCTAGGAATGTAATGTACAACATGATAAATTAACACCGCTGTATGTTGGAAAGTTAAGAGAATTTTAAAAATTGCAAGATAGACGAATAGATTATAAAGTGACAGCGTGTGGAAAATTCATGATATGGTTTCAGAATCCCTATTGTAATAATCTTAAGAAACTACAGCTTACTGAGTTTTGATATAGTATCAAAGAAGAATATTTACAGTTATCCAAAAAGTCTACTCTTCTGTTTCCAACTACATCTGTGTGAGGTTGGATATTCTTTGTTTACTTCAACCAAAGCAGTATATTGTAACAGAATGAATGCAGAAAGTAACATGATATACCAGCTCCCTTATATTAAGCCAGACTGTAGAAAATGTTTTAAAATAAAAAATTTCAATGGCAATCTTTCCACTAATTTTTTCTTTGAAAAATACTGTTATTTTTCATTAAAATGTTATTTATATTAGCTGCAAATTATATATTAGCTGTAAAATCACCCAGGTGACAGGTTTATTGTTACTTTCAATGTATTAATGAGTAAATACTTTTAAAACTTCTAGTTTTTTCTGTAAAGACCCATCTTTCCCATATGACTTAGTAAGACTCACTGTAACTGTTTCTCCTGATTCCTATAAGACTTGAGATGACTCCCTTGTTTCCCTGTAACCATGTCAAATACAGACCCTCTAAATTCCCATTCTTTGTCTCCTACCTAATTAACTGAGCTTCCTCTTCACTCCCACAAATCTCCAAACTAGTTAGATGCAGGTAAACATTTCTTATCAACTGACTGACTGAGATTCCTCTGATGACAAAACGAATCCCACTGTAAAATCTTCCCTCCTATAACTTGTCTATTTCTTTCCATAAAGGTTTAGGCAAAACAACCTGCCAAGACACTCTGATCTTTGGACCTAGAGTGTTTTTCCTATTATAATAATAGCTAAATAAAGTCGTTCCTCCTCACTTGTTCGTTGATTGTTGTTGTTGTTCTTTTGCCTTTGACATAGCTTTCAAAATAGTTTGATGCCTACAAAAATAAGAAACTCTGGACTGACCTTTATTTTTAAAATTACAAAGCATGGTTTATAATGCAAAATTCATCAGTTAAAATTTCAACCTCAGGAAAATGAAGTTGTATTTCCATTTGTACCTACAACTTTTCTATGATTTCATTCAGGAGAAGGAAAGAACCAGATGAATCAGGCAGGAGTTATCTGGCAATAGAAAAGAAAGGGCTTCCTATGCAGGCCACACAACCGGATGAAAGGTCACAACACATATAGTGCAATTTGTAGAGCAGAGAGCAGCCCTCCAATCTTAAAATATCTCTCCTGTATGCTTGGACATCTGTATGTGTGTGTGTGTGTTGGATGGAGGGAACACAAAAGTGACATCTAAGTGAGTTGTACATCAAGAAGCAAATAACATGAAGCATTGATTTAACCCTTTACATTGACACCAGCTAATGCTTTAGCTGGAATTAGTTAACGTGCTAAAAAGTAAGATCACAGCATGGTTATCACAAACAGGGCATTGTGCAGGAAGAAAGGAAGGAAGTACATGGAAGCTGACTGCGACATTGAAAGAGTCCTGTTGTCTTCTCTGTAGTTCTGCCTACTGCCTATCCTTGGTTTCAATATGTTGGTCTTTGACTCCATTCACTGACTCAGGAAATCAGGAAGTTCCATAGAGGCCAGGAGTCAAGTGTGTTTTATGGCCCATTAGTCCCTGCCCTGCTGCTGGAAACAGGCTCTTTCAGGCCATGTATGTGCTGGCGTAGGTGTCCTGGCCAAGAGGTAACAAATGGCGGTGCTGAAACTTACTAAGGAAACATGCTCTCCCCTATTACTTGAACCTGTAATACCTGTCACTGGAACAATGTATTTTTAATAGTAATAAGTATAAAAACAAAGGGAAAGGCAAGTAGATAAAAGTTCTCTCATGAGTCTCCTGTTCCTAATATACTTCTAACTTCCTGTGAAGAAATATATGTATTTTTTGTTACCATTAAATGAAAAACACTACAAACACAGACTTTTGGAAGCAGGTATATTTGTTACACTTTGGCAATGTAATGCAGTCTGAAGACTACTAAGGAGAATTTTACTAACTACATCCTGTATTGTTACAGAGAACTCAGAGTTGAGGGGAAAAAAATACCATTACTGAATATTTTTAAAGTCAAGGTATTTAACTATTAACCCTGAAATATTTTTGATTGGTTTATATAATGCAACCAACTTACAATAACTCACTGTAAATTGGGCTATAAATTTACTGACTGATATAAAGTTGAAGTAAATCTTCACTTAAGTTTTCCTACATTGAAATATTAAATGCCCTTTTGTAGTATTGATAGAAACAAAAGATATTTTGGAAATAATACCTTTGGAATTATATGCCATCATTCCACTAAAAATTGTAAATGATTTTATCTTTTGGGAATTTAATTATTCTCATAACATTCCCAAGGGGCAATTAAATACAGTAGGATATTTTAAATTATTTGTTTTCTTTTCTTAGATATCACTAAGCTTAATTTGAGAACTGAACTCAAATAAAATCATATTATATCTAAATTTATAGAAAGTTTCTTTTCTGAACATGACTCAATATAAAAAATAAAATTTGAGATTAAAATTTTCCTCCATAATTTGAAAGATATAGAAAATTTAGGAAAATTATCAATATTTGGCAAATTTCAAGATGTACTAAATTTCCCAGAATTTTTGATATTAAAATTCTAGAATATTAAAGTAGTCTACTATTGGAGGGTACATCTATTATGTGCTTTTTTTTAGTGAGTCAGAAAGAAAACATCTAATTGTTTTAGACACTCTCATACTATATAAAAATGAAAGATTCTCTAGAGAGTGAAATCTCACAGTAACTTATTCTTTACTACTATTCTATAGCAATTTTTTCTGAAAAGAAGACTATTTCTGAAGTAAGCATTCACTTCATAAGAGAAAAAATCAAAAGCCTCTGAATTTAGGAAAGTACATTTAGCCAATGTGATAATTCTCTGTCATGCAGCTCTTGGAGGCCACTCAGCAAACTTGCCGTGACAACATGAAAGGAGCTTTCCAGAGTTCTGTTGTGAATCAATCCTCAGCAGTCCAGAACACACCAGAAAGGATGCAGTGACTATGAAATCATTTCCATGTTTTCATCAATAATATCAGTAACTGTAAAAGCTTGAGATGTATTATGTAAAACATCAGAAAAGTCTAGACAGAAAAGCACCAATCATCCGTTCTACCTGCTGTAAGCACCAATCATCCATTCTACTGCTGTCTCACAGAGACAACAGGCTGTCCTGTGAGAAGAACATTTGTCATGAGTCCAAGGATTTCTGTTCAAGTCTCAGCGAGGCTATTAACTCACTGCATGACTCTGGGGGAGACTCCTGTCTCCCTAGGTTTTCTCGCATGCCTCACCCAGGAGATAAAGAGATTGGACAAGAAGACCCAGGAAATTTCTTCTGGCGAACTTATTATGTTCCAGTTGTAATTATTTAAGGAAAAGTTTTTTTTTAACTATCATGAATGTATATGTTTATAAAAGCAAAAAAAAAACAAAACCGCTAACCACTAATGGTTAGAAAATAAAATTCTGAAAAAAATGATTTATTGTTATTCGTGAGACAAAATATATGCCCCACATAGAAAATGCATTAAAAAAAATAAAACTGGCTAATTCAGTTTCTCTTCCATCCTCTCTCTCCAGTAATCCTTCTTCAGTTTTTACCAGGAATGTACGGTATGACCAAAGTTAACAAAAGCAGTTCTCCGCGCATGGATAATTCCTAGCCAGTGATCAAGGGCGAAAAGCAATGACCATGTAGTAAAGGGTCAGAGCTGTGTGTCAGGGGATGGTTCACACTCCCACTGAGAACAAAGCAAAGCTCTTGGATCCTGTGACCCTAAGTCTGTTTCTTTGTAAAGTTCAAGAAAGACTCAGTGAAGTGCTAAATAACAAACTTATCCACGGGTGCCTGAGAATGGATTTACTTTACAGGAAATTAAATCCAAGCTATTGAGGGCTTGACTTCATCCTCATTTTTTAAAAATCAGTTTCCTACCACATAACCCAAGGCTTATTTTCATTACACCACCCACTTGATTTGTGCTCATAGAAGACTGATTTTCTTAAGCCATTGAAACATTAGGTGGAAAAAAAAAAAGGATGAATATCATGAACACATAAAGTTTTGTTTTTTCTTTGACATAGATTTGTTCTGAAGAACAAAACAAAACTAATAACATCACAGAAACAGCAAAAACAAACCTGAGTTCCCGAGACAGAGAAGAACTAAAATATAGCAGCACAGTTGAAGCTACTATATGGTAGAAGATCTCCCTTAGTTTAATGTGAAGTTTAATAATAATATGGACATAGATTCAGCACACTTTTACTACGAAAAGTAGGAGTTGTCCAGCTTGTACCTTTTATCTCAGAACTAGGAAGGTAAAGCCAATAAAGATGATAGAACAAAAAACTCTACATAATTTTACATCATAATTTACAAGTTGGCTTGGAAACGTTTATTCTTGTTAAAAGAGGTACCTGGCTAGAATTTCCCAACTCTTTTGGGCAAGAATTGTTAAAAAGAAGGAGGAAGAGGGCTTCCCTGGTGGCGCAGTGGTTGAGAGTCCGCCTGCCGATGCAGGGTATACAGGTTTGTGCCCCGGTCCGGGAAGATCCCACATGCCGCGGAGCGGCTAGGCCCATGAGCCATGGCCGCTGAGCCTGCGCATCCGGAGCCTGTGCTCTGCAACGGGAGAGGCCACAACAGTGAGAAGCCCGCATACCGCAAAAAAAAAAAAAAAAAAAAAAAGAGGAGGAAGAAAGGGAGGAGGAAAGGGATTGTGAAAATGGCTTCTTCTATCAATATGTTTAAGGAGAAGTCCAGCTATTTTTATAGAAATGAAAAGCAAATAAGCAACATGTAGTCTAAGTTCAATTATGCCTTAATTAAAAATTCAATAACTTTTTTCTTTGATTTTTGCAAAGGCAAGCCAGCAGTGAAAACTATGGCAGCTCAAATCTGAGCCCAATGCTCTTTCCACTAAAGTTTACAATATATTTTCTTTTCCTATTTCCCCCCCCACTAGCTGCCATTAAAAAAGTAATTTTGCATTATGTCATTATATTACCTCTTGTAGAAAATTTCTCATTTTGGTTTTTACTCTACACATTATTATACCTACTTCTGTTACCATACTAGGCAAAACAACGTATTTGGAAAATAGCTCAGTTCTTTGATGAAAATGCTGATAGAAACCTGACAGGAAAAATGTGTACAGGAAGCCAATACTTTTAATGATTATAAAGGGCTTTATACTTCCCATCTGTCCCCAAAACTACCTTTTAAGGAAATAAAATATATTTGGGATAACTTGAGAAATACTCTGATTCAAGGAAAAATCAGGCATCATGTGTTTTCCATAAAACACAGCAGTTTAAGCTCTATTCCAAGAGGGTAGAAATATTTGTGAAAGAAAAATGTAATTACAAAAATCAAAAGAATTACACAACAGAATGATGGTTTTTTCCTGAAAGAGGAATATTTAAAAACTGAGGGAATTTTTCCTGTAGATTTCTCTGCAAATTTCCCAATTTCTAACAGTCATTTACTGATTGTTCCCAAGTGAATAACACAGTGTTATCTGGGTCTGAGGCCAGACAAGTTTGTTTATAAAGACACCAGAGCACTTCAAAATGCTTGATGCTTATCACATACATAGGCTCGGGCAGTAGGCAGTGGGATGAAGGGAGGTATTTTCTCATAAAACCTGTGAGAGTGATCTTAAAAGCATAGCTAAGATTTTTCAGATAAGGAAGAGGCATATGGTGTCTTTTTTTAAAGGGTTAGGGTGACCCTAATTTTGTAGGAGCCTTTTTTTTTTTTTTTCTGTATGAACGTGTGGGACTCACTTTGGAGTTTTGCATCTGTTAATAGAAATAAGCAAGGTGTACTTTAAAAGCTAAGGCTAACTGCTGGATGTCCCTCTATGTGTCTCTCACAGTCTAGCAACATTTCAGACTCTTGACCTATAATACCTCAGCTACTGGAATTCTGGCCTCAATTTTGTTCTGTTCTTCTCTGTCATCCCCATGTGGATGGAATAAATTAGGGGAATTAATAATAATTATGGAATTTTTAAGCACACTAATTAAATCTGCAATAATAGCAGAAGTTTGGATTTTTTTTCTTTTGGAAATAATCCCTTATTGTTGTTTTGACTTTTTTCTTCTACCGGAACTATTTACACTATCCTATTTTCCTGAAGGATTTGCAACTGGTAGCCAGTAGAAAAATAAAAGGAGTTTTCCGCCAAAAGGAATTTTAGAGATAATCTAACCAAAGCACCAGTTCCTAGAGTTGAAGAAACTGAAGTGTAAAAATTGAGGTGATGTTCTAATGCCACATGATAAATAGAGTCAGAGCAAGGACTTGAACTCACGTCTGATAATTCTTCATCTTATTCTTCCTGATATGCCATGCAAAATAGAAACATTCAGATATGTTAATTATCTTTAAAAGAAAATAGTCTCTTCTGTGGAAGAGTAAAGGATTTTATATTCTCTCACTTCTCTAATAGAAGTTTCTGTTTTCTTCTTTCTGAAATTTTGATTCTTACTAGACATAGTTTTGATTTATTCAAAGTATAAGTAAAAAATAATTGGGAAAATTTTGTCCCAATTTGTTATCATTTTGTCTTGAAAGGGTCACTGGTCACTCAGATAGAGCTTTAGCCAAAGAAGAAGATTTAAAGTGGAGATTGCACTCCAGAGATTGGTTCTTCAGCTTTCCAGATCCTAATAATTTTTTTGCCAGTATACTTTGAGGTGATGAATCAAGTCTTGTAAACTGACTCACAACAAACTTACTGGAAACTGATTTATAAAGTTAAGTGACTAACTTGTAATGAAAACTAAAACTACCAAGCAGACAGAATATTTATGTTTACTGAACAGCAAATAGAAGAGATGCCAAATTATAATGCAGAGGTTGCTCAGATGATTTAACCAGCATCCGGCAAATTAGACAATTTAGATTGATAAGATCGACCGTCTATTGATAACCTGATTTTTAACTCAAGCCTCCTCACTAATTTTAGTTTATATGATATAATAAGAAACTTAAAAAAATGTATTTTGCATGTATGTGTGATATTAATAGCATACACTTTTACGTATACAAAAGGAAAACGTGCATTTAACTAAGCACATTTCCTTAAATTTGTTACTCATTACAGTGGCTTTTTATTCTTTACATCTATGTAAAGAAAACATCTATTTTAAAGAAACATTTGGATATTTGTGGTAGTAATGCCTCAGATTCCTTATAGAAGATTACTTTGAGATGTGTTTTACCCACTCTTACAATGGTGCTGTAAATTTTGATTTAATGCTAGGTGATCAGGCTCTCTTAGGGAGTAATTCTTACCCTTTAGTAGCCTACTAAAATAGCCATGTACATTTAACTGGAATATGCACTCACTTTAAATGTTCTCTGTCCATCAAAAATCAGTCTTTCAAAATCCACCTAAAAAGTCTTTACCTCTTTCAGAAAACCCTACATGATGTATTCTGTCTGATTCTGATTATGCTGTTATCATTTCAGAACTAGTATGTTCATTTTAACTCTATGAATATGTATTTGTTGATTTAAAATGTGCTGTTTGTCCCTGTTATTTAATGACTGTGGTAGCCAGCATCAAAGATGGACCCAAGTATTCTCCCATCCTGCTATTCATAATCTTAGTTGTACCCTTCCACAGTGAATAGGGCTAAATCAGATAACTAATTGGATATTGTGGAAGTGACAGACAGTGACTTCTGAAGCTAGGTCACAAAAGACTTTGAAACTTCCCCCTTGGTACTTCCCTGGTGGTCCAGTGGTTAAAACTCCATGCTTCCACTGCAGGGGGCATGGGTTCAATTACTGGTCTGGGAACCAAGATCCTTCATGCCATGTGACACGGCCAAAAAAAGGAAGAAACTTTCCTCTTGCTCTCTTGAATCATGCTCTGTGGGAGAAACCAGCTGATGTTGTGAGGACACTCAAGAAGCCCTATGGAGAGGTTCCTGCAGTGAGGAGCTAAGGCTTTCTGCCAATATCCACGTGAGAGAAAGCCATCTTGGAAAGGATCTTCTAGCCCCAGTCAAACTTTCAGTTGACTGTAGCCCAGGATGACAACTTGACTACAACTCATGAGAGATCTTGAGCTGGAACCACCCACTTAAGCTGCTCTCATTTTCCTGCAGCAACTGTAAGATAATACATTTATATTATTTTAAGCTACTCAGTTGGGCAGTATTGTGCCATGCATAATAATAACTCTAACATAATGATCATTTGTGTTCTAACATTTAAGCTACTTAAAAGGATTCTAAAAGCAGCAAGAGAAAAAAATGATCTCATACAGGGGAACCCCCATAGGGCAACTGCCAACCAAGAATACTTTCCCCAGCAAAGTTATTCTTCAGCAATGAACGTGAGATAAAGACTTTCCCTAACAAACAAAAGCTGAAGGAGTTCATCACCACTAGACCTGCTTCATGAGAAAGGCTGAAATGAATTCTTCAAGCTAAAATGAAAGGATGCTAATTAGTAACATAAAAACATGTAAAATTAAAAAAATTTTCTTTCTCTTTTCATTCCTTTTTAGCTTACTTCTGGGTTATGAACTAATGGCTTCTACATGCAATGTATGACACAAAGATATTCATATATTATTATCCCTTGAAAATACCATACATTAAAAATAATCTTCACAAGAAAATTGTAAAAGCTATCAGAAATGAACCTCATTATTTTTTGAAGGCAAAAAACAATAGAAACAAAATCTATCAATTCTACTTGACAGTAGCTGAATTTCAAGAAGGACACAGATTCTGAACTAGTGTTTTAAACGAATTAAAATTTTGGATAAACTAAAAAAGAAAAAAAAATAAGCTATTTAAGGTCATAAAATTTGCTATTTATTTCCTCTTTTTTTTGCACAATCCTTTAGACATAGAAGTAGCAGAACTGATATACAAGGTTAAAGATAAACGTCATAGAGAAATGGTGACCTTGCCACTGTGATTTGGTGTCTAGCATTTTTCTCTGTAAATAAATGGATGATAGGGAATTCCCTGGCAGTCCAGTGGTTAGGACTCTTGTGTTTACACTGCCGAGGGTGTGGCTTCAATCCCCGGCAGGAGAACTAATATCTTGCAAGCTGCGCTATGTGACCAAGAAAAAAAAAAAATTGATGATAGGGATCATAGTTTACTCATCTTATCTCCAGTAATATGAACTAGATGAGCAGGTACCATAATCTAATCTTTTTTCCTATAAGTTCTTGATGGTAGAATAATTCCCTGGTAGCTAGTAAAATGTCCACTTTTTTCTTTGTCTCAATTTCCCAAATTAGGTAATAGTCTGTTGCAGTTCTAGTAAACAACGTCAAATTATTTTCAATCTCTCTCTCCCTTTTTCCCTTCTCCCCTCTCCCTCCTTTATCAAATAACTAGCTGAGGATGGAGCAGAGGAAGGTTTTTAAAATATCTTTAATATTGATAAGTAATAGTTTTAAGAGTTTAATACATGACCCCTCTTTCCACTTATTTAAAGTAGGCATAATCACTTTTTTTGAAAGAAAATTTAAGAGAATTGTCTCCGTTTTGATATTTGACTTCTCATTATAACTAATCAAGCTATAATATATCTGAGGGTGGGGTAACCAATGAGGAATTGAGGTGTAGAAATAAAAATCATGCTGATGGGAAAATAGGTGAGAGGATTTTAATTTATAATAATTGCTGGTTTATGGTGAACAGTGATAACCATTTTGCAAATATTAGGGCTGTTCTCATCCATATAAAAAGTTTTTATTATTCGGAAGATGTAGCAGTCAGTATTCTCCAAAGAAACAGAACAAGTAGACAACATATATATATGTATGTATATAAAGAGATTTATTTCAAGAAATTGGCTTTTGCTATTGTGGAGGCTAGCAAGTTCAAGATTTGTAAGACAGGCCTGCAGACTGGAAACATCAGGAGTTGATTCTGAAGTCTTTAGGTAGAATTTCTTCTTCTTCACAGAAACCTCAGTATTTGCTTTTAAGGCCTTTCAGCTGATTGGACAGGCCCACCCATATTAAGGAGAATAATCTCCTTTACTTAAAGGCAGTTGACTGTAAATGCTAACCATATCTACAAAATACCTTCATAGCAATACCTAGATTATTGTATTGATTGAATAACTGGGTACTATCACCTAGCCTAGATAGTATGAATTTAGAATTAACCATACAGTTCCCATTAATAGTAGGAATTATAAATTCCCCAAACACAATTATTATAATTTTAAAAATGCTTTAAGAACATTTAAAGTCAACTACATGTTGATTTTTGTTGTTGTGGAAGACTGAAATACTTTTTTCTATTAGGGAACTGGTTGAAATCTTAGCACTGTGGCTGAAAAGAGGTCCGTATCTTCAAAGATTTCCCACTGTTAACATTAAACTCCTTCTATTTCTCCAAATAAAATGAGCAAGGGCTTCTGGCACATAATCTGGAGCGAGAAGAAGAAAGCTGAAGCTTTTGCACTGTCCCCATTATACCCACAATTTTTCCTTTTTATCTGCTGCAGATTCTCCACTGGTGAAAATTTTTGGTTTAATTTTAATCAGAAACAGCTGTTTCAGGCAGATGCTCAGAGTTCAAAGACATTATGAACACAATTATAAAAACTTTCGTTTTCAGACAACAGGAGTAAACCAATCTAAGTGTAGCATGATAGGGATTCAAATTACATCCTTGTGTTTTATTCAAGAATCTACCTAGTATATGCTTCCTAGCAGATAAGGAAACAACTCTGTCACTTCTCAAGACCTAGAAAAGCCAGTGTCAGGTCCCTGGGGAGGCTGCCTTTTGTCATCTCTCCAGATATGCAAATTGTTTATCTCAGGGCAGAGGTGTTTTTCACTACCTCCAAACAAATGTTGCCTATCTTTACTGTAAGCAACGTTAACAACAAAAATCACCGACAGTTACTGACCCAATTACATCTTTCAAAGTAAAATTCTTGGCTACCTACTCTTCCAATAGGCTGCCAAAAGATACTAGAAAGAGTTTCTAACTTCTGCAAACATTTCCAAAGCCACTTAAATTCAACTGAGAATTCTAAGTACTTACTCTCCTGGGATGTGAACGCTTGTCACCTGCTGGGCTGATATGTTGTCACTTGCTTCTATCATATATTAGGACAGAATTGCATGATGGGTTAGGTATTTCTGAAAGGGTGAATCAATTCTAAAGTAAACACGAGTGGAAAGGCAATATTTTTGTATTAGATTCTCTGCTCAAATGTGAATAAATTTAGATATGCATGATAGTTTTGATAAGCCAAAAAACATTGGAACTTCTTTAATACTCTATTTTTTTTAATATTCAAAAACTCTGGATGGAAGAAAAAGCAAAGCAAAAATTCTGGATGGAAATGAGACTTTTTATTCTTCAAAAATTTATGTTAACAACCATTGAGAAAAGAATGAAAATGTCTGGGTTTTAGGTTTGGTGCTGTCACTGATTAATTGGAAGATCATAAGGAAGATATTTCACCTCTCAGGGCCTCAATGTCTTCCCCTACAAAATAGAGAAGTGTGTTAGGGAAGGTCATTAAGAAGATGTGACTGCCAGTTTGACCTGTGAGCTGGACCAGTTATTTGGAAGCTGCTCACTCCCTCCACTGTCCTTGCTTGCCTTCTTTGTACTAGAAGCTACACAAGGATATAGTAATGTGACAGTGAGAACATCTGGATTGTGTATGTGACTTAACCCAGTTAAAGCCTCTGTTTAAACTTTTAAAATTTGGTGAGTGGGAGCTAGATCTATTTATCTTGGGCTGCTCAATATGAGCGTTGTAAATTAAGCTCCCTTGCTTATTAAACTTGCCACCTACCAACCTAGAGTGGTCTACCTCTTTCTTTGGTCTCTCCCTGCTCTCCACATACAGGGTCAGTTTCAGGTGACACCTGGGAATCTCCCAAGGAAGTTGCCACCCAACAAAATAGGACTATAGTAACAGTTCCCAGACCTGTGTGATTCATGGGTCACTAAAATTAAAAACAAAGTGAAACTGAGCAGGACCCCGTGGGGCTCCCTGGTACAAATCCTTTTTGTGTCCTTTGTTTCTTGTTTGTAGAAAATAGGCTTCACTCAGCTTCCATGACCTTCCCTGAGTTTCAAAAAGTAGATTCAAACAGTTGCTAATCCAGGAAGAGAGAGGATGCAGAAAGAAGGGAGGAGCAGTCAAGAAACAATAGTGCAGGCTTGAGGCAGGGTCCTGGTTCCTCCTCAAGGAATATACACAACAATACCGTTGAGTTCTTCTGCAGAACTAAGGCCCCCACCCAAGTTGAGGATGGTAACTTCTGACTGAGCACAAGATTCTTGGAGCACCGCCCTGTTACCTCACCACCAACCAGTCAGAAGAAAGTCACACACCCTGCAGCCCTCATCCCAAATTTTGCTTCTAAAAACTTCTCCCTAAAAACCATCAGGGAGTTTGGGGTTTTTGAGCACAAGCCACCCATTCTCCTTGCTTGGTCCTGCAATAAACTTTTCTCTCCTTCAGACTCCTAAGGTTCAGTTTATTTGGCCTCACTGTTCATAGGGCACACAAACTTGTGTTCAGTAACAAAAGAAGTTTTGTTAAAACGAGTGATCTAGTTAAGTACAATGACGTTGGACTGCTGACTTTTTTCTTCTTTTTGCTAGATAAGAGCATTTTAAAAATACAAACTTCTACCATCTACCATCTTCATCATATTATTCAAGAAGGCTTTGAATACTAAGAAATGGGAACAACATAATCCCAGAATAATATCAGTTTTTTAAATGGAATAAACCTAGATTAAAGAAAAAATAACTACGCAGTCTTCATCTACTCATTTATCCATAGATTTGTGAAAACTTCACAGAAGCCCAGCACCTGCCCTCCAACAGTTTTGGAATCACTAGTGAAAATGTTACCTGAAAACTTGGTTTGCCTCTTTGTGGGTGTTGAGTCAAAAGACACAACAAAGCCAAAGATTGGGAAAAGGAAGAGTTTATTACTGCTTTGAGTAAGGAAGACACTGAGGATCTTTCCCAAAGCAGTGTCTCCCCAAAGAGCAAAACTGGGTGGTGGTGGGGAGGGTTTAAGCTAAGGGCACATGCATATTCATGAAGGGGCTTGAGCAGAGGGGAATTTAGCATAGAATTGGGGCACAGGTCAACAAAGTCTAAGCTTTAGTTGATTGAAGTCACTGAGGGTCAGAAAAGGTCAACATCATCAACACTTAGGTTCCAGTTGATGTAGTGGTTGATTGCCCAAGGTGGGTTTAATTCTGCGAAACAGCTCAAGAAAATGATTCAGGCTTATCTTTACCACTGAAACAGAACTGGGAGTCTTTACAACTGATTTATTGTCTTTGGTATTTTTCCTTCTCTTGCCTGATAACAGTTTGTTCTTTTGTTCCCCATAAGATCATTATTACTGAGACCTGTTCAAAGGCAAGTGCTGTGGCCAGGCTTAGATCACAAAATGACTTTGACCAGAATAACTTCTCTTAAGTCAAGAAAGCCATTCCTCATTCTCTTTCTCTAGGGAACCCCTAACCTATCTGCTTACAATTATTCTGCCAACCACATTTATCCAGATTTTTTAAAAATAAGGAGACCAAGTGAAATAATTTCCACAAAAAAGAAATAGAAGAGCCACACTTTGAACCCATATTTTCCTATTCAGAGACCGTCTTGCTTACTACTGGTCTTCCCCCAACTTCTATGGCTCTGTCTCTTCCCAAAATAATCTTTTCTCATCCATTCTCCTATTACTCTAACAAGCCGTAATGACACACATACACCTAACTTATAATTTTTAATGCATAGCTGGACCCAAACCAGAAAATCAAGGCTGTTACAATTAGGGTTCAAATAAGAAAAAAGCTTTGAACAGATCCTTAAAGTTTTTTCACCAAATATAATTTATGATTTGAATGCTCGGATTTTATGAAATTTTGTGTGTCTTCTTGGAGACATTTTTGCTTATATTCAGATTCTCATCCATATGAGAACACACTTTCTGTGAAACACTGAGTGATATGGTGTACATGATATAAATTTAGTGCCTACATTACCTATTTGATGGTCCATTGTTTTATGCATCTTCCACTTATCTAGCTGTATTATCTAGCTATATTGCACCATACTATTTCTTCCCTAAAGTGAAAAAGGGTGACCTTCTCAAAATGGTACCTCCATGTTTTGCTTATTCCTGTACAACAATTCTTTACTTATGGTATTCTCATACAAAAAATAATAACAATCACAATAACTGTAATGTGATTTATAATAAGAAATATATATTTGGTTGTCCCCATTTATGTTGCAGAGCTACTAAAACTCTTGGAATTTCTTAAGTGATGAGAGAAACAAAGGCATATTTTGTTATGTAAATGACATGACTTGGACCACACATAAGGATGGGGCCTAGTTGGTAGGGGAAACAACCATGTGATTGGAGGACTGGAACTTTTAGTCCCATCCCCCTGACCTCCAGGGAGCAGATAAGGACCGGAGGTTGAATTGAGAGCCAAAGGCCAATGGGTAATCAATCATGCCTATGTAATGAGGCCTCCAAAAGGGTGGGGCTCACAGAGCTTCTGGATTGGTGAACACATATAGATGTAAGGAGAGTAGAGTGCCCAAAGAGAGCATGGAAGCTCCATTTTCTTCTTCTATTTTCGCATACCTTATCCTATGCATCTCTTCCATCTGGCAGTCCCTATGTTATATTCTTTTGTAATAAACCAGTGATCTAGTTAAGTACGATGTTTCTCTGAGTTCTGTGAGTCACTCAAGCAAATTAATGTAACTGAAGGAGGGGTTGTTGGAACCTCAGATCTACAGCAGGTCAGTCAGAAGCACAGGTGATAATCTGGTCTTGATTGCCCTTTGAAGGAGGGGAGTGGTGGTCTTGTGGGATTGAATCCTTAACCTGTGGAATCTGACACAGTCTCCAGGGAGATAGTGTCAGAATTGAGTTGAATTCTAGGACACAAACTGGCGTCAGAGAATTGTTTTGTGGTGTACTGAAAAAACAAAAACAAACAAACACACATTGGAATTGTAGTCAAAACCATTAATAACTCAAAGTCAAACCATATGTCATAAATTAACCTTAGTTTAATAACTGCACAGGCGAGGTTCTCTTAAAAACAGATTCTTAATGAAAATTAGTCTGAGATGGTCCATTGGTGAGTTCTCTTCTTAACAGCACTTTGAAAAGTAAGAGAGGTAGGACTGGGCACAAAGAGAAGCTGAAGAACTGCAGTGCAATTGCAGCAGAGGCCTCAGCCAACCCTCAAAGAGCTCTGGAAGTGGGACTGCACTTCACAGATGTTCCAAATTGAGGCAGGAGGGCTAGGTCTTTGTACCCCTGTATCAACTAGTCACTGGATGCAGGCTTTCCTTGGAAAGAGGTATAATCTCACAAAGGCAACTCCTTTCAGCAGAGAGCAATCCCTGAGGGGACTCTGCTGAGAGCAGCAGCAGACTACACCATTAGCAACTGTGGGGATGAGAGCATTGACCCTTAATGGGGCATAGGTAGTGCACCAAGGCATTCACTGCAGTACCCTCCTGCAGTGCTTAGATCTGCTTTCTTTGTAAATAAGCTTTCTGCATCTTGGAACAGCTCTTTCCTGCTGTGTTGTAAGGCAGAGTCCTCAACATCACTTTTAAGTGCTTACCTTTAACAGGGAATAGTGGATTTCTTCAAGTACATTGACCCTGATGTCTCCATTGTAAGTTTCAGGGTCCTACTCCTTCCCAGTCAGGTCCCCCCAGGAGAGGGTTGAAAACTCCTCCTTCTCTACAACACCCTTATGTAAGGCCTGGGTCTGATCCTCAGCTTTTTGTGCTTTTGGCTACAGAAGTGAGTCTCTGTATATGCTGTCAAGGTCTCTGGCTTTCACATTTCACTTGAATTGGTAATTAATTGCTCACGACATTTTAATTACTTTCTTTAAGGTCTCAGTAGCTCTGGCAACAACCATCTGATTCCATATTCCTTATACTTATGACTTCTCCCGAACCTCTCGAACACCTGAGATATTTCCATTATCAGCGTATTTCCTTGCACTTATATCCCATCCCAATTGCATGGAGGCAGCATGCCAGAGTCTCTCTGAACTCCACCTATTATCAGTGATAGATCCTCATGGCTGCTGGATAAAGGTTGATTCAACTCCAAAATCCCATTTTAGGACTTATTCCTAAAGCCAACTCTCTTAGATGGATGTCCTAGGGAATAGGCTCTGATAGAAATTTAAGTACAGGAACAATACATCTAGAGGAATGAGGGAAGCAAGACTGGGAAGAGGGGTACTTAATATGTGATGCAGTTTATACAGAGGCTCTCAGACAATCTCTAGATGAGTCAAAAGTGTTTGTGCCTTTATACCCCAGTATCTAACAGTCACTGGATGTGAGCACCATCACTCTGGGTTAGGCAGCTCTCATGGATGGGGGGGAAAACCCTGGGGAGGGACTTACCTGTGAGCCATCAGTAGGCAATGATCCTAGCAGTTAAGAGATTGAGTACTTTGGTCTGAAATGAGAATCTACACTTACTGGCCCAATCACATCTTTTGAAGGAAATTCTTGTCTACCTGCCCTTTGTACAGGCTGCCAAAAGATATTAACATTTCTAACTTCTGCTACCACACTATCCATTACAAATAAATTTTGAATTATAGCCTAGAAATGCTTACATTTATTATTTTCTTCAGATTCAGTCATTTATTTCTCTTGCATTCAAAAAATATCTAAAACATAACTAATGAGTACTCATCAAGCACTGGGCTGGGTAATAAGATTACAGCAACATATGTGATAGACAAGTTCCTTCCCTTGTGGAAGTTACATTTTTGTGAGTAAGACAGGCAATAAACCATTTATTAGTTTAACTAATATTTGAATTAAGCATCTAATATTTTGATAAATCCTATTTTAAGACTAAGGAAATCACAGTAAGACAAAGAATGTCCCTGCTGTCAATTATCTAACATATCAGTGGGAGAGATGGAACATTTATAAGTCAACAAAGAAAAGAATAGTATTATTTCAGATAGTGACAGGTGCTATGGAGAAAATAACACACAGTAATGTGATGGAAAGTGACAGAGTGGAGGACGGTCAAGAAGGGCATGTCTAGCAGGTGGTATTTGAGATAAAACTTGAATGGTGAGAGCAAACCAGTCATGTCAAGGTCAGAGAGACACATGCTCAAGCACAGGCAACAAGTGAACGCTCTGATGAAACAGGAAGAAAGCCAACAGAAGTATCGCTGTGCAGCGTGAGGAGGGAAGGTAGATGGTGAAGTTAGAGAAGTGGGCAGGTCTTGCAGGCCATGGTAAGGAGTTTTGATCTTCTTCTAAGTGATGGGGAAAACATTGAAGGCTTTTAAATAAGTACATGAAGAATATGACTTCAGTTTTTAAAAAAGATTATTATGACTATTATTAAAAAAATTGAATATGTGGGGATAGATGTGGAAACAGGTCCTCCAATTAGAGGGTACTGTGGTAGTCTAAAGCAGTGATGTTGATAACTAGACAGCATAATGACAGCCAAGATGGAAACTAATGAACATTTACTGAGTGCATTTAGGAGATGGAAGTGACTAGCTGATAGATTAGGCACAGGCATGAGGGAAAGAGAGGAATAAAGGATAATTCCTTTTTCATTTGATCATATACTAGATGAATGAGATAAAAGTGGTAAGTGCTGTGAGAATAATGTGATAGGGAATAATGGGTGAGCATCTTTATATGGAGAGATTATGGTTGTGAAAGCCTCCTTGTGAAGGTAATGTGTGAGCAGAGATCTGAGGCATGAGAATGAGTTGGCCAGATGAAGATACGGGGTGAGGGTGTCAGTAGTGCTTTGGACTACTGACACCACGACAAAGGCTTGATATCAACAGGAGCCCATTATGGCTGGAGCAGAGTGAGGGAGGGGAAATACTGTGAGATATGGTTGGAGAGGGAACAAGAACCATAAAATAGCTACTCACAACTGTTTTTCCTAGACCTGTATTTAAATCAGCAAATTCATTGATTAGATAAAAAGCTATGCATGAGAACTGGAAGAAGACCAGTATGCCTGGGGGCAGGGTGAAGTTGTTATAACTCCCAGTATTTGGCAAAGCTGGTTTGTTTTACCACTTATTTCCTAGGGCCACTTTGAGATCTTTTCATCGTGCTTCAAAATTCCATATGACCGAGTAAATGAAAAATTCATTTGTGGCTTTTAGTTTTAAATTTAGAATTAATTTTTGGCAGGTTTACTAAGAATAATAATATAGAACACATGTAATGTACAAATGCTCTTTACTTTCAACATTTTTGTAAGACAATGCAAATATTATTATGCTCATTTTATCAATGAGTTAAATTGAGTCATGGAGCAGTTTAGTGGACTTGGCCCAAATGAATTCCCAACTGACGGAGGAGTTAGCATTAGAATTCAGGTCCCTTGTTTCTTAGCACAGAATCCTTTCTAACAGACCCCTTCTTCTCTGTAAATGATGAATCATCACAGAGAACAATGTTTAGCAGAATGCAATTTTGGAGTCTTGGTCTGAGCAAAACTACAGAAAGAAGCTGCAGAGAACAGTGTTCTCCACAGTAAAGAATACTTAAAGGTAAATAGGCAAGAAAGAAGCAAGCTGGGAAATAAAAAAACTGAAAGGGTACTATTGCTTATCACTTTCTTCTCCTGTTTCTAGTTTTTCCCTTTCCTGGAAAATGCCTATTTTTCTAAGATCAAGAACAACAAAAAATCTAACTGCTGGTCTCTCACACCTACTTTAGAACTGGGGATGTTGGCCCTTACATTACTTCTTTCTTTCTATACTCTTTCCATTTTAAACCCGTGGATTGACTGCATTTCTTTTTTTTTTTAATTTAGATTTTAAACACCTGGAGAACAGGGTATCATCTGTGCATTCTGTACAGAGTACAGTACATTGTGTGAATACATGGCAAATAGTTTCACAATGATTTAGTATAGTTTCTTTTTTTTTAAAAAAACCAAACAATTATAAAAGGACAGTGACTACTTATTGTTGGTTCATTAGCTGATAAATGCCTGTCCAAAGAATATAGGCTTCATAACTGAAGTTGATCTCAACGTGTTCAAGTCAGTACATGTGGGTTTGGAAATTCACATTGATCATAGACTGTGGCTACTCATCTACACGGGGCATCCTCAAAAGACATGTTTGAAAATGTTTTTCCTTTGAGGGATATACAATTTCGTATGCTGCATGTCTTATTTCCCCTCGTCCCCTCTCTGCTTCATGAGTGGTAAAATCACGCTGCATGTTTTGTTATCCCAAGATTATGAAAAATATGAATCTGTTAAGCTGAACATTGTTTATACACAAGTTTTATCAAAGAGAAATAACATTTTCCTTTCAGGCTGGGTTTTTTAGGGGGAGAGAATCTAAAGAACGATCAGATAACAATAAAGAAGGAATTAACTCTTTGCTCACATGTCTCTGTTACATTATATGAGCATTATAGTGTGTTTGTACCTTTTACCATTCCCTGCTTTGAAGACTGAAATGCTTTGCATAATTCATTTCTGTCAAATAACTATCTCAAAGTATACTTTATGAAAAGTAGAAATGAGTTTCAACACACAGCAGTGACACTGCAGGAAACAGTCTGGAACCTCACTAAGAATATTGTCAGAATATGAAGAGAGATTTGTTAGAGGCGTGACATAAAATGTAAAAATTGAATTTCTTGCACAAATTTAAAACCAAAACATCGTATAACCTCTCTGTGTTTTGGACCCAACATGTCTCTGTCTATTTGGATAAAAACTGTTGAATGCACATTTTTTTGGTGAGCTGTCAACAGCGAAGCATGAAAACAGATGTATTTCTGCTCTTTTCATTATTAGGGAAATAAAAGCAGCTGTGCTGGGCTTGTGTGTGAGGGAAGCTCTCAGTCAAGGCTTCACACTCTAGGAGTTGGGAAACCTGGCAGTGTAGACCAGGATTTACATCATGAACATCTTCAAACAAGGCCACTGAGGATAATTCTTGGTCACTGTTCAGGGCCTCACTCCTTTCTGCAGTTGTTATTGCCGTTTTTCTGGTACTGGAATTCTGTGTGGGAAGCTGTGGTAAAGTGAGGTAAAATTACTATGGCCTTAGTTTGCGTGAAACAGTAAGAAAGGCCATTTCAGAACCGGACTTTGTTAGAATCTGAGGCTCAATCATAAAAAAGAGTGAATGTAGCTAATCACAAACTAAGGCTAGTGCTTCGATAGAGATCTGCTAAGACCATCTGAACAAGGAGGACTAAATATGCCTTTTCTAGACACAATACACACAGTGGAATAAACCCAACATGTTTGGTGAAAGAAAAATAAATCCAAGTATAAAAACAGAGTCTTCTTTTATGCACTTGCAGACCTGACAGTAACCAGATGGTAAGTTTTTTTGCATTGAATTGATGGTTTTTGTGCAGAAGGGCTATTTTTGGTCCGGTTTGGGACATTTGTCACTGTAGTTTGTTTGTTTCAGGCTTTCTCTTCCTTCTGTAGCTTGGTGTTTGTGTTTGTGCATGTGTGAGTGTGTGTGTAGTGGAGTGTGTAGGCGTGGAGGGAGTACTTGTATATGTGGTGATGTACTTACCCTGCCTTATATAGGGCAGAAGTTATCCCTCGGCAAAGAGAACAAAGATAAAATGCGAGAATGATGAAATTGGATTTGTGTTGATCTGAAGTTTGAACTGATGTTATATTGTTGATCAGAGTAAGAGAAGATTAAAATAAAGACACTGATAAAAGAGAACAGTGACATACTTAACAAATTTTCGGAACTCTGCATTGATTGATAGTATCTTGTGGAATTTTCTTGAGGGGAGGGATAAGATCAAGAATGAACATCAGATAGGGCTTCCCTGGTGGCACAGTGGTTGAGAGACCACCTGCCGATGCAGGGGACACGGGTTCATGCCCCGGTCCGGGAAGATCCCACATGCCGTGGAGCGGCTGGGCCCGTAGGCCATGGCCAGCCTGTGCTCCACAGCGGGAGAGGCCACAACAGTGAGAGGCCTGCGTACCGCAAAAAAAAAAAAAAAGAATGAACATCACTTAAATGGGCTATGGATAATCAGACCAACCACTAAACTTAAGAAAGTGAAACTAGTGCTTTAAAACAAAGATGCTACACTTTCTTTAGGTATCTGTATGAGAGCAACTCAGCACTATAGCCTTAGTCAAAATCTTCGGGTCACAGAATTAGCTGCAGGTGTTTCTAATAAGAAATGAAATTCTGTAGCATTTATTTTCACAAACTGCTCATGTGCCAGAATCTCCTAAAATTTGATTTGTTCCCCCTCTCATTACAGATCTCAAAAGACTCAAGATTATGAAGCAGTTTTAAAAGAAGAATGGGGAAGAGGAGAACATTTAGGTATGGCTTCCAAAAAGCCTTGGCATAAACTCTGAAAGTCTTGCCCACACCAGCAATTGTGGAGAGCTACTCAGAAAGCTTTCTTTCCAAGGTGAAATACTTTTGATTCTGCAAGTTCAGCTCATATGTTAATTTTTATTTTCATAACATTCCTTTCTGTCTCTTCTGTCTCTTTTTTTTTCTCATTCTCCCTCTTTCTCCGTATATTTTTGGTTTTCAGATGGTAGTACTACTGGCTTATATTTGACCAAGCTCAGATAAATTAAGTATGAGAAAATGAGAACACAACCATCACGGAATGGTTATTAGGAATGACGGGTCAAATGTGCAGGATGTTTGATCAACATTCAAAGAAGTATTATTTTAAAATTAGCACAAATTGGGTCAAATCCTATTTATCTTTAAAGGCCAATTTTCAAAAATAACTATGTCCAGGTTGCCCCTGCTGAATATTGTGTACTGATTGTGGATTGAATGGGAATTCAAAGACCTCCTCTCTGTAAGAGCAGGCGGTAATGGCAGATGCCAAGGGAAAAGTAGGCAGCACCTCCTAGAGATGTAAGTGACCACGCTCTAACCCCCACAGTGGGGTCCACTGGGATCAACTTCTAAGGTTTTATCTTGCTCACTCTTTTGTATTCCTGCCTTCTCCCAGAACATTTAATCCCCATTTCTTTGGGCTTGATCTAAGTCTTGTGTAAGTGCAGAGAATGTGCAGAGAGCAGCAGATTCCAAAGCTCACTCACTCACAACTCCTTTACACTCAGCTGCAAAATTAAGTTCACTAATTATAACATCCTTCAACTTTCTTTTTGCCAATTCTGATACATTGATTTGCATGCACATCTTCCAGTCTTAGAGGACAAGCCCTCCCTCGTGATCAAGGTCAATTTCTCCACCATGCTCATGATTTCCTCTCTTCTTGGAATGGGACCTCACTCCATCCATTTTCCCTCCTCTCCAACACCTTCAACACACTTCTCCTCACCTTTGCCTTTGGCCTATATTATAGACAAATGTCTCCTATCCATAAAAGAAGTTCTATCTTGACCCTGTTTCCTCCTCTAGTTATTGCTCTTTCTTTTTTTCCACTGTAAATGTCATAACAGCATTTTCCTACTCTTTCATCATTTTCCCCATTTACTCTTCAACCTACTGCAATCTGGCCTCTTTCCCCACCCCTAGGAGAAATTCTTTACACCACTCCCTTGATTCTCATCTTACTTCTCTGACTTTCCTTCCTGGTTTCTTGAGGGGCTTCTTTATTTCTGCCTTCCTCTAAAATTTTGATGATCCTCAGATTTCCTTCTTACAGTATGTACCTTATCTGAGAGATATTCATCTGGTTTCAAAATTTTAACTATTGCCTGTTCGCTAGAATCTCCTTAATAGATTTCTCCAGCATAGTTGTCTCCTCAGAAAAAGTATCTTGTATTTACCTCTTCTGAACATTTACACCTGGGATTCATAAGACTTTCATCTCAATACCTCTCAACAGAATCAGTCTCCTTTTGCTCCTCTTCATATGATCCCTGGGCTTTGCCTTCTCCCTTTCTCTCACACTATTACAAGCAAACCACCACCAGGTCCTACAGAATTTATTTGTTAAATATTTCTTGACCCTTTTATCATTTTCTCATCATTTCTTGTCTGGATTACTATAATAACCTTCTAAATGGTGGTTCAGTCTCAAAATTTTTGTTTCTTTTTTTTGTTTGTTTGTTTCTTATATCCATTCTGCACAGTTAGTAGAATCAACTACCACCCTATTCAAACCATAAAATAGCTCCTTTTGACTTAGTCTATAAATTTTCCATCATCTGGCTTCTGCTACATGTTCAGTTTTATTCCCAGTCTCAGTCTGTTCGCCAGTGTTTCTTTTCATTCACCACATTTCTCTTACCTTTGGGGCCTTTACTCCTGTTTCCTCTAACTGAATCACTTTTCCCTCATATCTTCATCTAACTTCTGTTCACCTTTCAAGGTATCACCTCTATATGATGCCTTCCTCAATACCTCTTCAAGATTGTCAGCTTAATGGATGGGTAATGTTTATGCTGGTGACCTGGGGCCTCACAGTATCTTCTAGATATTGAGAACCAGCCAAGAGGTAAATGTCCGATTAAGGACATTGCTTTTTTATCCAAGGTGAATGTTCCAAGCAGCCTCTAGATAGTATCCATTATGTTGAGGAGGTGGGGTAGGATAGCACTGATAGAATACAGAAACCAATAAATTAAAAAAACGAGTGATGTCATTTTAAAATTATGTCCAAAACTTTGGTCATGATTACTTTCAAATGAAATTGAGTAGGAGCAAAAACATTGAAAACCATTACGTTTTTGAGGATTTTGTATTTTCAAAGAATCTACAAGCTAAGCTCACAAAGATGTTATTAGTCAAGCTCTAAATCAGATCATTCTGTACCAGAAGAAATCAGACCGCAAAAGCAGGGCAGCTCTCAAATGTACTTCAGAAGTGGCCACAGAGGACACTAGACTAAACTTCCCAGTGGGCAAAGCCAAAGGCTCCTCACAGAGAGAAGAATCAGGACAGTCAGACCGGCCATATAAGGAACTTAATCAAACGCAGGTAATCTTTGCATTTCTTACCAATAGCCCTTGATAATCTCTATGGAAAGATTGAACAGATAACTGTTCAGTGCTTCCTATTTTTCCTTGTTTAAAATTATATATTTGATGACAGTTATTCTGCCTATTCCATCATTGTAAATTTAGTATGGGGGGCACATAACGTCTCATATTTTAGCAGGTTGTCAGATGCTGAATGAGACTTGGAAAGGGCTTGAATGTGCTCTCTATATGAGAAGAGTACCAAAGAATTTGGCTAGGCAAAAGGGTGGGCCATGAGAGAGAGAGCTAATTGGTCCCCAACTTGTGTTCTCCTTATCCATGGTAATGGAATTTTAACTCTTGCAAGGCCATCCAAAATAAAGAGTATATTTTTTAGCTTCTCTTGCAGCTGGTTGTGGTCATGTGATTTGGTTCTGGCTTTTCGAGCAGAAAGAGTGTATGCTCCCTGGATTTTCCCTTGAAGGGATGTCCTCCCCTTACTCCCTTTGCCTGTTCCAGTAATGGGAAGGAGGGGGTGGGCCATTCATTGAACACAAGATGGAAGCCACATGTCATGAAGGTTAGAACAATGAAATAGAAGGAGGCTTTGTTCAGATATGATAACTAATATAAGTTATATGAAAAGAAACTTTACAAAAAGTACCCAGAGGATTAACATAATTAGTTCAATTTTATTATTAAACCATCTATTTGTTAGGAAAGCTTTTGTGTTTCTTACTTTTTCAAAAGTAGTTCTAAACTTTCCTTGGAATCTGCAATACCAAAGTCACACATGCATAGTTATTTTTTTCCTTTACCCATCTACATTTTACGTGGGGATTGGGGTGGAACGTGGGGTAGGAGTGGGGCACAATTGGAGGATTCATGAAAATAAATGATCAGTTTCATGCTCTTTTTTTTTGGATTATGTATTAATTATGCCTCATTTGCTTTGTGATAGTAGGTACTTATATCATTGCATAGTTTGGTAAATATTAATTTATAATGGTCAGAATCCCCAGGAGATTAATTTCAAGTGAGCATAAAAATGATGAAAGGTGAATTTGAGAAATCTAGGGAAAGAGTAGTGGTAAGCACATTTATGATAGAGCTAGGAAAATTGAAGACCAGGATTTCCTTGGCCATAGAAATCTAAAAAGTTCTAAAGACCATTTCATTTGAGCCTGGTGGATATATTGCCAGAAAATTGGATATTTCTTTTCTCCTTATCTGTGTCCTCTCCTTTCCTGGCCTGGGAGATCATTTTAGATTTTCTGGGTGGGCTCTAAATGCCATCATATGTACCCTTATAGGAGAGAGGGAGAGGGAGATTTCACACACAGGGAAGATGATGTGAAGACAGAAGCAGAGATTGGAGGGTTGTAGCCAAAAGCCAAAGAATGCTAACGAATGCTGGCAGCCACCAGGAGCTAGAAGACTCAAGAAACAGATTTCCCCCAAACCTCTGGAAGGAGCATAATCCTGCCCACACTTTGATTTTGGACTTCTAGACTCTAGAACTGTGAGAGAGTAAATTTGTGTTATTTTAAGTCACAAAGGTTGTGGTAATTTTTTGTAGCAGCCACAGGAAATTAACACAATGGGTAAGTTCTGACTGTTTAGTATATATTGATTTGTCTTTTTTTATATAAGTGTATATACCAAGGTTACTCATTCATTCATTCCTATATTCACCCAGTAACTACAGTTTTTTTTAGTGATTGGTTGCATGTGTGTGTGTGTAATCATGCTGATGTTGTCTTTTCAATATTTAAACAGACAGCATGATGCTAAGGTGACCTTTTCTACTTGCCTCATTCTTTCCTACTCTTCATGACTTCAGCCTTTTTAGTTTCTTTATGTCAAAAAAAAAAAAAGCTATGAATAAGTTGATTACTTGAAGTAGTTTCATCTAATAGCACTGCTATTTGCTGATACATGCAAGCACAATTATTACTCCACCTGGCCTGGCAGTATGACAGACATTTGATGGATGAAAGATTTTACAATGTATTTTATTCTTCTAAGCATTGTACAGGCCTTTACTAGGGTCATATGCATGACAAATAGACCATATGTTTTAAGGAAGTAGACAACTGAGGTTTAGAAATCAGCAAGCTGATCTACAGACAAGGAGCTGAAGCCTCTACTGCCATTAACCTGTGTTCTATTGGGGGAGCCATACAAGAGAGGTATGGAAAATATTTGAAAAGTATTAAACCAATGTGTTTTTATCCCTCTCCCCCATCAAACATGTTCTATCACAGTGATTCTGTTGGTGTAGTCCATGGAAAAGGGGTGGTGACAAACGCTACTTTAAGAAGATGGAAGACATGTAGTAGTGAAAGTCTGTGTTACAAAGTAGGCAGTCAGCCCACCCCCTTGACCCAGTAGCTTAGGGGCAGAAAAAGAGAAAGAAAAGATGGGACAGGAAAAAGGGACTGAGATAGTCAGACATGGGCTTTTAATGGAGAAGGGCATAAGGGCTCTGACCCTGCTTCCCCATTAGGAGTCTAGCAGGAGCCCACTGAATAGACTGGCCACACAAAAGTGTGGACTGGCCCACATTGGGTGAGTAGGTGGAGTGGCATAGGCAGGCTGAGACAATGTTTTGGTTCTCCTCCGGAACCTCCTTCAGGTCCTGTGCAATGTGAATGCTGAGTTGACAGCCCAGCACCTAGCCAAGCCAAGCAGACTCAACCACAAGTTCATTAAGTATAATATCAGCAATAGGACAGCAAAAAGCACAAGAATTGGATGGAGCCAACCATAGTTCACGGGATCCAGCCAGTACACTAACAAAGCAGCATAAGATGGTGGCAAAAGGCATGGGTTATAGAGCAGACTTCCTGGGTATAATTCCTGGCTCTGCCATTTACAGTGTAGTAATATTGCACAAATAACATCGTTTCTCTCTGCCTCAGTTCCTTCGACTATAAAACCAGGATAATGCAAGTATTTACCTTATAGTGTTATTGCAAGGATTATATTAAGCAATGCATGTAATCAATTAAGAACAATGCTGATATTATAATAGTCATTCACTAAACATGGTTGAGTTACCTGAGAACTAGCATGAGGCCAGAGATTTCCCTTTCCATGCTGTTTTGAGGAGACATAAATCCCTCCCTTTCTCCTACTTGAGGAAATTAAAGAGTTGAGGAGATACATGTAAAAGATAGAATAACTAGAACAAACCAAACCTAAAGAGACTATTTAAACAATTGGATTAAATTAAGTTTCAAAATGGAATATAATTTATATAATTTCTTTTTCATTTTTTCTTGCTACTAGCTGACGGAATTGGGGACAGGTTGATGGATAAGACCAGATTAGTTAATAGACTAAGAAAAGATTCTCTTTTTTTTCCTTCATAAATTGTATTGTGGGTAGATATCTGGTCCTGATCCCCAAATAAATAAATGAGCATTCTCTGGTGGTAATGATATGTGACAAAACCCCAAGTGGGTAAAGTCATGTAATGATTGTATAATAAAAATCCCAGCATTCTTCTTAGTTGATTTTTACATGTATAAAGTCATATATAATAAGGGAGCACAGGGCCAGGGAAGAACTCCCTGAGAAAGCAACACTAGGGTTTGGACTTGAAGTTGAGAAGGAGTCAGGGTTACTTATATTTGGAGTAAGAGTTTTCAGATAGAAGGAATAGCAATGCAGAGGTTCTGTGCCCAGAATGAATTGTTATTGTTTTAGGAACGGAGGGAAAGGCAATGTGGCCAGAACAATATAGATCAAGGTATGTGCCATGGAGGGATTTATAGGTCATGGTAGGGAGTCTTAGTGTTTTGAAAAGAAATGATAAACCACTGGATGTTTTAAATTAAGGAGTAAGATGATCTGATGCACATTTTTACAAATCGCTTCTTTGTATGGAAACCATTTTCTCTCTAAGAACACATGCATGGAAGAGAAGTAGAATGAGGTAAACAGACAAGTGAACATGATAGTTTAGATGAGGTTGATGACAGTGGAGATGGAAAAAAGTGGATGGATATAGAATATGTTTTAGAAGTAGAGCCAACAGTTTCTGCTGATGCATTGGATGTGAAGTTGAGAAACTGAGGACAATTTCTTGATTTTTGTCTCTAGCCGGGATGAATGAAAGCAAATACCTTTTACTGAGGTCAGGAAGAGCAGTTTGGGGTTGTGGCCCCAGGAAAGAACAGGCGTCAAGGATTCTGTTATGGACATATTTTGTTCAAAGTGCTTATTGTGTTCTAGTCAGTTGTCAGTATCAAATGGGCAAGCACTGTGAATGAGTCTGGCACACTGGGTAAAGGTCACGGCTTGGGCATGTAAAATTAGGTGTCACCAGCATATAGACCAGATTTAAACCAGTAGACAAGGAGCAATCATCTAAGTAGAGAATACAGATAAAGGAGAGGATAGGGCTCGGGAACTATTTATGATGAAGCAAAATGAAAACATAACAAGTGAATAAAAAATGTTTCTCTCATATATTTGTAAATGAACTGGAAAAGTGCTTGAAGGATACAAGCTAAACTTGTAACACAGATTCTGTGATGGGTGTGGTATTGGAGGTAGTTGAAGGAAAAGGCTTTCTTTTAACTGCAAGCATTTCGGTATTGTCTGAAGATGCCTGACTTGAATATACTTACTAATCTTATTTCTTTTGTAATTAAAACACAATACTTGAAAAGCATCACAAGTAATCCATGTCCATTACAGACAATTTATAAAATGACACCAAGCCAAAACAATAAAAGAAAAATCAATCATAACTCCATGTCTCGGAAGCAATCATTTAACGTTTCAGGATGTGGACTTTTTCTTGTGTATATATATTTAGATGTAGAAACTTCAATATTTTATTTTTAGTTTGTCACAGAAAAAAGATTCACAGCTTGTGTTATTAATTTCCATTCTATCCTACGATTATTTTTTCAACTCCCATGTTTTGATACCACTTATATCTCTAATCCAGATTTTAATCCTATGTACCATACTCCTCCATTGCTTGATACCACATGATTTCACTTGGATATCTTCTAAGAAGACCAGATTCAAGGAATTAGACTTGAAATTTGTCCGTTTCTACAGTCTCCACATTCTGAGTTTTGGTAAAGGGCACCATTACCTTCCAAACCAGAATTTTTAGGCAAGTTCTCATCCCTGACCTATCTCATTCCCTTGCTATACATATCTAAATTGTTAGTGTGTTCTACAAATTCTACATTTTATATGACTCTCAAATCTGAATTCAGCTATCCTCATTGCCGTGGCTTCAGTTCAAGCCTTCAAAATATTTTTTTATTGTTATGGCAGCTGTTTAATTCTTTTCTTGTCCTGTTATAACCCAATCTTTCTAAAAAAGTAAACCCGATTATTGTCACTCTATTATTTCAAACCCCTCAGTGACCCCACCACTGTCTGTATAAAAGCTGAACTCCATCATGTGGGGCACAAGGCGTTTCATGATGGCACTCCTCTGCCTTGGGTGCCTTGTATCTCAGTATTTCATCCTCATCTTGAGTCACAGGGATGTACCTGTGGTTTTCAGAACATGCTCTAGTCCCAAGGTTGCCTGGTAGAATACCTGACACCAAATAGCCATTCAATGCATGCTTACTGAATACAAGAAAGTAAGTTTAAGAGGGTTCCCAGAGCCTACAGTGTGGACATGTGAAACAGCAGACTGTGTAGAGATGAGAAATTCAAATGAAAAAGGAGCTGTATCAAAAAGCTTCAGAATAAGGCAGGAATACATGAAATCACAGAGATATAGTATCCAGGGATTCATATTCTAACCCGTGCTGTCCAACAGAAAGATAATGTGAGCCATGCAGATCATTTAAAACTTTCTAGTAGCCATATTAAAAATGTAAAAAGAATCAGGTAAAAATAATTTTACTAAGATCTATTTAAACCAGCACAGCCACCATATTTTCATTTCAAAGCATAATTGATATTAAAATGATTAAGATACTTTACATTCTTTTTTCATACTAATTACTTGGAATCCAGTGTGCATTTTATACTTAGAGCACATTTTAACCTAGAGTAGTCACGTTTCAAGGGCTCAATAGTCACATGTGGTTGGTAGCTACTGTAGTGGACAGCATGGGTCTAACATGTACAGAGAAGAAGGAGGGGAAAATCTGGTGTAACACTGTGTTGTTATCATTGGGAGAAGACAACATGCATCCAGAAGTTCAAGCTTGAAGGATTTAGGAATGCTACATTTCACTGCCTGTGGATGGAACTGAAAATGAATCAGAGAAGTTAAAAATTGAGAGTAAAATTTAGGAAGAAATTTTAGGATGAAGAGTGACAGTAATAATCATGATGCAGAAATGGGAAGTCTAGGGACTTCCCTGGTGGCGCAGTGGATAAGAATCCGCCTGGCAATGCAGGGGACATGGGTTCAATCCCTGGTCCAGGAAGATCCCGCCTGCCGCAGAGCAGCAAGCCTGTGCACCACAACTACTGAGCCTGCACTGTAGAGCCCATGAACCACAACTACTGAGCCCACGTGCTACAACTACTGAAGCCCGTGCGCCTAGAGCCCATGCTCTGCAACAAGAGAAGCCACCGCAAGGAGAAGCTCACGTACCACAAGGAAGAGTAGCCCCTGCTCGCCACAACTAGAGAAGGCCCAACGCAGCCAAAAATAAATAAAATTAAATCTTTAAAAAAAAAAAAAAGGGAAGTCCAAAACTAAAAGTTGTATTACTATGGTACAAGAAAACAAGATATAGCCACTTCAGATAGGTTATCAAAAAGCTTATGTATTTAGATTTTGCCAAAGGCTGTTTTCTGGTTTACTTTTCATGGCCTCAGTGGAAAAAAATGACAATTTCAGAAATTCTTATAATTTATTATATATTTAACAGCATTTTTCATTTGTTGTAACTCAAAATCCAAAGTAATAGTTTCCATTTTTGCCACCTTGATTTATGAGTGAGTCAAAATCTCTAAAATAGTACAGGGTGACAGCAATCACTAAGCAGGACTTGATGACTGTACCTCTCTCTCCCCTCCAATAAATAGCTGTGAGTTCAGATAGAGCACAAAGTGGAACCCTGGCACCTTTATTAGATAAGTACACTAAATATAGTGAGGTAGAGCGCTATTCATTTACACACTTCTAAAGAAACCAGAGCAGTTTGATGTGTCAGAACTGATAAAAGGTGCTCAGAAACAGGCTGCCTGGTTTTGGTCCATGGAGAGTACACTTCTCTGATTAAAGATGTGAAAAAACTCAAGACATAATCTTTACAAGGGAAGTTCTCATAATTAGATTCTCTATTTATAAATAAGTAATAGTCTTCTTTTTTTTCTGGTGGACTATTTTAACTCTTGGAAGGGTAGTTTATGAATTCTTACAAGTAGAAAAGAAAAAAAGAAATGCAGAAGATTACACTGAAAGCAGCAAATCCTTTCACATATTAAATCAACTGGCTATTTGAACAATGTTCTAGTATTTACCATATCCGTAAGCATCTGATGACTTAACATGCAACAACCATCAGTAAATATTCCGCTTCTATATAGTCTTTCCTTATTCAGTTCTTCCTGATTATTTACCTAATTTCCCCAAAGGATAAAACACTTATACTATTATTTAGCTTTTTGGTTTTGAACTTCAAAAAACATTTAATGAATTTCTTTGATGTACCTTTCAATAAAGAAACTCAATTTTCTTCACTGATTTTTATTCAAATTTTTTTTAACCAAATTTGTACATCTTTTAAAACTTAGCACTAAAAAAAGAACAAAACTTCATTTTTATCACAAACAGCAGAAGATTGATTTATATAGGCCATAGAAAGTTGACTACAGATCTAGGCTTTTGAACCTAGTTATACAAAGTCTCTCTAATGATGTACTTGTCTTTATGACCTATATTTGGTCCAAGTTTAACCCTCTACTGGTGGGGGAAGGTGGGCAGGCACTGGGGGAACAAGTTGGGCTGTGATTTGTGGGAGAGGAGTACTGGGTGTGGGGTAAAGTAAGTCTATAGCTTTTGCAGAAATAGTGGCTTTTGAATGTCACAGGCAAAACTGGTTATCTGTTGCAGGATAAGAAAACACTTGCCATTTCTGCATTTGTTTCAGGTTAAATAATGTTTAAACATATATTTTAAAGACATATATAATTGTTCATTGAAATGAGTAATGTTACTCTTACTTGAAAAAAACCTCAAGATAATGTTCACTTTGTTTTCTTCTTGCACAAACCCATGATTCTCAATCCTAAATTGGAGCCTCTTCCTCAAAAGTTTTAAACAGTTGTAATTCATGACAGTTCATGGCAAGATCCTAAATTTTCTGGTGATGGATCTCTGAGCTAGTGGTCACTGCTCCAGTGGCCTCATTCAGCTCACTGGCAAGCAGTCCTCAGAAGGAAGAGTTAGTCAAACCTCTCTAACCCTACTCAGGCTTCAGGGAGAGGACTTTCTCATAAAAAAAAAAAAAAAAAAAACCCTTGGGAAACCTGCTTTTAAAGTCTGCTTCCATCATTTTGAACCTACAAATCTATCAATACTATAACCCATCTGCTAATGATCTTAGACAACCATCTACATTTATTTTATTTAGAGAACTGTTTCCTCTGCTTCTTCCAAGTTATTTTACAGAAATATTTTCCATACAACCAGGAACAAACAATTTGGCAAGAGGGAACTGTCAAAGCTAAACCATGATAATGGAGAATGGAGTTCAGATAATTTATATTTGCCTAGGTTTTACTTTTACCTAAAGGAAAAAAATAATATTATTGCTTTTAAAGGTTTTGTGGTATGGAATCTATTTGTTTGTTTCTTTGTTTTGTTTTGCTTTTGCTTTTTTAAAGACAAAACTATAGAGGGAATTTCTGAGGGATTAAGTAATACTCTAGGTGTATTTAAGACAGCTAGTTACCGCATTTGGTTAGTCACTCTGTAGATACAAAAAACAAAAAGTACAAATCCAATATGTAATAAGATTCTAAAAAGAATGAATAATAATTACGGAAATTTTTAAATTGATTGATAGTATTTAAACTAGTTACCGTTGGGGTATATTTTAATAAAGCTGTCTTTTAAAAAGGAGGGGAGTTATTACCAAGGCCACAGAAAAATTTTAGTCAGAGTGATGTTCAAAGTTTATAACACCTGTAACTTTAACATACTCTGATGTAAACTTCACTGTCAAGTACTTAAAAGAAAAAAAATTCAGTCTCCATTTACAGGACAGTCCGTGGCCTGTAACAATCTGTAAGGATGAGAGAGAAAAAAGCAGGATTAACGTGTCACTCTCCCATGCTACCGAACCATGGGACCTGCAAATCCCAAGAAAGAGGGAGACTCATACAAGGTCACTTGGGATTAGGCATGCAAACTAATGGCCTTACTCATTGTTCCAAGGGGTCCTGTGATTGGGCTTGAAGCCAACACACTTCAGCCAACAAAGTCTCTCAATTAGGTACAGTCCCAATGCCAAGTTTCTCAGCAAGAGCATGTGAAAGGGCTCCTTTTGACTTTTGATCAAATCCATTTAAAATCTTTGCCATGGGACTCTGAAAATCACCATTTAAAAAATATGTCTGGAATGCCTCATACCTGGGAACTAATATTAGGTACTTGTTCTTATTATAGAGATTATCACCAATGAGTTCACAATGCTCTCAAGATTCAAAACAAAATATTGCGCTAGACATTGGTGGAAACAGGAAGTCCATTCATGTTTGCCAGCAGTGCTAGACTATCAGTTTTTTAGGGTGGGGGACTTGTCTTATACCTCTGCGCAGGTGCAGGGCCCTGCACGTGGTAGACACTTAACGAATGTTTTTTTGATTGGAGGGATGAATTAAACAGATTTGTTTACTGAGCGTGCAAAATTATTGTCAAACAGGTCATTTACCATTTGGAAGAACGTTTTGTACCCTGTTTTCCCAGTTACCTATGGTGAGACCTGAAATGTTTGTCCTTTTAGAACAGAAGAAGAGCTTTTTAGACTGGGAAATCCAAACCAATGGCAGTGTGCCTGCTTTGTGGAGGTTGCCTAATCCCTCCTGCTTTGGAATGTTCATTTGTGTTGGGTTGTGAAGTCTCCTGCCTAGGCTGCGATCACAGAACTACAGAGGAAGTCTTTTACTTCTGCACCCTTTCTTTTCTTTTCAAATGTAAAAAAAACAAGGTTTGTCTAACATGTAGTACTGAATACTTTGTTTTCTGATCATATTTGTCTTTTCTATTAAATTTTGGTGATGATAATAAAACAATGAATCACCATCCACGAGAAGGATCCACGCATAGAGAGATGCTCCCATGATTTCAGCTCAGCTAAGGTGGACACAGTAAGTGGAGACATTGAACCCAAAAGCAACCGTGTCAGGACAGACTGTGGCAAATTTCGTGGCTTGTGCACAGGATTATCTGCTATTCTGCTAAGCTTCCCTACGTGGAGCAAAACACAACTTCAAAGAAAGGAACTGGTGTTTTTTCTTTTTGGTGAGAAACACAGAAATTTATGAGATATTGAACACTTAAATCTCAACCATGAAGGCTTTGAGAGGGTAAACTGTAAAAATGTACTTTTACAAACTTAAACAATATTTGCAAACTTAATTGCCTATAGTGTTCAAAAAGGTAAAAAAATCTGTGACGTGGGCCAAATATCAGATGAATGGAGTGGTAGAAACTGTGGGGAAGTGGTTAAGGTTGTGCCTGTTTCAAAGTTGTTCAAATTCTCAGACACACACACACACGCACACACACACAGACACAAAGGGACATTCAGAGTCACGTACCTTGAGCGAAATGTATCAGTGACTATATGTAGCCCTTTGGCCATTAATTTTAACCCATGAATTCTACTGTTTCATTTAGTTTTTCTAGGTTAGGGGGATTTTTCCAATTGAGAGTCAAGTCTGGATCTGCATCCTGTCATGTGAAATTTTTAAAAAGGTGTGATTTCAAAAGAATTAAAGATTCAGCCCGGTGGAGGTTAATTCCTTCTAATCCCTTCCTAATTCACCAAAAACTCAACCCACTACTACCATGACCCAATATGGTCTTAGACATGAACCTTATTCAGTGTTCCTCTCCTTGAGCTCCCCCTAGAGGTGCGAGTCTTCCACTAACAGAACCACTGGGGCCACTCACTGTCTTCTGAGAAAAGACAGGATAAATACAGTGGTACAAGAGTGGCACTGGGATGATTGCTAAGAACATAACAATCAAAAGGAAAATAAGAGCAATATTTAGGTGAATTTATTCCTCATGTCTTGTGCACCAAATAAACATTTAGGGCATATACTATACGCAAAGAATTGTAAATGTTCTGGAAAATACTGAAATCACCAATAACACATTTCCTTCCTCTCTCTTTCGGAGAATTAAAAGCATACAAAAAGCAACATTCTTCCCACTTTTCTGACTTTGGAAAATTATCTTTCACTAATTTTTCTACTAGGTACTCCTTAAGTAATGGTGTTCTTCAGAACTCTCTTCAAATTCTCCTTTTCTTGCTTTTCTATATTCCTTTATTTATGTACTCCCATTCATTCTTCTGGTTCTAATCAACACCTATTTTCTGAAGACTTCCACCTTTATATCTCTAGTCTGAACTTTTCTTTAAGTTACAGATTCATGCTTTCATTTTTGTGCTGAAATTCTTCACTAAAAAGTTCAAAGTCACTTCAAACCAACATACCCAAATGATAATTCAAGACCATAAGTATTTAATGACAAATAAGCATTGTCAGTGGTAAGTGCTATGAATCTAGAAGATCACTTTGGGCTGAGGTAGTGTGGAAAACTCTCACGGCACAGCTAGACTTGGGCAGGACTTTGAACAAGAGATTGTTTGTGGGCAACAGTGTAAACGAAATCAGGAGCACGTCTATCATCACTCCTTCAACAGAGACTTTTTCTGCCGTCCCAATACTTTTCAGGTCCAAGCTCAGTTTTGAGCTCTATTACAATACAAATTTTTTAAAAAGAGAGAAAAAACTTGCCTCATGGTGATCCTTCTCTATCTACTTTTCCCCCCTTCTAACTGGAGAAATTGGAGATTGGAGACCACATAAACAAAGAGGGACCAAGCCACATTCCACTCACAACAGAAATACATATTTTCTCAAACATACATGGATTTCTCTGTCTCTGAAAACCAGAAAGGGCAATCCTGAAGCCCAGTTGAGAGCTGGCTCTTGAATACCAGGCATTTTCTTTATTCCTTCTACATCCACTTGAGATTGTGGATCTGGCCCTGCCTTTGTCCCAGACAAGGAACTGAATGTAGCCTCTGACACTCTCAGCACTGCCCTGCAATCTTGAAAAAGGAGTAAAAGGACTGCCTTCTTTCTGTTCCATCCCTTGCAGTGGCACTTTCAACTTAAGCAACTCTCAGCCCAAACTGGACTTTTTACAATCCCATCAGGCAAGTTTTTTTGATGCTTACTTCAAAATAAAATAATTTTTCCTTCTTTTCATCTTATGCAATGCTGTTATTTAGAAGGAACATGGGGAGGTTTATCTGTTCCTTGAGTAATCACAGTGGTTGTTTTTCCTGTACAGAACTGTAGATAATTAAGAACGTAATTTTTCTTTTTCTTAATGGACAACTAGATACACCATGAAAATCTTAGCTGTGTCGAACTTTTTCACAAGAGAGAACTATGCTCTTTACTATGATAGCCTCAGGGGTGAAAGAAGTTATACTGTGACAGCTTACAGAAAAGGCAATAGGGTCGTGAAAATTCAATCAAAAACAATAGGCTGGGGCTTCCCTGGTGGTGCAGTGGTTGAGAGTCCGCCTACCAATGCAGGGGACATGGGTTCGTGTCCCGGTCTGGGAAGATCCCACATGCCGCGGAGCGGCTGGGCCCGTGAGCCATGGCCGCTGAGCCTGCACGTCCGGAGCCTGTGCTCTGCAACAGAAGAGGCCACAACAGTGAGAGGCCCGCATACCGCAGAAAAAACAAAACAAAACAAAACAAAACAAAAAAAACCAGTAGGCTGGGAGGGAGACTCAAGAGGGAGGGGATATGGTGATATATGTATATTTATAGCTGGTTCACTTTGTTATAGAGCAGAAACTAACACACCATTGTAAAGCAATTATGCTCCAATAAAGATGTTAAAAAATAAATAAAAAATAAAAAACCCAATAGGCCCCATTGAAGTGTTCTAATATTCTTCAGTAACCACATTGACAGTTACAAGATTTTTAAAAATTTAATTTATTTTTTGTAGACTTTGATTGGGAAAGTGTCCATTTGCAAGGCAGGTAAATATCTTTAAATATTTATCAACCCGCATCATGAAAGAGATCTTTTATAATAGCACCTGTAGGAGTTAATCGGGCAATATTGTATATCATGACTTGTCTGCCATGATACTGGCTTTGTTCTGAAACTGAAGTGCTATTTGCTGAGTCTGTTTAATGAAAGACTATGTATTTTCTTTTGTAATTCCAAGAGTCAGAAAAATTTATCTTGGATCAATGAAGAAATATGCATTTGAAGAAAAAGAGGAACTTTCCTGATTTTTATTTGTCTATAAGCTAGAGCTTGCATTGGAAAGTAGTGAAAAATATGTTTTGTTTCTAAGGTAGAACAAGACAACAATTCACTTGGCATAAGTTTTGAAGGAGTAGTCACTTGGCTTTAAGGAATTCATCCTACAGAGATACATGTGGTTCCTGCTCCTCTGAGCTTCAGTAGAATGAAGATCATGCAGAGACTAAGGCCTAGTGTGACCTGTTTCAAAGTTCAGGATACAAATATGGTTATAATACGGTCATCTCCAAACCCTCCCCCAATCAATCACCTTTCCCCTACACTTTTTCAGACAACGACAACAGAAGCAGTATCTCTCTTTCAGCCCTTCTCTCCCCCAAAATAAAATTACCCCCAAACCCACAGAACTTAGTCCAAAGGAAGTAAGTGTGAGGCTTTGTCCTGGTTCCAACACCAAGCAGAGAGAGAACTGTCTGCCTGATTAGACCCCTTCTGCCATTGCTTCTCCCTGGTGCAGTGTTGACGTTAAGGACTCAGCCTGCCCAGCTTGATAGACAGTGTTTGTGTACTGTTGCTAGGTTACTCTTGCTGATATATATACACACCAGGCCATAGGGATGCCCTGTATTATGTGCCAAGGTTACAGCTTTTTTTGGTTGGTATCACCATGCTTAACTACTATTCCTGAAAGCACATAAATGGAGGAAAGATTATCCCCAGCATATAGAACAGCATGTGTGAAGACCCAGAGATAGGAGAAGTATGGCTATTTAGATAGACAAAAATACTGGAAAATGGCATCAGTTTTCACCAGCAGTTATTAACTCTGGACTATAGGATTATGGATGATTTTGTTTTACTTATATTGTTTTCAACTTTTTCTGCAATAAAACCACATTACCTTATTATTTAAACATTTTAATGTACCCAAGAGAGTAAAAAATCAGTGGCATTGGAAAAAAGTTGAACTTAGGAGTAATATTATTTAAGAAAATAGTACAGGGCAGAACTCAAACTGGAAAATAAAAAGGAAGAGAGAAAAAGAATTCAAGGTTGGTACCTAAAACACTGGTGTAGGAATCCAGGTCTAGAGTGAAGAGGTCTTGGCCTGGGTACTGGCAGATGCTGTGGAGGTTATAGTGATATAAGAAATAATTTAGAGCTGAAATCAAGAAGGAAAGTTTTCTAGCCTTTTCCTCCTACAGTGTAGGTGCCACCCATACAAGATGTCTGAGAATTATCTTTAATCCTTTACTTTTCCTCCTCTCTCAAGATTTTTCTCTTTGTCTTTGGTTTTCTGCAATTTGAATGTGATATGCTTAAGTATACATATTTTTGTATTTATCTTGTTTTTGTTCTCTGAGCTTATTGAATCTGTGGTTTGGTATCTGTCATTAATTTTGGAAAGTTCTCAGCCATTATTACTTCAAATATTTCTTCTCTAGTGTTCTAATTATGTATATATTACATCCTTTGAAATTGTCACACTGTCCTTCGATGTTCTCTTGTACTTTCTTCATTCCTTTACTCTTTGCATTTCAGTCTGGGAAATTTCTACAGAATTACCTTTAAGTTCATTGATTCTTTCCTCCATCATATCCAGTATATTGATGGGTCCATCTTCATTCTTATTTCTGTTATATTGTTTTAGATTTTTAGAATTTCCTTTTGTTTTCTTTCTTAGAGTTTCTTTCTCTGCTCGCATCATCAAACTATTCTGGCATAATTTCTGCTTTTTCCATTAGAGCGTTTTAATATATTAACCACAGATATTTTCAATTTCTGCCTGAAAATTCCAAGTTTATGCCATATCTGGGTCTTATTCTGAGGCTGCTTTGTCTCTTGAAACTTTTTTCTTTTTTTGCCTTTTGCATGCCTTGCAGTTTATTTTTGAAAGCTATGATGTATTGTATAATAAGAATTGAAGTAAATACACTTTTGGTGTGCAGTTTTATGTTCATCTGCTAGGAGTTGGGTTGGGCCATGTTGCTTGTTTTAGCTGTAGATGTCAGAGGCTTCAGCTTCCTCTAGTGCCCTTGATTTTGTCTCTCTTGTTGACCTTAAACTTCCCTAAGAACTCTTCCTTGGACAGAATCTGCATCTTGCAGCCCTTTAACCTGTAATCCACTGCTATTACTCTGGAGCCTTGTTGGTGTGGTGGTAAGATATGGGAAGGGAAAGCATTCTCTAATCCTATGAATAAATCTCGGGCTTTTAGTGGGCTTGAGTTCCTGGGCTGTTACCTTCACAGGTATTTCTTCACCTTTTTCCTCTCCTTATATCAGAGGAAAAGGCTAGAGGAGCAGCAGTCAAGGAAAATGTCCTTTCCACTCATTGGATAAGGTTCTGGTAGAGTTTTTTTCCCTCTGAGTATAGGCCTTTGTTATAGAGAACACTGTGGAGCTCTGCACCTATTTCATATCTGTGCTTTTCCCTCCCCCTGCCAGAGCCATAAGGGGATTTTCTTGGCTTTTCACAAAAAGAACCTGGTGGGATTTCTGGAAGCAGAACCCATAGAAGTGTGGGTGGTCTCCCTAAGACTGTGCCTTTAAAGAGTTTCTCACCCTCATGCTAGCCCACACTCAGTCTCCAGTAATTCATCAAAATTACAATTTTTTTTCCTACTAGTTTATGGTTTCAGAGGCTTCTTCCCCCGATAAATATATCTTAGCTATGACTCTGGATTCTTCTGTCTTGCCAGATTTTGGGGTGGAGGTTTGCCTTGCAACTTTAGTTCTCTGCTGGGTCCAAGAAAAGTCACTAATTTTCAGTTTGTTCAGTTTTTTCTTGTTGTAAGGACAAATGGGACATCTTCCAGACTTGAAACATGTCAGAGCTGAAAGCAGAGTACCTCTCCTCTTCTTCCTCCTTACAACCATTAATCAAAGAGTCCCGGTTTTATCTTCCAACTATCTCTTAAATTCATCTCTCCTTTTTATCCCCACTGCTATTGCTTTCATGGAGTTTCTTTGTCTCCAACTTAGATCGTTTCAGAAACTTCATAAATGGTCCCAGTGTCCTTAAATCCCCTCAAATTATGTAAACATACATCTAGTTTTCCAGAGACGGTCCCAGTTTATGCCTATTTTCTGAATGGGATGATCACGGTGCCCCTTTTACAGTCTCAAAGCATGCCTGTTTGGCAACAATGATGTGGTCACCCTTGATTCACCCAGGATTGTGAATCAATCTTGCCCTGAATCCACCTCTGCCCTCAAATAATCTTTCTAAAATTTAAATATGATCATGTCCCTCTTCTGTATAAAATTCTTCAAGTTCTTTTCTCGATCTGTAGGGCAAAGTCTCAATGCCTTATTAGACAAGGGCATCCAAGGTCCTCCGTGACGTGACTCTGCTTTTTCGGAGTAGTTATTATCATGCCTTTCTCAACCTCTTAAATTTGAAGACCTAACAAAATAGAGCTACTTGGTATTCCTTGAGTACAACATGTTGCTTTAAACACTGCTACCAGATTTCCCTGGTGGTCCAGTGAGTAAAACTCCATGCTCCCAGTGCAGGAGGCCTGGGTTTGATCCCTGATCTGGGAACTAGATCCTGCATGCATGCTGCAACTAAGATCCTGCATGCCACAACTAAGACCTGGCACAGCCAAAATAAATTAAATAAATAAATAAATAAATATTTAAAAAAACAAAACAAAACAAAAGTGCTACCTTTGCTCTGAAACCATCCAAGGTCCATTCTTCCCCCTACCAGCACTCCCTACCCTACCTCTCCCAAATTATTTATAAATTATTATAAATTAATTATGGTTAATTAATCATGCCATTCATAGTTGCATATTATTATAACCATTGTTGTGTGGGCTCAGTCACACATATACAAAGACTACACTACAAACACATACTACTCATACTAGATTATGAACTCCTCAAGAGCAGAAACTATGTCCTAATCATTTGAATTCTCGGTATCTGACATAGTAGGTGCTCAGTAATGTAGGTGGTATTCAACAGTCTGTTGAGTTGCATTAGGAGACAGGAGAGCAGTAAGTGCTCTAGTCAGTGGCAAGGGTATATTTGAATTAATGTCACAGATTTATACAGAGTAAGGGTCCCTTAGACCTATGAGTCCCCTCAGGAGAACTTACAATGGTGATTTTCTGTAATTCTGAGACTTCAAATGATTAGAGATGAAAACAGCAGGGCAATTTAATGATTTAGAAGCAACAAAGAATAAAGGGAATTAAAAAAAAATTACCCTTCACCTCTCGGCTCAGTTCCAATTTAGAATTCTAAAATTCCTTATAGTTCTGTGCCGGCTTCTGGTACACAGCACACCCTTTTTTTTCTTCCCAATCTCAGTCCACTTTTGTAACCTCTGCCTGCACTCTCAACAAACAACCACTTCCTGGCCACCCACCCTCTTGGACCTAGAGTTGTACACACCAGTCGTATTGGCACTTCTGGAATATAGCCAGAGGAAGTGGCCTATGCAGGGAACATGAAATTCTCTGGTCCCTGGAGCCTGGAGTGTGCCTGGAAGGGTAAGCAAAAGCATATCACTTGGCCCAATAGATTCCTTACCCCACTGGGAGAAGGATAGCTGAGAGAGAGCCCAGTGGGGTCCTCTAACTGTTAGTGCTCTGAGTAGGGGCTCCTCCCACCAAGGTCTAGAGTGGTATTGAAGTGAAGACTATATAGGAAATGGCAGAGAATAGCATTGTGTTATTACTATATCAGCAGGTTTTTAGTAGAACAAGAGGTGAGAAAATGCCTTGGGGAACTACCTATAAAATCTGTCCTTAATAGAATGGGAGCCCTATAGGACAGAGTGGAAAGACACAAAAGCCATGGATGGAAGTACATATAAAGACATATAAATTAGGGGTGAATATTAGCTCATAATCTCATTTCCTCCATCTCTGCCCTTTTTGGCTCCCTATACCTGGACAAAGTGGTTCTTTACCTTAGAAATAAACTCACACCCCTTTCCTAAATACATCTTTTCCTTGCTGCCCACAGTAGGCTTTGGAATAAGACATTTCTGGACTCAAGTCCTCCTTCTTTCATTAATGATTTATGTAGTCTTCAGTAATTTGGATAGTAAGATTTCATTTCTCATAAACCTGAGAAGATTAAGATGAATTACCACATTAGTTTGAAGAGAGTGAGAGAATTGGTGGTTAGAAATGCAAAAACGGGATACCCAGGTACAACCAGATATTTATCAGAATCTCCCATGAGAACTTTGTGCTACGGTCTATAGAGCTTGTTTTGCTAAGAACCTTTCAGTTGCTAGAGACTTCATTGACTCAATCTACTAGAAGTCTGGAGAGAGAATTTATTTCAGTCATACCTGGTTTCCCAAATAATTAGTCATCTGTTTTCTTCTACCTACCACAGGTAGAGTCCTCCAGAAGCAGATGTTGAGATGGAGCTCAGAGTGCAAGCTGCTACCTGTGAAGGGAAAGGCAGAGGGAGAAATGAAACCATGATGAAGGCCCTGCAAAACCTCGACCAACCAGCTGAGTTAATACTCTGTATTGACTGTGAGGTCTTTCCCAAGACTGGTCAAAATAGCCAGGCTTTGTATGCGACCTTGCTCAGTCACTAATGCAGGCTGAGCCATGAAGGGCATGACCTCAGGTGAGGCAGGTCTCCGTAGCTGAGGCAGACTCTAAAGAAGCTGACAGCTGGGGACCATCTGATGACCACACTCCCTGTAGCTGGGCATCCAGTCATTCCCTGAAGAGAAACCTAAGTGGCACATCTCTGTGTCCACCTCACCATCTTTGACTCTGCTTTCTTTCCTATGTGCTGGTTTCATTCTGCAGCTTTTCCAAAGTTATGTTGAACATGTTCACCGAAAGTTTCAGACTTATGTTTACCAGCTGGGAAGCTTTAGAGGAAGAATCTCTCCTACAAAAGTTCCAGTTAATGTCCTGAGATTGAATATTATACATTTGGCTTGGGGTCAGGAGCTCACTTCCAGCACCAGTGTCCAAGGTTAGCCTCACCTATGATGAATGGACTGAGAGCTAGAGTGAAGAGATTCCCTAAAGGCACATTATGGTACTGTTAACAAACAAAGGGTGTTAGGGAGTGGGAAACAGATGTCTTCTACCCTGATGCAGGTTCAGGCACTCATGCACTCTGGAGCCTTTCTAGAGCGGCCTGGAGGTCCCCAAGGAGTTGTGGGACTGCATTTAATTTTAGGTAGAGGATCTCGAAGAATATTGTTAACATTCACAGAAACCCTCATTATTTTGGAAGACATGACCTTGAATTCTTTCTAAGTAAAAGAATTCATGATATTATAACATAAAATTATTACAAATTCCTCTCTCCCTTTCTACCAATTGTACCAATTTTCTGAAGCTCCATTTGCTTTCTTTTTATTTGTGATAGTGTGGAGAATAACTGTGAGATTCTGCAAAATGCTGAATGGGAAAGTAGCACAAGAACACAATAACAAAGAGCCTTTCATGCTGCAAGGAAGAGTACTCCTGTTGGCATGGAGAACCTCTAACACTGGGACTGCAAAATGGCAAACTTGTGAAAAGAAAGAGATTTCTATATTCAGAAATACAGGATACATTTAAAGTAGTGTCAGTTTAATGTGTGTGTGTGTGTGTGTGTGTGTGTGTATAGACACATGATTTGTTTGTCTCTGTAAGTATGTACAAATATTTTATTTAAAATCTCTTTGGTTGGGTTTATGAAAGGTTTCTCTCTTTGGAGTGCTGAGTTTGTCTTAAATATAATAAACCAGGGCTTATACTCAGGGGGCTCATGTCAAAATAGCCACACTACTTATTAAATATTGAAATATTTTTCTACCAGTTGGGAAATGATATAGTAGTAAATGTGAATGTGATAAGTTCTAAAATTAATTAACGAATTTCAGCACATGTGGTTTTTCTCAGAAACCACACGCCACTGTGATTCCAAGATTTTAAAAAATTGTTCTGGTCTGGGCACTGGAGCACAGAACTGGAAGGCCCATTGAAGAGATTCTGTTATTTATTTCAGGTGTTGAGGAATTTCTTTTGGGTTCAAATGTCCCTGGTTGGGAGAAGGGAAATCACACAGTCACATTGAGGAGGAACTTGATGACAGTTGAAGAGTTTGGGAGAAGCCTGGGGCACAGACAGCACAAGTGGGGCTTAAATCACTCAAGTATGATTGGGACACTTTGCTTTATTGGAAAACTCTTCCCTGGTGGTACTGACCATCCCTGCACCATGTACAGAGGTTTATGAGAAGGGGATCTCCTGGGATCCCTTTCAAAGGTCAAAAGAATGTGAAATGCAAGCAGTAACCATAAGACCCTTCTCTCTGCCCACTCCCTACTGCTCATGGCCAGTTCTCCCCATGGAGGAACCTCAAGATACCCTGGCCCTCCCATCCCTGCCCCTGTCTGCTCCTACAACTCTTCCAAGCACTGGCGCTGGCTGAGTCTGGAAGCAATTGCCCTTTCTCTTTACCTCTTCTTTTCTGTCTTGCATTTGTCCTGCTTATTAACTGGGCTTCAACCAGCTGTCCCCATCCCAGCACCAGTTGTTTCCTGACTGGGCTTTGCAGAGAGGCAACCATCTCGCCCTTCTTGCGTGGAACAAAGCAGGCAAAAGACGCAGATTCTTAATCAGGTAACTAGAATTGGCCAATAACCACACCCCTTGTCCCCTCTTCCTACTTCTCTTTTGTTTTAATAGGATTTATTATTATTTAGGATGGTAAGGCCAACATATCAGGAGACAATGGCCATTGGAAAAAATTATTATTATACACACAGATCCCAAGTGAGAGAATACAGGTCATGCCACTGAGGGCCACAGGGAAGCACCAGGTAGTCAGGAGGCAGAGCGAAAAAACTGTGGGCAAGAGCCTTTATCATGTTTTCCATAGGCAGGGTAAACAGGGTTGGGATTGACTAGTCTGAATCATTTCAGTGGACCTTGGAGCATAGGAGCTGTCCCAGTTGTCTCACACCTGGCCCTGCAGTGATTAGGGCTGGTGGACTGTGGCCAGGAGTGTGAGAGCCTAATAAGGGAGGTGGTGAGAAGTGTAGACTCTGAATTCGTTGGTTTGTATTTGAAAAGAGTGGCCCTGGGAGGATGATTCCTCCTGAGGGGGAAGAAAGCAAAGGAGGCCAAGGCAAGGTGACTCAGAGAAATTACCAGGTTGTTTGGAATAAGGTATCTCTGGTACATGCACGTAGGGCAGATTTTAAATCATAAAATTTACAGAAACTAGAAACATGATTAATACACTCTTTCCCTCTCATCCTTTTTTTTCTCCTCCTCTGGCTTTCCAACTTCTATTACTAAAGTTATGACAAAGGGCCACTGTCTTTTGCTATTTTTTGATGGTGGTTGGAGAGAGATTCATTTTAATGGAGAAGTCTTTGGAAGAACTTTATATGTAAAATCTCATCTAAGAAAGGAGCATCATTTAGCTCTGTCAACCAAAAATTACACTAATGATTTTAAAATCATAGAATGACTTGATGAATGAATTTTACTATAAATTTGAATACTTGATAAGCAAGATATATATATACAAGGTATAGAGAATACAGTTGGCCCTTAACCCACACAGTTTTGAATTACGTGGGTAATTCAAAACTATTGAAAAAAATGTGGATTTTTTTTCAATAGTAAATACTACAGTACTACATGATCCATGGTTGACTGAATCTGGGGATGCAGAACGTTGAATTATGAGGAAACGTGGATACAGAGGAACCAAGGATAGAGAGGGCCGACTATAAATTATACGTGGATTTTTTTTTTTTTTTTTTTTTTTTGCTGTACGCGGGCCTCTCACTGTTGTGGTCTGTCCCGTTGCGGAGCACAGGCTCCGGACGGGCAGGCTCAGCGGCCATGGCTCACGGGCCCAGCTGCTCTGCAGCATGCGGGATCCTCCCAGACCGGGGCACGAACCCGCGTCCCCTGCATCAGCAGGCGGATCCCCAACCACTGCACCACCAGGGAAGCCCTATACGTGGATTTTTGAAGGTTGGCCTCCCTAACTCCCGTGGTTTTCAAGGGTCAACTGCATATATTTAGAGACTAGAAGAATATATATTTTTACAGCCTTGATTTATATATTAAAACTATAAACTCTGTATATTATACAATATGAATATATTCATATATTGGATATTACACATTTTATATGAATTTAAACTACTAAACTGTTATTACACATGGTATTCTTGTCACTTCCAACTTTCTAAATCATGATTTTCTTTCAAAGCCTATTTAAAGTACCATCTTCTTCTTATAAACTTGCTCATGATCATGACGTGCATCTCTTCTGTCTGTCATTGCCTTTCTAATTTTATGATGGTAAGATCACTAATCATTCTCCCCCTTAGTTCCTAGAGCAGTTGTACTTATCTAGGGATGAGTGCATATCAGAATCACTGCGAAGTCTCCTCTGAAGTATGTATTCCTAATCCAGTCCCTCACCCAACTGCACACACAAAAATATATCTATCTAGGAGATATTTGAATCTAATGAGAAATTTTTCTTGAGCGTATCAAAATCATTTGGGGGCTATACTGACTTAAAGCAGAAAACACCAGGGACTCCCTGTCCCTACCTCGTCTTCTAAACTGGGGAACTTGGCACTGAGCAATGTTCCTTGACAGACTGGCCTTGGTCATGGTGTTCTAACATTGCTCACACTTACTAATGTAATCCAGATCATGGCTAGTACTGGCCACTGTTCTCCAAGTCAAAATTGTTATGCAGTATTCTGATAGCAAACTCCTGTGGCTGGGTTTTTAAGTCTAATCATTTCTCTCCCCTTCCACGCCCCATCCCCCTACATTCTGCATGCCCAGTCACCGGAACTTGGTCGCCAGACCTATGGTTTAAGTTTTTGTTGTGGTGTCCTGCCTTGTTATTTAGATCGACAGAAGGGTCTCTGCCAGTATGGCACCCCTCCATGGATTTCCTGGAGGGTGATGACAAGCCTGTCAATATAACCAAGTAGTTCCTTCTGCTGTTATCGACTGGGCCTGCCCCCCACCAACATACATTTTGGCCCTAATGGATGAGTTTATTCTTAAGTCCTGGCCATTCTCTGAAATTAAATCTTGTTTTGCTTAATTAGCCATGTCTAGATAATAGGTGATTATTATGTCTAGATAACGTAGCTGGGATATATTAGGTATCCCAGCTACATCTGTTCTCCTCACATACTTTACATCAAATACATTGGCTTTCGGGTGGTTATTTGGATTTAGGGCCTCATTCCTCCTATTGTATTTGGAGGAGCTACACGCCTCCTTCGTGCTTCTCAGAACACTCACACATGATTATTTGATAAAGGTCCACTTCCCACACTGGACTGTGATTTCTAGGAGGTCAGTGATCTTATTCTCTTTGTTATTCCCATTGCACCTAATGCCTGACAGAGTGCCTGGCACATAGTTAGTCCTCAATAAATATCTGTTGAATAAACAAATGAAAATACTAAGGCCCTTGAAAGTATGAGACTGTGTAATGTAAACTCCATCTTAGAATCTACTGTTATGTTACTCAGACTCTCAAAATATATTTAAATGGTGAGTGAAGATACTTGGAGGAATATATAACTTAATGTTATTTTCGAATTCATGAGCTTCAGAAGATTAATGTTCAATTTCAGAGACAAGTGTTCTGCCTAAAGGTTTAGACCTGAATATAAGAGGACATATCCCTGAGTAAAAGTTAAGACAAGCTCTTATTATGTAGAGCATTCCTGAGCTCATTTTGATGGTCAATCCTCACATTCCTTTAAAAATTCTGTTTAGATAACTTTCTCCTTTTCATGTTGGCAACAAAACAGAATCAGAGTGACCAACGGACTTAACGTAGTTCTTAACCATTGCACAAGCCAACAGAAGGCTCCTTCTGAGTGCGTTTTTGGGTTAGTCCACAACTCCCTCATTTATTATGGAATGTAACTGGTATTTCCTGCTTCCACAAAGAAACTCAAACCCCATTTGATACATCAAGGACTCAAAAGGACAGGGCTGTTTTCTCTCTTTTCATCCATAGAACAAGGAATCCTCTCCTCTCCCCACAGGGGGAAAAAAAAATCACAAATAAGACCAGAGGTACTAACAACTTCAGTCCCAATTCTGTTTGTTCTGTAACTGTGCTGTCCAGTGGAAATTTAATGTCAGTCATAAATGTGAACCAAAGAAGTAATTTAAATTTTTTTAGTATTCACACTAAAAAAAGTAAGAGAAACAGATGCAAATAACTTTAGTAATATATTTTAACTTAACATATCAAAAATATATGATTTTAACATGTAATCAATATGAAAAATTATTACTGAAATATTTTACATTCTTTTTCTGTACTTTGAAATCTGGTGTGTCCTTTACACTTACAGTACGTCTCAGTTCAGACTAGCCACATTTTAAGAGCTTACTGCCACATGTGGCTGATGGTCACCCTGGAGAGTATAGTCCTAGAATGTGTTTTTGTGCTATAGTTTTTCACACAGTCAGAAGAGACGTCCCCATTCATCTTCACTGCAGCCACCGGCACCTGAGTGAGGAAAGGCAACCTGTTGAAACTTCTGAAAAGTTTTCAGTAGATTCAATAAATAAAACCTGTCGAAATGCTTCAGTGGTCTCCAGGCACTGCTCACCACAGCTGCAGTTGCTAGTTTAAGCACACCTTTGCTACAGTGTCGCTGGGCTGAGGCCGTTTTGCTGCAGCCGTCATTCTGTCCCTGTTCAGGCTTCAGTGTGGCCAAGGCACAGGGAAGGATTCTTTTCCCTTTGGCATTAAGCACAGCCAAGGGTGATCAAGCCAAAACTGACCCAGCCTCTCAATGCCACAGTCCTTTTCAGATACACTCACATTTCTTTATCTTTCTTTCTTTTTTTTTCTGTTTCTTGCTCTGGATAACTGAAGAGCAGGTAGAATCCTTCCAGGCCAAGTACCTATAGATGTTAATACCTAGAATAATATTTTTTAAAGAAGACTTTAATAGAGAGGACTGATGAATTTGTGGAGAAATAGGGAACAAACCTATCCTGTTATGAGAACTAAGTAAGTTTTCTTATATTGTAATATGTAGTCAATCAGGACGATTATACAGCACATTCTGATCGCTTCCAGGTCATCTTTATTAGGGAGTGGTTGATGAGAAACTTTAGTATAAGATGATTTTCTTGATTTTCAGTGGTTCTTAGACCTCATGCCTCTGCAGAGTCTGCTGGGGAAGGCAGAGAGTGGGGATCAAGGGTGTAGGCAGCAGAGCTTTGGCCCTCCGTCTCTGTCTTCAGCCAGAGCAGCTCTGTTTGTTTTCCTTTTAATGCTTCTGGGCAAGATCTAGTACAGATAAGTGGTTTCTGTGCCAAATTTTTAGAAAACCACCCACCTACGGGAATTGTCTCTGTTTTGATTCAGTCTGAATCTGTTTCTGCGCTTGCCATATTGCATTTTTATCCTGCCATCTGTGCTAGGACGTCTACTTTTTCTATAGGGCCTTTACTGCTAAGCACTTAGTTTTTGCTTGTGCAATTGGGCAAAGAAAAGCCTTTAAATATCACATGTTTGGGGCTCATTTTTATTGTTTTTACTGTTTTCTGTTTAGTAATTTATGCTTATTGTGGGAAAATGAAAGAGAAAACTAGATAGAATAAAGGAGAAAATAGAAAGCATTCATAACTGCATCACACAGATAAATGGTGTTAACATTTTGATATAGCTCCTAAATTTTAACATGTATATATTTTAAATTAAATTGGAGTCATATTTTACACAGTTTTATGTCTTGCTTTCCTCAATTATCATCATATTGTGATCATGCTTCTATTTCATTAAAGCATAATTGTTATTAGCTTTTAAATTCTTAATCCTATGTAAGTCTCACAATATACTTAATCATTCCTCTATTGTTGGAAATGTTGATTGTTCCTGATTTTTTTTGTTGTTAAAATTGATACTTCATCTATCATTCTTGTACAAAAATTGTGCTTCAATGAACATTCTCATACATAAATATTTAACTACCTTTTAAAATTTATTTCCTAGAAATTACTAAGTAAATAAACTTTCTAAATGTCTACATATTGCTCAAATATTGCCCTCTTATATCAAAATACAACCCCACCAGTAGTATATGTGAGTGTCAATCTATTCTCACCCTTCCTGACTTTGAGTTCAGTACTTCAAAAGTCTTTTCCAACTTGATTTTTTTTTTAATTTTTAAAAATTTTTATTGGGATATTGTTGATTTACAATGTTGTGTTAGTTTCAGGTATACAGCAAAGTGAATCAGTTATACATATACATCTATCCACTCTTTTTTAGATTCTTTTCCCGTATAGGCCATTGCAGAGTATTGAGTAGAGTTCTCTGTGCTATTGAGTAGGTCCTCATTAGTTATCTATTTTATATATAGTAGTATGTATATGTCAATCCCAATCTTCAATTTGATTTTTTTTAAGTGTTTTAAAAAATTTATTTGCAAGTCATTGATAGCTTGTTAAGGGACTTTGCATTTCATTGTCTGGAGATCTATCATCTATCTGTCTATCTATCTATCTATCTATTTATCTATCCATTTGACCATTTTTCTTCTGATATGTTAATAATTTTAATTTTATTTATAAGAACATTTTATGTATTAAGGCTGTCAAATCTTAGCCTATCATAGTCATTGCAAAAACAAACGACCTAATTTGTCTTTACTTTTGTTAAAATTTTTTTTTTTTTGGACAGCATAGGTTTGATCATAAGCACTCTTAAAATCTCTATTCTGTCACTCCAAGCAGTTTCATCCACACCCATAGCTTCAATTACTATCTATTACATTGACGATTCACAAACTTACACCTCTAGCCCAGGGAGCCCAAGATTGAGAGGGACTGTCTCAAAGAAATATGTTGGTCTGGGTTTTATCTGAGTGGAAATTGAATTAATAAGAAGGAAGACCATAAAGTTTTAAAAGTTGTTGTATCAGCTTCAACTACAAGATAAAGACAGTATAAAATTAAGACAGGCCTCTGGAACTCCTGAACATATACATATATACACATAAGATCTTATTGGTTCTGTTTCTCAGGAGAACCCTGATTAGTACAGAGGGTATATAATTTGTCTCCTTACTTCATAGATCTTCAATTGAGAGGAACTATATTCAAGGAGTTGTATACAAGGAAGCACACCTGCTTTTATGATCGAATTTTATTTTGTAAGCCAATGTGTGACTCTGTCTTTTGTCAGAGAGATTTCTAAGGACTTTATTTTTATTGATTGACTCTAAGGGATGCTGCTTGTCTCTAACATGTTTACCAGAAATGCAGCTTCTGACATGGCTCACCAACCTGGGAAGGGCAGGGAGGTACTATATGCAATGATTGAGCTCTCAGCTGTCTTCTCAATGGCAACTGAATTCTCTGGATGGGGTCAGCCTTCTGCACATATTGATGAAGTAAGAGGGAGCACTTGGAAACATCTTTTGACAGGTTGAGCCACTTCTAGCTAGGAATGTGACCTAAAAAAGAAAATTTCTTATTTTGTAGCACCATAATCTTTCTAGCTCAAATTTTAATAGTTACCATTTGTGTGTATAGCATTATCTTGAATGCTTTACTTGTAACATTTTATCTTCCCAATATCCCAATGGGTAAATCTTACTCTTCCCATTTTACAGGTGACAAACCAAAGCCCAGTGAAAAGTTATCACTTTTAGGGAATGGCGGCAGTTTGAAAATGAGCCCATTTTACCTCTGCACCGGTGTTTTCTTCTATTGCACCAAATCCCCCAGTAGACAGAAAAATGCTTGACAGCACATTCCTTCTGCCTCCCACCCCTTCCTGGAGCTTTCCAAAATTTTACTGTTTATTCACTTCAGGCTCAGAATCGAGTAGGCAATTGTAGTACTATCTTGCTCCTCTTACGTGGTGCAAAAATCAGTAAGCAGTGGTCTAATGCAGATGCACCACAAAGAAGACAGGTAGAAGTCACAATGTAAAATTATTAGGAAAGAAGAAAACCCATCTTAGATGAATTCAACTGATAAGCATTGGATTAGCCTCTGCTGTATGGCGATCCTTGGGGAGATATAAGGCTGAAATTAGATGTAGTGTTTGCAAATAAGAAGCTCCCAGATTGTGATAAGTAAACATGATTTGAATATCATTAGAAGAGGAGTATCCAAAACATGACACTGCATCATGAAAATAAGGATCACAGTCAGAGGGCTATGTCTCCACTAGCATTTAAACATCATGCTTTGCCCTTGAGTTAGTGACTCAGTTGGAAGAAATGACCTCGAGGGGCCTATTGTTTTTTAGCCAAGAAACAGCTAGTTTCCAAAGACCTAACAAGTTTCATAGACCATTCAAATTCTCCCTAGTATGCGAGCAAGATTTTTTCAATTTAAAAATTAGTCTGTTTATAGAAATATTTGTGGATGCTTCACAGACCTTTCAGAAAACTACTAAACATTAGCTTGGCATGTTAAGCGATTTCTAATATTTTTGTCTTAATGTTTCCCACAGAAGAGTGACTATTAAACACCCTTCCCTCCACTGTCAGGAGCAGAGTATCATTTTTGTTAAAAATGAGTCTTTGATTTAAAAACATAACACATTTCAAGGAAAGAAAATATTCTTGTTTAGTGTTTCCAGAGTACATGCTTACTTGGAAAAATTGAAACTTAGCATGCTGTTTTCCATAATTTGATACTAAGTACTCAGAGTATGTTTAAATCTTAGCCCTAAAATATATTTGAAACTGAAATGTTACATTGTTTTAATATCAAGACTCTATGTACAATTTCTGACCTGATGTGGAATATTGTACTTCAGATTTCAGTGCAATTATCTTCAAGTTTGGTGTTTGTTGAAATGATATTTATTGAAAAACTGGACATTTTCACACACTATCTAATTTGGTAACATTAGAAGTGATGCCAAGCTTCCCACGTGTCTCTCTCCCTCTGAAAAACTTATAAGTGGAATCCTAGCAGAGACAGGCAGTACTAAGATTTAAAAAAACTTTCATGTACTAAAATTTTAAAATGTGTAAGTTCCACTGATATGGTAGGTAAGAAAGTACTGTATTTAGATTAAAGGACATGATGTTAAAGCTTGCCTTACGTTTTTATTACATCTCAAATTGCAACAAATCAAAAAAGATAAAACTTTATGAGACTACAGTTATTTCTTGTAAGACACTTGCTTGTAAAAATTTTTCTCTGCCCTCATTTATTTTTATTTTTAGTTTAAAAGCTAAAGCCAAGCCAGGAAGAGGAAAACAAGATGAGAAACCCAAAATCAAGGTAAACATTGTTTTAGCAAAGCACAGCATTGTGAAATAAACCAGAAAGAACATTATCATGCATGTCATACTAAGTGTCCCAACAAAACCTGCTTTACCTTTCTTAAGGATATTTTCTATATAAAACAGATATTATTAGAGAAAATATTTCTGTATACTTGTCTTTCAAAAATGTCTTTCATATGGAATGTTTTCCTTTTTCTAATTTCCAGCTGAGAGAAATATGAAATATCCAGGTCCTGCCTGGAGGTTAAACAGTTTTCTGTAACTGATACCATAAAAACGAAAGAGAAAGCCTGAAAAGGCTTGAATCTGACAAGCACCCACGTCTGTGCATATATCTGAATTATCTAAACCCCTTAGGCCTCCAACTCATATGAAAGTATTATGAAGTTTTCAGAAGATTCTCTATTTCTTCTTGATTTCAGCTGAGTAGAAGATAGCTCAAGATCTTTAAGAAAAGATTGCTACTTAGCAGTTTGTGTGTGGTCAAATAGTCAACAAATTAGTTGTGTGTCAAAAGGAAAAAAAAACTTTTATATGCTAAGATAAATTCCGTAGGCACTTAACAAATTATAAAACATAGTAATAAAAATGGCATAATAATTTAAAAATATAGCCTAAGCTACATTGAAAAATGAGAAGGGTGGCTGAAGTTAGATGAATTTGGTTGGTTTCTGCCTTGAATCTCCTGCTTTTTCCTTCTCCGCCCTCCTGTCACTCTATCCTCCTGTGGCCACATGCAGGCCCACAGACATAATCCTGGTTGCCTAGGAAGTTTTTTAGGAAGCTCAGTGCCACTTCCTCTCTGGGGGTGGTCCTTACAATGGAGTCATGTCACAGCAAGACATGATGTTTTGTGTGCAAAGGATAACTGGAGTTACTAACTAGGTTGTGAGTTTCAACATTCTCTTCTATCTTAACTTTTCAAAATACCTTCCTGTCCTTTAAATGAAGGTCTTGATACTGAGCTTGCTTCCATCTCCCTTTTGCAGAATTGCATGATGACTTTTGGGCTCACCCACTGACTTTGTTGTGTTTGGAGAGATCTCCCAGGAATCAGGATTCAGCATCTCACCTGAGAGATAATGACTGAAAAGAACTTTCACTGCTGTACCTCATTCATTCGTTTGTTGATTCATTTATACATTTATTAAATAATACATTTACATATTTAGTCAATGTGTCCAAGAGAAATTTTTAATGAAGAACCACCAGGATTTAGTAGTTGATTGGATATTGGGAGAAATAAAGTGGAAGCCTTTACCAATTCTGGTTTTAATAAAAACTTTGCCAAGTAAATTTCTGCTACCAGGGATCCAGATCATCAGCTTTGTAGCCCTTTCCCACTTGACTTCACTGAACAAAAGTGCCCTAAGAAAGGGATTCCTCTGTCCTGGGCCTACTGTCATATGACCTTCCCTCTCACTTTTTTTTACAGCCTCGTCTTTCACACTACCTGGGGATGCTGCTCCCACCATGGAAAATTTGGTGTTTAAGATCTTTAAGAGTGATGATTTTAAATTGTAAGCTAAACCTACTTAAGGTATGTAACCTTCTTTTTACTATTTAGTGTAAATAACTATTTAAACTCCATATTCCAGAAGGTACCCTTTAAAGAAATAATAATTGGATAAGCTAAAATTCTTTAGGTATTTTATGAAGCACAGCAAAATATTTAATAAGCAAATAGAATTTGGTATATATTTCTTATCCTCAGGGGAACCTCCTTTCTGTGACAATTATGTGATTTTTATTTTTGTATCTTACAACAGAAAGGAAAGACTTAATTTGTAGAATAATGACATAAAATGTGATAAAGAAATCACACTTTTTAAAAAAGTGAGCTCCTGTTTAAAAGTTATGAACCCAAGAAAATGAAGGAAGACAGGCTGTTTTCAACGCACATCTTGTATTTCTATAAGGTATATCAAAGCAAATACTTTGTATGGAAAACTAACAGCTTTCCATGGAAGGCATGTGATTGATTGCCAGACTAGTGATAAAGACTAGTTTGACTTGATCTTTTTTCTTTTTTCATACGTGAGCAAACTTCATGTTTGAACACATTAGTTCAAAATCCACCTTTGTCAGCTAAAAAATGGTGATTAAAGTAGACTTAATCCTAACGTACCTCCCAGAGGTATGCTGACAAAAAGAACCACTGGTGATTCTATGCTCCCTTCACATGAAAATCTGTTCTAAAGACATTATTATAAAAACCCTTCCTTTATCCTCTATATCTTTGAAGAACATAGGAATGGTAAATATCATCTTTTTGATGATGAACTTGCAAACAAGTATCAACACTAAATGAAGAGTGGTTATTTTCCTGGCCTGGTTATGTTCAGACAAGACATAATTTTTTCACACTGGTCTGTACAGAGTCTTTCTTTCTTTTTTATTTTTTTCCTAAAACGTTGGAAAATGAAGTGAAAAAATATTTTAACAGTCCCTGTTCTGATTTTCCCTAGATCTTCCTTATTTCTTTTTGAAAATGTTAGAGGCTAGTAAGAAGACATGAAGAGTTGACATTAGTTTCAGAAAAAGTAAACTTGTGATTTTATACATGCAATTTATTAGGCAGCTATAGTGGGCTTTAATGATACTCACATTGGTCAATGTCATCTCTTATCATTGAAATTATCCAAAATTTCTAAGTGTTCTCTATGTCAACAGAGTAAACAAACACAAACATCTGTTTAGAAAAACAGTTTTCCTATAAATACATAACTCTATGGAAACAAACAGAAAGTCATTGGCAGGAACAGTGATAGTATCTCAGCATTCTGGGGTGTGACAGTGTGATTAACCTGGCCCTGCTGCTGAGTGTCTAGGACAACTAACTTCTTCCAGAACCTGATGCTTTCTCAGGCTCATAGTTAGCATGTTAAAGGCATTTAGCACATCATGAAATCACAGTCTGAGAGGAATTCATAATGGTCGGGGCTGTGAATAACTTGAGATAATGTAAAAGGATTAGATTTTTTAAAAATATAAGACAATTTTTACCAATGCACAATAAAGTAATTTTGCATTCTATTTTAAAAGTTTTCTTTTTTTTTAATGTCATGACAAGAAACCTGTTCATTCCTTTTCTCTATACTGCCTTACATATACTTTATTTTTTTAAGAAAAAAAAGCTTATATTTCTTTTAGCAACAGTGGTGCCTTCTGTGTTCCTTAATGATATGAGTATATTCGGTTACTTAGGAACATTATTTCCTAGTCTGTATGTGGGCATTCCTTTAATTTTTTTTTTAAATTTTGTTTTCTTGAAGAAATAAAATGAAAGTGTTTACAGAGGAAACACTAAGCTAGCTTACTGATCTTTCTTTCAACTACAACCTTTTTTCCTCATAAGTAATCTGAAAATAAATAGTAAAAATTTGTCCTCTCCCAGGATGATTTTGGAACATTAATAAATAAGAAAATACCTTTAAAGGGGAGTAATTTTTTAAAGTATGAATTTTAAAATAAAATATAATCACTGTGGAAACATCAAGGAAAAAATATAAAAGACAAGTGAAAGAGTAAAATAACAAATATCCAGTGTAGAAAGATCAGGGTAAAAAAAGATTAGAGAAAAGAAAATAGTAAAATAACCTATAAGTCTGTGACCCAGAAAGAACCAATATTAACATGTTGGTGGGCACCCTTCAGAATTTTCTCTATGTATACATAAGCAGGGTCTGGTTTTAGCAACACTGGGAAATAAAATAATGTTTTATTTCTTTATTTGTGCAAATTAAAAAATTTAACCTTGGTCCAGTCTTTCCTAAAGGTCTCGTGGCCAAAGATTCTCAAAGACACCTGGCTAATTCTGACAATAGGAGAATTAATCCTTATGCTAGCCTCTGCTGTCTTTGAGAGAAGAAAATCTCAGATATGGCCCTTGCAGCCAGTCTCTCTCCCTGCAGTCCTTAAGACCGGAATCATCCCAACCCCAGTGGTCAGTGGGCTCCAGCACCTTCTTCCTGCCATCAGTTTCTTCTATGTTCTGCTGGTGGAACCAGAATTCAGATTTACTTCATTTAGATCAGAGCTCAGCAAATTTTTCTGTAAAGGCCCAGGTAATAAATATTTTAAAGTTTGTGAGCCAAGTGAAAAATGAAGGATAGTGTGTAGGTACTTACATAATAAGAAAGAAAACAAATTTTGGCATATTTAAAAATTGATGAAATGTATATTATGGGGCTTCCCTGGTGGCGCAGTGGTTGAGAGTCCACCTGCCGATGCAGGGGACATGGGTTCATGCCCCGGTCCGGGAAGATCCCACATGCCACGGAGCGGCTGGGCCTCTGAGCCATGGCCGCTGAGCCTGCACGTCCGGAGCCTGTGCTCCACAACGGGAGAGGCCACAACAGTGAGAGGCCTGCATACCGCAAAAAGAAAAAAAAAAAAAAAAGGAAAAAAAATGTATATTATGATTGTAATTAAGCACTCCAGTAGTCAAATTATTTTGCGAACTACAAAATAATATTTTGTAATACAGGACTGTAAATAAAAAAATGGAATTCTCTTTTTTGAGGAAGGGGTATAACCTTGTGCTTCATTGGAGTTTGAAGTTAGTGTCCCCAGTCATCAGAATCCATTATAAATATTAATCTGTTAATGTTATCTGTCATGAGATTTTATACAGTATTTCATCTTTCAAAATGTCTTTTCACAGAGATAATACTGCCAAATACTGTTATCAATCCACCAGCATATGATTTTAATAATATTTAAAATTTGAAATACATTAACAAGATTCTGTGAGATTCCTCTTCTGATATTTGCCTTTTAGTATGTCAATACACTTCAGATTAATCACTTCCAATTGACAGTTAGGTGAAAATTTCTCAATTGTACAGTTAGATGGTTTTGAAATGATGAAATTTCTTTTCCACTTGCATCAATCGACATCTGAAAAATGCTGCTGGAACTGTAGTTAGAGCCCCAAAATGTACTCACTGTAAATTTGTATGGGGATAAAAATCTTGACTCTTGTTTTAACTCTGCCAACACATGATGTGTATAAGGCAGCTTAAAATTATGTATCACTCAAGAAAACATTAGTTGTCCAAATGTCTTTGCTGCAGTGTAAGTTTCACATATAAACTCTGTATGGCCTTGTAACTTTATTTATTTGTTTATTTTTTTAAATTTAATTTTTATTTTTTTTTTATTTATTAGTTTCTGCTTTATAACAAAGTGAATCAGTCATACATATACATCTGTTCCCACATCCCTTCCCTCATGCATCTCCCTCCCTCCCACCCTCCCCATCCCACCCCTCCAGGCGGTCACAAAGCACCGAGCTGATCTCCCTGTGCTCTGCGGCTGCTTCCCACTACCTATCTACCTTACGTTTGGTAGTGTATATATGTCCATGCCTCTCTTTCGCTTTGTCACAGCTTACCCTTCCCCCTCCCCATATCCTCAAGTCCATTCTCAAGTAGGTCTGTGTCTTTATTCCCGTTTTACCCCTAGGTTCTTCATGACATTTTTTTTTTAAATTCCGTATATATGTGTTAGCATACGGTATTTGTCTTTCTCTTTCTGACTTACTTCACTCTGTATGACAGACGCTAGGTCTATCCACCTCATTACAAATAGCTCAGTTTCGTTTCTTTTTATGGCTGAGTAATATTCCATTGTATATATGTGCCACATCTTCTTTATCCATTCATCCGATGATGGACACTTAGGTTGTTTCCAGCTCCGGGCTATTGTGAATAGAGCTGCAATGAACATTTTGGTACATGTCTCTTTTTGAATTATGGTTTTCTCAGGGTATATGCCCAGTAGTGGGATTGCTGGGTCATATGGTAGTTCTATTTTTAGTTTTTTAAGGAACCTCCATACTGTTCTCCATAGTGGCTGTACCAATTCACATTCCCACCAGCAGTGCAAGAGTGTTCCCTTTTCTCCACACCCTCTCCAGCATTTATTGTTTCTAGATTTCTTGATGATGGCCATTCTGACTGGTGTGAGATGATATCTCATTGTAGTTTTGATTTGCATTTCTCTAATGATTAATGATGTTGAGCATTCTTTCATGTGTTTATTGGCAGTCTGTATATCTTCTTTGGAGAAATGCCTATTTAAGTCTTCTGCCCATTTTTGGATTGGATTGTTTGTTTTTTTGCTATTGAGCTGCATGTGCTGTTTATAAATTTTGGAGATTAATCCTTTGTCAGTTGCTTCATTTGCAAATATTTTCTCCCATTCTGAGGGTTGTCTTTTGGTCTTGTTTATGGTTTCCTTTGCTGTGCAAAAGCTTTGAAGTTTCATTAGGTCCCATTTGTTTATCTTTGTTTTTATTTCCATTTCTCTAGGAGGTGGGTCCAAAAGGATCTTGCTGTGATTTATGTCATAGAGTGTTCTGCCTATGTTTTCCTCTAAGAGTTTGATAGTTTCTGGCCTTACATTTAAGTCTTTAATCCATTTTGAGCTTATTTTTGTGTATGGTGTTAGGGAATGATCTAATCTCAAACTTTTACATGTCCCTGTCCAGTTTTCCCAGCAACACTTATAGAAGAGGCTGTCCTTTCTCCACTGTACATTCCTGCCTCCTTTATCAAAGATAAGTTGGCCATATGTGCGTGGGTTTATCTCTGGGCTTTCTATCCTGATCCACTGATCTATCTTTCTGTTTTTATGCCAGTACCAGACTGTCTTAATTACTGTAGCTTTGTAGTATAGTCTGAAGTCAGGGAGCCTGATTCCTCCAGCTCCGTTTTTCGTTCTCAAGATTGCTTTGGCTATTCGGGTTCTTTTGTTTTTCCAAACAAATTTTGAAATTTTTTGTTCTAGTTCTGTGAAAAATGCCAGTGGTAGTTTGATAGGGATTGCATTGAATCTGTAGATTGCTTTGGGTAGTAGAGTCATTTTCACCATATTGATTCTTCCAATCCAGGAGCATGGTATATCTCCCCATCTATTTGTATCATCTTTAATTTCTTTCATCAGTGTCTTATAATTTTCTGCATACAGGTCTTTTGTCTCCTTAGGTAGGTTTATTCCTAGATATTTTATTCTTTTTGTTGCAATGGTAAATGGGAGTGTTTTCTTGATTTCATTTTCAGATTTTTCATCATTAGTGTACAGGAATGCCAGAGATTTCTGTACATTAATTTTGTATCCTGCTACTTTACCAAATTCATTGATTAGCTCTAGTAGTTTTCTGGTAGCATCTTTAGGATTCTCTATGTATAGTATCATGTCATCTGCAAACAGTGACAGCTTTACTTCTTCTTTTCCAATTTGGATTCCTTTTATTTCCTTTTCTTCTCTGATTGCTGTGGCTAAAACTTCCAAAACTATGTTGAATAAGAGTGGTGAGAGTGGGCAGCCTTGTCTTGTTCCTGATCTTAGTGGAAATGGTTTCAGTTTTTCACCATTGACGACAATGTTGGCTGTGGGTTTGTCATATATGGCCATTATGATGTTGAGGAAAGATCCCTCTATGCCTACTTTCTGCAGGGTTTTTATCATAAATGGGTGTTGAATTTTGTCGAAAGCTTTCTCTGCATCTATTGAGATGATCATATGGTTTTTCTCCTTCAACTTGTTAATATGGTGTATCACATTGATTGATTTGCGTATATTGAAGAATCCTTGCATTCCTGGAATAAACCCCACTTGATCATGGTGTATGATCCTTTTAATGTGCTGTTGGATTCTGTTTGCTAGTATTTTGTTGAGGATTTTGGCATCTATGTTCATCAGTGATATTGGCCTGTAGTTTTCTTTCCTTGTGACATCCTTGCCTGGTTTTGGTATCAAGGTGATGGTGGCCTCATAGAATGAGTTTGGGAGTGTTCCTCCCTCTGCTATATTTTGGAAGAGTTTGGGAAGGATAGGTGTTAGCTCTTCTCTAAATGTTTGATAGAATTCACCTGTGAAGCCATCTGGTCCTGGGCTTTTGTTTGTTGGAAGATTTTTAATCACAGTTTCAATTTCAGTGCTTGTGATTGGTCTATTCATATTTTCTATTTCTTCCTGATTCAGTCTTGGCAGGTTGTGCATTTCTAAGAATTTGTCCATTTCTTCCAGGTTTTCCATTTCATTGGCATAGAGTTGCTTAGAGTAATCTCTCATGATCTTTTGTATTTCTGCAGTGTCAGTTGTTACTTCTCCTTTTTCATTTCTAATTCTATTGATTTGAGTCTTCTCCCTTTTTTTCTTGATGAGTTTGGCTAATGGTTTATCAATTTTGTTTATCTTCTCAAAGAACCAGCTTTTAGTTTTATTGATCTTTGCTATCGTTTCCTTCATTTCTTTTTCATTTATTTCTGATCTGATTTTTATGATTTCTTTCCTTCTGCTAACTTTGGGATGTTTTTGTTCTTCTTTCTCTAATTGCTTTAGGTGCAAGGTTAGGTTGTTTATTCGAGATGTTTCCTGTTTCTTAAGGTGGGATTGTATTGCTATAAACTTCCCTCTTAGAACTGCTTTTGCTGCATCCCATAGGTTTTGGGTCGTCGTGTCTCCATTGTCATTTGTTTCTAGGTATTTTTTTATTTCCTCTTTGATTTCTTCAGTGATCACTTCGTTATTAAGTAGTGTATTGTTTAGCCTCCATGGGTTTGTATTTTTTACAGATCTTTTCCTGTAATTGATATCTAGTCTCATAGCATTGTGGTCGGAAAAGATACTTGATACAATTTCAATTTTCTTAAATTTACCAAGGCTTGATTTGTGACCCAAGATATGATCTATCCTGGAGAATGTTCCATGAGCACTTGAGAAAAATGTGTATTCTCTTGTTTTTGGATGGAATGTCCTATAAATATCAACTAAGTCCATCTTGTTTAATGTATCACTTAAAGCTTGTGTTTCCTTATTTGTTTTCATTTTGGATGATCTGTCCATTGGTGAAAGTGGGGTGTTAAAGTCCCCTACTATGATTGTGTTACTGTCGATTTCCCCTTTTATGGCTGTTAGTATTTGCCTTATGTATTGAGGTGCTCCTATGTTGGGTGCATAAATATTTACAATTATTATATCTTCTTCTTGGATCGATCCCTTTATCGTTATGTAGTGTCCTTCTTTGTCTCTTCTAATAGTCTTTATTTTAAAGTCTATTTTGTCTGATATAAGAATTGCTACTCCAGCTTTCTTTTGATTTCCATTTGCATGGAATATCTTTTTCCATCCCCTTACTTTCAATCTGTATGTGTCTCTAGGTCTGAAGTGGGTCTCTTGTAGACAACATATATATGGGTCTTGTTTTTGTATCCATTCAGCCAATCTGTGTCTTTTGGTGGGAGCATTTAGTCCATTTACATTTAAGGTAATTATTGATATGTATGTTCCTATTCCCATTTCCTTAATTGCTTTGGGTTCGTTATTGTAGGTATATTCCTTCTGTTGTGTTTCTTGCCTAGAGAAGTTCCTTTAACATTTGCTGTAAAGCTGGTTTGGTGGTGCTGAACTCTCTCAGCTTTTGCTTGTCTGTAAAGGTTTTAATTTCTCCATCAAATCTGAATGAGATCCTTGCTGGGTAGAGTAATCTTGGTTGCAGGTTTCTCTCCTTCATCACTTTAATTATGTCCTGCCACTCCCTTCTGGCTTGTAGAGTTTCTGCTGAGAGATCAGCTGTTATCCTTATGGGGATTCCCTTGTGTGTTATTTGTTGTTTTTGCCTTGCTGCTTTTAATATGATTTCTTTGTGTTTAATTTTTGACAGTTTGATTAATATGTGTCTTGGCGTATTTCTCCTTGGATTTATTCTGTATGGGACTCTCTGTGCCTCCTGGGCTTGATTAACTATTTCCTTTCCCATATTGGGGAAGTTTTCAACTATAATCTCTTCAAATATTTTCTCAGTCCCTTTCTTTTTCTCTTCTTCTTCTGGAACCCCTATAATTCGAATGTTGGTGCGTTTAATGTTGTCCCAGAGGTCTCTGAGACTGTCCTCTGTTCTTTTCATTCTTTTTTCTTTATTTTGCTCTGCATCAGTTATTTCCACTATTTTATCTTCCACCTCACTTATCCGTTCTTCTGCCTCAGTTATTCTGCTATTGATCCCATCTAGAGTATTTTTTATTTCATGTATTGTGTTTTTAATCGATGCTTGATTCATCTTTAGTTCTTCTAGGTCCTTGTTAACTGTTTCTTGCATTTTGTCTATTCTATTTCCAATATTATGAATCTTGGAAATAGAATCTTGGATCAGCTTTACTATCATTATTCTGAATTCTTTTTCAGGTAGACTGCCTATTACCTCTTCATTTGTTAGGTCTGGTAGGTTTTTATCTTGCTCCTTCACCTGCTGTGTGTTTTTCTGTCTTCTCATTTTGCTTATGTTACTGTGTTTGGGATCTCCTTTTTGCAGGCTGCAGATTCGTAGTTCCCGTTGTTTTTGGTGTCTGACCCCAGTGGCTAAGGTTGTTTCAGTAGGTTGTGTAGGCTTCCTGGTGGGGGGGGACTAATGCCTGTGTTCTGGTGGTTGAGGCTCAATCTTGTCTTTCTGGTGGACAGGTCCACGTCTGGTGGTGTGTTTTGGGGTGCCTATGGCCTTATTATGTTTTTAGGTAGCCTCTCTGCTAATGGGTGGGGTTGTGTTCCTGCCTTGCTAGTTGCCTGGCATAGGGTGACCAGCACTGTAGCTTGCTGGTTGTTGACTGAAGCTGGGTGCTGGTGTTGAGATGGAGATCTCTGGGAGATTTTCGCTGCTTGATATTATGTGGAGCTGGGAGGTCTCTTGTGGACCCGTGTCCTGAAGTTGGCTCTCCCACTTCAGAGGCACAGCACTGGCTCCTGGCTGCAGCACCAAGAGCCTTTCATCCACCCTGGTGCTCCGGACCAGACCTCCTCCTGGAGAAGAGCTTCAATGGGGGCTGCTCTCCAAACACCACACAGAGCCGTCTGGATGTCCTCACTGAATCTGCCTCAGGGGCCAGGAAGGAAGTGGCCTGGCAAGGCACTCCCGGACTGTGTTTGGAAGAGGCTCGTTTGCTTGTCTTGGAGCATCAGCCTGAGACGCAGGTATCTGCTTTGACTCATATTTGGGGACTGCTGAGGCGCTCTTCGGGATAGAGACTGGCTGACACCCTCCTCATCTGCCCGTCACCCTCCTCGTCTGCCTGCGCCACGCAGTGCCGCGCCTCGCCCCGCCGCGCCCCGCCCTCGGCCTTGTAACTTTAGATTTAATTCATTAAGAGACATTATCAAGGCTGCAGCAAAAGCTACCATCCAAAGCTATTCAGTATTCAATAATACTGATTGAGGGCAGTTCTTCTTGTTCAAGAAACTTTCACAAGCTTGGTAAATTTGTCCAACTATACACTATATGTGTATAGAATGCTTGGTCTGATAATGTTGATGTATATTGTATTATTTTAGTACAGCTATAATGTCACTTCATAATAAACACCATTCTTCAGCATCTAATTCAATAATAAAATAATCCGTACTCCATTGTGCCTTAAAAGTATAATTTTCAAAGTGCAGTTTTCTCTTCTTGTGTTGACATGATAGATACACGCTGGCAATTCATAAAAATCATGTGTGGTACAGCAATATGCATGGCATTTGAAATGCTGTTGAGTTATAATTACATCACTGTGATTTGTAGTGCACAGAGCAGGCATATGAAGTGATGAAAGTATTATATACGGTCTCTGTTGCAGCTACTTAACTTTGCCAATATAGCATAAAAGCAACGATATATGATATATACACAAATGAATGTGGCTGTTCCAATATTACTTTACTTATAAATACTGAAATTTGAATTTCATGTGTCATGAAATGTCATTATTCTTTTGGATTAATCTCAACCATTTAAAAACAGTCTTAGCTCACAGACTATACAAAAATAGGCAGAGGGTCAGACCTGATTCATGGATCAGAGTTTGTCAATCCTTATTTAAACTAAAAGCTTCATATCACTGCCATTTCTGCCTCTGTTCCTGAAGAAGAAGGACAGGGAAAAGGAGAAGGAGAGAGAGAAGGAAAAGGAGAAAGGATTTTACAGCATGGTTCACGAAAGTCTGTTTCTTGTGGTCAAAGTTAGCCAATTTTCTATGTCTAGAATCACACTTAGACTTCCTCATGACTCCAGTTTTGTACTGACAGCATAAAAGAAGTTGCTCCTTTAGTCCTAAGGTCAGATTTAGGATTAATAACTTTTTAGGATTGTTGGTAATGACAATAAGCACTGACTTGTCTTCCTTACCTTAATATAAATCACAAGATAAGGTAATGCAATGTTGGTAAATTTTCAAATGTCTGTTCAGTCTTACTCATGTTCACACAGTTGGTGTAAATTTTTTGCGCATGTATTATATACAAACTAGAGATCTCCCTACCTTCAATTCCTCCCTTTTCAAACACATACTTTTAGAAAGGGAAATCTTTAAAAAATTTAATTGAATCTACTACTTCTTAGGAAGGGAAACTAAGGCTAAGCCACTTATACTTAATATGATGTCTTTTGTAATAATACCACACTCGGGACATGAAAGGGTCAAATGCCTCTTAGAATAAGAATGGTGGAGTCTATTGTTCTGAGAAGAACAGGCCAAAGTAAAGATAAAAGGTTTAAAAATAGCCTTTTATTTTTCACACACACACACCACACACACACACACACAGACATACACACACATACATGTATGTATGTACACATGAATGTATTTTGGATTTGAGATTTGGTTTTGTAATCTTATTGTCCACCATGATGAGCATTACTTACTAGATGATCTAGTGGGAAAAGAAGCCATGTTTTCTTCTGCAGTACGTACTGAACTAGAATAGACACAATCATATTTACCTTTTATTTTTTAATTTATTTATTAATTTATTTGGTTGCATCAGGTCTTAGTTGTGGCAGGCGGGCTCCTTAGTTGTGGCATGTGAACTCTTAGTTGCGGCATGCATATGGGATCTAGTTCCCTGACCAGGGGTCAAACCCGGGCCCTCGGCATTGGGAGCTAGGAGTCTTAACCAGTGTGCCACGAGGGAAGTTCCCATATTTACTTTTAATCATGTAACGGGAATGCATCCTAACTTCCTGAGCAAAAGAGATTCTTATAAACATTTGACCAAAGTTGGAGAAGCCATTCAATTTGCCAGATATAAAAGAGACCAAAAAGAGAAATTTATTTTTTTAATAGATCTTCATTAGAGTATAATTGCTTCACAATACTATGTTAGTTTCTGTTGTACAACAAAGTGAATCAGCCATATGCATACATATATCCCCATATCCCCTCCCTCTGGAGCTTCCCCCCACTGTCCCTATCCCACTCCTCTAGGTCATTGCAAAGCACTGAGCTGATCTCCCTGTGCTATGCTGCTGCTTCCCACTAGCTAACTATTTTACATTTGGTAGTGTACATATGTCGATGCTACTCTAACTTCGCCCCAGCTTCCCCCTCCCCACCCTGTGCCCTCAAGTCCATTCTCTATGTCTACGTCTTTACTCCTGCCCTGATACTAGGTTCATCAGTACCTTTTTTTTTTTTCAGATTCCATATATATGCGTTAGCATATGGTATTTGTTTTTCTCTTTCTGACTTACTTCACTCTGTATAATAGACTCTAGGTCCATCCACCTAACTACAAATAACTCAATTTTGTTTCTTCTTATGGCTAATATTCCATTGTATATATGTGCCACATCTTTTTTATCCATTCATCTGTCGATGTACATTTAGGTTCTTCCACGTCCTGGCTAATCTAAATAGTGCTGCAATGGACATTTTGGTACATGACTCTTTTTGAATTATGGTTTTCTCAGGGTATATGCCCAGTAGTGGGATTGCTGGGTCATATGGTAGTTCTATTTTTAGTTTTTTAAGGAACCTCCATACTATTCTCCATAATGCTTGTATCAATTTACCTTCCCACCAACAGTGCAAAAGTGTTCCCTTTTCATGACACGCTTTCCAGCATTTATTTTTTCTAGATTTGTTAATGGCCATTCTGACAGGTGTGAGGTGATACCTCATTGTAGTTTTGATATGCATTTCTCTAATAATTAATGATGTTGAGCATCTTTTCCTCTTTTTTTTAAGGTAATTTTTATTTTAATTATTTATTTATTTATTTAATTTATTTATTTTTGGCTGTGTTGGGTCTTTTTTGCTGTGCATGGGCTTTCTCTAGTTGCAGTGAATGGGGGCTACTCTTCGTTGAAGTGTGTGGGCTTCTCATTGTGGTGGCTTCTCTTGTTGCAGAGCAGGGGCTCTAGGTGCACAGGCTTCAGTAGTTGTGGCATGCGGGCTCAGTAGTTGTGGCACAGGGACTTAGTTGTTCCGCAGAATGTGGGATCTTCTCGGACCAGGGCTTGAACCCGTGTCCCCTGCATTGGCAGGCAGATTCTTAACCACTGCACCACCAGGGAAGTCTGATCATCTTTTCATGTGCCTCTTGGCCATTTGTATGTCTTCTTTGATGAAATGTCTATTTAGGTCTTCTGTCCATTTTTTAATTGAAATGTTTGTTTTTTTGATATTGAGCTGCATGAGTTGCTTGTATGTTTTGGAGATTAATCCTTTGTCAGTTGTTTCATTTGCAAATATTTTCTCCTATTCTGAGGGTTGTCTTTTCATCTTGTTTATGGTTTCCTTTGCTGTGCTAAAGCTTTGAAGTTTCATTAGGTTCCATTTGTTTATTTTTGTTTTTATTTCCATTTCTCTAGGAGGTGGGTCAAAAAGGATCTTACTGTGATTTATGTCATAGAGTGTTCTGCCTATGTTTTCCTCTAAGAGTTTGATGGTGTCTGGCCTTACATTTAGGTCTTTAATCCATTTTGAGTTTATTTTTGTGTATGGTGTTAAGGAGTGTTCTAATTTCATTCTTTTACATGTAGCTTTCCAGTTTTCCCAGCAGCACTTATTGAAGAGGCTGTCTTTTCTCCATTGTATGTTCTTGCCTCCTTTGTCATAAATTAGGTGACCGTTTGTGCATGGGTTTATCTCTGGGTTTTCTATCCTGTATCACTGATTTTTATTTCTCTTTTTGTGCCTGTACCATACTCTCTTGATTACTGTAGCTCTGTAGTATAGTTTGAAGTCAGGGAGCTGATTCCTCCAGCTCCATTTTTCTTTCTCAAGATTGCTTTGGCTATTCAGAGTCTTTTGTGTTTCCATACGAATTGTAAATTTTTTTGTTCTAATTCTGTAAAGAACGCCATTGGTATTTTGATAAGGATTGCACTGAATCTGTAGATTGCTTTGGGTAGTATAGTCATTTTCACAATATTGATTCTTCCAATCCAAGAACATGATATATTTCTCCATCTGTTTGTATCATCTTAGATTTCCTTTATCAGTGTTTTATAGTTTTCTGAGTATAAGTCTTTTGCCTCCTTAAGTAGGTTTATTCCTAGGTATTTTTATTCTTTTTGCTGCAATGGTAAATGGAAGTGTTTCCTTAATTTCTCTTTCTGATTTTTCTTTGTTAGTGTATAGGAATGACAGAGTTTTCTGTGCAATAATTTTGTATCCTGCAACCTTACCAAATTCATTGATTAGTCCTCAAAGTTTTCTGGTGGCATCTTTAGGACTTTCTATGTATAGTGTCATGTTATCTGCTAACAGTGACAGTTTTACTTCTTTTCCAATTTGAATTTCTTTAATTTATTTTTCTTCTCTAATTGCCAATGCTAGGACTTCCAAAAGTATGTTGAATAAGAGTGGTGAGAGTGGACATCCTTGTCTTGTTCCTGATCTTAGAGGAAATGCTTTCAGTTTTTCACCATTGAGTATGATGTTTGCTGTGGGTTTGTCATATATGGCTTTTATTATGTTGAGGTAGTTCCCTCTATGTCCATTTTCTGGCGAGTTTTTATCATAAATGGGCGTTGAATTTTGTCAAAAGCTTTTTATTCATCTATTGAGACGATTATGATTTTTATTCCTAAATTTGTTAATATGGTGTATCACATTGATTGATTTGTGTATATTGAAGAATGCTTGCATCCCTGGGATAAATCCCACTTGATCATGGTGTATCATTCTTTTAACATGTTGTTGGATTCTGTTTGCTAGAATTTTGTTCATGATTTTTGCATCTATATTCATCAGTGATATTGGTCTATAATTTTCTTTTTTTGTGATATCTTTTTCTGGTTTTGGTATCAGGGTGATGGTGGCTTTGTAGAATGAATTTGGGAGTGTTTTTCCCTCTGCAATTTTTTGGAAGAGTTTGCAAAGGATTTGGTGTTAATTCTTCTCTAAGTATTTGATAGAATTCACCTGTGAAGCCATTTGGTCCTGGACTTCTGTTTTTTGGAAGATTTTTATTTACAGTTTCAATTCCATTACTTGTCATAGGTCTGTTTATATTCTCTAATTCTTCCTGGTTCAGTTTTAGAAAAATTGTACCTTTCCCAGAATTTGTCCATTTCTTTGTGGTTGTCCATTTTATTGGCATATAGTTGTTTATAGCAGTCTCTTATAATCCTTTGTATTTCTGAATTGTCAGTTGTGATTTCTCCTTTTCCATTTCAATTTTATTGATTTGTTTTCTCTCCCTTTTTTTCTTGATGAGTCTGGCTAAGGGTTCATCAATTTTGTTTATCTTCTGAAAGAACCAGTTTTTAGTTTTATTTATCTTTGCTATTGTTTTCTTTGCCTCTATTTCATTTATTTCTCCTCTGATCTTATGATTTCTTTCCTCTACTGACTTTGGGTTTTCTCTGTTCTTCTTTCTCTAGTTGCTTTAGGTGTAGGGTAGATTGTTTATTTGAGATTTTTCATGTTTCCTAAGGTGAGATTGAATTGCTATAAACTTCCCTCTTAGAACTGCTTTTGCCATGTTCTGTAGTTTTTGGGTCATCATGTTTTCATTGTCATTTGTTTCTAGATATTTTTTTATTTCTTCTTTGATTTCTTCAGTGATCTCTTGCTTATTTAGTGTGCACTGTTTAGCCTCCATGTATTTGTGTTTTTTACAGTTTTTTTTCCTGTAATTGATTTCCAATCTCATAGCATTGTTGTCAAAAAAGATGCTTGATATGATTTCAATTTTCTTAAATTTTTCAAGGCTTGATTTGTGACCCAAGATATGCTCTACCCTGGTGAATGTTCTGTGTGCACTTGAGAAGAAAGTGTATTCTGCCACTTCCGGGTGGAACGTTCTATAAATATCAATTAAATCTATCTAGTCTCTTGTGTCATTAAAAGCTTGTGTTTCCTTATTTATTTTCTGTTTGGATGATCTGTCCATTGGTGTAAGTGGGGTATTAACATCCCCTACTATGATTGTGTTACTGTTGATTTCCCCTTTCATGGTTGTTAGCATTTACCTTATGAAATGAGGTGCTCCTATGTTGGGTGCATAAACATTTACAATTGTTATATCTTCTTCTTGTATTTATCCCTTGATCATTATGTACTGTCCTTCCTTATCTGTTGTAACAGTTTTTATTTTAAAGTCTATTTTATCTGATACCAGTATGGTGACTCTAGCTTTCTTTTGATTTCCATTTACATGCAGTATCTTTTTCCATCCCTTCACTTTCAGTCTGTATGTGTCCCTAGGTCTGAAGTGGTTCTCTTATAGACAGCTTATATGGGTTTTGTTTTTGTATCCATTCACCCAGTCTATCTTTTGGTTGGGGCATTTAATCCATTTACATTCAAGGTTATCATCAATATGTATGTTCCTATCACTATTTTCTTAATTGTTTTGGGTTTGTTTTTGTGGATCTTTTTCTCCTCTTGTGTTTCCCACCTAGAGAACTTTCTTTAGCATTTGTTGTAAAGCTGGTTTGGTGGTGCTGCATTCTCTTAGCTTTTGCTTGTCTGAAAAGCTTTTGATTTCTCCATCGAATCTGAAGGAGATCTTTGCTTGGTAGAGTAACTTTGGTTGTAGGTTTTTCTCTTGCATCACTTTAAGTGTATCCTGCCACACCCTTCTAGCCTGCAGAGTTTCTGCTGAAAAATCAGCTGATAACCTTATGGGGATTCTTTTGTATGTTATTTTTTGTTTTTCCCTTGCTGCTTTTAATATTTTTTCTTTGAATTTATTTTTTGTTTGTTTGATTAATATGTGTCTTGGTGTTTTTCTCCTACGGTTTATCCTGTATGGGACTCTCTGCACTTCCTGTATTGGGTGACTATTTCCTTTCTCATGTCAGGGAATTTTTCCACTATAATCTCTTCAAATATTTTCTCAGACCCTTTCTTTTTCTCTTCTTCTTCTGGGACCCCTGTAGTTCGAACGTTGGTGTGTTTAGTGTTGTCCCAGAGGTCTCTGAGATTGTCTTCAATTCTTTTCATTCTTTTTTCTTTATTCTGCCCCTCAGAAGTTACTTCCACTATTTTGTCTTCCAGATCACTTATTTGTTCTTCTGCTTCAGTTATTCTGTTATTGATTCCTTCTAGTGTATTTTTCATTTTGGTTATTGTGTTGTTCATTTCTGTTTGTTTTTTAGTTCTTCTAGATCTTTGTTAAACATTTCTTGTATTTTCTCAATCTGTGCTTCCATTCTATTTCTGAGATTTTGGATGATCTTTGCTATCATTACTCTGAATTCTTTTTCAGGTAGATTGCCTATTTCCTCTTTGTTTATTTGGTCTTGTAGGTTTTACTTTGCTCCTTCATTTGTGACATATTTTTTGCCATCTCTTTTTTTTTTTTTTTTTGATGAGTGTGATTGTGTTCCTGTCTTACTGGTTGTTTGGCCTGATGCTTCCAACACTGGAGTTTGTAGGCTGTTGTGTAGAGCTGCGTCTTGGTGCCAAGATGAGGACCTCCAGGAGACCTCACTCCAATGAATGTTCCCTGGGGCCTGAGGTTCTCTGTTAGTCCAGTGGTTTGTACTCGGAGCTCCCACCACAGGAGCTTCCACCTGATGCCCCGCTCATGAATGAAGATCCTGCAAGCTGGAGGTCTCTTCCTGCCTGCCTCTCTTGATCTCCCCTGCCTCCCTCCTATGTCCCCAGGACCCACGCAGCCTGAAGGGGGCTTTGGAGGGTGGAGGACCAGTCTGGGAGCTCAGTAGCTTTCCTGGGCTCGAGTGGGCAGGGCCAACACCCTCTGTTCCTCTCCCACTCCTCCAGTCCTGGAGGGTTCCTCCCACCTGCCTCTCCTGTTCTCCCTCAGCCTCTCTCCTATGCCCCCAGGACCAAGACTGCCCAGAGGGGGCCTCTGTGGGAGTAGGATCCAGGCTGAGAGCCAGGAGAGTTCCTTGGCTGATTGGGCAGGGCTCATGCTCCTCCCTGATCTGAGCGCCCAAGGGTTCCTCCAGGTGTGGGATCCCCTCCCTCCCCCAGCCACCCCTCAAGGACATCGGTCCTGTCTGGCCTCCACTCCTCCTCCCCCCTCAGCCCCCCCCACGTCCTACAGGTTTACTTGGGGGTTCCTCCCATCTCCTTGGGTGTCAGAGTCCCCCACCCACATATAGCAGGCCCGCTAGTTTTGGGGAGACATGAACTCCACATCTTCCCACACCACCATCTTGACACCACCCCCAAGAAGTTTCTACATGCTGAAGAAAGTGGTAAGATTCCCCAAACAAGGGCAAAGGACTGAAATAGGAAGATAAAGAAATATTCCTTTAGGAAAATGTAATTTTTTAAAAAGAGGATTGGAAAGGAAGGAATTTTGTGAGAATCTAAGTGTGGAAGCAGCTACATTAAATACATTGGAAGGAGTTCCAATTTTCCTTTCTTCTCATTTTATTACTGTCCAGAAATTTCCCCAACTAATTTTTGCATATTAGCATGTTTAATGTGGTGGAAGCTAGTGAGGAAAGGTGGCAGGGGGAAGGATAGACTGAGAAATGGACAGAAGAGATTATAGGATTATAAGTGTCCTTTTGTACCTTTTAAGGGATTATCCAGTTCTCTAAGAGTGTACATCTTTGATTGCTTGGGCTATTTCGCAACTCCAGATGGGTAGGAAACTGATAACTTGTAGGAAACTACAGGTAATACAGATAAATCTTTTCCAGAGCAATGCAAATGAAATTGTCCCTTAGAGATATTATCAATATAAAAATTAACATTAATCTATAACAGGTGTTCTGAAAGTATGAGTCAGAGTCCTCTTTTAGTCTCACAGACCTTTTCTGGAGACCTAAAAGGTCAAAACTATTTTCATAATAATACTAATATATATCTGTCTTTTTCACTTTTATCCCTTCACAAGTTTACAGTGGAGCTTTCCAGAAGCTACATGACATATGATATCACCACAGATGAATGCAGAAGCAGATATAAGAATCCAGATGTTTTCTATTAAGCCAAACTTTAAAGGGATTTACAAAAATGTAAAACAATGCTACTCTTCTCACTAAATTTGTATTTGTTTCGGAAAGTATGGCTAATTTTCATAAATATATTACTTATGTTTTAAAGTACTATCTCTCACCTCAAAATTATATAGCCGCTATATTTCTTCTAGCATCTCAGGGTATCAATTTTTAATATTCAATTTTAGTAAATTAGTAATTTATTTTGCTATGTGGAATGAGGTAGGGATATTTTTTATTCTCAAGTAGTTAGCTAGCTCTTTTACTAAGTAAACTTTTCTTTCTTAATCATTTGATATTGTTCCTCTGTCGTATATTAAATTTTTATATATATAGCGTTGTTTCTTGATCTTCTGTTATAGTACATTATTTTCTTCTATTCTAGTATTAGTTACAGAATTCTTAAATTATTAAAATTTTATAATATATTTTAATGTATATATGTAAATATATGTCTCCTATTGGTTCTGTTTCACTGGAGAACCCTAATACAACTAACTTTAATATAAAAAAATTAAGTAGAGCAGTAATAGCAAGAGCTATAACATTTTAGGAGCATACTTGAGTGACTACTCCATTGATCCCTGTCTTCTAATTATTCATCCATTTATATGTACTAAATATTTCCTAAACGTCTCTTATAAGAGGTTTTAATTGTTTTCTTTTCTCTTTTTTTCAGCTTAATTTATTTAATATGAAGTTACATGTATAATGGTTACATGGTCCTTCATATGAATATTTTTCTTCTTTACTCAGTTCTTCAGGCTTTCTATATAAAATGTGTTGGCATAGCTAACTTATTCCACATTTCTCTGCCTTGAAATTCCAAGAGGTGTTTCCTCCACTCTATTGGCCTTTCCCACTTTCTTTCTTTCCTTTTTCTCCCCAAACTTTTCTGGGCAGTAATATCAAATAACTATGAAGACAGCTGATACTTCCAGAGAGAGGATTTCTTGTTGGAAAAAAAACTTCTTGGAAACAGGAAATCATTTTTAGTTGACCACATTAAGAGTTCCAAAACTAAAAGCTTTGGAAAGTTTTACTTTATTGTTTTTTGATATTAGCATAATGTAGGCTCCCATACTTAGTCTGGATGTCTTACCTGTAATTATTACTTATAAAATGATACTTTAAAATGTTCTGCAGAATGTAGTTTGATGTGTGTGCCACTAGTTCCATCTACCTATCTATCTACCAATCAGCCACCTTCTGTGAAGTAAGCAATGCATATAAAACATTAGAGCTATCAATATATATTGCAAACAAACAAAGCTAGAATGATAAGCAGTGATGTACCATGTAATATGAAGAAAATCAATTTGGTACTCCATGAAGAATTGTTTTAATATATTATCTGTTTGAATTTATATGTTTGCTTCTGAATGTGTGCATTATTTTTTATAAATTGTTAGAGTTTTAGAAGAAGACAAGGAATATGACAACACAATTATAATGTGTTAATTTTGTTTATATGGAGACAATTGATAGTAGCACAACTTTGACCCAAGTAACTCAGGTTTAAGCCATAGAATCTACAGTAAACCCATTGAAATGTAATTGACTCAAAGGGCTTGGATAACATTCCTTCTCCACTTTGTTTGCCTCTCTCTACTCAAGATGTAAACTGTCAAGCAACAGAGAGAAACATTACTGCAATTATCTCTTTTACAGGTTTTTATTTTTGGTTGCATTGGGTAGGACTCATAAAGAAGATTGAAACACAGGTTAAGTGCTCATCATTTTTGAAAAGCCAATTAGTTCATTTTGCATATCTTGGGAAACTAAAGGAAAGCCAAAGGTACATCAGCATTTCCTTTCTTGTATGTGCCATGTATCTTGAGGCACATGAAGAAGAATCACCACCTCCTCTGGTGACCTGAGTTTGGACCTGCCTAGGGGAGAGTGAATGACTTTACACTGGAACACCTGAGGTTTGAGCATTCTGGCATCATTACTAGTCATGGGAGCACTTTAAGGGAATGTGGAGTCTGGGGAAGTGTTATCTGAAGAGAATATGATGCACAGGTCAACTTCTGGATGCTGCTGGGGGAGTGCTGAACATGCCTGTCTAGAGAACTTCACAGAGTAAGTGCCTCTCCTTACCCCACAGTATGCTTCCTGTCAAAGAATCCCATCCGGAGTATTCACTACTGTTATCTGAAAGGCTTACAACATTGTTGGTGTTCACTGTATGTTAATGAAGGTCATCAATGTTATAAACTGCCCCATAGTGTTGATCACACTAGCATTTCAGCCTCAAAGGGACCCAGAGCCAAACTAAGGATTTTAGAGGGCATTAGATGTAGCACTAGATGTATAGAGAGTTGTCCCAGGAAACACCTATCACAGGACCTGCTGCCTGGAGAGAAACCACTAGTAACAGAACAATCACTGAGAGCAGAGAGAAGTAGGAGAAGCAGTGGAAGAAGAGCCACCTTGAGTTGCACCTTTTGCTAACTGGAAGTGCCATGGAAAGCACCAGTCCAAAAAGTTCAGCACCCAGCTCTCTTCTAGGTCACAAAGGTTATAAGTGGAAAATTTAGAATAGAAGAAACAAGAGTAAAAGGGTAAGAAAGTAGGTGACTCATGATTTATCATTCAGTTTAGTGCAAACTGGCATGTGCTTTCTTGTGGATTCACTGTAGGCTTAGCACATTTGCTAAGCCTCTTATGCGTTTGAGCCTCAGTTTTAAACATCTATAACTTCAATTGTCAGCTCTTTAGGGTTTTAGGGGAAGAACTGACTCATATGGGCTCAACCCATATAAGCCTGGGTTATACCAGAATCAATGATTCCACAACTGAAGAATTTTTAAGCACCTACTAGTGTTCAATAAATTGCACTGGACTAATTGCAAAAGGGAATCCCTAAATATGGTTCAGAGTATCCCATTTTATAATATTTTTCCTGAGGGGGCTCACCTGGCAGGGAACTGTACCTGTGTTCGTTTTGTCCCAGCTTGTTACCTCATGCTGGGTACCTCTGTTGAGAAAAGACCCATCTAGGTAAGGATTGTTTTAATCATATTACAGTGAAATTCATGCCAGGAATAGCTGGGATTCACAGGGTCCTACAGCAGGTGCTGTGAGTGGATTTTCTGCCAAAGAACAAGTTTCCCTTAAGACTACCAATTACAATGACAATCCTTGCACTCAGGTGCAAGAATGCCAATCCTTGTACTCAGGTGTTGCCAGGTGAAATAATCTTCATCCAAGACCACTGCTAACCAAAGGGCTTGGATTGCCTATTGAAAATTACAGCCTCAGAGTTTCCTTGGACTGTGCTAGAAGCATCTTTTCCAAGTTCAGTTTTCAGTACACCAGCTTAAGCTTGTATGTCCTCTAACTTACTAACTCTTCACTGAAACACTCAACATCTTTACACATAAAAATGCCTCTAGGAGATTGTGAGAGGCTGGACCATTGGAAATATGTTCTTAGAACTAACTGGAGAAAATAAAATTGGTTTCTAAACTGAACTTAATATCAAATCTCATGAGATAGGGCTTCCCTGGTGGCGCAGTGGTTGAGAATCCGCCTGCCGATGCAGGGCACACGGGTTCGTGCCCCAGTTTGGGAAGACCCCACATGCCGTGGAGCGGCTGGGCCCGTGAGCCATGGCCGCTGAGCCGGCACGTCCGGAACCTGTGCTCTGCAACGGGAGAGGCCACAACAGTGAGAGGCCCGCATACCACACACACACACACACACACACACACACACACACACAAATCTCATGAGATAATGTCTGATTTCTTCCAAGTGAACCTAGGTGGATATCAATGCCAACCCCTGTGTGCTGAAATTCCTGTTACTGCCAGTAACATGGTATATTTCCTCAGCCACTGACTGTGGCACAATCCTGCTTTATTTTTTAATGAAAATCCTGGAAGATACAGAAAATTAGGATAAAAAAGGAAAAAAAGCATCCATGATTTTATATTCTCCAATAACTATATTGTTTTAGTTGTACTTGTCTGTCTGGAAAAATCTATTTTCTATACATGTACTTTGTGTTTTCTCAGCATTTATTTGTTAAGTTAATATTTATGTGTTAGCCATGATACCTCTAGATTGTCTGCATATAACTTTGTTTTATCCTTGTCCAAATCCTACAAATTAGGTACTATATTTTACACTTGAGGAAACTGAAGTTCAGAGAAGCTCAGTAAAAACTCCATACCACACAGTAAAAGAAAGATTGAGATTCAAGCCCAGATCTGTCTGATTCCAATGGTCATTTGTTAGCTCTTACAATTTACTGCTAATACTGCAAGGGAGGTCACAAACACAAACATGCTTGAAGATGGATCATGCATAAAGGTAACAACCATTTTTTTTAAGCGAGAAAAGAACTGTTACATTCCATGAAAATTGTTAATCTATGCATTTACGGTTAAATTTAACAAGGCTGGAGACCACTGAGACCAAGATGTCCTCCTAAAATAAATGTCGCCTTTCAGAATCAGAGACACTTGGCAATCCTAACTGGGCCACATGTGTTCATTTGTTACATATGTGGCAGCAAACAGATGTGCAGACACTGCAAAGTACAGAGGAGCTTGTGTTGCAGATTATTTTTTCCCAAACTTGACGTTTAAGTTCTCTGGGGAAATACTAAGTCATTGAAGTTATACACATTTCTAGCAAGAACACAAGAGGTTTTAATATTTTTTAAACTAATGGACAATTATTAAGAAACACAATGAAGTCCAAACATATTTACTTTAACTTAAAATGTACTAGAATCAGTGGATTCAGATTTTCCTGATCACAGGTGTGATATACAGAGTTTAGCTTGGGCTTAGGAGTTAGGCAGCTTATGATGAAGATCTCATCTGTATCAACAGTAGTTCTTTGTCTCAGTTTCTCTGAAAAGTTGGGGTAATAATGCTTCTGAGTTCCATTGTAAGGGACAGTAAATGATCCATGAAACGTCTGTGAGTATTCCTGCTCAGAGTTTGCATTTAAGAAACATTAGCAATTCAACACTGGAACAGTTAGTTAGTCAACGGAATCCATAACTTGTGAATATATTCTTTTCTAATTTTAATGGATTTTGTATAACATTTCATTTTGAAGGACATGATTGAAAATACAAGAAAAACTTAAAACATACTTAATTCAAAACCATTGTTCCTAGACTTTCATCTTACTGTTCTTTATGCCACACTTGCTTAGTCTTCATGATTTAATTCCACATCAAGAGCTCTCTCATGCTTTTTCTTGCTTTATATCAAGTGCCAAGTCACTTAAAGTACTAATCATATGCCTTTATTATGTTTATTAGTTTTGTATCTCTGTGACCTCTTAGTATTAAGTCATTTTTTCTGTACCATTTTAATAATGTATACAAAATCCAAATCACCAGCTTAAAACTATAAAATTGACATGATCAAGTACGGAAAAAAGAAAGCTATTAAGCCAAATGAGCATTAGCAAATCAGAAAAGATGGCTCTAAATCCCTCTGTTGTCCTTCAGTCAGTGAGATCTTGTGTGAACCACTCATGATTCCCTAGTCTAGCTTCCTCATCTGTAAAATAAAGATCATAACATCTGTCAGGCCTTCCTCCAAAGGAATGATTGTGAGATAAGATATCTGTGAAAGTCTTCTGTAAACTTTATAGTGTGAGGGTTTGAAAGTTTGTTTATTTAAAGTGTCACAGTGAGAGATAAGATAAAATGTGAAAGCTGTATAAGCTGTATAGGCCTATAAGCTGTATAGGCCTCTAAAGGCTGTATAGTACATACATATGTTACACGTGGCATTGTATGAGAGCTTATTCAATTAATCTTTCATGATGGAGGCACTGTGGTGTGATTTGGGGTTTTGCAGCATTGCAGAGGCTTTGCAAGAAAGACAGCACATAACACCAAGTAGAATCTGATAAAGGCCCAGTAAGTGGTCTTGGGAGTGTACTGTAGGTGTCCAGAGAAGGAAATGAGAACCAGGGACTGACTGGGCTCTTCAGGGAACATGTACAATGAGGTGGGTTTTTGACTTCAGCATCGGATGTTGGGTAGGGTTGAAATAAACAGAGATCAGAAGTGGGGGTCCCAGATGGAGGAAAAACTTGAGCAAACATATACAGAAGTAGAAGAGCACAAAGGCTGAACAATGGACTGATTTGGACGCAGGGAAGCCTTCCTGTAGGAAGCAGTGGGAGATGAAACTGGCAAGACTGAATGAGCTCAATGGAATGCCAAAAGAATGACGAGCTTTGTTACCGCAGCACATTTAAAAGAAAAGCCACTGAAAGGGTTTCTGAGCACGAGAATCATGTGGTAAAAACTGTGAACCCTAGCTTCAGTCTAACCAGTTCCTAGTCCAAACTGACCTATTAGCCAATGTTTTCTTAGGCAACACTTACTGGACATGCATGGTGCAGTGGAAAAAGTGTGAGTCTGGGAGTCGAGGGCGGGCCCTTGGAATGTGAGGCCTCTTTTCTGGACCTACATTTTGGCCAGTGTGGCCGGCAAAGCCATCATCTTATATCCTGGCTCTTTCCCATCACTTCTGGAACCACTTCTGCCACATTTTTATTCCATTGAATTTCTATCAGAGTTCCTCTAGGTTAAGAGTACAAAAACAGGTTAAAAGATGTTTTCTCCTGAGAGCCCTCAAAAAGTTCAAAACTGTCCTGTCTGCTATTAATTCTTTTTCCATTTCTTTATTGCTCAATCTTCTTTAGTTGGTCACATTTCCTTTCAGAATAGAGTGTGTTACCACATCACAATTAGAAGCACATGATAACATTTAAATGACCGTTTCCTGTCCAGATTCATCATTAAAATGCCCTTTGTAACTAACAAATTCCAACTCATATTTAATGCTATTTTAACATCAGATATATTCTTACTACATAAAATTATCTTTAGCCAGGCTTATGTAGAGAGTTTGAAAGTCATCTTTGTATCTACTGAGGCTTACATCAATCACATTTTTGCCGAGAAAGAAAAACTTTGGTCCTAAAGCTATTGGTGGGTCCCCTGTTGGTTATTTAGGTATTGACACGCTAGCAGTAAGATTTTTCTTTTCTTTTCTTTCTTTTTTATCACGGAAAATAAAATCATTGTACCCATCTGTCCTCATTTTCTCAAAACTGGAAATAGGAATGAACTTAAGTTTTCACATATACTTTGATTTTTATCTCAGCTTCCAGAGAGTGGCAGAAACCTGACAAATGTAGATTGGGAATGAGCATTATTTAAAACATGCTCTGCAAAACCTAACTGGTAGATAAAAGGCAAGTCTGCAATAACAGCTAAGCCAATAAAGAGGGCTGAGGAGAGTCAGTAAAGTTATTAATAACGTATCCATCCCACTGAAATACGAAGTAGAAATATAGGGAGCCGGGCTTCCCTGGTGGTGCAGTGGTTGAGAGTCCGCCTGCCGATGCAGGGGACACGGGTTCGTGTCCTGGTCCGGGAAGATCCCACATGCCGCGGAGCGGCTGGGCCCATGAGCCATGGCCGCTGAGCCTGTGCATCCGGAGCCTGTGCTCCGCAACGGGAGAAACCACACACACACACACACACACACACTATATATATATATATATATATATATATATATATATATATATATATATATATATATATATATGGAAGGAGAGAGAGAGAGAGCCTAAAATGGCCACAGTAGAGAAAGGAGAATCACAATTTCTAAGTTTCTATTTATTTTTTTCTCATAGACATGGGATATGACTTGAGGTAAGTTGTCTCACCTTCAAGAATGTGTTCATACTTTACTTTTCACATTGTAAAATGATATAGACACTCTATGTCCCAAATAATAATGGTCTATCTAGGGATCAATTTGAGATACTTGGAAAACAAACATTAAGCAATGGTAGAAATGCCTGATAGTGATTTATGAGTCTGGAAACCTTGATAATATCATTGCCATCTGAGTTTTAAGTCATTATAGAGTAAGAACAGACTTAGAATGCCATTACTATGGAATTATTCCCTATCCCTGTACCTCAGTAACATTTTACAAATATAAAGTGATGTTTTCAAGATAGTTTTTTTAGGGTGTTTACTTTCTAGTTTATTATTGTTACACTTAAAATGTTCAGAGGTAAAATTATCTGGAACTAGACATCAAGATGATCAATATATGTCCCTGGCTTTTCAGATAGTTTGGCTGTGGTCTGTTATGAGCTCTTTTTGGAGAATTATTTAGACAAGCCCACTCTTTTTTAAATTAAAGATTGAGGTAATTAAAAGGGATTTTTTTATGGAACTCATTCCTATTAAGAAAATCAGAATTCATTACTGAAATGAGATGAAGAAAGCCTAAAAATATTAATATCTCTTGCCACTTTTTGAAAGCTATGTTTTCATAAGTTACATTTTCAAAGCCAGCACTTCCAGATGATGAAGCAAAATGAAAACTGAATTTTTTAAATCAAAGAAAGAATGCTTATGCTAGAGAGGAAGAGGAAAGGGAAACATATTAGTCCTTAGAACTATTCTTTTTTTTTGTTTTTTTTAAAAACACAAATATAGGCTTTCCCCGATCAAAAGTGGAATCATACTTCACGTGTTTGTTTTTTTATTAGTTATCTATTTTATACATATTAGTGTATACATGTCAATCCCAATCTCCCAATTCATCCCCTCCACACTCCCCAACCCCCGCTTTCCCCCCTTGGTGTCCATACATTTGTTCCTTAGAACTATTCTTAATTCCAACTACAGTTACTAATTCTCATCTTTTAAACTTAAGAAGTCATTAATACATGTACAATATCAGTTGTGTACATGTCTATGGTATTATCTAGTGACACACAAGATGTTGTGACTGCTTATATCCAAATGGGAGAAACAAGTGAATGTGTATATTTGCCTGTACATGTACAAGAGTACGAAGATGGATATGTAAATATCAGAGCACATTTTAGGAAACACAAGTATAAGGGTGTGTTTTCATATACTGTCACAGAAGTGTAAATATATGGGAAACTGGAGACAATGAATTCATCAAGCCAGATAGTTCAAGGAAAAGGTGAGATTGCGTTGTTTAGGAGGAGAGTAGGAAAGTGACTTAGCAGAAAGGAAACAAAGAAATACCATGTGTCACATACCTCTGTGTGATCCTCCAGAGCCATTTTCCCTTTATTTCCATCTCCCCTCTGCCTCAAAAGTGGGACCGCATTGACCCCATCAAAGGACCCTGGTGTACTCTGGCTTCTGAATAAGTTTGAGACTTTATTTCTTCCAGGTTTCATTCCTCAGCCCTTTGGCATTAAAAGTGGTAACGTCTCACTGCTGCTGGCCTCCATTTCTGCCCTGTTTGTGGTGACCCACTTCTACTCCAGACAAATTTTTATAATCTGTCACTTTGTAAATAAATACTCATCTAATGATCTCTTTTCTGTTGGGAACTTGGCTGATACATTAGTTGGTACTAGAAATGGCCCCAAGAAACAGACTCCTTGAACTAAGACTCTGGGATTAGCACATCATATATTTGAGGCATACTGGGATAACCCCTTTGCTGGGGCTGTGAGGGATTGGGTAGGGGTAACGCTTGGCATATTGTAGCCTCATAAATATTCAGGTAACCACTGCGGTTGCATGAGATGAAGAGCTGGCAGAGATCAAGTGGCTGTAACACATAGCTGCTCTGACAATTAAGATTTTAGCGTCATTTAGCTTCTTTCTACAGTTCTAGATAATATTGTTGACTGAAAAAAAAAATGCACAACCTAAAAGTTGAGAGTTATGTTTTATTCAGCAGACAAAACTGAGGCCTGAAGCCCAGGACACAGCCTCTCAAATACCTCTAAGGGACTGTTCTGAAGAAGTAAGGGAGGAGCCGGGACACACCGGAGTTTTTACAACAAAGACCAGGTAGTTGGAACGTCTAAAGGTTACTGTTATCTAAAAAAGGGTACAAATTAACTTATCTACAAAACAGAAATAGAGTTACAGATGTAGAAAACAAACTTATGTTAACCGGGGTTGGGGAGAGGGATAAACTGGGAGAGTGGGGTTGACATATACACACCATTATACATAAAATAGATAACCAATAAGGACCTACTGTATAGCACAGGGAACTCTACTCAATACTCTGTAATGGCCTATATGGGAAAAGAATCTAAAAAAGAGTGGATATATGTATAACTGATTCACTTTGCTGTACACCTGAAACTAATACAATATTGTAAATCAAGTGTACTCCAATAAAATTTATTTATTTTAAAAATATTTATTTACTTATTTATTCATTCATTCATTTTGGCTGCACCAGGTTTTTTTTTTCTGTAGGTTTGTATTTTAATGATTTATAATATTTTTGTGGTATATTTGTGTGTGTGTGGGTTTTTTTTACATCTTTATTGGAGTATAATTGCTTTACAATGTTGTGTTAGTTTCTGCTGTACAACAAAGTGAATCAGCTATATGTATACATATATCTCCATATCTCCTCTCTGTTGAGCCTCCCTCCTACCCTCCCTATCCCACCCCTCTAAGTCATCACAAAGCATCGAGCTGATCTCCCTGTGCTATGCAGCAGCTTCCCACTAGCCATCCATTTCACATTTGGTAGTGTATATATGTCAATGCTACTCTCTCACTTTGTCCCAGCTTCCCCTTCCCCCCTCCCCGTGTCCTCAAATCCATTCTCTACATCTGCGTCTTTATTCCTGCTCTGCCACTAGGTTCATCAGTACCATTTTTTTAGGTTCCATATATGTGTGTTAGCATATGGTATTTGTTTTTCTCTTTCTGACTTACTTCACTCTGTATGACAGTCTCTAGGTCCATCCACCTCACTACAAATACCTCAGTTTCATCCCTTTTTATGGCTGAGTAATATTCCATTGTATATATGTGTCACAACTTCTTTATCCATTCATCCATTGATGAATGTTTAGGTTGCTTCCATGTCCTGGTTATTGTAAATAGTGCTGCAATGAACATTGTGGTACATGACTCTTTGAATTATGGTTTTCTCAGGGTATATGCCCAGTAGTGGGATTGCTGGGTCATATGGTAGTTCTAGTTTTAGTTTTTTAAGGAACCTCCATACTGTTCTCCATAGTTGCACCAGGTCTTAGTTGCAACATGTGGGATCTTTAGTTGCAGCCTGTGACCTTCTTAGTTGTGGCATGCAAACTCTTAGTTGTGGCATGCATGCAGGATCTAGTTCCCTGACCAGGGGTCGAACCCAGGCCCCCTGCATCGGGAGTGTGGAGTCTTACCCACTGGACCACCAGGGAAGTCCCTAAAAAAAATTTTTTTTAAAGGGTTACTGTTTTTTAAAGAAAACCAGATATCTCAAGTTAAGGAATTTGGCACTTTTCTATGCATGGGAAGATGCAAGAGCCTGGGTTCAATGAAATCATTCCTTTGACATGCACCTCAGCTATCTGGGGCCAGTATCCTGTGATTTCTCATCCTGAGTCTCCTCAGTATATATCATTAGGAGGGGCTGTAGTGTGATAGCTTGATGGCTGCAACATCCCTTATTTACTGATATGGCAGGCAACATTTTTTTTCACTGACAATATCGATAGGGAAAAAGATAATTAAAACTATGAACATGTAATTACAAATGGGTACAGAGAGTCAGAAGGTTTCCTGAGTCGCTTTGAAGGAACCCTTCTCTCCTATAGTCACTCAGAAGATATAGCTGACAACCAAGCTCACAACCTGATTGTAAAGGTCGTAGAGTCACAGCACTAATTATAAATCAGACCCTCCACCTCTATTATGCTAAGAGAAAGGCAATTATCAGGAAACAACAGAACCATGCCGCATTGGATGTGCTATTTTGGAAGATAATGATGAAGTTAAGAACTATGAATCTCCAAATTCTCTTGAACACTTACCTCACACCAAATATTGACTCTCTTCACACTCATACCCTCCAGTGGAACATGGAATTGGATGGTGAAAGTAGGCAGTTATGATAATCAGTTTATGCCTAGTGACCAGCTTCAGAGGGAAAATTCAGATGCTGCATCTTATGGTATTCCTTTATTTTTTTTTTTCTACTCTTTTCCCCATTAGTTCCTATATGAAGAATAGCAGAGGGCTTCCCTTGTGGTGCAGTGGTTGAGAGTCTGCCTGCCGATGCAGGGGACGCGGGTTCGTGCCCCGGTCCGGGAAGATCCCACATGCCGCAGAGCAGCTGGGCCTGTGAGTCATGGCCGCTGATCCTGCGCGTCCGGAGCCTGTGCTCCGCAACGGGAGAGGCCACAACAGTGAGAGGCCCGCGTACCGCAAAAAAAAAAAAAAAAAAAAAAAAAAAAAAAAAAAAAAAAAGAATAGCAGAAATAGCTAAAATTTTAGACTTTGGGAAGGAATATGATAATTAATGTTACCCCATGATGATGCAATAGCTGATGAGATTTTGTTCTTGCTGGTTGCAGATAAAGGCTTTCCACCCAGACAAAGACAACACCGGGTGCCGAGAGGCAAAAAGGGCTGACTCTTTTTGTACTACAGCAAAAAGCCTCCCATACCCTCTGACTTCAGGTCAGTGGGGAGCCTAGCATAAGGTAGGAAGTAGGGAAGAGAGTGATGGCAGGGAACTTACTTCCTTGGCTTCTTTCTGGTGAAGTGACGTAGGGCTGGCTATATTCTCAGTGGAAAAATCCCTGCTCCTCCCCAGGTGGTCTTCTGTTCTCATCACTTCCTTGGTGAGTCCTCCTCTTAGGTCTCAGGACATGAATGGGGTAGGGGAGGGGAGTAAGAGCTCTGTTGTGGGTGGTCCCAGGTCCCTGCATGATCCAGTTGTTTAATAAATTCCATTCACACCTTGGTCATTAGTCCCTTTGTAAATGAACATTCCTTAAGTTACTCTGATGTGAGTGGGCCATCTGTTTCCTGTGAGGAAAGACCCTGACTGACACTTAGATGTCTGATAACAAACATGCCAAAACCAACTTTAGAATATGCAGAGGCAAATTTGGCAAGCTTCCCTGTTTGAAAAAAAAAAAAAAAGTTCACTAAGAATTTTCCTCTATTCTGTATCTTTTCTGAAAAGACATCACTGAATCTCTAAGAGAACATAGGTTTTGAGCGCCAACCATTTCTGAAATGATACTGATGTTATCCATGAGTGCTGCCAAATCTCCAGGTCATGTCTGAAATATAGGATGATGCTTTGGAAGCTTTTAGTGAAGGTAATCTTTTCTAGAAACCTTAAAAAGTCTATGAATACAAAATCATTGACCATACCAATGAATACAAAGCTGTTTACCATAATTACCCTTCAAATTCCTCTTCTTCTCATTTTACATCTGGGTACTCAGTCTAAATAAGCATGACATCATCATGTAAATCATGAGAATTTTCAAGTAGTGATGGTGGATTTTAACTGATCCATTGGATCTCTCTTGCTTATTTCTCTCTGGTGACTAATGGTGAGTAACCAGAGAAGGTAACTCATGTGCAGTTAGGTTTGCTATCTGGTTACCTATCTAATAGTGGGTTAATCAACTGTAGCAAAGACTAGAAAACATTCCAAGTAATTAAAATCCATTAGGTTTGCTGGCTCTTACCTAAAAATCTAAAACAAAACAAAACAAAAAGTAAACAAAAATAAAAGACAATAACATTGTCCTAAGCTGGAATTAGGTTTGTTATTTATCTTTTGTTGTCTAACACATTTATTAATTCAGCCAACATTTGAACATCAAGTTTCAGTTTAGGTACTGATGATGAAAAAATAAAAGAAAAAAGAAAAAAGAAAATAATACACAAATCCTCCCTTTGGGAAAATTTCTAGTCCAGTTGGGAGGAAGCAATTACAATATAAGTACCATGATAAAGGTAAACCATATACACACATAGGAGGGGCATCTAAGTCAGGTGGGAGATGGTCCAGAAAAATCTTCTTAGAGGCATCACATAGGAAAAATGTTTTGGAGAATAAATAGAATTAGATAGGCCAAGAAAGGGGACAAGGACATCCCTAGGAGAGGGACAGATACAGACAAAGATGCAAAGATCTGAAATAGCATGATGTGTTCAGGGAACTGCCAGGGGTACTTTATAGCTGGAGAAAAGGGTAAGTATGAGAAGGTGACTGGCCAGGAAGCAAGAGAAATAGAAAGGAACAAGGTTCCAAAGCCTGGAGCAAGGCTACAAAGTTTACACTTCACACAAAGTTGTAGGGCTGTATTATTCAGAATGTCAGTTGCAAGTATAGTAAATGGCTTCAAAAGAAAGAAATGGACTGGCTTAACTGTAATTCCATGATAGGGTTGGCTTCAGGGTTAGCTAAATCCAGAAGCTCCCATGATTTCCTGAAGTTTGCTTTCCTCTATGTGTTGGGTCCAACCTTGGACTATAAAAATGTCTCATGGGGGCAAAATAAATGTCACTGCCCTTGGATTCCTTTGTACATACCATAAGGTCCAGAGGAAGATAAGAGTCTTCTATCCTGGCATTTGAAGCAAGAGTTCTGAGATTCACCCAGATTGAAACTTTTTAAGTCACATACCCACCTTTAGACCAAACAGGGTTCAACCCTGGGAGTGGGAAAATTTCCAATGAGGCATGTGTGTCAAATTCTCAAAAAGTAATTATTTCACAAGTAATGGAACTACCCTCTTTTTAACACTACATTTTACTAAAAAGCTCAACTAGTGCTGTCTTAGAGGCTTTACTTTTATCCACCTTAGTAAGCCACATGGTCAAATGATACTAAGTCCTGGAGAAAAAGGTGACACGCTATAAACCAACTGGAATTTCATTATGTTAGTTATTTTAATTATGCATGATGGGCACCAGAATTCCAATGCCTGTTCTTCTTTTCTAAGGAATTAGTGAGAACTTTTACCCAGAATCAGTATGGCCAAGAACAGTGTCAAACAATCTAATATGAGTCCTTTGAATGTGGGTTTTATATTATTCTATATTGGCCAATTCATGCTGAGATGTCCAAATTTTGCTTCTGGCTTGTATTACCGAATTCCTACTTCTTTCTAGGTTTTCTTCAACATACAGTCTTTGAGGATGGCGTCTTTGCCATTTGATTTCTTGAAGAGCTTGCTTCCCTCTAATGTGCTTTGCACAATGTGGCCTGTGCCCTTTCCACACATTTGCTTTGGTGGCTGTATCTTCCCTCGGGTGAGATGCTTGCTCTCACCTCAGTGGTGGCAGATGCATTTTAATCCCCTTTTGTGAGAAGTTATTTTTGTTAGGAGTTTGCATTGTTCACAGTACTTTGACATGTGAAGAAAAAGAATACTAAACACTAAAAGATGAAGCCATTCTTGACCATTACTTAATGTACAAGATTAAGGATATATCTCTACTAACTAACTTTGTGAATGTTTAACTTGATGTTTGTTGAAGTTCATTTCACATTTGTATTAATAATAGTAGATTATTTTCTTCCCCTTTAAACTGGTTACCTTGGTTTTTACTGGTCCTTAATGTTGATCTGTATCTGGACAGGACTGACTAACCTCTTCCCAGGTATTTCCAACTTCTAACAATGTTTGGGTCAACTCTTGCACATGACTCATATTGATTATACATTCATTGTAATATCTTCTCCATTAGGTAATAAATTTCTTAAGGGTGACATTAGTGTTTTCCTTCTCAACTATTCTATATACTTTCTAGTGCTTGGAGGGCTAGATCTTCAATGAGTATTCAATATATAATTAAGACATGTTTTTAAAACCAAGTCAGGAAAAGTGTTCTTAACCATAGTCCTTTTATTTGAATAAATGTTTAAATCAAGTATCTTACCTAAAGGTGAACTATCCAGTATTAAATTATGTCGGATTCACTAATGATGTTCTTCTTAGGAAAGATACTTTCCTGTAAAGATGATTTCCATTCACCATCTCTGTTGATGACTTCAAGTACAGAGTTTGGGATTTTCTTATGAAATATGTAGAGAATTCTAAATGTACAGGGGTAAAAAAAACAGGTACATGTAAACTGGTCATAATACTTTGCAAAAATGACCCTATAAAAGTCTCAGGGATTATATTATGTTAATGTATGTAAGATATTTTTAAGGTCATAAGTCATAAGATTTAGTGCAAAGGTGACCAATATAATAAATAAAAATAGAGTGTAGAATCACCAAAGAGCTATATCATGCAATATTTTTTATTGCTAAGAGAAAAAAATTATTTGTTGCTTTGAAAGTAGTGATATTTCTTCACATTGTTCTCATTTCATATTTTTAACACAATACTTTAAAACAGAGTACTCTTTTATTGTAATATCAATTTTATCCCTCTTGCTTCAAGGAGTATATCCCATAATCAGAAGAATTGTACATCCTAAGGCATAAGTTGGTCACCCTTTATTTGGATAGCTACCTGATGAACTCAGTGGATTTTCTGAGGTCCTTTTCAGGTCATTGTCCTATTATAATTGTGAGAAAGGAATGATTACTGCATAGAATAGCAAAAAATTGTTAAAAATTTCTCCTCCCTATATCCTTTGAACCCCACTAAAGTTTATACTTCATTTGTTTTGCATTACAGTTAACTTTATACTTGTCTAACTCCTTCATTTTTCTATCTTTAAAGGTAAGGACATACATCTTCTCTTTTCTTACATCGGTAATAAAAGTTCTTTTCATGTAAAAGGGAGACCCTAACATTCGGTGAGTTGACTGTCCGGAGGACCATGTAAAACCCACTCTTACTGTTAACTAGCCATGTGATTGATTTTTGATAAATCACTTAATCCTCCTGGGCCTCAGTTTCTTCATCTGTAAAATGAAGGAGTTGAACCAGCTAATCCTGAAGACATGATCCAGTTCTAAAATGCTACAGAGTATATGATGGCAATAACCAAGCATTATTCTTCCCTATCAACATAACGCCACTAGAAATCTATGGAACATGTTTATATCCCAATATATTTGGATTTCATCTGCTATTAATCATCTACAAGTTACAAGATGGTTTGGATTCCAGAGTTTTATTTAGACTCTTTTCATTAACAAATGAGCTGAATCGTATTGGTTTAATGCATTCTGATCGTTGCTCCTACTCTGTGCCAAGTCTGGGTAAAGGGATCCTTCCCTGTAGGTTAAGTCACTCTAGAGAGACGTTGCACCTCCTGTAAGAATTTCTGGATGCAGTATTTGCATTAGTTTGCCATGTTTCCCCAGGCAGGAACTTGTCTGGTGATGTAGGCAAAAGAATTCAAGATGCAAGTTTTGTTTGTACTCTTTTTTTTTTCTTGACTTTCTAACCTGTACTGAAGCAAGTGGTTGAGCTCTCCCCAGCCCTTGCCCAGTTTACTTATTAGGAAAAAATGAAGGAGGTGCAAAAGCTGCTGACTCTCAGGTGTACATGGTAAAGACCAATGTGAGTAAGGGTTCATTGTAGATTAAATGTATTCTGAAATAATGAGTTTCCCAAATTTCTAAAACTACATATTTTCTTTAGCTCTGCATTCTGAAACAAAGCACACACAACTCCCCCCAAACCCCCCCCCCCCACATTTTGCAGAGCTGCACTTTGGCACTGAGGGTGTGACTGAAAAGTCATAATAAATGAGTAGCCAACAAAAACCACTTAATGAGGCCCACCTATACAGTGTGACCCAGCGCAGGATGAGCCTTGCTAAAATATTTCACCTGGCATGGGTTCAAGTTTTGAAGTTGAATGAGTCTGCTTTTGTTTCTCACTAAGTTGGGAAGAAAGAGGTCTTGTTGTGGAGGAGAGCAAAGAAGGGAGGAATGAGTTAAGTCCTCAGCATCTGTAGTTCTTTTGCTTTGCTTCTTTTCAAACAAGCACACCACATTGAATAGCATGTGGAAAATTGGCATTTCCAGTGAATAAAAATTAACTGGCAAACAACAAAAGGAAAAACTGAGGAATGCTGTTTGGCTTGTCTTGTCTTGTCAGAGAAAGAACACGTGTGAATCAAATGGTTTAAGATGAATTTCACCTACACGTCTGGCTCCTGTTCAGATGTTTTTAGATTTCTTACTCAAGTTTGTTTACTTGGTAAATTTTTTAAGTATAATTTTTCTCTAAGTTAAGAATAAAAAAGGAGAGGACCATAAAAGTAGTATGGGTGAACAACTGTTCAAATGTTCCACTTCAAAAAACTTCCTCACTTTTGTTTTCTTTTGGGGAGACATTTAAAAATTTATGTGAAAAGCCAGAAAACTAACAATAGTATTGTAGAGTTCTGGCCTTTAGAGAAGATTGCTAATCTGATATTTTCATATGAAAGTATGTGTTTTTAAAAAAACATACAAAACATTTTTCAATATCAAAATACTTTTCTTCATGCACAATAGTTCCCCACCCCCCCACCGCCCAATATGCTGCATGCACTTAAAATATTTGAAATTAAAACCTCATTTTATTCTAGGGAATTTAGAACTGTTCATTTGCCTCCCTGTGTTGTGAGGTTATCCACTGACTGAATGTGTTTGATCTTAGTAAAAAGCCAGGAGCCAGCCTCATGGCTGTCCTGTTCCACGCTATCTTCCTTTGAGGCAGAAAACCATCTGACACAAAATACAATTTATATTTTCATTTAAAGAAATGGTCCTCTGAATACAGAACAGACAGCCTTTGTCATGCCAAGTCTATCATGACTTGTGATGGAATCAATTAATCAAAGCAGTTATCTGGTGAAAGAACATATGTTCAGTGACAGAGATCAACTTTCCTGAAAAATAGCTTCACGAAAAGCTGCACAAGCTTAAATTTTAGTGACAAGGATGTCAAACAACTCATCACGTATGTAAAATAAATCACCACCAAGACCTTTTCAACAATACCAAGGTCATGGGGTTTTCACTACTCTCAGACAATGTCATTAAATTATAATGACTAATGGTGCATTTCAAACAGTGTTTAACTTTCAAAATAACTGAACATTAACTTCAAGGGAAAATATATCACAAGGGAAAAAATTCCCTACAAATGATACTGCTCAATAAAGCCAGACTTCATAATTTGATGTCAGGTTGTAGCCATCTGAAAGTTAGGAACTTTAGGATCAGAGACTGGCTGAGTTGTAGGGGAACTTAGATCACTCAATGTAACTATGTTACTTCATGGATGAGGGAGCTTAGGTTTAATGATAGCAAGTGACTACACAGCAAGTTTTGAGCAAAGCATGGTGAAGACTCAGTTTTCCCAACTCCCAGCACTATGCACATTACACTACAGCACATTTCATGTAGTTTCTGGGTGATATACTTGTCTCTATTTCATATCAGTGTCTCTGGCCTCTAGAGTTAAAAAGAGAGAGGTATCTGGATTGGAGCTGAGGAGACTAGAATGGATGGCACACTAACTTTCCTTTGGAAAAAATGGCAGTGCCTCTCCTGAGCTTAGAATCACACGACTGCTCACTCTAAATAAGAGTAAGGTGAAAGGAATACTTTACTGTCTTTTGAGGAGAACCAGAAGCTCAATTCTTAGGAAAGAAGCATCTTTCCCCAATAATTTTATCATTTTGATGAATTTCTGCTAGAAGTTGACAATATCTTTTTGAAGGCAAATACTCCTGCAAAAGCAAAATAAGAAAGAGAACTGCTGTTACAGTTTTTTTCAGTGACCTGTTTTTCAACTTAGTTTCTGTGTGTGTGTGTGTGTGCACGCTTGCGTGTGCATACAAACTAAGTGAAACTATTTTTAGGTATTTGGATCACAAATAAAAAAAGGAAAATTAAGACAAATATCCCTAATGTAATTTTTGTGTTCTAAAATGGATTCACTCTATGACTGTTTGTTTGATTTTATGTGTTAAAAAATAAAGTTATAAGATTTAAAGCAGGGCATATTCAGCAGACTTTGAAAGGTTCGTAATTGTTGACTGTAGCAGCAGGTGATTAAGAAAGTGTTTAGAAACTATTTTGCATGGGCCTCTCAATTATTCATCATTTGAATCAGTCCAATGTGTTCAGCTTTCAAAGACTGGCTTAGTATCACTGCCAAACTGAAGCTGGCATCTTGAAAGCTTATTGAATCTTTTTGACCAAGTGCTTTGTTATTGTTTAAAAATTTTCAAAGTAAGAAAGAATAATTATTGAAGGTGGAAGAACACTTGCTTGTGAAAATAAGTTTTTAACACTGTTGCTCTAAGAATCATGTTCCATTTTGATACCTCCTATTTCTCTTATATACTGATGAATATACAGCTATGCCTCAACATTTGTCTTCCTGGAAGCTTCCCTCATCTTACTTTGGCTCATAATAGTTGACTTCCAGTACTACACGATATGGTAATTTAAACCTCTAGGACACTAACACTGAAAGTATTATTTCTCATTACATTTTTTGAAGTTCACCTTCAAAGCCACTTAATAAAAGGCAACTAAAACAGAAGTTTTTACGTTCCCTTTCTCTCTCTAACCAGTTTAATTTTTCTTGGAAGATGTTGTTTGTCCATAATGTTAAAATAGGGAACTATTTTTTATGTAGAAAATAATGGTTTATTTTCTGAAAATGTGATATGCACAAATGGTGAATTATTATAAAACTCATATTGCCTACAATATAACACATTATATATTCTTCAAGGATCACCAAAAAGGCTACCTATCTCATTTTATTCTAAGCAGCAAGAAGCCAGATGGGACCTTTGATACTGCCTGGAAATCTTCGCTAGATGAGCCGGTTCCTCAGGTATATTTCACCTTCCATGTCACTACAGGCACCAGTGTTGCTAAATTTCTGCTGCTATACAACACAGATCCCCGGTATTCAACATTTCCTCACTTTGCTTTGCTCTTCAAAGATGGTCAGGCTTTGCTGAAAGTCTCTTTAAGGCCTCATATTTTTCCTAACAGTCTCCTTAGGTACCCCCAGATTTTTCCTACTACCTCATCCCCGAGGCACTGTTCTGTTTTAAGACATTTATAGTGATAGCACGCTACTTCCAAGTAAAACATTTGAGTGTGGTGATGTCTTCCATCTAAATATTTGTCAATCAAACTTCCATCTTCAAATCCTGACCCATTTTTGTTCATGATATCACCTCAGCTAATAGCACAGGCTTCCTTGAAGCTCAGTGACTGAGATTTATCAAAGAAAACTGCCATGATCTCTGCAGAAATAATTTCCAAATTTTTATGCAGTTATTATATCTTCTGGCCAGGGAGTATGATGAGTTTAAAGCATTAATTAGGAGCACATTCCATCTTTTGCATCCCATGGTTAAACTTTAATTAAAGGCCTTGAAGCCTTCTGGGCAAAACAATCAGCACATGGTGTGATCATCTCCTTCTTATTCTCTTTGCTTTGTGCTTCTTCATCTTTTGGACCTTAATTCGTTTATTCTAGGACTGTTTGGCCTTCTCTACTCAGGCAGCAGTAGACAAAGGAAGTCAGTAGTAGTTTGGTTTGTGTAGATTCTTGGAGAGACTGATTTCTGAAGGTTGAAGACAGTCATGCCCTGCACAAATATTTGTTGAGTGAGTACCAACTAAGGTTCCTGACACTGCTGGATGTTTTGAAACAACTGATAAATCAGATGTAGCTCCTTGTTTACATGTGAAGGAATGTTCAGGCAAAACGGGGAAATGAGACTGGGACAGAGCTATCTACAATCCAAAGAAGCAAGGGTAAAGTGCCATAAAATGCTACAACAATGCAGACAGTGAAGAGATTATTTCTTAACAGGGGGAATTAAGAGAAGACACAAGGGTAAAATGGGATTTAAGGTCTACTAGAAAGAATTTAGACTTGCAGAGTTTGAGGGATGGGAGAACGTGGGAAATGAGAGACCAAGCAGGCAAGGGCAGTGTGGGTCACCAAATGAAAGGATATAAAAGGAAATAATGGGGAATAAATTTGAGTTAAGGTAAAAACAGGGAAGCTGGGCTTCAAATTCTACAGGTAACAGGCAGCCATCATAGATTTTTTTTAGCAGGGTTGTGACATAATCTAAATTTGCTTGAGTGTTAGAGAGTGAAGGCAGCAGTGAGACCATTTAGGAGGTCAAATCATGCAGGTTCTTGTTAGGTCTTTTTAATGATTTTGGACTCTATTCCAAGATTAAAAAGAAGACGTTATTAGAAAGGTTTTAAATTGGGGAATTAGTTGTTTAGATTTGTGTTTTAAATAGCTAACTCAGGCTATAGTGCAGAATACATTGGAAGGGGTAAGAATAGACACAGAGAGGAAAGAAACTAGCCTGTCTCTTGTAGCTCTTAATGTTTGCAGGCTGCACTTTTTGTTTGATAATCCATCAATCCACAACCCCTTTTGCCTTGACTTGGCTTCCTCTTTCAAGCATCTTTTTGATATTCATTGTCTGATCTCTCACCTTGTGACCATACCTAAGAAACATCCCTTTTTCAGTAGAATCAATGCACTGGACCCACTGATTACATGGCTTTCCAATAGGGGAGTGAGGAGGTAATTAGAAATGCCACTCTTTGTCATCGTGGTTGTTATAGGTTTCTCTGCATGTGTGTGTGTGTGTGTGTGTGTGTATGTATTAGAAGAGTGTGAGGTTGGTCTATGAATGTGGGTTTGGAACAAAGGGAATCAGATTTTGTATTTTAGGCTCATTAGTCTCAGGAAGCAAGAACTGTGAAACTTTTTTTTTTTTTTTTTGCAGTACGCGGGCCTGTCCCGTTGTGGAGCACAGGCTCCGGACGCGCAGGCTCAGCGGCCATGGCTCACGGGCCCAGCCGCTCCACGGCACAGGGATCTTCCCGGACCGGGGCACGAACCAGTGTCCCCTGCATTGGCAGGCGGACTCTCAACCACTGCGCCACCAGGGAAGCCCTGTGAAACTTTTAAGACTGCGGGAATAGGTGGATTGCAGGTACTGTGTCCAAAGTGAAAGGGCTAATTAACATTTTGCCAAATGGAGTGGGTGCTGGAGCACACTGGGGCAATGGCAGACTTGGAGAAGGAAACTTTTTACAAAGAACCTTTAACAAAGCCTGTGGCCCATGCACTTGCTTAACATCAGAGAGCAGGGTCTATGGGCAAATCCCATCACCTTAAATGCCCTATGGGTAGCCAGTTTTTATACCATTGGGTTGATTTTAAAGATAGCTGAGCCATTGTAAATATTTCCTTTTGGTGAGTAGAAATAAACCTTCTGGGGGAGAAAAGGCTATAATTTAAAGAATTCTCTGCTGGCCTCTTTCTATATTGTATTGGATTTAAGATCCTGTGACTAAGTTAACACTTCCAGTGTGGTATGAAATAAATATACTAAAAAATGTACTCTTATGGGTGGCAACACACATAACATGGCAAGAAATTAAGCCTCTTGCTGAAAGTTACATGGCAAATTGGTGTGGTGCCATTTTACATACAATTTATTATCAGGTCAGTGGGTGGATTTGCATTTGTGAGGATAGAGACTAAGAGCAAAACCCAATAAAAGAAGACAGGGCTTCCCTGGTGGCGCAGTGGTTGAGAGTCCGCCTGCTGATGCAGGGGATGCGGGTTCGTGTCCCGGTCCGGGAAGATCCCACGTGCCGCGGAGCGGCTGGGCCCGTGAGCCATGGCTGCTGAGCCTGCACGTCCGGAGTCTGTGCCCCACAACGGGAGAGGCCCGCGTACCGCAAAAAAATTTTTAAAAAAGAGGACAATTGATGACATAGACGAGATGGCTCACCACCAAATTAGCATGAGTGGCACTGTTTTTATGACTGGCTACTTATACTTCATTCCAAAGCTCAGCATAATGAAATGTAAGAAAACATTTAGAACATTCAACTTATGAAAAATACTTGCTTTCTTAAGACAACATGCCCATTCATGATACTGAGTTCAAAGCAGCTATTTAATTATAAGAAATCTAGCTTAGACAATTATAAATCAAGGAGCCATCAAGGCCCAAGCCCACAATCATTCTTTAGATACTGTTAAAGGTTGTTAGCATCATTTAAAAAAATATTTCATGTATCTGTCACTGAATAATCATATACCCAATCTCATGTAAAAACAACTATATTTGCCAATAGTTTGCAGTCTGAAGTAAAAATAAAACTCTTCAAGCAGAGAAACATCTCAAAATGTTACGGTATTTGCCTGGGTTGATTTTATATTGATTTTCTGACATTTATTCATTAATTTACATACTCAAGAAATTTTGGCAATGTTATCCAATGTCAAATAGCATAGGTCCCTATTCTCAATTATTTTATAGTTTGGAAAGACAGACAAATAAGACATATTTGTATATTAAGAAACTTTGTTAGTTATTTCTGTTAGGAATATTTGTCCATTTTATAAATATGTGAAAAAATGATATACAGTAGTGTTTTTTCCACATTTTTAAACGTATATGTAGACATTTAAAAAAAATGATTTCAGCCTTTGAAGTTGGCTTAAATAGTTTTTTTAGTCTAAGATTTGAAAGTGATTCTCCTGGGACTTTCTGGGTGGTCCAGTGGTTAAGATTCTGCCTTCCAGTGCAGTGGGCATGGGTTCAATCCCTGGTTGCGGAACTAAGATCCCACATGCCACGTGGTACAGCGAAAAAAGAAAAAAACGATTCTCCTATATATTTTCATAGTATGTTTTCATTTTTACATTTATAAAGTTAAACTTTCTAGAATTAATAGAGTATTAAGGAGAATTTTGAAAATCCATCTACTGTTTTTTTTTCTTTTTCTTGCCTTCTATTTTTTAAAAATTTTATTGAAATATAGTTGAATTAAAATGTGTTAGTTTCAGGTGTACAGCAAAATGATTAAATTATACATATATATATATAAATATATATATTCTTTTTTTACATTCTCTTCCATTATAGGTTATTAAAAGATATTGAGTATAGTCCCCTGTGCAATACAGCAGGTCCTTGCTGCTTATCTATTTTATATACAGTAGTGTGTATATTTTAATCCTAAACTCCTAATTTATCCCTCCCCCTTTTTCCCCTCTGGTAACCATAAGTTTGTTTTCTATGTCTGTGGGTCTATTTCTGTTTTGTAAATAAGTTCATTTGTATCATTTGTTTTAGATTCCACATATAAGTGATGTCACATGATATTTGCTGTTCTCTGTCTGGCTTACTTCACTTATTAAAGAGAATTTTTAAATGTCTAGCAATTCATCAAGCACCATGTGGTATTTTCTCAAATACCACAATCAAAATATTCTTATTCTTGGAAATTTTATTTTTATTATTTATTATTTAAAATTAGTTTTTATTAACATTATTTGAGATTTTTCTGAATACACTTATTCTCTGTATAAATCTGACTAGATTTTCCAGCAACAATTAAATCATTTTTTAACAACTGAAACTTGAATTGGTCTGGTTATGTTCATAATTTCATTGTCTATAACTCCAGTTGGACCCACGGCACTACTGGGCAATACTCTGTCTGCTGTTACACATTTCCATCTACCTTGTGGATGGACCAAATTTTTCCTATCTCATCTACCGAGCCCTGGTAGATAAGAGCAACAAGTAAAAGTAAAGAATGCATGGCATGAATTACAAATATGTGTTTTATCGAAGAATAATTGCCTGAAAGTAAGGAAGGGAAATGAGGTGAAAAGGGAAGGCAATTTCTCTCTTCTTGAATTCTATCACAGGTTGAACAAATCAGGGAAAATAAACTTTCAGATTCTGAAAAGTAAGTACCTTCATTTTTCTTTTCTTTTTTTTTTTTGGCTGCACCGTGCGGTTTGCGGGATCTTAGTTCCTCGACCAGGGATGGAACCTGTGCCCTCTGCAGTGGAAGCCCGGAGTCCTAATCCCTGGACCACCAGGGAATTCCCCTCATTTTTCAAATTAACCGTTTTCGATTATTTTATTGTTGTTCCTAACTAAGACCACTTACGAATCTTATTTAAAATGATATTTACAGAGGTAGCATTATAGTGTAGTGTTTAAGAGGTCTGGGTCTGGAGCCACCCTACCTAGATTTGAATCCTAGCTCCACAGCTGACTGTTGTGTGACCTTAGGCATATTAATTAACCTCTCTGAGACTCAGTTTCTTCATCTGTATAATAGGGATATAATAGTACTTTTCTCATAGGACTGATATAAGGATTAAATTAGTTAGTATATCTAATGTACGTTCAGTCATGTCTGGCATATAGTAGAAACTTGATAAATATCATTACTGTTAATACTATTATTACACCAAAGCAACAAATTTTACTTTATTGAGTGAAAAAATGTTTTAAGTTTAGTTTTGTAAAAATATTTTGATATTGTCCAAGTGAAAGTATCAACTCATTTTTTGTTTACTTCATATTCAACCAGTTATGATAACATGAAGATATAACCTGAATGTCCCCTTTATTTATTTATTTATTTTTTCACGGTACACGGGCCTCTTACTGTTGTGGCCTCTCCCGTTGTGGAGCACAGGCTCCGGATGCACAGGCTCAGCGGCCATGGCTCATGGGCCCAGCTGCTCCGCAAGATGTGGGATCTTCCCAGACCGGGGCATGAACCCGTGTCCCCTGCATTGGCAGGCGGACTCTCAACCACTGTGCCACCAGGGAAGCCCTCCCCTTTATTTTTATTTCTCACATGACAGAGCTAGTGCTTTAACTCATAATATTTTCTAGACATTTTTACCCATGATAGTTTTAGCTCTTCATTCTCTCTTATAACCTTTTGAATACAATATTTTTTATTCCTCACTTTTCTTGTTCTTATTGTCTGAAAAGAAATATAGTGAAAACTAGAAAGTACATGGATATTTGAGTTGTACTTGAACTTTAATTTGTTTATATGTCATTGATTACCTACATTTGACTTAGTGGACACATGATTTAATTGTTCTGACCCTGATTATCACCACCAGGTACTCAACTAAGTCAATGGCTCCTCTCATTTCCTCTTCTATTGTGTAAGTATAAGAACAAGGAGGTCTACTTAAAACGTAAATTGTTGGAGGAATTTCCAACAAGCTCCCATGAAATTCTGAAGATGTTAGTCCTCAGATCACACCTGAAGTACCAAGGCTCAAGTACTTCCTGCTAAAGCAGTACCTTAAACAAAAGAGTAAGAAATGAACCACTTTGGTCCCTATTCCTGCCCCTCTTCGCCAGGGGCCAATAGCATTAAAACTTAGAGCACTTTTTCTGGTGACTCCATACTATGTGTCAGAATCCAGCTCAACACAATATCCCATTTTTCAGGAATATTTGCTCAGTTCTACTTTCAACATATTCAAATACAAAGCCACTTTCACATTATTTTATGCCATGGGTTCTCAAGTGTGCATCAGAGCTTATTAAAACACAGATTGCTAGGTCCAATACCAAAATTTTCTGATTCAGTAAGTCTGAGATGGGGTTGAAAATCTGTACTTTTAACAAGTTCCTAAATGATACAGATGCTGCTGGTCAAGCACCACACTTCAAAACCACTGTTTTATGCCATAGTTTACATGCAAGAAAACCACAGCCAAAATGAACTCATGCCAATATCCAGTGATAAAAAAACCAGAAAGTTCAAATAAATGCATATGAAATGGTTTTCTTATTTGAATAAGTCAAACTGGAAAAGCAGGTCCTTTCAATCCTCCCATAAAAAAAAGAAGACAGAATTGGAAAGGCAACTTCAAAGCCAAGGGCACTCCCTGGAAAATGTACCACATCCAAGCTGAGAACAGAAGTGTGAAAAAAATCTTAATCACCCTCTGCAGCAAGAGAAACATTGATTCATGAGATGTGTAAACATTGCTCTTAAAAGTAACACTTGATAAGGATCAGTCTTGTGAACTATAAAGGAAAGGAAAATATCTGATTTGTAGCCACATTAAAATATTTCATAACTAGTCCCTTGTTGAGACTGTTGAGATGAAGTCTTCCAGGTTTAAGTGTAACCCTTTAAGTAATACAAGATGAAGGAGAATTCTGTGACCTTCTTACCTTCCTCAAGTTTTAGGAAGACTAAAGTGCTAAAGTGCTAACCAAGGAGAGGCAAACTTAGAAATATTGTTAGTATGGTAATAATTCCTTTATTTGGAGTCTATACATGTGATGCTTTGGACTGAAAACTGGCAAAGTTTATCCAGGGGAGGATTTTAGGGAGTCTAAGCTTGGAAGTTGCCACTGTTCCTAATATGACTTTTAGAATATTTAATGTAAACACCAAGAAGCTTCTGGACTTTGAATTCTTTCTATTCCTAATGTTAATTGAATCAAAAATGAATTCAGAATGATTCACCACATCAATTAGACATTTTCTGTTTCTAAAATTTCCCCTTAGATTTTTTTTTAGATGAATTAACACTTTACCTTAGGAAAACAACATTTACATTTGAAAATTTGAGGTCACGTTAGCAAATAATAATGACAAGCTTTTCCTAAAATGTGTAACAGTTTTCAGGAGGTATATTATAAACTTACTCTTAAAAATGTAAATAAATCATAGGAATGTTTTCTTAGAGCAGTCTCCCAAGGCAAAATAAGTAAAAGCAAAAATAAGCAAATGAGACCTAAACAAACTTAAAATCTTTTGCACAGCAAAAGAAACCATCAACAAAATGAAAAAACAACCTAAGAAATGGGAAAAAATATTTGCAAATGATTCAACTGATGGGGGTTAATAACCAAAATATACAAAGAATCATACAACTCAATATCGAAAAAATAAACAACCCAAACAAAAAACGAGCAGAAGACTTAAACATTTCTCCAAAGAAGACATATGGATGACAAACAGCCACTTGAAAATATACTCAACATAGCTAATTATGAGAGAAATGCAAATCAAAATCACAATAAGGTATCACCTCATATTGGTCAGAATGGGTATTACCAAAAAGCGTACAAATAATAAATGCTGGAGAGGGTGTGGAGAAAAGGGAACCCTTGTACACTGTTGGGAATGTAAATTGGGGCAGCCACTATGGAAAACAGTATGGAGGTTTCTTAAAAAACTAAAAATAAAGCTACCATATGATCCTGCAATCCCATTCCTGGGTATATATCCAGAAAAAAACCCCAAAAATTCTAACTCAAAAAGATACATGCACCCCAATGTTCATTGCAGCACAGTTTACTATAGTCAGGACATGGAAACAACCCAAGTGCCCATCAACAGACAATTGACTTAAGAAGATGTGGTGTATATACATACAATGAAATATTACTCAGCCATAAGAAAGAATGAAATATTGCCATTTGCAGCAACATGGATGGATCTAGAGAATATTATACTTAGTGAAGTAAGTCAGACAGATATTATATGATATCACTTACATGCAAAATCTAAAAAGTAATACAAATGAACCTACATACAAAACAGAAACAGACTCACAAAGAAAACAGATTTATGGTTACCAAAAGGGAAAGGGAGGGGGGCAAGCAACTTCCTTTGTAAATGCAGTAAGCATTGCATACACCATAGATTCTCACATTCCAGTTTCTAGAATATAGTCAACTAGCCATATGTAGCTACAAGGGAGGCTGAGATAGATGAACTCTAGCTAGACATTAATGTGTCCAAAAAGAAAAAGAGATTTTAGCCATTTTCCTAAGAGATGCTTTTCAAATGGAGAAATAGTTGCTTTGCCTCCAAATTCTATGGGTCTGTCCTCTCTGTGCCAAAGGCTTTATGCAGTGTATCTGGGGATTGAGAAAAATATTTTTGCCAGGTGAATAGTTGCTATCCTAGGAAGATGGGACTGTGTTAATTTTCTCCAGCAAAGATATCACTTCTGGAATGGCAGCTACAATCAGATTAAGTTTTTGATAATCCAGTCATTCTCCAAGGTCCATCTAACCATCTTCCCAGAAGCTGATTTCCCAGGTCCTTCTTCAAGAACTTCCTAGGTCTGGAAATTGAGTGGGAGATGATAAGAAGGAATGAATTCTCCCTTTGGTGAATGAAATTAGATTTTTGTTTACCAGACCTACACTCTCTCCGGTTATAGAGATCAAGTAATACATTGCTGGCTGCCCATCCACTTTATACTAAAGAGCATTGTTGCCACCACCACACATTTCTGTAGATTAAAACACTGGTTGCCACTCAGTCTCTGTGGCTGATTATGATAATTGCAACCACCTTTTCTCTGAGGGTTAAGCACTACCACATGGTCTTTCCCACTCCAGTACTGTGTTATTCCCATTGAAATGAGAGATCCCAACAGATGAGAGACCCTAATACAATGGCCACATCCTTCACCTTTATTTTCAGTTTGCCAAAGACAGCTCCCATGGAACTTCTCAAGGACACCATTCTCTTCTTGGTGAATTTTTAAAACTTATTGCCTTGATGGAAAGGATGATCTCTGACATCTCCTGATGGACATAGAAGGAAGGTGTGTAGGTTGTATATAATAAATCTACCTCAAGTGTCTCAATTCTCTAAACCTTTAGATTCCTTCCTGCACATAGTGCAAGGAAGTTCTGGCATCTCGACAACGTGAACTGTTGATTTTCATTGAATCCAGACTTCAGTAGTCAACAGAAGAAACTACTAAACGTAGTTAAAGCTGCTTGGCTGGCACGCTAAATTCAAAATGCTAGGTTAGCACATGTCTATAGATAACTCACTTTTTTTTTTAAACATCTTTATTGGAGTATAATTGCTTTACAATGGTGTGTTAGTTTCTGCTTTATAACAAAGTGATGCAGTTATACATATACATATGTCCCTAGATCTCTTCCCTCTTTCATCTCCCTCCCTCCCACCCTCCCTATCCCACCCCTCTAGGTGGTCACAAAGCACCAAGCTGATCTCCCTCTTCTATGCAGCTGCTTCCCTCTAGCTATCTATTTTACGTTTGTTAGTGTATATATGTCCATGCCACTCTCTCACTTTGTCACAGCTTACTCTTCCCCCTCCCTGTATCCTCAAGTCCATTCTCTAGTAGGTCTGTGTCTTTATTCCTGTCTTGCCCCTAGGTTCTTCATGACCTTTTTTTTTTAGATTCCATATGTATGTGTTAGCATACGGTATTTGTTTTTCTCTTTCTGACTTACTTCACTCTGTATGACAGACTCTAGGTCCATCCACCTCACTACAAATAACTCAATTTTGTTTCTTTTTATGGCTGACTAATATTCCATTGTGCTCAACATCATTAATCATTAGAGAAATGCAAATCAAAACTACAATGAGATATCATCTCACACCGGTCAGGATGGCCATCATCAAAAAATCTACAAACAATAAATGCTGGAGAGGGTGTGGAGAAAAGGGAACCCTCTTGCACTGTTGGTAGGAATGTAAATTGATACAGCCACTATGGAGAACAGTATGGAGGTTCCTTAAAAAACTAAAAATAAAACTACCATATGACCCAGCAATCCCACTACTGGGCATATACCCTGAGAAAATTATAATTCAAAAAGAGTCATGTACCAAAATGTTCATTGCAGCTCTATTTACAATAGCCAGGACATGGAAGCAACCTAAGGGTCCCTCAACAGATGAATAGATAACTCACTTTTATATTTTGTCTGCTTCAGCAGAACACTCTTAGACACCATCCCAATACAGCTCATCAGATTCCTACTGATATAATTTAAAAAGATTTTCTAAGTCTTAGGATGCATACTCTGTCTCTTCTGAAACAAGCTTATCAATTTTCCACCTGAGCAATTCTGGGATCTAGCTCTAGTTATGGATATAGAGGCAATGAGAGATGATGGGGACGGGTATTAAGAAGAACTGATATCCCTTTGTGAGGCAAAAGCACGGATGAAGTCACTGAAAGGTCTTTATGCATGGAAATATTGTTTTTCTCATACAAGGGGAGGGAGGCTACTTCTTCACACCAAAAAATCTCAGGGTGATTTGAGGAATCGAAGTTCACACCTTCAAATGGGTCTGTCCATATATGCTCATCCCAAGTCTCAGAGTCTAGCTTCTCAACCAGTGCTCTAACCTTAACATAATGGCTGTGGTGATGCTGTGTATTTCTACAGTGTAGCAATTCTGCAACCTAAACAATCATATTTTTGGCCCAATCCTCAGGCATGTCTGCCCTGTAGTTACTAGAGAGAAGGGGTTCTTTTTAGGCTACCATGGAAGTTTTTAGTTCTCCACTAGTGCTTTGAGCTTGAAATTTAAGTCCTGTACTTATCTTTTTTGTTTTTGTAAGCTCCCAGGATAGTCAGAAACAGCTAGTCTACTCCGTACCCTTTGTAATCATTATTGTCATAAAAACCAAATGCAACAGCCATTTGATATCTGGCTCTTCATCCCACATCAGCACTGAGTAATTATGATGCCATGACACGCCATTACCGGTTTCTCATTTTCCTTCAGGAAGACCATGTTTTCATCAAATATGTTAACAAATCAGTTCCAGAATACCATACTGAGGATCTACTTTGTGTGGCTACTTCTGATGTCCAGTACTAGGTCAGTCAGAATCCCTACAGGAAACAGAATTCTCCCCAGATTGTTCAAATGAAGAGATTTCAACAAAGGGCTACCTATGGATGTGTGTGCAGGGTGAAGGGATAGTGAGGACCAATAGTTATGTTAATGATGATAGCACATCAGCAGGAAAGCATACCACTCCTAGGACCAAAAGGCCAAGGAGGAAATGAAGTTCCTTAAGCCCGTAGAGAGCTAGAATTATGAAAAAGGGACCACCTGGCTGAAGTTCTGAACTTGGAGAGACACAGCTAGTGCTGAATATACCTGCCAAGGCATGGAAGCATCAGGGAAGAAATACTCTGACCTCTCTCTCCTTGAACTCTCCAATCTCCTGCCAGTGCTTCCACTGGCTAAACTTAACTAGAAGCCAATCAACAAGAGAAACCAGGAGATGAAGTCCTTGGGGGTCAGCCTCTGGCCACAGAGTTAGGCAGGGGTAGGGAGAAATAGATCTGTGAAGGGGTTCACGGGGGCGGAATGGAGGAGGATGCAAATGGAGAACTAACAGCACAGGTAAATATTTCATATGTCATCACAGTTTATCCTTTTACTAATATTATCTCTGCTTTCCACATTTTATAAATAGGAAAAGTGAGGGTCAATGTGGCTAAGTAAATTGTTTAGGATCACATAATTAGTAAATGGTCAAGCCAAGGATGAATCCAAGTCTGTCTAGTTCATATTTATAGTCCTTCCTCTTCTATACCATATCGTGACATAAACATTTAGATATGAGCATGGAAATGAAAGGAGATTGAAAGTGATAGAGCTGGAATGGGGGAAAGGGCACAAACAAAACATGAATTTTTGACATTCTTGAAACAAGTAATTTTAAAGACACTTGTTTTCTTAAGAGAACTTATCACAATCTGAGATTACTTCCTTGTTTACAAATTTGTCATCTGTTTCACTTACTAGAATGTAAGGCCCATAAGGACAAGGATTTTGTTTGCCTTGCTTATTGCTGTATTCCTGGTGCCAAAATTAGCACACAACATTTGTAGATTCTCAAAGAATATTTGTTGAATGAAAAAGTAAATAAATGAATAAATGATTGGGTTAAGGATATAAGCATATTCCTTTGGAAAATTGGGGGCACAGAATTCTATCCTGACATATTAAATTTGCAAATAATTGTGAGTACCATTCAACATTTCTTGAATATTTCCAGGAAAGAGACATCAACTGTATAGGCATCTATTCCCTTGTTTAAATACATTGATAATTATATTTATACCTTTACTAAAGGCAATCAGTTCTGTTTTTATCCCAAATTTTAACCTCTATAATAGCAAAGATAATACCTTTATCACAGAAACCTTTTAAACACTTATTAAGAAACATTATATAATCATTTTTCTCTTATTTAAGATAAAGCCACTGGTTCCTTCAGCTTTTCCGCATGTAAACTAATTTCTAGTTATGTTATCCTTCTGGATGTCCTCTTCTGTGCACAGCCTAATCTTTCAGTACTTTTCTTAAAATGTTAAAACTTGATAACGTGAACTTAACACAGTATTCTATATGTTGGCTGACTGATCAAGAGCAAAACTGCCTCCCTTGTTTTGGGAAATATATCTCTACTAATTAACCTATAAGTAAAAACTATTATATTTTCCTTTGTAGCCTCATCCTGTTGTTGATGCAAATTGAACAATCAAGGAACTAAAACCATTGAACTAAAATCATAAAGTCAGTGGGACTTTGTCATTGCCAGCTTTTCCTACACATTTAAAATTTCAGGTTTAGGATGATGGTGGGATCCATTTAAGTGTGCCATTCTATGAGGCTCACTGGATACTGATCTCAGATTCCAGTCTGTTCAGTCTGAACAGGCTCACCATGGGTATCGCCAGAGCTGATTCGCCCTGTGTACCTAGCACCCACATTTTCTTATACATTTTTCCTTTTCTCATTTCCTTTTTTTTTAAGCTGCCTTTTTGAACAACTTGTCTAATTCTATGCTTTACCTAAAACCCATTGAGATAAATGGAATAAAGGAAAGTCATTGCAATAACCAAGGATATACTCAGACTTGAGAAATATAATTATATTTGAATGAATATGAGAGAATGACAAATGTTTGTGTAAATGTTTGCCCATCTGTGTGACTGGCTGTGAAATCCTATGTTTATCTACAATTAGCATTATAACATGGGGTTGATAAAATGTATACAAATAACTTTCTTAAATTAAATAAAACATCAGTTTTTTTAATGGTACCCTTTGTAATATATAACACCAGTGGTAAGTTATATCAGGCTAATTTACAGTCTGAGGTGGAGTCAAGAAACAGTGGGATGTTTTACCCAATCATATCCCTTCCTATTGGTCCCTAGAGTAGAGTTGACGATTTTTCTCAACTCTCCCTCCTGCCATATGTCTGGCAGTGCATGTGCAGGAGTGGAGTATATTTTCCCACTTCATTCATGCTGGGGTTGACCATGTGAAGTTTTTGGCCAACGCATATGGAATTCTGAGTCAAAGTCTTCAGAGACATCATAGATTTCTTCTTGCCTTCTTGGCCTTCTGTGAGCCACTAGGAGGAGCCCATGGCTTGGGTGGCTCCTGGTCCTATTTGTATGCGGACACAGACAGAGCCTACCTGCAGCCAACCTGAAGCCTGGGACCAACCCAACTGACCTATACTCTGCAGCAGAGCCAACCCAGACAAAACACAGACCTGCAAGAAGAAAAATAAACACTTGTGGCCACAAGGTGCTGAACTTTTCTGAGTGGTTTGTTATGCAGCATTATAGTAGCTATAGTTACTATATTTACATAGTTACATTAAATTTTGGGCGAAAATTAATATCAAAAGAAGAGATAAGAAAAAATAAAGTTAAGGGTGATGTCAGGAAAGGAGCACAACTTTTTTTTTTTTTTTGCAGTACGCGGGCCTCTCACTGTTGTGGCCTCTCCCGCTGCGGAGCACAGGCCCCGGACGCGCAGGCTCAGCGGCCATGGCTCACGGGCCTAGCCGATCCGAGGCATATGGGATCTTCCCGAACCGGGGCACGAACCCGCATCCCCTGCATCGGCAGGCGGACTCTCAACCACTGCGCCACTAGGGAAGCCCGAGCACAGTCTTTTTAAATGTTGATAAAGAAATGGAAATCTTATTAAAAAGAACCACAGTCCCATTTGCCTTCAATTCCTGGCTTCCTCTCAGATAATGGGTTAAATGAATTGTCATCTTGCCATACTAAAATGTTAGTTTTTAGGGATTTACTAATGTGAGTAGTGAATAAAAGATATCTAGAAGCGAAGGAAGAGTTTACTTTTCTTAAAAAAAAGGGGGGGTAAATTAGGGGATGGAAGGTAGGCACAGATGGTCTGTGGTTCAGTTTACATGAATCGCCCTTTCCAATGAAATCCTGTGTGCATCTCAACTAGGTTTAAATGTTAGAGATCCATTTATAGAGTACAATATGTCTGCTTTTTTTTTTTTTTTTTTTTTTTTTTTTTGCGTTACGCGGGCCTCTCACTGTTGTGGCCTCTCCCCTTGCGGAGCGCAGGCTCCGGACGCACAGGCTCAGCGGCCATGGCTCACGGGCCTAGCCGCTCCGCGGCATGTGGGATCCTCCCGGACCGGAGCACGAACCCGTGTCCCCTGCATTTGCAGGCGGACTCTCAACGACTGCGCCACCAGGGAAGCCCCTATGTCTGCTTTTGATATCCTAATCACATGCCGTGGAAAAGATAATATGGACTTGGAAAAAACTAAAAGAAAAAGACAATTTTCTTCTCTTGGGGGAAAAAAGTGTTTCCAAAACGTGCTGCAAGTGAGTTGAAGCTGTGTTTTAGGTGTCTTTTGCTTCCATTCTGCTACGGGAAGCTGAATGGAAAAACTGATCCACTATTTTTAAAACCGGGGAATTAGAAAGTTACTCTTCAATGCTCTTTTGAATATATAACTAATGAGAAATAAATCTACTTACATTCTTTAACTCCTGCCACCTCCCAAGAGTGGTGGCTCTAATTTAGCATGACCTGCCGTCGGCTCAGGAAATTTCCACCCTGAGATTTTCCTAGCAGAGTCAAAATCAGTCACAGTCAGAAACAGATAAAGATTGTTTTTATGAGAGTTCTTGAAACTGCATTTAAATTCTATCTTTAAAAGTTGTAAAGGGCTTGGCTAATGATTTTCCATAGTGTCATTTTTAAACTATTTTGGCATGTCCTATGAACAGTACATAATTTACTGTTCAAAAATTAATTTTAAAAAGGCATTATATTTCTTGGAACAGAGTATCTTTGAGAAAGCAAAAATCCATCCCAGCACACTGACGTTATCCAGCTTATTAGGGGTGACAGACTCAGGCCTGCGTAGACCTTGGCCTGGTAGTAGATTAAGAGTGAAAGAAGAGGGCTTCCCTGGTGGCGCAGGGGTTAAGAATCCGCCTGCCAATGCTCGGGACCAGGTTCGAGCCCTGTTCCGGGGGGATCCCCCATGCTGCAGATCAACTAAGCCCGTGAGCCACAACTAATGAGCCTGCATGCCACAACTACTGAAGCCCGCGTGCCTAGAGCCCTTGCTCTGCAACAAGATAAGCCACTGCAATGAGAAGCATGCGCACCGCAATGAAGAGCAGACCCAGCTGGCTGCAACTAGAGAAAGCCCCTGTGCAGCAATGAAGACCCAACGCAGCCAAAAATAAACATAAACAAATGAATTTCTTTAAAAAATGAGAGTGAAAGAGGAATTCGGAACAGGCTGCTTCTCAGGCGAGATGATGATATGATGTGGGTTCCAGGTGGGAATAACTCTGGGTGGGTTTTGGAAATGTCTCCACTCCTTTTCCCCAGCTGAGTTAACAGTATATTCTCCAAAGACATTCTTTTTGTGCAGTTCTAGGCCTAGTATAAGGAAGGTTCCAGGATCTATTCATTCTCCTTTCATTTTTTTTCCCTGAATTCTGTAAGGCAGTTCAAGAAAATTCAGTGAAGCAGCAGAGGAAAGATATTTTGGAGATGCAATTGCAAATGAGTCATTTATTAATTACATAGTGAATAGACTAAGAAACAAGGATAAAACTGTCAATTTCCTATCACTGCAATTATGGGGGCAAGGGGGAAAGGAAAGAGCTTACAGACAAACCAAATTACAATGAAAGAAAAAGAACTCAAATGGATTTATGAAAAAATATAAGGCATATCCAACATTTGGGAGCAAATAATATATTCTGCATACCTCATTTAAAAGTGTAAAGTATTATAAATTTAGTTCAAAGACACTAAATTTCAAATAAATTCTTACAATGGACTTGAGGACGTGGGGAGGGGGAAGGGTAAGCTGGGACAAAGTGAGAGAGTGGCATGGACATATATACACTACCAAACGTAAAATAGATAGCTAGTGGGAAGCAGACACATAGCACAGGCATATCAGCTCGGTGCTTTGTGACCACCTAGAGGGGTGGGATAGAGAGGGTGGGAGGGAGATGCAAGAAGGAGGAGATATGGGGATATATGTATATGTATAGCTGATTCACTTTGTTATAAAGTAGGAACTAACACACCATTGTAAAGCAATTTATCCCAATAAAGATGTTAAAAAAATACTGTCTAAAAGGTTTACTGTTAAATAGTCTGAACTGAATCGCTTATATTTTAATAGAGCTATCTTTTGTCAGTTTTTGGAACAGGAGCTAAGTTAAGCAGAATTAGAGTTCAGGCTCCCTTTCCTTCCTTACCTAATTTTTCCAGCTGCACAGGCAATATGGTAACCTTTGCCTGGGTTTGGTGCTGATCCTGTAATTAACTCAGAGGTTAGACATTAAACCCATTACAGAAGGGACTGAGTCAACCCTTTCACCATCACCAGCACCTAGCACAGTACCCAGCATGTAGCAAAGACTTCATAAATATTTGCTGTATAAAAAACATGAATGATTGACTGTTGGCCAGGAGTGGAGTATTGGGCTCTGAGGGGCTCAGTGAACGATACCTCTGTACTCTGCTTGGTTCATGAACCAACTGAAAAGTAGGACAAAAGGACAAGACAGATGGAGAACAAAATAATTCATGAAAAGCTGATAAAGTAGCATATGGCTTAAATGTGTGGGCAAATGGATTTCTTAATACTGACCCTCAGAATTAGATAAACATAATCTATACAGGGACAAGCAGTGCTAGACCACCAGACACTTTCTTCCAAAAAGATAATGGGAGTAGAACAGGGCTAGTTTATATATAGCTAGTTTCTTCTAGATTCACCCATTAAATGGAATCTTTTGTCTCCTTAAGGAGGAATAAATAAGGGATGGAGAGAAGCTAAGAGTCTCACATTAGTGGGATTCTTCCATGTGGAAGGCAACACTAGCAACACCGAAGAGCCATCTTCCCGCCTGTCAACAGTGAGCGCTGTTACAGAGCTGAGTGGTGAGAGGCAGAGGCACTCTTGGTACATAGTGTCCATTGGTTACTTTCAGTTTCAGACAGCAAATGTCTTCCAAATGTCGACTTTTTGATAATCTGTAGAAATCATAAAAGTTCACAAATGTGTTGTCTCAGTGTTTGCCTCCACAAATAAGCATTAATCAATCAATCCCTAAACAATTGAATTAAATGTAATTTCCCAAACTGCCCTTTAAGTTCAGAGGCAAATTCTGAGCACATCATTGTCCTCAATGGAGGCTTCACGGAATGAGTCACTGATAGAATTACACATGAATCATGGAAAAAAATCCAATGCCAACTTAAAATGTTTTGAAGTTATCTGGGGATTTGTGAAATATGTTAGCTATAGGAAGTCCTTTAGTTAATTCTGTATATAATGGTATTTTAATACCATAAAATACACCCAGGAAAATCTTCAAAACATGCAAATACGGATTTGTGTTTCATTTCTAGGAAAAAGAGAACCTCGAGAAAATTAAAATTTAACTGAATTTTAGGGTCAAAAGTCTTAGAAACTATTGAGCAGCACATGTTTCCCATCAGAACTTAACTGAGCAACATCAGCCAAAACTTCACCCCTGAATTGTCAGATGGTTTAAAGGCCACTGAGAACATAGGTAAAATTATTAAACTATACTGAAGGAAAATTTCACCCTATCTCACTTTTTGTAATGGAAATTTTCCTGGTTCTATTTATCTAAAAACTGCTAAAATTGGTGCTTCCCTGGTGGCGCAGTGGTTGAGAGTCCGCTTGCCGATGCAGGGGACACGGGTTCGTGCCCCGGTCCGGGGGGATCCTACATGCCACGGAGCAGCTGGGCCCGTGAGCCATGGCCGCTGAGCCTGGGCGTCCGGAGCCTGTGCTCCGCAAGGGGAGAGGCCACAACAGTGAGAGGCCCGCGTAATGCAAAACAAACAAACAAAACAAACAAACAAAACAAAACTGCTAAAATTTGTTTCAAATAGTGACAAATGATTGAAAGTTGTCAAATACAATTAAATAAAATGAACGGATGACAAAGTTATGCCTACCTGGGTAACTCAGAAAGTAAATAGGAATGGTTTAAAAGAGGAAGAGAAAAAAGTTAAATAATCAGGTCGAAGTATTGCGTTGAGAAAATTAAGTTTGTCAGAGAAATGTTTTCTTCTTGAATTGAAGCTAAGTCAGTGGAAACTTCTGATAAAAATCACAGATTTGATAAAAATTCATGAGTAACTGTTTCTATTTTTAGCTATATGTCTTATGAAAAATACATACAAAATAATTTAGGCAGTTTCAGAGTCCAACTACTATGAGTTCTGATTTCATATGGGACAATCACAAACAGATATTTCTGAATAGTTTAGATTTTCTCATCCTTGCATTTTTTTCCACGATGCTTTCACAGAAGGAATATAACTTTTTAAAAATAATAACTTCTTAAAAATTTAAATGCCCTCATCAATTTGCAGTATTATATTATCATATATCATATATTTTTGTCCAATCTTCTTTTACAAGATAATTTTAGGGAAAAATTTTAATGGAGAGACACATAAGTACACATAAGTACAGAAATACATGGAATTTTATAGGAATAAAGCTTCTCATTCCTGCATTTCCTTACCTTTTCCATTTCTCTCACCTCTACCTCTTGTTTTCCCAACAGTATACTTATGAATATTTTCCCAGCCTCTCCATGTGTGTGTTAATTCAGAAAGTTTCTATGTACTCTAAACTAGAACTTTCACACACTGCATATCTTCAGTGGATAAATTTCTAACCTGGATGTTCTCCTCACCCCTGTGGTTTAATCCTTATTTTGTACTTCTTAAGATGATATTTTTTTGGGGAAAGCTATATCATCATCTAAAACTCAACAGTTATAAGCAAAAGTCTTTGCGTTTCCCTCAGGCTGACTTCCTCTCCAACTTCAGGCTGCATTCAGGGGCACTGTGTCTGTTTTCAGTCTGTCAATCCAGGAACTTTGAAGTCATCTTCTTTCCTCTATCTTTCCTTCCTCATATCCACTTCACTCAATTTATCGTCAAATAACTAACTTCTTTCCTTTGACATAGTTCTCTGATATGCTATATCTTCTATAGTAGGATGCACAAAAAGAGAGTTGCTTTAGAGTATAAATATTTTTATTCTTATATTTTAACTCCACTAGTATAAAGATCACTCTGAATAGAAACTGAGGTATGACAAGTTTGGTGTCATTACTCTTTACAAAGTTTGAAGGTAGATATATCTACCTGGTGCCAAAATAATCATTTCTACTCTGGATTATCAGCAGCCTGATAACACTAGAATGTTTTATATATATATATATATATATAAATTTATAGGTATAAAATTATCAAAGTACACAAAACATTTGAACCCATTCTGCAGCACCTACTTTGATTATTGCCTTAAAGGAGCTCTCTAGGTGCCATATTTCTTGTCCTGGTTTCTGGGACTGATTCTGTACTTTGGGGGCAGCACAGTTTCTGATATTGTGAGTAACAAGTTAACTGGCATACATTATCCATTACCTGGTGGTCCTATGACACAAATAATGAGATATTAGCCATTCACTCCTTTCTCTAACTTTGCCTCCTCATTGCTTTTACTGCCTGCTGGCCAACAGGAGAGCCAGACATCTTATGAGATAGCTTCAAATTCAATCTTGTCAGAAGCAGAAGGGTGAATAAAATGGGTAAATTTCAAGATCTCTTCATTCCTAAAATTTTTGCTTAACCATTTATTTTTTTTTAATTATTTGATAAGTAAGTGCAGTGAGTCTGTGTTGGTGCAGCTATGTGAAAGATGAGCATCAAGAAAAATGTCATTATAGTAAGTATATGAGGAGAAGATAGCTGTATAAAACTTATACATACCAGTTTTCTTTACATATTCATAGACTTTGCTTTTCTTTGAATAACATTTCTTTGTCAAGTAATATAAAAACTTCACTAAAATTGTGCCAGATTATTAAACACACCTGTATAATTTAGTTGATTAAAAGATGCACAGATGAGTTAGCTGATCAAAATGCATGGCTATCTTACTAACTGAACTCATTAATCAGCTAACAGTGGAATAATCAGTAGTAATTAGCCATCATTCTCTTTTTCATGGTCATTATACTAATTAAAATGTTAGCTTAAATTTGGAGCATAGGAAATATAAATTAAAAAGTACTTATTCTAACTACAGATTACAGTGACCCATCCATTCTTGGTTTGCTTGTTATAATTTCTATGAGATGACTTACAGGTCGTGTGGATATTTCCATCTTATAGGACCTGAATGTAAAATTACTTATCAAGTAAGTGTTAAATCAAAGAATTAACAAATACATTTAGATCTTACCATCATCTCATTTTAAAATATAAAAAGGAAAGTTTTTGCTCAACAAAGGAAACCATTGACAAAATGAAAAGGCAACCTTCAGAATGGGAGAAAATCTTTGCAAAGCATAGATCTGAAAAGGGCTTAATATCCAAAATATATAAAGAACTCATACAACTCAATAGCAAAAAAAAAAAACAAAACCTGATTAAAAAATGTGCAGAGAAACCAAATAGACATTTTTCAATAAAAGACATGTAAGTGACCAACAGGTTCATGAAAAGGTGCGCAACATCACTAATCATCAGGCAAATGCAAATCAAAACTGCAATGAGATGTTATCTCACATCTATTAGAATGACTATCATCAAAAAGACAAGAGATAAATGTTGGCAAAAATATGGAGAAAAGTAAACCCTTGTGCACTATTAGTGGGGATGTCAATTGGTGTAGCCACTAGGGAAAACAGAATGGGAGTTCCTCAAAAAATTAAAAATAGAACTACAATATGATCCAGCAATCTCACTTTGATATCTGCACTCCCATGTTCATTGCAGCATTATTCACAATAGCCAAAATATGGAAATAACCTAGGTGCCCTTCAACAGCTGAGTGTATAAAGAAGATGTGGTGTACATGCGCAATGGAATATTATTCAGCCATGGGAAAGAAGATATCCTACAATTTGCAACAACAGGGATGAAACTTGAGGGTGTTATGCTAAGCGAAAAAAACCAGACAGAGAAAAATAAATACTGCATGGTATTTTTTAAATATATGGAATCTTTTTTTAAAAAAGTCAAGCTCGCAGAAAGAGAGAGTAGAAAAATGGTTGCCAAGTGCAGCAGTGTGAGAGATATAGGAAGAGGTTGGTAAAAGGATACAAACGTTCAGCTAGATTAATAATGTCTGAGGATCTAATGTAAAACATGGGGACTATAGCTTATAACACTGTATTATATAATTGAAATTTGCTAAGAGAGTAGAACTTAAGTATTCTCATTAAAAAAGATAAAAAAGTGAGGTGGTGGATATGTTAATTAACTAGATGTTGGGAATCCTATATGTATACTATATCAAATCACCACGATGTTACACTTTACATATCTTGTGATTTTAGTTTTCAATTATACCTCCAAAAAGCTGGAAAAAATAAAAAAATAAAAGGAACATTTTTATTCAAGCCTAAAAATTACTCCTTATCAGCTGTCATCTCATTGAAAATCTTAAAAGTGCCAAAATAGAATTTCAGTCTATCTCAATGACCATGGTATCAAGGTAAATAATTTTCTATCTCTAACACAAATCCATGAATAAAAGGGTCCCATATTTATCTGAAAGTCTCTGATACAAAGAATGCTCATGGACAGACTCCCCAGACAGTTTCCTTAATACCTTCTGCTGTAGGCAAAGCTACACACAAGTGCTCATATTAGACAAAGGTCTTATTTTTATGGAGAATTCCACAGACTCCATGGACACCCCATTCCAGTGTTTAACTACCATCATGAAGCTCTGCCTTATTCTATAAGGTCATTCTTTCTCCCTGCTCTGTGCTCTTATGACTGAGAACATCTGGTCCCCATTCCTAATTTAATGATATTTCCTGCTCCAGAGTTCCTTTTAAAATCACCCTCAAATTCTCTTCTATAGGCTAAATTCCAGGTCCACTCACCCTTCTTTAGAGTCTTATGTGCCAAGCCTTTAAGTACCTCGCCCTCCTCTGAACCCATGAAGGGCCACTCTCCTCCAGCCCAGAACAGGACCCTGTGCCGACAGAAGCAGCATTTCCCACTTGACCCCTGCCGAGCATTCACACGACCACCCTTCCACATCTCTGCTCATTCACTGCAGTTCTCAAACTGGTTCAAGGAAGAGACACTGTTTTATCTCAGGGAAGAGACGCTCTTTCCATCAACTTGCTTTCCCTCTCTGTCCCCAGGGGAAAGAGCAGAGAAGATTGAGCTTTGGGAGTCAAGTGGCAGACAGCTGTGGTTTCAGCTTCTAGCGGTCACACAACTCTAGAGGGACCGGAAGGTCAAGGGAAGCATGTAGAACCGCAGGCTGTTCACGTGGATCGGAGGAGGAGATGACCAACCCCTAATAAAACACTGTCTGCCGGACGTGCCATTGGGACTGGCATGCTAATTGAAAACAGCAGGCTTGGGGCTGCCGCACTTTGACTTTAGCACTCAGCTTGGAATAACTTTTCCTTCCACAGCAAAAGCAGTACTGGGCCAGGAAAGCAGTGCTGTTATTTAAAAAAAAAAAAAAAAAAAAAAAGATTCAAGCAAACCAGCATCACTGCTCCAGTAGAAGATAAAGAAATATTTCTTTATTTCTCTTTATTTACTTTTTCAGGAAGTTCATATCTTGTTTATTTCCTTTCAACTAGGCCACAGCTTGACACTGCTGTACACAATGTTTTATCTTAGGGTAGAGAATATCTACTAATCCAATTAATCTTTCAATAAAATTAGTGCCCTGTTATTTTTATTTTAACTATTTATTTTTTCTAAATCAAAATAACACAGGCATATAAGTTAACAGTTCTATATTATTTTTATTGAATGGAGGTACACTGTCGACCTCAACGCAAACCAGTTTTCCTTTCCCAGAAGTACCTTCTGTGTAGTCTTATGGCTATTTCCTTTGCTACTTATCTCTGTTTCTTTAAATAACACATCTAGTGTTAATTTCATTTTAAAAATTTTAGACATTATATACTGACTTTCTACTATGGAAAAAGAAAATTTAGCTTGTGTCACTACATTTTCCTTATTCACTTTCTGTTTCCTAAGCCTTTCAATGTAGTTGTACCATAACTTTGGTTAATTAAATAATAAGTGGTATTCACATTTTTATGAATAGCATATACATGTATAATGGTGTTTACAAATAAACTATATAGGAAAATGCGATTACTTTTCACCATTTGCATACCTTTCTATTTCCCTAGAGTGTAAATTTTTTCTTATTTTTCATTTGTTTAGTTTTCTATGTACTTATCACTAATTCATTCTCAAACTCTCTCCCTGTCACCTATGTCTGCTTTTTAAATGTTCAAATACATCAAGTGTTTTATCAATTTATTTTGTGGATACATTCCTCTTGTAGATTTTTGATCTGCCCTAGTCTGGCCTGGTTTCCCAGTCCACGGCTGTGATCATGGTCTTTCTCTTCACCATTATCTTGGGGAGTCCCTTTGTTTCCCTTTTGACTGGATGTTCTATTTTCTGGATTCCATCCCTTCCTCTTTATGGGTTTATCCCCTCATTTTGCTGCAGATGTCTTCTAAAAAACTTCCTGAGAAGGCATACATGAAGTACATTTTTGATATCTTTCAAGTTTGAAAACATCTTCATGCTCTCACATCTAATAAATTGATAATTTGTTTGCATATGGAATTCCAGGTTGATTATCATAGTCACTCAGAATTTCAAATGCTTTACTCCATTGTCATCTAGTTTCTAGTGTTGCAGTGAAGAGTTCTCAGCCATTGTGATTCTGGATCCTTTTTTTTTTTTTTTTTTTTGTAATCTATTTTATTTTCTTTCTGGATGCTTATAGGATCTCCTTTTTGTTCTTAATGTTTTGAATTTCACAATGGTGTGTTTTGGTGAAGCCCGTTATTAGCACTGCTCTGGGTTCTTTTTGGGACCTTTCAATTTTGAAAAATTATCTTGAATTATTTATTTTATGATCTCTTCCACTTGATTTTCTGTTTTTTTTCTTTTCTTAAGTGTTGTTTTCCAAATGTTGAAACTTCTGGATCAATATTACAATAATCTTTTCTTTTTTCCCTTTATTCTATTTCTTTTATCTTTCTACATAATTCCTGGGATTTTTTTTTCCCCTTTCATCTTTATCTTTCATTCATTCTATTGGATTTTAAATTTCTACAATCATATCTTTTAGTTTCAGAAACTTTTTTTTGTTTGTATTCCATTTTTAGGATAATTTTACGGTAGGAAATTTCTATTAATCCATTTGCTATTTGATAGTCCCCTATTCTTAATTGATAAATGATACATATTCTCATATCTCTTACGACAATAATTATTCTCTCTTTTTAAAAAACTTTTCTTCTCCCTGTGAAGACTCTGGATGTCCAAGTTGCTTTTATCCCATTTCTTTTGGAATATTTATGCCTTTTATGCTAACAGGTTTCTTCAAATGTTGACAATCATTTACTGTCTCCTAGTAAACAGTTAAGGTTGTGACACAAATAAACTGATTCTAAACTTAGTTCTCCCTGTGCACTTTACTTTTTGTGTGATCTGACTAAGCCATTTCATTGGGGGAAGGCTGTATATGTATTGGGGCTTTTCTCTTAGGCTCATCAAACTCCCAAGAAAGTAATTCTACAATCTTCTGCTTGGGAGGTAATAGTCTGCCTCCTAGTATTCTGGAAGCCATGTAGCAGAAGAAAACTGGTGCCTCAACATTCAGTTTAAAAACTTACATTGACTTCTTCTATCTGTAATGATCCCTAAATCTCAGCTCTTCTTGGTATCTCCCAAAGAATTTCTGCTTTATCTTTTCCAGAGGAAAAATAACGAGTGGGAGAAGTGTAGTTGCATGGAATGAAAGAGAGGATCTAGGAAGTCTAATAGTCTCCTAAACAAACCTTTAAACAGTAGTCTTTTCAGCTCCACCTTCAATTCACTTTTACAGGCACCCAATATCACTTTACTGAGTCATTTGAGGCATGACAGTGTAAATTGAGTTGCTTTTTGTTTTCCCCACTATTGTCTTAAAAATCTGTTTTCTCAATCTAAAGGTGTCAATTACCACTTACTCTGCTTTTGAGCTTAGCATGTTTTCTTACTCACATATCATTTCCATTTCTTTTTGACCTTGTAGATTTCATTTAGTAAGCTTTATTTTGTTATTTTAGTAAGTTTTTAAATGACTGAAGAAATGTTTATATGTTTAATATGCCACCTTTAGCTGGAAACCACCATTCATTCTTTTACTTGGAAATGTAAAGAGTCACATGGAAATAATCATGCAGAGATATCCATCCACAGAACTTTATATTTCCTATTGCATTACATCTACTAGATTCACAGGTTTGTGTTATCTCATTGAGTTTTGTAGAAATTTGAGCTAGTAATCTCTTCCTGTAGACAGAAGTAGTGTTGGATTCTAGCCTTGTAATTTACTAGACAGTTGGCTTTAGAAAAATAACCTAACCTCCTTAAGTTTCAATCTCATCTCTAAAGTGGGGATAAAATAATTTCTTTATATGACTGTTGAAAGAACAGATTCATTGTATGCAAAGTGCCTGGGTTGTGGTCATTATTATTACTTTATGAATTTCTGAAAATTATTCCTCTAGACTATTGCTTAATCTAAAATATTTATAATGTTTAGTTATCTCTGTTTACTGTTTTCAGCTATAGCTATGACTTGATCAAAGTCAAACTTCCAGTGGATATTGATTGTAAGTGATTTATTCTGATCCCAAAATTTTGAGATAGAAATATACATTATGGTAGTTGTTTTACAGTTGCTTTGTTCCTGATCTTAGCAGAAAAGCTTTCAGTTGTTCACTGTTGACTATGATGTTTGCTGTCGGGTTTTCATATATAGTCTCTATTTTGTTGAGGTAATATTCTATTCCTAGTTTGTTGAGTGTTTTATTATGAAAAGGTGTTGAATTTTGTCAAACACCTTTTCTGGATCTATTGAGACTATCATGTGATTTTTATCCTTCACTCTTGTTAATGTGGTATATTACATTGATTGATTTTTGTATATTGAACTATCTTTGCATCCCAAGGGAAAAAAATCTCACTTGATCATGGTTTATGATGCTTTTAATGTGCTATTGAATTTGGTTTGTTAGTATTTTGTTAAGGATTTTTGCATCTGTTATCATCAGGGATATTGGTCTGTAGTTTTCTTTTCTTGTAGTGTCTTTGGCTTTGGCATCAGAGTAATGCTGGCCTTGTAAAAATGAGTTGGAAGTGTTCTCTCCTCTTTGATTATTTGGAAGGATTTGAGAATGATTAACATTAATTCTTCTCTAATTATTTTGTAGAATTGTCTAGTGAAGCCATCTTGTCCTGGACTTTTACTGTTGGGAGACTTTTTATTGTGATTCAATCTCCTTACAAGTTATAGGTCTGTACAAATTTTCTACTTCTTCATGATTCAGTCTTGGTAGTTTACATGTTTCTAGAAATGTATCCATTTCTTCTAGCTTATCCAATTTGTTGACATTTAATTGTTCATAGTAGTTTCTTATAATCTTTTAACTTTCTGTTTCATCAATTGTAATGTGTTTTCTTTCATTTCTGGTTTTATGAATGAGACTTTTCTCTCTTTTTCTTAATGAATTATTTGTCAATTTCATTGATCTTCACAACAACTAACTCTTAGTTTGATTGACTTTTCCTATTTTTTTACTAATCTCTGTTTTGTTTATTTATTCTCTAATCTCTATTATTTCCTTCTGCTAACTTTGGGCTTTGTTTGTTCTTCTTTTTCTAGTTTCTTGAGGTGTATTTGAGGTCATCCCTTTTTAATACAGGTATTTATCACCATAAACTTCCCTCTTATTACTGCTTTAGCTGCATCCCATACGTTTTATTATGTTATAGTTTTGTTTGTCTTAAGATATTTTTTAACTTCTCTTTTGATTGCTTCCTTAACTCACTGGTTGTCAGGAGTGTGCTGTCTAATTTCCACATATCTGTGAGTTTTCCAGTCTTCCTTCTGCTATTGATTTCTAGTTACATTTTCTTATGGTTAGAAAACATACTTGGTATGATTTCAAACTTCTTAAATTTGCAAACACTTGTTTTGTGACCTAACAAGTGATCTATCCTGAATAATGTTCCTGGAAAAGAATAAGTATTCTGCTGCTGTTGGGTGGGGTGTTTTGTATATGTCTGTTAGGTCCATTGGTCTATACTGTTGTTCAAGTTTTCTCTTTCCATATTGATCTCCATCTGGTTGCTCTATCCATTATTGAAAGAGGGGTATTGAAAGCTCCTACTATTATTGTGTTGCTATCTGTTTCTATCTTCAGTTCTGTCATTGTTTTCTTCCTAAATTTGAGTGCTGTGATGTTTGATGCATGTATATTTGTAATTGCTATCTCCCCAGTGAATTGATCCTTTTATCACTATGTAATGTCCTTCTTTGTCTCCTGTGACAATTTCTGACTTGAAGTCTATTTTCCTGTCTCTTTGTGGTTGTTACCATTTTGTCCAAGTATGATTTTCCTGAGCTTTTAGCATCTTTATGATGAATATCTTAAATTGCCAGGTAATTTATATACTTTCAATTCTTTAGGGTCAATACCTGGAGATTTATTTTGTTCCCTTGGTTGGGCCATGTTTTTCTGTTTCTTCATGTGACTGGTTACTTTGTGTTGTAATCTGCACATTGAAAACAACATCCACTTCTCCCAGTCTTTATGGACTAGCTTCGTGCAGAGGAGACCTTCACTCATTAGCCTGAATAGAGATTTTGGGGGCCTCTCAAACCTTTTCTGTGGATGTATCATCGCTGGGCTTTTGCATATAAATTTCCAGTCAGAGAGGTTTTGCAGGCTCTTTCTTCAAGGGTTCATAATCTCTTTTCCCATCTTGTGTCTGTTTGTGGTACTGCAGGTTCTATGGAGCTGCCATAAGCCACCCAGCTCTTTTTTGTTCTCAAAGACCCCCAGGCATCTAGAGTATCCCAGGTCCTGTCAGCACTCCAAGTCAAATAAGATGAAAACCAATTCCTCTGGCATGTCCCCCACCCCCAAAAGAAGCCAGCCGTTGGACACATGATTCGACTCTTTCCCTCTCCAGGGAGAAGCCAGGAGTTGGGGGTTTTCTCCCTCTTGCTCTATTCTGAGACAGGAGGAGTGGCAATGCTAGTTCAAACTTTCACCTTTGTTCTTAGCAGCCCCCAACCTAGCGTTCTTTCCTGTCAGTGTTTAGATTCAAGCAAGAAAGAAACCAATTCCTCTGTTAGCCCCCACCAAAAGTCAGAATGTTATATGTATATTCCAGTCTTTTGTCCCTCCTTCCCCCCTCCCTGGAGATTCCAGGAGTTGGGGATTTCCTTCAGATCATGCTGCAGTGTGCTGCATTGTGCTGGTGGGAGGGATTCTGATGAGTGAATGCTATGAATTTTTCTACCAGCTTTGATGCAGCTGGTTTCAGGCTTGCCTGTGGTGAAGCAGCCTATTAATTGGTGTCTGGATTTCTCACAAAGGGAATTGGTCTTGTATCATTGTTGAATTGATATCTCCATGGGGAAAGGAGGGTTTGAGGCTTCTTATTCTGCCATCTTGCTGATGTTTCCATTCAAAGCATGAATAATTCTATAAATAATAAAAAAGTTCTCTAAAATGTCAAGCAGTTATTAGATACAGGTATGTTATTAAAGAGTGTTTTTGATAGAGCCAACTCCCAATCTTCCTTTCCTACCTTTCTCTTCTCTAGCTCACACTGTAGTTGAACTTGAGGTTTGGATTGCAAAGAGAAGTTCTAAAGGAAGGGGGCCTCACATGGAAATTTTACATGAGGTTCTACAGATATTTTTAGAGTATCTGAAATAAGTCTCCCATGAAGTAAGTTTCTAACATTTCACATCTTTTCTTTCCTTCATCACTCAGCCTTGAAGTTGGAAAACCATATTACATATTAATAGTTTTACAGAATGAGTGTCAGAAGTTCATGTCAGAAGTAGTCCAAATCACCTCAATTCCCCTTGCCTCTTTTTCAGATCTCTTTTGCATGGAAAGATGAGTCCCAGCTGCAGATATTTTATTAGCTGTCAACTTTCCATTGACCAATAGTTCATTTTCTCATTTAAAATAAATCACTTCCACTCTGCTACACAGTAGGAAACTTCCTGGTGCATTTCTAGCATAACTGAAAAGAGTTTGATGTTCTCGGCTTCTCCCTGAATAGTTGAATGAAGATATTGAAGAACCTTCAATGTCTCTGTGTGCTGAACATGGGATCATCAAACAGTTTGCCAGCTTGCCAGCGAGACACAGAGAAGCAAAATGCAGCTGAAAGAGAAATTTTGGGGGGAGGGGTGACAATTTTATTTCAAGTGATCTGGATTATCTCTCTATGTACATTCTTATGCATCTGGGGCAGCTCACACTCTTCTACCCACTGCTTATTCCTTAGATGGATCTAACATAGCAAACTTTTCCCTAGGTTCAGAGTCAGAGGGAGAGGATGGCCCCCAGGTAGAGTTGGAGCTAGTAGAGGTGACAATGGGGACACTGGATCTTCGTGAATTTGAGGTATTGCCCAAGCAGAGGAGGAGAAAAAGGAATAAGAAGGAGAGAAACCGAGACCTGGAGGCTGGGGTGCAAATGACTCTTTCCCAGCAACCTCAAGAAGATGAGGCCTTTTCACAGTCAGCCCCTTTGGGGCCTTTCCCAGATGAGGCCAAGTCTCCTGGTCAGCCAGAGCTCTGGGGTGTGCTTCTGGCTGCTTGCTGAGCTGGAGATAGCTTGCTTGCTGATGCTGAAGCTCCGGCTAGCTGCCAGCCCCCTAGACCCTGGAGTTCTGTCTCTGCTCAGTGCCCCCTTGGGCTCTGGTGGCTTCACCCTCCTGCGCACAGCAGCTGCAGCTGGGAGAGGCTCAGTGGTTGGCCTCAGAGGCAGGGGCAGACCCCTGTGCAGTAAGTAAGGGTCTTCATGCCGACTCCTTCTGGGGTACACGGACGATGATCTTGGCACTGGCTACTTGACGGTATTTCCCTTGGTCTGCTTGGGTGATGTTGGGAGGAACAGGAGGCAAGCTGAACCCATTTTTGGGTTTTCACACCTAAGGACTCCCGGACCCAGCCACCATGCACAGTTGCAGCTGACAAGTCAGCACGTAATGAGTTACGGAGGTGCATGGAGAAGAATCCAGATGCTTATGATTACAGCAAAGCTCAGCTCAGCTTATACCTTCCCGGAAGTCCTCCAGGGGCCAGGGCCACTGACAGCAGAAATGGAGGCACGGCAGGCCACTCAGAAAAGGGAGCAGAAGGCCAAACGGAAAGACGAGCACATCTGCATCACACATTCCAGTCCCAAAGACTGAGCTCAGCTATATATGTATGCATGTATGTATGTACCACAGAATATCAATAATAAGTTGTTCATAAATATGCTAGAAACCATTTTTCTTAATTTTCTCCCTCTGGAATAGAGTATGTTAACATACTAGACATTCCATTGTCTTAGATCTCTTGTTTGTCTTATCTCCATTTCTGAAATAATTTACTCACCAGGCACAGTGACAAGGACTGATAAAACACAGAAAAGAAAAAGTAAACAATACACAAATAGTTAATTTAAAATACTTCTACTCAAGTAACTTTCCTTAGAGGAATTAGCAAACTTACTCTAGTGGGGCATAATGTTATTGGTGTGTATTTTTTGCTCTTTGGCCATAATGCTTTTGGTGGAAAATTTTCCTAGTACTAATTTTAGGAATGCTATCAGTAAGCAAATAATCTTCAAGTAACATTTATTGAGCACTTAATCTGTCCCAGGCACTGTTCTAAGTGCTTAACACATATTGCCTACCTGCAGTGGCCGTTACAGAGAGGAAGATGTTAAGTAACCTCCTAAAAGTCACACAGCCAGATTGTGGCAGGTCTGGAATTGAAATCCACTCTGTCTGACCACAAAGCCTATACTCATAAACATCTTATTCTGCCCGCATTCTTGGTGTTCAATGAGTAATAGCACAACCTGCTTTCCCTATAGCCTTAAACAATGAAGGGCTGGAATAGGAAAGAGCTAAATTGTAATAACAACATCCTACTCTGTTTTATGGTAAAGCAAACCAGTCATCACAAAAAAAGAAAATTTATATATATATATATATATATATATATATATATATATACACATGTGTATTTCATTGTGAATCTCTAAAAAGTCTCATTTATTGTCACTTTGCTTGCTGTCCAAAGACTGAATTGAGTGCCCTGTATCTTCTTAGACCTCCATCCAGGAAAGGATAAGAAAGTTTATATACTCTTTTTTCTTTCCTAAATGGCAAAAAGCCCAGACTTTTTGTTACCATTCCATGGTAAACATTTGTCTCTCCAGTCACCCAGATTCATGATTCATTTGTTAGCGGCTAGGCGGGCACATTTTGGCCAGCAGCCTGCCATGTGCCCATGTCGGACTCTGAGTGAGTTCTGTACAGAGGAAGTCTCCTTTTGACCATACAAGAGCATGTGCATGGGATTTCAACCAGAAGCAGCTTAGCAATGAGATAGGTATGCAGCACAGGAAGGGCCTAACGAGGCACCTCGCCCATGAGTTACCATGGGAGCCACACTGAGCATTGAGCATCGTTGGCTGTGAACCACTGTTGCAAAGCAGAAGCACTGTAGCTGCACTGTTCTATTGTGCCTCTCTATGTGTTGGATAGGACAGAGATGTGGCTGCTTTAAGATGACATCACTGATTGGAACACACGTGAAGCAAGTCTGGAATCTCTACACCACATTACCACTGTGTACTTACCTTCTGTCATCGTGATTCACCATGTTCTCTTGAGCTTTGTAGCATCGCTATTTACCATAGCCTCATCTTTTAAAGATAAGGTGAGCCTTCCATTAACACTGAATCTAAAAATCTGCATAAAACATGTGCCCGGCTGTCCTCCACCCTACCCTTACCTCATTTGTTGGAACTCAAGCTCTCACCTCCAAGGGAGCCATTGTGCAAAACAACAAACAGATGAAACTTGGAAAACAATGTAAATATAGGGAAAGTGAAGAGGCTATAAAGGATCAAAACCACATCTTTTCTCTTTTACTTTGTATGTTTCTTATTTCATTCATTCCTTCAATGAGTAATTATTGAGTGCCTTCTACATGGAAGGCACTGCAGTAGTGACAAGAGGGGAGGGAGATCATTTTGAGGCACAAAGTCCTTGGGGAGGTAGGCTGGTCCTGGGTAGTGTGCCAATAAGTGTAGTTTAAAACAGGAAGTGAGTATAGCACACACCAAAAACTGAGCAGCAGGCAAAATTCAGGTGACAGATGAAAGAATATAAAAGATTCCTAATAAATATTGTCTATGACAATATTTTATTCACAGCCAGCCCTAAAGGAAAGAAGTAAATGTGTGTCCTCTGCCTTCTTCCTCCCTGAAAGAGCTCTGTCTCAAATATAATAACCACAGTTCAACTTAATTATGCATTCAGTGGGTTTCAGGTGGAGAGGGGCTATGATTTGAAATATTTTTCTGTGAGAAATTATGTTTAAGAGCCAAACCATTTGCAAGCAAATTTTGAGGGCTGTGTGTATCTACATGGAATCATGTTTTTCCCTTTCCCAGGACTTAATTTGTTATATAACTGTGTTTCTAACTATATAATTATATAGAGTTTAACTACCTATGTAAAGGCAGGCAGAATATGTAGTAAAATTTCTTTTGCCACAGTTAAAAGTTCAAGATATATTTATGGCCAGTATCTTTCCACCTATAATAGAGATAAACTGGTTTTCTTTGACGTTTCTAAGTATGAGACTTTTTTATCCCAAATATTCACTAATAATATATTAATATATAATATATAATAATATATTTAGATCATAGATCTAAAGTGTTTTCCTCTTGAGTTTAAATTTGTGGTACAATTCTTCTACAAACTTAAAAAACTTAGAATTCATCTAATCCTTCTTTGGGTGAAAATTTCAAAGCAGGGAAAGGAATAATATTTTTTAACTCTGTACCAAGATCATTCTGACTAATAGTACATACTTAAATTCTTGTGAGTAATTTTAATGGATTTGCTGAGAGATCAGCTTAACTACTTGAGGAGGAAAATTGTTAATAAGGTAGCTGTGTTATGACACAGGTATACTCCTGTTTCATTATTTGCCTTCACCAGAATTTCTCAGACCCAAACACTTTATCAGATTTAATTGTTTTTTAGAAATTAAAGACTTCAGTCAGGAGACTTCATCCTTAGTTTTTATGGGACCTGATCTAAAGAGATAAATCAAGAGTAGTTTTTCAAATCTGAATTAATATTGTTGAGATTCCACTGGCAACACAACTGCTGATTTGGAATATCTGTCGTGACTTTAGTCATGAAGAGTGAACACAAAATATTATAACATTTCATTAAACATTACAGAGTTCATTTCAGGCCACTATTTTGGTTCCCATTTGTATTCTTCTGGACATACATTTAATAGCAGATTAAATATCCAGTATGACTGACATTCTGAGAAAAAGAAGTAACAGAGGTTTTTCAAGTTTTATGAATAGAAAAATCTCAAGAGAACAAAAATCTCCCAGAAAAGTTAACATATTAAGGTAGAAATGCCCCCTTCACTTTGTCTGTGCTGCACTGAGAGGTACTTCACAGAACAGCATCCATCAGAGAAGGGTGAATCTTGGTTCTGTCACCTCATAACTCAGAATTTGTGTTTTCATTCAAATTGCTTAAAGATTCTGGGCCTTGATTTCCATATATGTAATAGAGAGAAATAAATTGTACTATATAGAGTAGTTGTGAGGATTAAATGATATCCTGAACAAAAAGCATCCAAGAAAGTGGCTGGGAGATAGCAGCTTTTCAGTAAATGGTAGCTGTGTAGCTCCATATACCGGAAAAAAAAATACTGAGCAATAATGAGTAAGTCAATCACCACAGCCCTGGGAGTCCTGGGTCTGAGTCCTAAAGAACTTATGAAATTTAAAAAGCATGGTCTTTTTTCACCCAGAAAGTTGGAGTAAAGGGGTTTACTCAATAGCAATAGCCACAGAGATTGAATTGAAACATAAGCAACCTTTTTATTAAAAAAGTAGGATGAAAAGGTGGTTCACAGTTCTAACACAGAACTTTGCCTAAGTAACTCAATCTACTTCTGCCTTTGCCATTTGGAGGAAAACAAACAGTAAGTCTGTGGGGAAAAAAAGAAAAGCATGGTCTTTTCACTGACCAGTGTGTGTGTGGGTGTGTGTGTGTGTTTCGGATTGAGGGTGGGGTGGGGTGTGTGTATAGGGAATACATGTTTATGATGGATGAGAGATTTAAGTCCAATTTTCTATTTTCTTTCACTCAATAGGCAAAAGAGTCTCATGTGCTCAACTTCTTCCTTCTTAGTACTTATTTGAAGCATTAAGGCTATTTTCTCTAAGTGTACATGATTGGTAATGGGTGTTAATCATGTCAACTAGACTCTGCACATGTGTTAGCTAATTCTTTACCCTTCTTTGGTCTAGAAATGTCTTGACTTTATTAAAAATCTAGTTCCTTAAGAAGGCACTAACTGAGAATTTATAATGTTGGAAATTTCAGGAAAACTACTGGACTTCATTTTTAGGGACTGTCATGTACATTATCTGTGCAGACTTCTGAACACTCTTCTGCACACAAGGCCAGTCCTAACTGTGGCTCCTCTGTTGTTTCCATTGTCCATGCCTGGTAAAAGTGGGGCTGTTCTATTTAATCAACAGCCTAGATGACTTTATTCTTTAGTTATATGATGTAACCTTTTTGGAAAACTATTTAGCAAAATGCGCTATGAGCCTTGCTGATACCTAAATACTCATATCCAGTTAAAATTCAATAGTTTATAATTTACCCACAGAAAAATAATTTAAAGGAAAACAACATACACAAGCAATGTGAATGAAGAAATTCACTGCAGTGTTATTAACAGTTACATTGGAGGTGACTTAATTGTTCAACAAGAGGGAAATGGCTGAATAAATATCAAAGCAAGTCAATGAAATACTATGCAGTTGCTAAAGTAGTCATTATGAACATTATGTAATAACATGAAAATGTCATGATATAATGTTAATTAAATAAAACATAACAAAGATCATATTACCTCATCATTACAACTTCAGAAAATATGTAAGCATGAATAAGTACTAGGAGTAAAAACTGCATAGTGTGTACTGTAATGGTAGAAATTGTGGATGTTCTTCATTTCTTTTTCTACTTTCTATATTGTCATAATTTGGCTTGTACAACAGAAACAAGTTTTGAGTAAGCGATAAATAATTGAACATGATCTACAAAATTCACAACACTATTCAAAATATGTTCAGGTATAACTTTGTAGATCAAGGTTTAACTTGTACTATTTAAATTAATAATTATATGGATAATTCAATACATGTAGTCACTTTTGTTTTTCAGTTGGTATATCTAGAAAAAACAGAGGCTAAAGGTAGTGAATCAGAAGTAGAAGACGTAGAATGTTGCCTCAACTATGCCACTAACAGACCGTTTAACCTGAAACAGTGTCTTCCCCTGAAACTGAATTTTCTCACTTGTAAAACTCAGGAAATGGACTAGAACATTTTTTAGGTAACTTTCCTATCTAAAGTCCTGTGATACTGAGCTTATAGTCCTTTATTCAAACACTATCTAATGTTTACCGCCTCTAGTCAGGCACTATCTTGCATGCTAACAATATTTATTACTGTTATTGTATTTATTTAGAACACCTGCTGAAAATGTGACTTAATTAAATCCCAAATGATTGTAAGTCTTATCCACTATTTCTTCCCAAATCCCTATCAATCCTAGGAATTTTATCGTTGGAGTTGCACAGGATAAAAATTGTATATACATGATCACTCTATTTGAAAAGAAAAAATAAAGTATCAGTAGCTTCTTCATACATGCTTCTTTTCAAACTTCTTCAAGATAAAAAAACATTTTATGACCAATTTAAATTTTGCAATTTAGGTAGAAGTTCATAGAATGATGAAACAAAGTTTTCCATAAAAATATGACTAGATCAGGTACAATTTTCTTGTAATTGTAACAGGTAACTATAAATAATTTAAAAATTGGTAAGATAGAATCAGGAGTGAGGAAATCAATTTGCTTATGAATATAAAACAAAAGACTGAGGATATTTAAAAATAAGCTCCAGCAAGAAACTTCAAAGAATCTGTAAAACAGAATATAATATATTCTAATTCTTACTACCTTAAAACTAACTGGAATCATCACAAATAAGCTTCAAAGTTAGGTCCATCCAGAGGCAGCTTACCTTTTGACATTTTCAGTGTCAGGAAGGAAACCAGTTACCTCTAATCAGAGACTTTGGTATTTAGTTCAATTCAGGAGCTAACCACCTACAGGAAATGAAAAGACAGAACACAAAGTCTGTAAAAGCAGGTTGTTTTGATCTTCAGTAAAACTCTGCTCCAGTACCCTGGCATTCTCAACTTTATTGAATGTGAGGGTTCATAATGAACACAGCATGTTAACGTCTGATTTCAGTAAGGAAACTCCACCTCTTTCTCTCTGCTCCCTATTTTTGTGTTTGACAAGAAGCTCTTCCTTCTGTAGATAAACTCATAAAACTTTATCTGATATGGCACAAGGTAAAATTCTGAATGAATCACAAAACATTTAGGCTTTGTGGCAACCAACCAAATTTCATAAAATCTTTCCTCAAACAGCTTACAGTATGCACTGTAAAGTCATTTATCCAACAAGTATCTATGGAATATTTATTTGTACCTGAACATAGAACTTTTTTTTAAGTGCAAGAAAGGGGGAAAAAAGCACAAAATATTCAGCACCAGCAACCCTAAAGTTTTAAATTCCATGGGCTTTGAGGTTTGATTATTTAGCTCAAGTAGTGGGTCAGCTAAGAGACATTCTGGTCTAAGGACTTATTATTTTAGATATTTTATCTCCTGAGTAATATTGGTGATATAGAGACTCCAGGAATGTATGGTCAGGGAAGGTGCAGAGAGCAACATCAGAGCTTGTTGAGAGGCTGGAGAAAGAGCTATAGCAAGAGATTAAATAAACTATTCCCCCAGACCACTGTTTGTGATTTATGTTAATGACCACTTGCCCAGAAAGCAGGGAAAGAATTGATTCAAAGCCTATTTAGCATGTCTGTTCATCAGTCAAGCATTTAGTAGGTTTTTCCCATGCACCAAACACGGTGCCAGGTATGGGATCTGGCAATCACTACCAAGACAGCCCCTAAGAGGAGCAAATATTCATTTCAAAGCCACTGACCTAAAATGGCTCTTTTTTTTTGTTCTGAAAAATGTTAACAGTTTTTTTTTTCCCTCTAGTTTTTAATCCAATGAACATTTCACTAATTCTTTATGGTTCTGCCATTTAGATGTTTGGCTTTTGAACTAAGGCCATTGAAAGAAGGTTGAGAGACCATTAAGACTGATTAGGATAAAATACTAGCAAGGTCCTTTAGGTTTTTGTCTACTGAGATTGTACCATGAAATCCTCCTCAGGGACATCTGTCTAATAACTACAACTATTTACTTCTAATTAATTTTTTTTAAGTATTTGGTGTGGCATCATTGGGGCTGATGGAGCAAGGGGAAAGTTAAAGTTTTTGCCCCACTTTTAGAATTCATTTTTCCCATTTCTCTCTTATTAAGTGAGCACTAATATCTAAGCTACATGCCCTTTTTTTGCGGTACACGGGCCTCTCACTGTTGTGGCCTCTCCCGTTGCGGAGCACAGGCTCCGGACGCACAGGCTCAGCAGCCATGGGTCACAGGCCCAGCCGCTCCGAGGCATGTGGAACCTTCCCGGACTGGGGCACGAACCCCTGTCCCCTGCATCAGCAGGCGGACTCTCAACCACTGCGCCACCAGGGAAGCCCCATCTACATGCCCTTTTTGACCATAGTCTTTCTAATTGACCAAAATCTTAGATGTGGGAAATGCAAGAATTATGCACATTTCTATTAGGTCTCACCCTTGAGAAAATTTTACATGGTTGTCCTTGCTCTTCCCTTACTTTATGCCATCCAGTATATCTGTGATTTCAAGAACAGCTCTGTAATTTGAAATTTAGTTTCTAAATTTCAAAAGTGACTTTTCAGCCGATCTGCTTATTGATTTATTGTTAACCTTTTAGTTCTGGAATAGGGTTTTAGAGCTTAGTTTCATTGGAATATATCTAGTCAATTCCATTAATTTATGCTAAGGTTGTGAGGAGCTTTTCTGAATCACACAATTTGTTTCAGTGGAAACCAAATGGGAAGAGGTTTCCAGACTCCCATCAGTGTTCTTTTTGCCACACCTTTTTAAAAAAAATTTTGCCTTCACTTATTCCTTCTTTTTTTAATTTATTTTTTAATTGAAGTATAGTTGATTCACAATGTTTCAGGTGTACAGCAAAGATTTAGTTATACATATATATATTCTTTTTCTGATTCTTTTCCATTACATCTTCTTATTCTGGCTTTTAAGATGCAATATTGTATATAAATAATAGTTGAGCATTTTTTAAATAAATATTTCTGATAATAACCAGCAAAGGAAACACTGGAACCCAGCTAGTAAATTTTGTGAAGAGACATAATGCCTGAAAAATCGAGACAGAGAAAGAAAACAAGAGTTCTCTCAGTCTCTCTTGATCTCAGTCACTTCTCAAGAAAAAAAATTCTCCTCTATCTAGGCTTGTTTCTTATGAAGACCAGAGCGTCCGTGTGGAATTATCTCAAATATTGGATTGTGGATAGAAAAACTCTCTGAGAAACAGGTCGAAAGTACAATCTTGATGTTGCCATGGTATATTTTAATAGCACCCCTGAAATGGGTTAAAAAACATACAGTTTGTCTGACTCCACTTACATGGAACTCCAGAGTCATTTTGGTAACAGAAACTGATCTAACCTGTTATTAAACTCAGTGTCTATTTTTTTTAAGGGATAAAAATTGCTTTGGTAAGAACTTTAAAATTCAAAAATCTATTAATGAACCAGTCCAACAAAGCCTAGTAAAATGAAGGATCTGTACCTTTATTCATGCATCTTGATTCAAAATGAATATATCTTTAATCTTTTATGGTTATAGATAGAAGGAAAATTTTTTCTGCATCTAAATGTACTTGATGAAAAATTAGATATAAATATTGATATATGTCTCTAAAATTGCATTTCTCAGGGAAATATCCATTTAGTTCCTGAGAGTTTTTTTTTTTGTGAACACAATTGATACAAAGGAAAAGATATCAGGGCTTTCTAAATTAAAAGTATCTGATAAGTAATGTTAAAAGATGTTTGAAAAGTCCAACATAGTAAAAATGGTACAGATAAAATTGGAATAAAGAAATAATAAAAGAAAATAAATTAGCTAAACGGTCAAGCTTTCTTAATTTATTGAAGGAAGTGTTTAGGGGATTAAGTGTGCATTCTTACATGCTCATACTTCAAGGTGAGATAATGTTGGCATAACCATCTAGGACCTCCCTCAGTCTTGTCCACATTGTTTGGCAAGCTTCAGGTGGATGCTTCTGTGGTACGGTAGTATCTTCTCTTTGGATATACTTTTCATCTCAAAACAATGTATAAACATTATGCCTCCAGTTCTAGGAGATCTTGAGGCACAAAGTAAAATCAGAATGGATGTGATCATGGAAATATCCACAGTCAGGCGTTAACATCTACAGTTAACTATGTCAGCCTCAGACTTCCTGCTGTACTATCCACTGTTTTACACAATTCAGCCAGCTGACTCATTCAAAACCTTAAGGCTCATCAGAATAAATTAATGAGTCATCATTAACAAATGGGCAGAGTATGTCCCTTTTTTCCTCACTGGGGTAAAATAATGCTCCTGAGTACTTCTGCAGTAAATGTATATCAACTTTTTAGTCTTTTGAATTACTAAGACCATCAATAATAATTTACATACTTAGGGAAGACAAGAAATTTTCAGAGTTCTGGGTTACTACTTGACAAAAACTGTAAAGAAATGATTTTTCATATATTTATGAAGAAAATTAATTGACAAGCAGACTTTTTTGTGATTCTTAATAATAATCACAGTTTTATGTGTCTGATGGGATGAAGCAGTTAGAGATGTAATCCCAGTGTTTCTGTCCACATGTTCATAATTCATCCAATGAAGGTATTCAGAGAAAGGTCTTTGTTTTGCCCTTTCTTTGAGTTCAGAAGCTCACACTGTGCAAAATAATATTTTTCATTCCTACCAGGTGATATAATGATAAGAATATGTTTAAGATCAGCAGCTGAGACATTAAATGTAAATACAGTGTGTTATTGACAGAAGCCAAAATACCATTCAAGTGACTGGGGGAAAATAGAAATTCATCAGGCATCAAAATCCCAAATAAGACCTCCATATTAATCAGTGCTTATTTAAATCATATTAACTAATTTAATAAACTAATAAACTATTTTCCTTTGCTTTTATCTATTAATTTTTAAAACACTTAACACATTTATTGGACTAAAATTTATATAATAAAATTCACCCATTGAAAGTATGCAGCCTAATGATTTTTAGTAAAATTTAGAATTGTGCAAATATCATCATAGTTCAGTTTTTTTAGATAACTTCCCTCACTCTAGGAAGATCTCTCATGTCTGTTTTCAGTGAAACCTGCTGTCACTCCCTGACCCAGGTAACACTGATGTAGTTTCTGTCTCTATATTTTTGCTTTTTCTAGAAATTTTACATAAAAGGTGTTATAGGCAGAAAAAAAGCCTCCCAAAAATGTCCACACCCTAATCCTTAGACCCCGTAAATGTGTTACCTCACATAGCAAAAGTGACCTGGCTCATGTGACTAAGACCTATACATAGCTGAGGAGGCTATCCTAGATTATCTGGGTGAGCCCAATTTAATCACATGAGTCCTTAAAAGCAGAGAACCTTTCCCAGCTGAGTCAAAGAGACACAACAAAGGAAGACAGGTTAGAGAGATGCACTGTGAGAAGGACTTGACCAATCACTGCTTGCTTCAAAGATAAAGAAAAGGGGTAATGAGCCAGGGAATGCAGGCAACTGCTAGAAGGGAAAAGTCAAGGAAACTGATTCTCTTCTAGAGCCTTCAGAAAGAAACAATACCCAAGTCAATATCCAATATAAAATAATCAGTGACGTCTTTTGAGAGGATTGCTAATTATTTATTGATAGCATATAACTTAAGAACGATTTACAGCCTTAAAAAGCTGGAGTTGTCTGTTGGCACTCAAAATGGTAGAACCCAGAGAGGGTGGACAACATTTTAAATTTCTACTACTTCTTTTTTCCCATGGGACCAAGTAATAAAGATTTTCTTCCTTTTAATTTCTGTTTTGCTATTGTATCAACATCACTGGTCTAAGAAGAATCATTTAACAATTTGTGTCGGTGAAACAGACATTTGCTATTTGTTAGTACACTGTTTTTGCACAGTCTGTATGAACAGGTGAATTTTCTCTAGTGCTGAATCTTTCCATTTAGTCAAACCATTCCAAAATATGAGTGAAAATGTCAAAATATGAATATTCCCACTTACCTTGGACTCTGAAAAGAGTCAATATGGAATACTTGACATTTAGCCTAATAACCATAATTTCAATAAATCATGTAAGAAAATGTCGGTGAACCCAAGATAATATTCTTTTTTCCTAATAGCTGGTTTCGTTGTTTTCTCCAAATCTCTATTTATGGGAAAAGATTTGGAGTTCTCTCATTGTCAATTTATACTTGAGTTGAGTTATGTAAATATACAGAAGAATATCTAGACATCTAAAACAACAGGATTTTGGGCTAGGTCTAAATTCAATTCATCTATTTAGTATATGAAGTTATATCTTGTTAGAATTAAAGAAAACAATAGATAGCCCATTTACAGACTTTTATTTGTATACATTATGAGAGAACACCTCTAGAAATTGTTAAACCACACATGTCATTGGGTAATAACCCATTCTGAAAATAATTTTTTCCTAACAAGGTTAATTGCTGAACTTTAGTTTTTGCTAATATATCTGCCACTAGATGAGATGTGTCTGAATATACTACCTAGAGTTCAAGGCAGAAATTTTTGTGCTTGAAAATTTTTTTAATTAATAAATCTAGGTTTATTTCATGAAATAAAAATGTTCTGAATCACCTTTAATCAGATTAAAAAGGTAAAGACCAAAGTACAATACATTCAATACTGAGATTAGCTCAGATTTGTGCTCTACAGACAATTCCATTTCTGACTATGACATCAGTATGCATTTGGGAATTATAGTAATTGCCACCATAAGATTAAATTCAAATACTCTTAACTCTTTACTGACTGATCCTTCATTCATCCTTCTGTATTTTTTATAGTCCAAACTTTTATTATGTATGTATTTATGAAAATTAATCCTACCATGTTACCTTATTTTTAAGTGTAAATATATAACACTTATTTTCAAAAATTTTGTTGTTGAAACCGATTATAAGAACAGAAAATTAGAGGCTATTTGCAGCACCATCTATTGGTCGTGAAATTTAAAAACTAAATCCCCATTTTGTTAGTGGCATGTTAATTATTCACAAAATTTAAAAAAATAATTTATAGATTTCAAAAAATATTTTGTATCTTTGTACTATTTATCACTAACTTTTGCTTTTTGTTTTGTTTTGTTTTTGTTTTGCTTTTCATAAGAGAGTACAGATATCAATTGAATTAAACTTTCTTACATGTTACTTCAAACTATTTAAAATAGTATCTGATGGGAGTTCTTTATTCATCAAGACACTATGTAAAATTGACAGCACAATCCAAAAACAAGGTTGTTTTTATTACTACTACTTTCATTTATTACTTAAATTGACCCATCTTTAAAATAGTCCTGCTTGAGTTGATCCCCAAGCTTGTCACTTGAGTTATAATAAAATTTTATCTTTTACATTTGTAAAATATTATGCTGTAAATATATAAATTTATGTGTCATTCAGTACCTGGGACAAGTAATATAGGAAGAGTGTCATCTTTCATTAAGTGAAAAGGGGCACACAATAAAAAGTTAAGAGGCGAGAGCTTGAGTGCTTAGAAGAACTGTGGAAATCTTCCCACATCTCTCCAAGTCCAAGAAAATCCAGAATTTCTTTGAGGTCTCTATGCTATACACTATATTTTAACTTCTATTTGGAGGGAGGGGTTTAGTTACTTTTAAAAAGAAAAGCAAGGAGAGAAGCAATATTAGGCTTTGTCATACTGTATCCCAATTTTGCATTACTGTACTATTTTCCAATATTTTGTCATGACAGGGGGAATCACAAGTGAATATATCTAGTTATAAGAAAGTGCTAATTTATCCAAATTGATTGAGTTATTACCTCATGAAATCGATGACTTTTCTTGATTGCCAAGGAGATAGTAACTTCAAATGGTGAATTTCTTCATACATATGATTCTATTTTGAGTAAAGATTTGGAGATTATACTATAGTTCATTGAGGTACCCAGAGATTTCTAACTTTTTCTTTCTAAGTCACATTTAAAGTATATAGTTTGGGATGGAATGAAAATATGTAGTTATTTTAATAAAAGCTAAGAAGTTTCTTTTTGCAAAAACAGCATTAGTGACATAACCTTTTTATCTCCCTATGGTAACATGCTTAGACTTCAATAAAAATTAGAAATGTATATAAGTATTTATTTCACAAACTGGTGGATCAAACTATCACAAGTTCTAACAATATACTTTCCTGTTTTCAATATAGCAAAATATACTTTCCTAGTTAGCAGGTTAATGAACATCTCTTCTGATAATCCATTGTCAGTTGCTGTATTCACTGTGGGTGGCTGAGTTTAAATGGACTTTTTTCCTTGATCTTAGATGACATGGGTTTTGTTTGTCTCATCTGGCATCCTGAGAAGTCTCTGTGGCATGACTGTGTCTCTGCCTTTCCAGCTCATTCTTTTCTTTAATTTTTGATTTTCTAAAAAGTCAGCATTCACATTCCCCAATGTCTTCACCTTGACTTGCTCAAAACATTGAGTGTTGTAGATAATACTAGTAAATGTGATTTTATTGCTTTCTTTAATTGTTTTAGGTTTTCTGTTTCCTTTTTTAACTACCACAAATAGTGTATTGAATATATATGCACTTACATTTAAGTAGAATATAAAAATAGAAAGAGAAAAAGGAGAGTTTGCTTTTTGGATTCATCATGAGAATTTTCAAAGTCATTATTTTTTAAAAAGTTTCTCAAATGTAGTGAATAACAGCATATGCTCTCTTTTGAGCATACTCAAATCTGAATTTGAATGTCAAAGTCCAGTTTTTGGTTCCTCTATAATTTTCAGCAAAATTCCTAGGTAAAATTACAGGCCAATAATCAAAGGGAACGAGGAGATTATGTGATACAGTATCCTTTATTTGTTTCAGAAAAATTTGGTATTGTTAAATTCACTAACCATCCTGGCTTTTCCTTTTAGTGAATTAGTGGCCTTGAAATAATTTTAATCCTATTGAAGACTTTATGTATCAGTCATGAATTAATCCTACTAAGATGACTTATAATTTTTAATACATGTGGACATTAATGAAAATTTGCACATCAGGAAGTTTTTCATCAGAAAAAATGGGTTCACTTACTTTCATAGTTATTTGTGATTCTATGTGTGATTCTATGTGCATTTGGGCCAACATATACTATCATCTAATTTTTTAATAGATGAGATTATCATTAATTTTTCAACTAAGAGGACTTAATTTGGAGTTTAAAAATACAGATACTAATGAAAAATAGGGTTGTCATCTGGATTTACTGGGGAAAATTGCAGTACCAAAATTACAGGCACTGTCCTTTATAATTCCTGGTATTGTATACTTTTGAGGGTATCCTGATATACCATTTGGCTTCCTTGTTTTGCCAAGACAAGTCTCAGTGAGGTTGAAAAAAGATATTTGGGGCCAAATAATACAGTGTGGTTAAAAAAACATTTGCCTCATGTAAATATAGTTTTGGTGAGAGAATATCTAAGATTTGCCTCTCCAACAATAATACCATGTGATCTTGGAAACCTTCTGTTATTATGGCTTTAATTTATTTAAACATAAAATTTTATGGGCTTAATCAATATTGTTAAACATAAGATGATCCTTAACTCAAGTTGTTAGTTTGGAATTCTTCGTAAAATGAAAAGCCAGCAAAGTAGTGTTTGGTTTCAATATAACATTTTCTTCAAGAGGATTGTAGCAGAAATAGTTGTTTAGAAGAAAAAAAAATCCTTAATAAGCAGCATCCTAAAGAGATTGCTGTGCATCACGTTGTAACTCATTGACTATTATCGAGAGAAAGATTTTCCAAAGGTATGACGTTATGTATATTGCAGTCAGTCTTTGCTTGAATCTTGTGTCTACTTGCTTCTAATGAATTATAAAGCAACTGTTTCAATGACCCTGTTCCTCCTCATCTTTTGTGTTGTGGTCGAGGCTTATAAGTGAAGGTTTTCTGTCCTACTTGATTTAGCAATACTCTTGTAGATGTGTTACATAAGGTGAGCTTGCTGAAACTGGCTAGTCAAGGATGATTGCACGACTTGTGAGAGTTTTGTGTATCCACTCACAGCTCGTAACTACAAAACAAATTTTGTTTTCAAGGTTCATATAAGACCCAAGTTTAGAGTTCCTGGAAAATAATTCACATTACTTCTTGGGATGCTTCTATAATTCCTAGAATTATCTTTTCGATGGCTGTCACCTTTATACAACACTCTGCCGTAATGCTGATCCTATTTTTTTTTATTATCTGCAAATTTCTTTATTAATGGATTTCAGACCAGAGAAAATTACTCATCAGAGTTAACAGAGGAAGAAAAACATGTAATCTCCAAACCTGTTTCTCTCATTTCTGTTTTCCTCTTAATGATACATAAGAATGTAAATTATTGAAAATATTTTTTGATCCTTGAATAAGAAACCAGGAGGAAAAAATCCCCAGGCCATTTATTATCCCTATTTATGTAACATGCAATGTCAATTAAGTCCCCTCAAACAATCTCAAAGATAGTTATTTAATTGTAATTTTGTTGCCTTGCTAGCAGACTTCTTTGTTTCATTTGCTTCCTTTTTTAATTTGAATTTTATTTTATCTCTTTATACAGCAGGTTCTTATTAGTTATCTATTTTATGCATATTAGTGTATATATGTCAATCCCAGTCTCCCAATTCATCCCACCACCACCACAAGACCCCCCTTGCTTTCCCCCTTTGGTGTCCATATGTTTGTTCTATACATCTCTGTCTGTTTCTGCCTTGCAAACTGGTTCATCAGTACCATTTTTTCTAGATTCCACAAATATGCATTAATATACGATATTTGTTTTTCTCTTTCTGACTTACTTTGCTCTGTATGACAGTCTCTAGGTCCATCCACACCTCTACAAATGACCCAATTTCATTCCTTTTTATGGCTGAGCAATATTCCATTGTATATATGTACCACAACTTCTTTATCCATTCGTCTGTCGATGGACATTTAGGTTGCTTCCATGACCTGGCTATTGTAAATAGTGTTGCAATGAACATTGGGGTGCATGTGTATTTTGAATTATGGTTTTCTTTTGGTGTATGCCCAGTAGTGGGATTGCTGGGTCGTATGGTAATTCTATTTTTAGTTTTTTAAGGAACCTCCATACTGTTCTCCATAGTGGCTGTATCAATTTACATTCCCACCAACAGTGCAAGAGGGTTCCCTTTACTCTACACCCTCTCCAGCATTTGTTGTTTGTAGATTTTCTGACGATGCCCATTCTACATGGTGTGAGGTGATACCTCATTGTAGTTTTGATTTGCATTTCTCTAATAATTAGTGATGTTGAGAATCTTTTCATGTGCCTCTTGGCCATCTGTATGTCTTCTTTGGAGAAATGCCTATTTAGGTCTTCTGCCCATTTTTGGATGGGGTTGTTTGTTTTTTTAATACTGAGCTGCATGAGCTGTTTATATATTTTAGAGATTAACCCTCTGTCCATTGATTCATTTGCAAATATTTTCCCCCATTCTGAGGAATGTATTTTCATCTTGTTTATAGTTTCCTTTGCTGTGCAAAAGCTTTTAAGTTTCATTTGGTCTCATTTGTTTATTTTTGTTTTTATTTCCATTATTCTAGGAGTTGGTTCAAAAAAGATCTTGCTGTGATTTATGTCAAAGAGCATTCTCCCTGATCTTCTATCATAAAGAGATGGCAATGGAGTTCTTACACTGTTAGCATTCATGGCACAACCTTTCTTTTTCTATCATTTATCAAGGATTAAAGACCCCAGAGGAGTCATCAGGGTAGAAGTGGAGATTTGTCCTCACACAATCCCAGGTCAAAATTCTATTTCTGCAATATTTTTGCTAAAAGGACAAGTTTCTTAAACTTCTTTAGCTACAGTGTTATCATGTATAAAATAGGGCTAAGGACAGAGGCCAAATAAATCATAATTATCTTCGGTCTCTACCTCAGACTATCTAAAATGAGTCTGATTTGTAAAAAGCTGAGCAAGAGGATTAGAACAACAGTGAATATGTACATAACTTATGTCATGAAAGATCTATGAAAACATCCTTCAGAAACAGTAACTCTCTCACTTATGTAGGATAACTTGTAGTGTCCGTAAGGTAGGCAAAAAGGCAGATGTTATTTCCTTTACTATCAATAGAAACCCTGGGATGGGAGGTGAGGTGGGTGTGATTGCTGAATCTTCTATGTGTCTATATTTACCAATTTGTGAGTGTGTGTGTGAGAATATATGTGTATGGTGCAGGTGTGTGGAGATGTAGCTGTGTAGGTGAATTGCTAGGGTTTAGGTGAATTGCTAGGGTGAATTGCTGTGTAGGTGAATTGCTAGGGTTGACACTCACTTGTTCTGTGATCTGGACTCTTAATTGTGGTTTCCTCATATTTAAAAGTGGGTGATTTCTGAGCCCCACGTCAGGCTTCCGAACCTGAGGGTCTGGCAATGGGAGGAGGAATTCCTAGAAAATCAGACTTTGAAGACTAGTGGGATTTGATTGCAGGACTTCAACAGGACTGGGGGAAACAGAGACTTCATCTTGGAGGGCACACACAAAGTAGTGTGCGCATCAGAACCCAGGGGAAGGAGCAGTGACCCCAGGGGAGACTAAACCAGACCTACCTGCTAGTGCTGGAGGGTCTCCTGCAGAGGTGGGGGGTGGCTGTGGCTCACTGTGAGGACAAGGACACTGGCAGCAGAGGTTTGGGAAGAGCTCCTTGGCGTGAGCCCTCCCAGAGTCCACCATTAGCTCCACCAAAGAGCCCAGGTAGGCTCCAGGGTTGGGTTACCTCAGGCCAAACAACCAGCAGGGAGGGAACCCAGCCCCATCCATCAGCAGTTAAGCAGATTAAAGTTTTACTGAGCACTGGCCACAAGAGCAACAGCCAGCTATACCCACCACCAGTCCCTGCCATCAGGAAACTAGCACAAGCCTCTTAGATAGCCTCATCCACCAAAGGGAAGACAGCAGAAGCAAGAAGAACTACAATCTTGCAGCCTGTGGAACAAAAACCACAATCATAGAAAGATAGACAAGATGAAAAGGCAGAGGGCTATTTACCAGAAGAAAGAACAAGATAAAACACCCCAAAACAACTAAATGAAGTGGCGATAGGCAACGTTCCAGAAAAGGAATTCAGAATAATGATAGTGAAGATAATCCAGGACCTCGGAAAAAGAATGGAGGCAAAGATCGAGAAGATGCAAGAAATGTTTAACAAAAACCTACAAGAATTAAAGAAAACAAACAGAGATGAATAATACAGTAACTGAAATGAAAACTACACTAGAAGGAATCAATAGTAGAATACCTAAGGCAGAAGAAGGGATAAGTGACCTGGAAGACAGAATGGTGGAATTCACTGCTGCAAAACAGAATAAAGAAAAAAGAATGAAAAGAAATGAAGACAGCCTAAGAGACCTCTGGGACAACATTAAACACAACAACATTCGCATTATAGGGGTCCCAGAAGGAGAAGAGAGAGAAAAAGGACCAGAGAAAATATTTGAAGAGATTATAGTCGAAAACTTCCCTATCATGGGAAAGGAAATAGCCACCCAAGTCCAGGAAGGGCAGAGAGTCCCATACAGGATAAACCTAAGGAGAAACATGCCGAGACACATAGTAATCAAATTGGCAAAAATTAAAGACAAAGAAAAATTATTGAAAGCAACAAGGGAAAAACAACAAATAACATAAAGGGAACTCCCATAAGGTTAACAGCTGATTTCTCAGCAGAAACTCTACAAGCCAGAAGGGAATAGCATGAATACTTAAAGTTATGAAAAGGAAGAAGCTACAACCAAAATTACTCTACCCAGCAAGGATTTCATTCAGTTTTGATGGAGAAATCAAAAGCTTTACAGACAAGCAAAAGCTAAGAGAATTCAGCACCACCAAATCAGCTATACAACAAATGCTAAAGGATCTTCTCTAAGTGGGAAACACAAGGGAAGAAAAGCACCTACAAAAACAAACCCAAAATAATTAAGAAAATGTTCATAGAAACATAAATATCGATAATTACCTTAAATGTGAATGGATTAAATGCTCCAACCAAAAGACACAGGCTTGCTGAATGGATATAAAAACATGACCCATATGTATGCTGTCTACAAGAGACACACTTCAGACTGAGGGACACAGACAGACTGAAAGTGAGGGGATGGAAAAAGATATTCCATGCAAATGGAAATCAAAAGAAAGCTGGAGTAGCAATACTCATTAGATAAAATAGACTTTCAAATAAAGAATGTTACAAGAGACAAGGAAGGATACTATATAATGATCAAGGGATCAACCCAAGATGAACATATAACAATTATAAATATATATGCACCCAATATAGGGGCACCTCAATAGGTAAGGCAACTGCTAGCAGCTATAAAAGAGGAAATCGACAGTAACACAATAATACTGGGGGACTTTAACACCTCACTTACACCAACGGACAGATAATCCAAAATGAAAATAAATAAGGAAACAGAGCTTAAAATATCACAGTAGACGAGAAAAGTTTAATTGATGTTTATAGGACATTCCATCCAAAAACAGCAGATTACACTTTCTTCTCAAGCATGCACAGAACATTCTCCAGGATAGATCACATCTTGGGTCACAAGTCAAGAATCAGTAAATTGAAGAAAATTGAACTCATATCAAGCATCTTTTCTGACCTCAACACTATGAGATTAGAAATGAATTACAGAGAAAAAAATGTAAAAAATACAAACACATGGAGGCTAAAATATACACTACTAAGTAACCAAGAGATCACTGAAGAAATCAAAGAGGAAATCAAAAAATACCTAGAGACAAATGACAATGAAAATATGATGACCTAAAAACCTATGGGATGTAGCAAAAGCAGTTCTAAGAGGCAAGTTTATGGCTATACTAGCTTACCTCGAGAAACAAGAAAAATCTCAAATAAATAATCTAAACTTACACCTAAAGGAACTAGAGAAACAAACACAAACAAAACCCAAAGTTAGCAGAAGGAAAGAAATCATAAAGATCAGAGCAGAAATAACTGAAATAGAAACAAAGAAAACAATAGCAAAGATCGATAAAACTAAAAGCTGGTTCTTTGAGAAGATAAACAAAATTGATAAACCATTAGCCAGACTCATCAAGAAAAAGAGGGAGTGGACTCAAATCAATAAAATTAGAAATGAAAATGGAAAAGTTACAACACATACCACAGAAATACAAAGCATCCTAAGAGACTACTACAAGCAACTGTATGCCAATAAAATGGACAACCTGGAAGAAATGGACAAATTCTTAGAAAGGTATAACATTCCAAGACTGAACCAGGAAGAAATAGAAAGTATGAACAGACCAATCACAAGTAATGAAATTGAAACTGTGATTAAAAATCTTCCAACAAGCAAAAGTCCAGGATCAGATGGCTTCACAGGTGAAATCTATCAAATATTCAGAGAAGAGCTAACACCCATCCTTCTCAAACTCTTCCAAAAAATTGCAGAAGAAGGAACATTCCCAAATTCATTTTATGAGGCCACCATCACCCTGATACCAAAACCAGACAAAGATTTTCCAAAAATGAAAATTATAGACCAATATCACTGATGAATATAGAGGCAAAAATCCTCAACAAAAAACTAGCACACAGAATTCAACAAGACATTAAAAGGATCATACACCATGATCAAGTGGGATTTATCCCAGGGATACAACGATTCTTCAGTATAATCAAATCAATCAATGTGATACGCCATATTAAAAAATTGAAGAAAAACCATACGATCATCTCAATAGATGCAGAAAAAGCTTTCGACAAAATTCAACACCCATTTATGACAAAAACTCTCCAGAAAGTGGGCATAGAGGAAACCTACCTCAACGTAATAAAGGCCATATATGACAAACGCACAGCAAACATCATTCTCAATGGTGAAAAACTGAAAGCATTTGCTCTAAGATCAGGAACAAGACAAGGATGTCCACTCTCACTGCTATTATTCAACATAGTTTTGGAAGTCCTAGCCATGGCAATCAGAGAAAAAAAAAGAAATAAAAGTAATACAAATTGAAAAAGAAGAAGTAAAACTGTCACTGTTTGCAGATGACAAGATACTATACATAGAGAATCCTAAAGATGCCACCAGAAAACTGCTAGAGATAATCAATGAATTTGGCAAAGTTGCAGGACACAAAATTAATGCACAGAAATCTCTTGCATTCCTATATACTAATGATGAAAAATCTGAAAGAGAAATTAAGGAAACACTCCCATTTACCATTGCAACAAAAAAGAATAAAATACCTAGGAATAAACCTACCTAGGGAGACAAAAGACCTGTATGCAGGAAACTATAAGACACTGATGAAAGAAATTAAAGATAATACACACAGATGGAGAGATATACCATGCTCTTGGATTGGAAGAATCACTATTGTGAAAATGACTACACTACCCAAAGCAATCTACAGATTCAATGCAATCCCTATCAAATTACCAATGGCATTTTTTACGGAATTAGAACAAAAACTCTTAAAATTTGTATGGAGACACAAAAGATCCCAAATAGCCAAAGCAGTCTTGAGGGAAAAAAAGGGAGCTGGAGGAATCAGACTCCCAGACTTTAGACTATACTACAAAGATACAGTAATCAAGACAATATGGTACTGGCACAAAAACAGAAACATAGATCAATGGAACAAGATAGAAAGCCCAGAGGTAAACCCATGCACCTCTGGTCAACTAATCTATGACAAAGGAGGCAAGGATATACAATGGAGAAAAGACAGTCTCTTCAATAAGTGGTGCTGGGAAAACTGGACAGCTACATGTAGAAGAATGAAATTAGAACACTCCCTAATACCACACACAAAAATAAACTCAAAATGGATTAGAGACCTGAATGTAAGACCGGACACTATAAAACTCTTGGAGGAAAACATAGGAGAACACTCTTTTACATAAATCACAGCAAGATCTTTTTTGATCCACCTCCTGGAGTAATGGAAATAAAAACAAAAATAAACAAATGGGACCTAATGAAACTTCAAAGCTTTTGCATAGCAAAGGAATTCATAAACAAGAGGAAAAGATAACCCTCAGAATGAAAGTATTTGCAAGTGAAGCAACTGACAAGGATTAATCTCCAAAATTTATAAGCAGCTCATGCAGCTCAATAACAAAAAAACAAACAACTCAGTCCAGAAGTGGGCAGAATACCTAAATAGATATTTCTCCAAAGAAGATATACAGATTGCCAACAAACTCATGAAAGGACGCTCAAAATCACTAATCATTAGAGAAATGCAAATCAAAACTACAATGAGGTATCACCTCACACCAGTCAGAATGACCATCATCAAAAAGTATACAAACAATAAATGCTGGAGAGGGTGTAGAGCAAAGGGAACTCTCTTGCACTGTTGGTGGGAATGTAAATTGATACAGCCACTATGGAGAACAGAATGGAGGTTCTTTAAAAAACTAAAAGTAGAATTACCATATGATCCAGCAATCCCACTACTGGGCATATACCCAGAGAAAACCATAATTCAAAAAGACACATGCATCCCAACGTTCATTGCAGCACTATTTACAATAGCCAGGTCATGGAAACAACTTAATGCCCATCGACAGATGAATGGATACAGAAGATGTTGTACATATATACAATGGAATATTACTCAGCCATAAAAAGGAATGAAATTGGGTCATTTGTTGAGACGTGGATGGATCTAGAGACTGTCATACAGAGTGAAGTAAGTCAGAAAGAGAAAAACAAATATCATATATTAATGCATATATTTGGAACCTAGAAAAACGCTTTAGATGAACTGGTTTGCAGGACAGAAATTGAAACACAGATGTAGAGAACAAATGTATTGACACCAAGGGGGGGAAGCAGTGGGGGAGTGCGGGTGGTGGTGTGCTGAATTGGGCAGTTGGGATTGAGATGTATACACTGATGTGTATAAAATTGATGACTAATAAGAACCTGCTGTATAAAAAAATAAATAAAATAAAATTCAAAAATTCCAAAAAAAGGTGGGTAATAACAAGTTCTCTATAAATGTCACCAATTATAAAAATCACATGAGATAAGTATATGCAAGTGATTTGTAAACCATAAAGTACCATAAATGTGAGAAACTCTTATTTAAGGTGTGTATATATGTGCTAAAATAGAAAGCAAATGGCTTTCAACATATAGATGGCCAAAAAGCAAATGAAAAGATGCTCAACATTGGGACTTCCCTGGTGGTTCAGTGGTTGAGACTTCACCTTCCAATGCAGAGGGTATGGGTTCAATCCGTGGTTGGGGAGCTAAGATCCCATATGCCTTGGAGCCAGCAAACCAAAACATGAAACAGAAGCAATATTGTAACAAACTCAATAAAGACTTTAAAAATGGTCCATATCAAAAAATCTTTAAAAAAAGATGCTCAGTATTACTAAGCATTAGAGAAATGCAAATCAAAACTACAATGAGCTATCACCTCACACTGGTCAGAATGACCATCACCAAAAAATCTACAAAAATTAAGTGCTGGAGAGGGTGTGGAGAAAAGGGAACCCTCTTGCACTGTTGGTGGGAATGTAAATTGGTACAGCCACTATGGAGAACAGTATGGAGGGTCTTAAAAAGTAAAAGTAGAGCTACCATATGATCCAGCAATCCCACTCCTGGCCATATATCCAGAGAATATCATAATTTGAAAAGACACGTGCACCCCAATGTTCACTGAAGCACTATTTACAATAGCCAAGAAATGGAATCAACGTCCATTGACAGATGAATGGGTGAAGAAAATGTGGTACATATATACAATGGAATATTACTCAGTCATAAAAAAACAATGAAATAATGCCATTTGCAGCAACATGGATGGACCTAGAAATCATCATACTAAGTGAAGTAAGTCAGAGAAAGACAAATATCATATGATATCACTTCCATGTGGAATCTAAAAAGATGATACAAATGAACTTATTTACAAAACAGAAACAGACTCACAGACTTCGAAAACAAATTTATTGTTACCAAAGGGGAAAGATGTGGGGGAGGGAGAAATTAGGAGGTTGGGATTAACCTATACACACCACTATATATAATATAGATAATCAACAAGGACCTACTTTACAGCACAGGGAACTCTACTCAATACTCTGTAATAACCTATTGGGAAAAGAATCTGAAAAACAATAGATATATGTATATGTATAACTGAATCACTTTGCTGTACACTTAAAACTAGCACAACATTGTAAATCAACTATACTCCAATATTAAATAAAAATTAAATTAAAAAGAAAGCGAATGCTTTCAACACCCACCATTTTCTCTTAACATTTTTTATTATAAAATGAAGCACAAATAAATAAAACCTCACAAAATCAGTGTATAACTTAACATGTCATTATGAACACCCTTGTAAACACCACCCAGATCAAGAAATAGAGCTTTACCAGATACCCCAGAAGCTCCTCTATGTGCCCATCCCAATCATAAACTTTTGTGGCCCCTAAAACTAACCACTACTCTAATTTTTATGGTGATCACTTGCTTGGCTTTCTTTATAGTTTTATCACCAAGTGTCCATCTCTAGACCCTATAATTGTATTTTATCCATTTTTAAAGCAATATATATTTTGTTTCTATTAATCTACTAGTTCCCTCCTCTATTGCTTTCTCTTTCTTTCTGTTTAAGAATCCAAGTGTTCACACAGGAAATTTCCCACAGTATGAATTTCATTGACTGGACACTCATGGTGGAGTCAATATAGTTTCCCTTGTCCTCTGTGTTTCCTGCAAATTGGCAGCTGGATCCAGATGCTCGATCAGAATGTTTACCCTTTTGGCACAACTAAAGTTAGTGTTGTGTTTGTTCTTCATTGTCTGGTTGTCTCTCTTTCTGGATGTTATCCAGCCATTGATGCTCAAAGCCTAGATCCATTAATTCACATCATAAAATTGTATTTATTCAAATTCTATAATTTTATTTTCATGTATTGGTTTAAATACTTTAAAAAAGTTATGTTTCCTCTCATATACTATTTGTTCCCCCAGTGGTACAGTTTATACAAATAAGGCTTGTTTGTTTCCCTTTTATGCACCAGTTTTCAGGATAATGAATTGCAAGTATTAACCTTTTTGAAGCTCAAACTGATTCATGGAAACTTGACCGGTTGTTTCCTAAATTCTTTGGCATGATATTAGTAGTCTTTGATAGTTCCAGATTCATCCTCTACATTTCCTCCTTCAAACCTGTAATTATCCATTTCTCTTTGAAACACTGGTTTCTTTAAGTGGGAAACGATATTTCAAAAGAATAATCTGGGTGCCAAAAGCTTGTGATTTTTTTTCTAGGCCTTTCAATGGACAGGACTGGAAAATATATGTATATGTATTTACACATATATTTAAATTTATGTACATAAAATCTCATGACTTAATACTGATATTTTCAATGCATATTTAATACTAATGAGTTTTTACTTAACCTCTTCTAAGTAGACTCATTTCTTCAGTATTCCACACCAAATGTTCTGTTGTTAAGGACACAAGGGATGATAGAATTAGTATATCTCATAATAATTAAACTGTTTTTTCTACACTCAGAACATCCTCAGAATAACAATATTCTATATGATTCATGACAATAGGTAATTGTTTTACATATGCTCTCCCCAGTCATCTACTACGTTTTAAAAATCGTTGTACTACATTTACATTGTCAGAGAGTCTAGCTATTACAAATGCTGTCTCTCTTTTAATTCTCATTTAATTTTGGTTCTCCAAGTAAATACTTATTTAAAGATACATTTTCTTTCCTTCATTTCCTTAAATATGTTGTTCTATTTTCTTATGGCATGAAGCATCGTTGTCAAAAAATCTGATGAAAATCTATTTTTTCCTTTTAATGATGTTATTTTTCCCTATTTGTTGTCATTTTCTCATTTTTTTTCACAGTTCATTATTTTACTAAAAAGTGATTGATAGTGGTTATTCTAGAGAATAACCAATAACCCTGAATTTGGGCCTTGTGGGACCTGAGGCAGTGAAACCATCTGAGCCTATAAGAATTCTGACCTACAGGAGTATAACAATAAATTTGTGCTATTTAAGCTACTAAATTTGTGATAATTTGTTACAGCAACTATAGAAAAACTTATACAGAGGCTTTGTATTCAGCTACTAATTGAAGTTGCTACTCTCAAATTGGCCCACTGTCCTTCAAAGTAAATACTATTAGCTATTCAGAGACTCTCCTGGACTCAGGTCCATCAAATGTTCAGTTGGCTACTTCTGCTTCTTTTCATCAAGATGCTGATACAATCCAAGTCTTTTAGCTGAAATAAATTTGTTCCCTGTAGCTTGTATTTTGTGGTTCTTAGGGATATCTTGTAAACTAGTTTCGTTATTAGTGTTGCCCAGAGGTTTTCATTTTTGTATTTAGTTTCCATATTTTTTTATGGGGATTCAAAGAGATTAAAAGCTATGCTGCTGCCATCTTCCCAGAATCTGTCTAACACTACTGTTCTCTTGTTAGTCTATGACTATTACCCAAAACATCATCTCCTTTTATGAATATTCTATAATTAACCTCATCTGATCTATGCTTGCCAAGAACTGTTGTCCTCATCTCTCTCAGTACTTCTGAATTCCATTACTACATACACTATACTATGTGGGCATGTGCCTATTAATATGCTACTTTGGAAATGTCACTTGATTATTCCTGCTGAGTGATATTTAGTTTTCCTTGGCTGTGGACAAAACCTTGTTCACTATATTTTAGTCACTTTCTGGTTGCACTTAGGATGGTACCAAACACCCAGTAGGCATTTTATACATTTGGTTAAATCTGTGTCTAATGCACATAATGATTTTTCAATAAGAAAATCCAAAAGAATTCCAAGAGAAGCAACTAAGAAGCTGTTATAACCAATGAAAAAATTTTGTAATGGTCAATGGAAAAGAAAAGAAAAATATACAAAAATATACACGGATTTCGTAAGTACCAGAAAAAACTATTTAAAAACTATGATAAAAAGATTCCATTCATAATAGCAATCAAAAATATAAATGACTATGTAACAGACTTGTTGAGAAAGTTATATGACCTAAATGCAAATCCTTTTGGAGGGGCAAAAGAGAATATTTTATACATAGGAACATACAGGCCATGTTCTTGAGTGTGATTAATTGTCAGAAATAATACCGTATTAGTATCAAAATAAGATTTAGGTGAATATACATATTTCAGTAAGAAAGACCTTTCTAAGCATAATATAAAAGGCATAAATCATAGAATAAAGGTGGGAAGATTCAGTTCTCAAGCTCTGTCTCTCCCCAAATAAAACTAGATTTTTGTAAGTTAAAAACTAACATTAAAAAATTAAAAATAAAATGATAAGCTGAGAAAAAATATTTACATGTGTATATAAAAAAGTTTAATAATCTTTGTTGGTTACAGTATAAGGTAATATAATAAACTTGTTTAGTCAACATATGTTTAAAACAAACTTATTCACTAAGATGCACATACTCCAACCTTTAAATAATTTGCCCTAAGATCATCATGGATCTAGGAAAATATTTCATTCTAAGTGTATTAATCATAGTATGATTTATAATTTAACAAATTGGAAATATGACAAATGTGAGAAACATAAATTTCCTAAAATACAGGATTGACCAAATTAATTATACCTCAGTAATACTAAGATATATAGGTATCAATTAAGAATAATGGTGGTTGTGTTTGTGTGTGCACGTGTGTGAGTGCATTGACTAGGAAGATATTTACAGTATTTTAAAATGGCAAAGCAGCTTACAGAAAGTGGGTACAGATTACTCCATCTCTTTTTAAGGAAAAAACTCTGAACCTTTCTGAAAAAGGGTTTTAGACTTTTCTACCATTTAATTATATTAAACTCATTTTAACCTTCGAAATATGTTCATGATAAAGGAGATCATTTGCTATTGTTGATGTTTGTTTACATCATCTAATGGAAAAGCTGTTATTTGTATTTCTCCTTCCACTTCTATACAAAGATGACGCTGTTTATATCTTGTTAATAGGAGCTTTTCTTGTTATCAGCAATTATTTAATTACAATAAAAATTTACTTAAACAGACTTACGCATATCCAGCCATCTGGAATTAAGTAGAAAAGAACAAAATTTGGAGTCATACACTTAAAAGAGAAAAAAGCACTTAAATAAATAAATGACTGATTCAATCATTCAGGTTAATAATGTCTGGCTATGTAATTTGAGTCAGGCAGTTTGAAATTGATATATGACAAACATATAGAATTACATGTAAATGTGTAGATTAAAAAACTAACCAACTAATTACCTCACTTAATGTGGATTTAAAACCTTGCCCTCAGATGACCAGCACACAGTAAAGATATTACAGTCTTGTATTCTCTCAGATTTTAGTCTGTCACTCTATAAACTCTATAAATATTAAGGAGAATTGGACTCATGTAAACATATTCATGGCATGTCAATCAACAGTGTTGAGGCAAAGAAAGGAAGAAAACCAAGTAACTCCTCAAATGATAAATAGGAATACATTTCAGTAGTTTGGGTTGAAATTTTGTTTTTATTTCATATTGGACAACTTTTCATTATGTAGATGCAAAATAAGTAACTGAACAATCTTTAGATTTCCACGCCATGCAAATTTCAAATTGTGGGAAAAGGCTTATAAGGGAGACTGACCATGCACTTGAGGCAGTTCCCTCTCTTTTAATGAGACTTTATTTTCTGATCACTAACAGATTTGGGGAAATTTCATTCTGCATTCTAGAATGTTTGACCCAGCCCACCAGCCTCCTAGATTGCCCCAGAGTCTGCCCAAAACAAGCTCAAGGATTATATTATAAATACTATTTATAAATGCTAAATGGTGAAGGCAGTTTTTCTCTCTAGAGAATGTTATGTTAAAACTAAAACAAAATTAGAATTATTTGTCACTAATTTTCTTCACCTACTCACATGTAATTAACAAATATTTACTCATATTCTCACATTGTAATCAATGTTGTTTTTATATTAAAGTAAATTTTAAAATAATATTTGAAAACATTTCAGTCAAGATAAAATTCTGATTATAGAAGACTCTAGTTTTTGCTAAGCTTCCTTTCACTATGTCTGTGTGGATTCTCTTGATTAAGTCATTCTTATTTCCTGAAAGTGAACAAGACCTGGTTTTATCCCTGTTAAAGATTAAAAGCGTTCAAACAATAAATGGTCAGTACAGTAACATGAATTTTAAAGAAAAAGAAGCCAGAAAGTTATATCTCACTCCTTTTCCCAGGCTCTATCACTAGTCCTATCACTCCAGCATGGGTAGGGTAGGTAAAAGGAGAGGACTAAGGGGAGAGCTTGGAAAGTCTTCAAGTTCATGTTTATTTAAACCTTAATCTCTAGAAAGCTACTCTCTGAGTATTATCATATTTCACACCTACAATGGCTTGACTAGAAATTCTTGCTCACCTCTCTAGTTGAAGCAGAAAGTAGGAAGGTGTGGTTTTCACACAGAATCAAGAAAAATTGTAAATTTATAGACCAAACACTTTTAAAACAGGATGTGTGTGTTTTTTGCAATTCATGGGCATTTGTCCTACTAATTAAGCCAAGATCATTTTAATGAGAAATTGAGTCTAATATTGGTGAGTTATATTCTAAATAAAGGCCAGTCAAATATGAGAAGCAATTAAGAGGACAGAGAAAAAAAACAGGATGGAAAAAAAAAGCATAAAAAAAAAAGCAAAGAATGTTCTCTGCATTGCAATGTTAGACATCAAAGCAGCAAATCTACTGAAAGCACCCCAAAATTGCAGGCACTTTAGAAAAATCAATTAATCTAAGAAAGCTATTAAGTAATTCTTGAGTTCTTATTGCAGTGCTAATTAAAGTTCATTTTGAGTCTTTGAATTTTATCACAGAATTAAAATCACCAAACTAAAGTTCTTGCACTTAGTTGTTGGAAAATTTAGTTCATAGAAATAACTCCATTAAATAAAAATATGTGTATGAGTAGCATCAGAAAAATGTTTGAAAGGGTATACCAGAACTATTTTGTTTGATTGTTTCAAATGAGAAGAAAACCAATTCAACTCAGCTTAAGCATAAAAGAATGTGTAATGGCTTGCACAACTGAAAATCCAGTTTGAGCAAATTTTGGTCACACACCCCAATTTACCACTATGGATGGATGGGTATGGGGGGTGATGGACAGTTGAAGGGAGACATTAAGGTGCTTGATTGGCCAAGTCTGGACCAAGTGCTCTAACCCTGGAACTCCAGGCCAAAGTTAAAGGAATGTGGATATCTGAGCCAAAGTTGGAGGATGAAGGTTGCTTTAAGGCTAAGGGAAAATGAATTTGGGAGGGCACGATTTAAAAAAAGAAAGAGAAAAGAAAGATAAGAAAACAAAAGGGCAGCTTTTACTGAGTAGTTGGAGATTGCAGCTGCATTTCATTTTGTTCTTTTTTTTAGATTTATATTCTCTGATCTGAAAACTAAATTAAAGTATTTGCAGTTATTCTTACTGTGGAGTGCAAAGTTAATAGCAACTTAAACTAGTAATAATGCCCAAAGTGCTATTATATACAGAAAGCTTGGACTCCAGATAAGATGCTCCATATGAGTGAATTCTTTTTTTTTTTTTTAGCTATTTTATTTTATTTTTCTTTCTTTTTTTAACATCTTTATTGGAGTATAATTGCTTTACAATGGTGTGTTAGTTTCTGCTGTATAACAAACATATGAGTGAATTCTGAGCTCATTTAATTCACTAAAAGCCACGTACATCCAGGGCTTCTGGGCATTGTTGAATACAATAGTGATTCTTTGGGTATGCGGCAAGGTCATGCACTAGTCACCCTCCTCAGGAATATATCTGGACCAGAGTTAATGCCAGAAATGTGTACATCAGGCCTTTGGCAAGAACACTGTGAGACTCTAAATTGATCTTGGTGTTTCTAATCTCTCCTTTGGGAATTTTAATCTGTTCAGTGAGTGGATCATGGGGTGTAGCTTAGGTCAAGAAACAGAAATTCAGTCTGTGGAGTCAAAATATATTTCTCCATCCTTGTAAAAAAAAGGAGGCACATAGTTGGTGCATGCAAGGTTTCAACATGATAGTGAAAAGGAAGCACTTAAAATAGGTTTATTAGAAATGAATATGGGTTTTGTTTTGCTATTACAATAATTTTCTATGTAAAGCATTGTCATAAAGCTAATTTCCTGTGATATGTCTTTCCAAAGGTGGCTGTCTTAAGAAAGAATGGGTTACACAAAGCAAAACATATTATTTCTACATTGCAAATGAGAAATGGCACTTGATAATGTATGAGGCTTGTCTGTTTATTGTGATGACTTAAGTATGTAAAACTTCCATTCTCATAATTTATTTCTTCTTGAAATCAAATGAACTAATGTGTGATTATAAATTGTTTCTTTCAAAACAAGGAAAAGCCTTAGTTCCAGGATTAAGGATAATCCTTATTCCTTAAATATGCACTAACAATATATTATAAGCAGTACTGTTGGTTATTTGACAAGTAAATAATCCATTATACCAAGATACCTCCTTGCTTAAAGCACACACAAAGTAAACCCTAATGTAAACTATTGACTTCAGGCGACAGTGATATGTCAGTGTAGGTTCATTGACTGTAACAAGTGTACCACTCTGTTATGAGATATTGGTAGTGGGGGATGTGTGTGTGGAGTGAACAGTGTGTGTATGGGAACTCTCTGTACTTTCCACTCAGTTTTGCTGTGAACCTAAAGCTGCTCTAAAAATTAAAGTTTATTAACTAAAAAAAGCATAATAAATATGTTTCATGAAATTACATGTTACTCTAAAAAGCATCCCAATAATTATATTCACAGTGGCAGAAATTCAAGCTATTCATAAAACTTATACTCCCAATTTTTCTAGTTTACTTGTTTTCTTTAGGTAGTTCTTTCTCCCTTTCTCAATTATCTTATACTGATACAGTTAACCTTTTTAAAGAATTAAGTTCCAGAGCTTATCTTATTTCTGAAGTATCCTTGAGATGGTCAACCCACTTTTGTAAAAGTATGAAGCACAAGCACTTTATCCTTCCAGAAATATTACATTTCATAGTTTGCTTTTGTGGAAAAGTCAGTAACAAACCAGCACCCATCTGCTTGCTTAATAGAATATTTCAGTCAATGAGGCTGGTGTCTAGAGCCAGGCAGGCCTGGTGGCACTGGGCTTTAGCCAAACATCTCAAACCATTTTTCTAAATGTTTTAGGTCCAGCAAAATACAAATTTGGTTTTACCAAGTGCTTTTCTCTTTAATTTTTTAATTTGTACACATTGTGAGGGAAATGTAATCCATCTGGTTCACTGGCACTTAATTCAACAAATTATTGTTTTGTAAGAGGAATTTGATATCCAAGAAGTCTTGTGAGCCTTTTTATGAGCGCTTGAAAACCTCTACTCTCCTCCTCCAAGACCCATTAGAACCCCTGGGAAGTGGGGTTTTCCAAAGGCAAGTGGAACTCAGAGCTCAGAAGGCACTGTTTTAGTGAAAAATATTGTGCTCTTAATATTCCTCATCTGAGAAAAGTTTTGTCCACAACTACCAGAAGGATTAATTAAAAATACAGTTTGGTGGATTTAATTGTTAGGCTTTTGTTTCCCATTTCTTGGTTTCTTTTGAATTTTTTCTAATCCCCAAAATATCCCTGAGTGGGGTGATGCGTGGTTCCCAACCTATTTAATTTCTTTTTTCTATACTCTGAGCATCAAAAGGTTATGTTTTTCTACAAAGGTTTTGATTACCTCTAAGTGATTCCATTTCCCTGTGGCCCGGCTCTGTGTACACTTGAGTATGTTTGCATAGTCTGCTATAGGCATACACCAAGCATATTCCATATCACTAACTCTACAGGATCATGATGCATGTTACATTTAAGAAGCCTTTGTGGACTTGTAAATTTTAGAAACACTGGATTAAAGGAAGCCAAATAGATTTCTTTATTTCAGGATTTGGGGGTCTTTACTATTTTAATGAGCCTTGTGCATCCCCTAGAGAGGACAGCATATGGAGCACTGCAGAAACATGTTCTGCCATGGAATACAATTTTCTCAGAGCATCTGGTTGGACTAGAGATCTGTGGGAAAAACTTGGGAACTTCTGATCTACATCTTTTCTCTTTGCATTACTCTCCTGGTGTCTAGTGTCTATTGTCTAAAGACAAATAACAGACTGCCTTCTTTTTAAATTTAATTTAATTTTCTTTTCATTAGAATGACAGAAATATTCTATTTGACTGAAGAGACAAGCCCTACCATCAACAGAGAATCTGAAATATCAAAGAATGTTTTGCAACTACCGTTTGAATGGAAATTCCCACTTGTTTGCATTGCTTAGTGGGCTAGTGGGTGGTGGGACTGCTTGGCTTTAGAAGAGCTAGTTTCTTTAATTAATTTCTACCAAATTGCACTAATATATACACTTTATCTTTTTTTTTTAAGCACAATTCTGTGAGAATTGGCACATATTTACTAAGACGGGAAAAAAAGGAAGTAGAAAGAATTTTTTAAATAGCCTAAAAGTAAAAAAAGAACTAGTGTTGGAAGCCTTTTCTATAACAGAGACTTGGTTATGTCTGTCTGTCTATCAATCTATCTATGTATCTATATGTCTACCTATCTATCTATGCATACATATAAGGATACAGGAATTCGGAATTATTTTCTTTTTATTTCCTAAATCATTCTGAGGTTAACCTCTCTAAAATGACTTTTCAGCATTTGTCTCAATCCCATGCCTCAATTTGCTACCTGGTTAAGGAACCTCCTTGGGAGATTAGCGGGTGGAGAAACTGCTTGTCTGCAAACACCTATGAGAACAGTCACGTTCTTTGTGAGAGTTCATATAAATCTTTCAATTCACAGATGCCTTGGGAGGTATGCAGGGGAGCAAGGGAGGTCATGAGTTCATGACTCAGAAGAGGAAAGAAATAACTTCTTTTCTCTGATGAGACAGTTCTACCCTGGAGTGATACTTTCTCTCTTGAGCAGCTTCCTTATTGTTTTAACTCTAACCTCAACCTCCATTGTCAGGGCCTAGGATGCACTTAAACACACAGTCGTTGTTTATTGAAACCACCTGAATTAGCTATGAGCCTTGCCCCTATAAAATCCACATAATTCTAGGATTAATATTGGGTCCAGAATCACCGGGAATAATATTTGGCTTAAACTGAGTCAATATTCTACATTTTCCCTGGATTTCAACTTATGATTTTATTATGCTTTTATTTTAGTTGTTAAGTGAAATATCATTTTGGAATGAAATATACTAGAGATAGAAAGGCATACTTTATAAGTCCTATAATAGAATTAAGTGCTACACTGGTATTTACTCCTATGTTGTGTGTTTATTTGTTGTTGCTGTTGTTAGATAAATTTTAAATAGCTAGTTTGGAGAAAGGAAATCATTTCTCCAAAGAAATTTTCAAAAAAATTAAAAACAAAATAATTTTTTCTTTTATGCCTATACCACCAGTTCTCTTAAATATTTGAAACTCTGTTTTTCTTTTAACAAAGCCCCCTTTTCTCTGCTTTTGTTTATATCCGATATCCCCAGAAGAGTTGTCTATACTCAATGTATCTTCAGTTACTTTCTTTTTGCTGTTAAACGAATGCTAATTTGGCTTCATCTCAATCATCATTCTAAACTCTATTCTACCAGTTGCCCAGGCTGATAATACTGGGAGTCATCTTTGATTCTGCTCTATCTCTCACACCTCACATCTAACCCAACAGCAAATCATGTCAATTCTATCTTTAAATATTATCCAGGATCCAACTGGCTGACTCATCACTTCTACTGCTACCAGTCTAGTCTAAGCTCCTGCACTGGTGGTGGCAGTCAGGGTTCAATTGTTAAAGAAGACTCTCAGAACTCAAAGGGAAAATGATTATAAATCTAAGGTTTATTATTGGAAAAGCATACGATAAAACAACAGTTAAGGTAAGGTTGCATTCTAGCCAAAGCCTGTCTCATAGCAAGGATCCTAGAGAGGCTGAGCATGCACTCCAATCATCCTCCCCTGCAGGGCTCTGTTGTTTTCTCTCAAAGATCAGGGACCACAGATGTGTGTACCTCGCAGAACACCCTGGAATCAGGAAACCCCAAATGAATTTTTGACCAGGATATTTTATACTTTGCTGGTCATGCAGGCGTATTTTTTGGTAGATAAGCAGCCCCAGTGTCAGAACCCTCTAGGAGTCTCACTGAGACCAGGTACAAATCAGCAATCTCACTGCTGTAGATAAAATAAATAATGCTGACAAACTGGTAAAAACCATCCTAAAACTTGCATGGGAATCATGGTTACAAAGCAACATTACTATTCAGTATATTTTATGCCTTGTCTAGAGATTAGTACATCCAGATACATCTCTTATTATTATTATTTTTTAAACTATCCAGTGGCACAATCGGTTAGCGAGCCATACTTATACAGATACATCTCTTACTTCAGCCAAACAGCTCAGGCCAATTTCAGGCCTGCTGGAATTAACCATCACAGCAAACTCCCATTAATTTTCTCCTGAATTATTCTAACTTTCCCTGCTTTCATTTGGACACTTGACTGCCTACTTTTAACATAACAACCAGTGATCCTTTAAGAATTCATCAGAGCATGTCACTCATCTGCCTAAAACTCTCCATGAATTCATTCCTGTCTTGGTCTAAAAGGTACAAACAATCTGGAACCCCTACTTCCTTCCCTCTTCAGCTTCATCTACTACAACTTTCCCTGTTGCTTACTCCACTCTAGTCACTTTGGTGTCCTTACTCTGGAGGCCGTGACTACATTGAGCCCTTGCACTTTCTGTCCCCTCTGCTGAGGGTGCATTCTTCCCCCATATAGTGGCTTGACATCCTCTCTCATCTCCTTTAGGTCTAGTCTCAAATTCCACCTTCCTAGTGAAGCTTCCCCTGACTACCTAATTGAAAGCTGAAAACACTCATCTTTAAGTGTTCCCTTTTCATCTTCTCAACTTTAATTTTTCTCCAAATAACTATTTAATATACTATATATTATACTATATTCTATATACTATATATTTACTGTCTTCTCCATTGATTATAATCTCTCCAAGGAAAGAGATGTTTATCAAACAGGCAAATCAAAGCACCTAGGATAGTGCCCGCTGAACAAATGAATGACAGGTTATAAATTCATATCTGAAAACCTAGAACATTCATTAGAGCTCTGGACTCAAAAGCATAGGAATCACCTCCCCGGTCAAACACCTGCTGTTTATAAAATTAGAAGTCTTATTTCATAATACCAAGAAAGTAGTGAATTCCAAGAAGAATGTTGGGTTTGTGCATATGAATATAATACCTGCCTGAAGCAGAATTAAGGGATATAATTCAAATATTCTATGAATTTAGAAAAGATCATTGCTTTTAAATTTACTCTATAAATTTGAGCTTTTAGACTACAAGTAACTGAAGAAATTAGGTAATATTTTTGTTAAACTATATATTAAGATACTGTGAGATAAATCAAGATAACTCCTCAAATCTTAGCTATGAAGAGGCATCCAGAATTTAGACATGGCTTTCCATTAAAGTGATTATGGAAGATTTCATAGAGGATATCCACTGAGGCTGAACTCTGAGCCATATATTCAATTGCCTATGGTTTTACCTAGGTATCTCCCAGGCATCTCAAACTCATCATGTCAAAACCTGGCACTTCATTTCCCCAGACTAAATCTGTGACCCTCTGCTAATCCTAATCTCACTGAATGGCATCAGCATCCACTTAATTGAAAACAAACAAACAAACAAAACCTGGGAGATATTTTTAACTCCTTTCTTTCAGCCCCCAAAACCAACCAAACATCTATTTTATCCAGTAAGTATGTGTATGTCCACCTACTTCTTTCCATCACCACTAACACCACTCTAATTAATGCCACCATTATTTTTTACCTTCATTCTCACCAAAACCTCCTAACTAATCACCCTGTCTTCCAACTCATCGACCTCTACGTTCTCCATGTTATAGGTCAAAGTGAACTTATAAAAATGTGAAATGATTGTGTCACTCTTCTACTTCATTCAGACCCGAAAAACTAAATAAGCAAAGTAATTTCCAAGATATATTGTTATAAGGGTATTATAACACATTATTGACCAGGGGATTTTTGCAGAAACTAATGTCTGTGGCCTTGATATGTCTCCAGTCAAAAATGTGATAATTATGTTTGAAAGTTATCTTGAAATCAGGAGCTTTGAAAGTTCCTCTAATTATGTGATTTTCTGCCCTTAAATAGTACTTGCTGGGAGCGAGTAATGACGACTCTTAACTGTACCCTTTGTGCACTCTTGAATTAGGAATCGAGTGTCATTACTGATTGTCATCTTTTCTCTATTACATGTAAGCAATGCTGTTCAACCAATGACTATGTTCTATGTGAGTGCAGTGTGTTAGCATAAAGCAATAAACGAGCAAAACCCCCAAATCTTCTTAAATCAATACCACGGAGATGGTTAATACTGATGGTGTAACAAAGATTCTAAGAAGTTGTTGCAAAGGTTAATGATGATGTGATTTCTATATACTGGAGGAAGAGCAGGCTCCTGAGTCCTTTGTAGAAAGCTGGTCTCTCTTTCCCTTTGGCATAGATTTTCTGTGCCCAGCAGAAATCAATTAATCTTTTCATGCCCAAGTTTATGCCTCTGTAAACTGAAGAAAGCCCTTGCTACCTACGCTCAGAAGAATGTTCTGATAAATAATGAAGTCATGTCTGAAAAGTACTATATAAAAACAAAATATCGTTATGTTTTTCTTAAATCAGAATTAGCTTGTTTTCCAGTTTCTAAATAGCCTGTAATAAATGAAGGACAGTCCAATATTTTCTTGACCGTTTTTTCCGGTTTACTCAAGCAGCTCTTAGAAGTGCTAACATGCATATATAATACTACATACATTGTAAACTAGTTCACTCATAAACTAATGGTTTGCAAGTACAGTGTAGGCTACTTCTGTTAAAAAGAAAATGAGAGGCATTTGCCTCATTTTCAATATTTTCCAAGCTAAGTAACCTGACTATCCCCTTCAATATGGTTAGATTCACTTTCTATAGTAAATGTACAAAAATCAGTTATTGGAGAAAAGCAAAAATGTGATGCCACTTTTTCTGACCAGTAAAGAAAACTTTGATCTTTCAAGCAATAGAATGTTCATTATAGAGCATTGACATTTGGGGGAGCGCTTGGAAGCTGATGCAGCAAATCTTAACTAAATAACCTGTTGCTTAAAACAGCATCAATCTGACCTCTTTTCACCATGAGATACTGTACTCATTTATAAAGTGATTTTGCGTTGGGGTAAAGAACAATTTCTAATATCATGCAGTTTTTCACTGCCTCTGTGTAGTCCTCAATTATTTTCAGAGTTTGGGATATTGGGGAAAATGTTTTTTGGGATTTTGTACTTCACAAAATTCAATTAAATTCTAACTTTTGTGAAGTAAACTCATTCTTTCTTCATTCCAGGAAATGCAACAGAATTAGCTACATTGAGCCTTTACGAAAATGTGTTCAGACAGGGAAAGGCATAATAGATGTCTGATGTTTAGTAAAAGATGTATTGCTAAGATATATTTCATTATGATCATTTTCTTGAACTTTTCTCATTGATTTCCTTTGAAATGGTCATTCGCATACTGCTCTTCCTGAATCAAATTTCTCGTTTTAAAAAAAATCTTTGCTAAAAGACTTTCCCCCTCTTTGAATAGGAAAAGGATATTCTTTTGGTTCTTCATTGCCTCTCTCCTTTCTTCCATTAACTGTGAAGAAATCTGAGTTCTGCGGAAGGGATCTTATCCTTAGGAAGATCAATCTCATGTTATTGGTAGCTTAACTGGTCTTGGTGGCAAAGACTAGGAAAAGGAAGAGAAACAAGGGGGTCTTAGTTTAACGCTAATATGAAAGAGGATGTGAACACTGAACTATGTTGTAGGACAGTGAAGGAAGACCTTCAACTTGGAGGTGATCCAAGGTGAAGAGACCTTCTATGTGGTATCAAAAGCCTCTACCTTTATTTTGGAAGGGAGGACTAAGCATGCTTATCTTGAATTTGCCTACATAATCCAATCATTCTCCACATGAGCTTCCTCCCCACTTACCAGAAGCCTCCTCACACCCAGGAACATATGCTTTCAATTGGGAAGTGCTTGCAAAAGACCACCTGCCAGCAAAGGGAATGTTTTCCCTCTCCCAGTGGGGGACTTACAGACAGGTTTTCATGTAGTTAAATAGGAACAGAGAAGCCTGGAAGAATGATGTTACAGGCTAGCCTGCTTATTGAGATTTTCTTTTAAATAGAAAAGGGAAATGTATAAGATATTAAAATGATGGGGTTTATTCCCTTTATTGGTCCTCCAGCAGAACTCTGACTCCTTCCTTTCCCCACACTTCCTCTCCATATTTCTTTGTTCAGTCGTGTTTTTTGATATGACCCAATGGTTTTAACCAAATAAATATTTTCAAAGTTTCCATTTTGAGAGCTACTGCTCTAAAGCAAATACAAAACTCTGTGGTTGTGATTGTAGATGAAAACAAATCCTACTGTTTACGCCATGTCTATTATACAGTCACCAAAAGTGCAGAGGGAATCCTGAAGTCTATTGAAGAACTAGCAGCTGAAACATCTAGGTATTAAAATTAACCTTGAGCACCAAATGGCAAACTTTTGCACAAAAAGAGTAAAGTTGTCTGTGGGGAAGGAGGAACTGAAGAGGAGGGGAATGAAGGTGGGAAGAAACCAAATATCCTCAGAAGAGTTTAGGAAGGGGGCCATTCCTCACTTATCCTCCCTGTTTCTGCCATTTTCTTCTCACACATATTCAGTCATTCCATGAAGTGTAAACAGATGCTGGGAGATTGAGTTCTGGGGTTTGATAAAACTTTCTTTTTTTCTGTTTTGAATGAAAGAAAAACTGGGATGAAGAAAGCTCAGCCACAATACTGGAGGAAATAAAAAGCTGTGTGTAAAGGGGTCACTACACATGTCATTTTCGTAAAATCAATCTCACAATCAAATAGCTAGAGGGCGTGTTTCCTCCCGTGACATTTTTGAAGTCCTCCTCATCCCACCTTGGAGGGCTCTCTATTAATCTCACAAATTCAGGGAATGCAAACAAAATAACTTCCCCAGCAGGAATAGCTTTATCTGAGTGGACTAGCCCTCATGCAAACCCCGCAGGCACATTCCACAAGGATCAAAGTGATCTTAGACACCCAGCTACAGTTGACAAAATCTAGGAGGCAGGTGACAAAGTGGTGACATGGTCAATGATGACAGACAAAAAGCAGTTCCAAGTTAATATCACACGCAGAGACTTGAGTCTGCTTCATTCTGTGTCACATTTTTATGTGTCAGAGACAAACTAAAATGAGGGGGGAAAAAAGGCTCATTCCACTAACCTTCCCTGTTGTGTAATAAGATTACAATGCAAAGGTTTTCTATCCATGGGAGGTCTTCAAGCATTTTGCCGCCCAGGAACCCAAAGTGAACTAGATGAACTCTGCTTAAAACAATAAGCTGAAGGTTCTGTTATTGCATTACCTCACCAGGCAAAAGGCAAGGGAAGAAACATGAATAAGGAAATAGGTAAACTTCCTATGCTTTCTTTCTTGGGACACACTTCTCTTAAGAATTCATAGGCTAGCACTGTCTTACAATAACCTGCTTTAAAAGTAACATGATAGAAGCATGTGCAATTAATTCTTGTTTAGTGACTTGAGAACAATCTTTCAGTAAGACAGTATAGTCACTTCCCTGTCAAGGCAACCCCTGGTCTGCAAACCTGTAGGAAAGAAGGATGGAGAGGGTTCCAGAAGTATCCATTGCTTTCTGTTGTTTATTGTGTGAAAACCTATTGTTTACTGAGAGTTTTTGTTCTTTGTCTCAGAAGCTCATTCTATGCACACACCATGAGGTTCATATCTTCTTACTTTACAAGGAGGGAAATAAAATCTTTTACGTTTGTCAAGGAAGTTAGCTTTTATGGAATTTACTTTCTTTTTTTTTTAATAATGGTGCTTTTTAAAATTTATTTATTTTTAACATCTTTATTGGGGTATAATCACCTTACAATGTTGTGTTAGCCTCTGCTGTACAACAAAGTGAATCAGCTATATGTGTACATATATCCCCATGTCCCTTCCCTCTTACATTTCCCTCCCACCCTCCCTATCCCAACCCTCTAGGTGGTCACAAAGCACTGAACTGATCTCCCTGTGCTATGCAGCTACTTCCCACTAGCTATCTATTTTACATTTGGCAATGTATATATGTCAATGCTACTCTTTCACTTCATCCCAGTTTACCCTTTCCCCTCCCCATGTCCTCAAGTCCATTCTCTACCTCTGCATCTTTATTCCTGTCCTGCCCCTAGGTTCATCAGAACCTTTTTTTTTTTTTTTTTTAGATTCCATATATATGTGTTAGCATATGGTAGTTTTTCTTTCTGACTTCACTGTAACATGAAAGCAGCCATAGACAGTATGTAAATAAATAGATGTGGATGTGTTCCAATAAAACTTTATTTACAAAAACAAGTGGTGGCCCAGATTTAGCCCATGAGCTGTAGTTTGCTGACCCCTGATCTAAAAGGTTGAGCAAGGCCCTGTCTAATCCAGCAATCATTTCCAATAGCATCATGTATGAGCCATAGTAAGCACTAAGTTAACTATTAGAGCACAGTGATCTTAAGAAAATTATTAACCGTTTCTGGGTTTCAGTCTTCTTATTTACAAATTCACATGGAAACCTAATTAGATATCTTTGAGTGTTTTTGCAACTCTAAATTTTGGTTATGTCTTATCATATACCAACTCCTGTCATAGAAGCTGCCTGCTACAATTTCTCTGAGCAATATATGTAGAAAACAGGCATCTCTTGTAGTTGATATTATCTGAAGTATGGGAGCTGGTGATTTGACAAAAGTCAATTATGAGCTCTGTTTAACAAATAATAATAAGGTAAGGCCATTTCATTTAAGCAGCACTTTTAGATACATATTCTCATATGATCCTTATTACAACTACGTTAGATAGCGAGAATAGATAGTATTTTCCTCCTCTTTCAAATAAGAAAATAGAGGATTAGAGAAATTAAGTGACTTACCCATTGTTTACATCTAAATGCACAGCTGAGCAGAGCATTAATGCCAGCCAGGTCCTGATTCAGAGTTCTTCAAACCATGCCAGGCTAACATTTTTGAATTACTTCAAAAAATTTAAATATGACCATAAAGTGATGGAACAGCAGTACAAAAATGACTATTAAATTGCACCAGGTGTTTTGTAATAGAGTTCTATAAAGTAGGAGAGCAAAATACATCACCACCACTGGAAACAATATACAACAAGGAAGCTACATACAGTGCCTGCAGCCCACACCAAAACACCAATCTCACACTCAAAAGTATGAAGTGTTCAGACTGAGCAGAGCTTTCCTGTTCAGCTCATGTTTATATAGATATCCCAGTTTTACTTTCTAGGAGAAAGAAGAATGATAAAAATTTTTCATACCTCTCTAATTAAATTTCTTCAAAATAAAAATACATTTACAAGTTGGATATTTAAAAAATTATATTTTCTCTTATTAAAGTTGGAGGTTTGGTCATTCCAGATAACAGCAAAAATATCAATTATTTCTGAAAAACTATATTTTTGCTGACTTAGTTTTCACTTTTTTTCCTTCATGTTTTTCACACTCCATCTGGTCTTAAGTATTTAAGTGTCCTTTTCCTTTTTGCCAAGTTCAAAAAAAAAGCACATGCATCACTCTGCATCTTTAAAGCATTTTACAAACACTACCAAATTAAAATTCTTTAGTGCTTTAAAATTTAGCTCCTGCCTGTTTTTCTAATGAGCCTCTAAAATACCTTAGTAAGTGGTTTTCCTTTTGTTTGTTCTCAAAAAAAGATAAATTTTATTTCCATACTTAAATATTATTTGTATTTCATTCAGCATGTATTAGAGCATTTGTCTAGTCCAGGATTTGTTTTGTTTTTTTTTTTTTTTTGCGGTACGCGGGCCTCTCACTGTTGGGGCCTCTCCCGTTGCGGAGCACAGGCTCCGGACGTGCAGGCTCAGCGGCCATGGCTCACGGGCCCAGCCGCTCCGCGGCATGTGGGATCTTCCCGGACCGGGGCACGAACCCGTGCCCCCTGCATCGGCAGGCGGACTCTCAACCACTGCGCCACCAGGGAAGCCCTAGTCCAGGATTTTAAGGGGAAAAAACCATTAAGAAATGGCAAATCCGTTTTTTGTTTTTATTTTTCCTCTTTAGTTTAACTTTGATTTAGCACATTCTAGGTGTCAAGCACTATGTGGCTACATTGTATCCTGAGACAGAGAAACAGAAGTGAGTCTCTCTGCCTTTTGGGAATTCACGATTGTTGGGGACACTAGACACATGAGTGGACCGTATTAAAGGCAGACTGTGATGAGTGCTAGAATGCAAGCTAACAATGAGGACGACCAAGACGGCTGATACTTGCTAAGTCCTTATGGTGTGCAGGCAGTTTCTAAAAGTTTTTCACACAGCTAACTGGGTTAATGCAACGAGCTACAGGAAACAACAAAGTACTGTGGAGTTATGTCGGCGGCAAAGTAGAAGTTAATTTCAACTGCTTAACTAGTATTTGGCCAAGTTTGTGAGCACTTTTCTTTTTTTTTTTGGATGCACCTTGTGCCATGCGGGATCTTAATTCCCCGGCCAGGGATTGAACCCATGGCCCCTGAATTGGGAGCGAGGAGTCTTAACCACTGGACCGTCAGGGAAGTCCCATGTGAGTGTTTTAAATTCTTCTCAAATCATTTTTCTTTCATTGCTCACACAACGGTCTTATCACCTATGTTTATGCCATATTTTTCATTTCTCCCCCTTTTATTTTTATATTCTACAAAAATCCCGTTATGGGCTGCACCGTGTCCCTCTCACATATTCATATGGAAGCCCTAACCTCCAGTACCTCAGAATGTGGTTGTATTTAGAGGCGGGGTCTCTAAAGATGTAATTAAGTTAAAATGAGGTCTATAGGATGCATTCTAATCTGATATGACTGGTGTCTTTATAAGAAGAGGAAATTTGGACACAGATGGGTACAGAGGGAAGACCACATGAAGACACAGGAGACGGTGGTTTCCTGCAAGCCAAGGAGAGAGGTCTCAAAAGGAAACCAACTCTGTTGACACTTTGATTTCAGACTTCCAGCCTACAGAACTGTGAGAAAAGAAATTTCTATTGTTTAAGCCACCCAGTCTGTGGTACTTTGTTATGGCAGACCCACCAAACTCATCCACCCTGAAGTGTGCACATTTCTCACATAATTTTTCATCATATTTACTTCTATTTTATTTATGCCTTGCATTTTTCAAGCAATCCTTTGTAAAAAGAGCACAATATCTAAAAGCCAAAATCGAAGGGTGAGAAAGCAGGTGTACGATGGCACTACCTGGGCCACAAACACACTGAGTAAACTTAACCCAGTCAGAGAGGAAGGGTGCTCAGAGTCACCAGTGATGCATTCACCTCTAGATGCATATTCTCAGCCCTGATGGTAGAAAAAAAAACCCCATATTTGTCCCCTAAAAAGTTTAAATAAAAAATAAAGTTCACATCATCATGAGAAAGCATTTATTTAGTGGGGAAAAGAGATCAGACGGTCTCGCCCTTCTCCAACTCAATTATAAATGATAATTCATACAATTTTTGAGACTGTATGCACTTTTCTAAAACATTAATATCAGTTGTCAGAGGGGCATGGGCCAGGAAAATAAATATTTTAAGAAAGTATATATAGCCTAGAAAATTGTATAAATTATTATTAGGGTTATTTTTTAATTCTGAGCACTCATTGGGGTGGGAGGGAACTATTAGAAGCCATTCTTATTTTCTTTGACTCTTGGAGGTCTGATAGAGCTTCAAAGGGCTTCAAATTAAACACCCTCATAATAGCCTAGATTCTGAGATTTGGGCCAGAACAGAAAAAAAAAGCAGAATGACTGTTTAGGACTTAGAGGCTTCAGTAATGACCAATATTAATAAATATTAAATTACATATTCCTACCATCTCTCCCTGAAAACTTGCCTGGCACAGAATACTACAGTCCTAAACATGCCCTAAAGGAACCACTTCTTTCGTCCCACAGCTTTTACTCACCTGGAACATTTTAGCTAGATTCCTCCTCTCCTCTCTCTTTTTTTTTATTCTCCTGAAGAATATATTTTAATTACCATTAATTTTAAACTTATTTTTGAACTATAATAAGCTTCAGAAAAGTACATACATTTGAAATTTATTTTTTGGAAATTAATTATCGGTTTAATTTAGGTTTACAAATGTACTGCTCTGCAGTTTATTGCTTTCTTACAATTTTTCAGTCTCCTCTGTTGTTCTTGTTTAACTTTTCATTTCTGACAATTATATGTATTTTTAAAATCTTGGTTATATTTGCTAAAGTAACTTATTATTCTTTTCAAAGTACTGGGTTTTGCTTTTACTTATCCATTTTTAAATTTTATAGTTAGTTGTTTTGTGCTTTCATTTATATTAATCACTTTCTTCTGTTTTATGTTTGTTTGCCTAGATTCTTGTCTTAAAAGCAAAGATCATTTATTTTCAATCTTCTTTTCAAATAGATACATTTAAGTTTATATCTTTTCTTCTCAGTCTTGCTTCAGTCATATTCCACTAGTTTTGTTACGTAGCACTTTTCATTTGTTTATTCAGCTCCAAATAGTTTATAAGTTCCACATTGATTTTCACTTTAATAATTATTTGCAGTTGTGTGTATGTGTGTGTGTGCTTAATTTCCTGGTATATGGGGATTTTTTTTGAATAGTGGAATTTCTTGTAATTGTTGATGCATAAGTAAATCGAGCCTGTATAATATCACCTTTATGGAATTTGCTGACATTCCCATTGTGGTCTAGCGCATGGTAAATTTTTGTGGCTGTAGCCTGTGTGCTTGAAAATGACATGTAGTTTTCTTGGTATGGTGCAGGCTTCTTTGTGTAGCTATTCAATCAAGCTTGTTAAGTGCATTACTCAACTCCTCCATATCCCTCTTTTTTTTTTTTTTTTTTTTTTTTTTTGCTGTACGCGGGCCTCTCACTGCTGTGGCCTCTCCCGTTGCGGAGCACAGGCTCCGGACACACAGGCTCCGCGGCCATGGCTCGCGGGCCCAGCCGCTGCGCGGCATGCGGGATCTTCCGGGATAGGGGCACGAACCCGTGTCCCCTGCATCGGCAGGCGGACTCTCAACCACTGCGCCACCAGGGAAGCCCCATATCCCTCTTTATTAGCGGGTGGTTTCTCGGTTGGTTCCTGAGAGACAGATGTTCAGCCTCTCGCTGTGATTATGAATTTGCCCATTTTCCTTTGTGGGGCTACCAGTATTTGCTTTATACATTCCCCTTTGTGCTACTCCAGCTCACCATTGTGTTGGTTGCCCTGGGCTCTGTGGCCCCTGGTGTCACTTATTGACGTCATGAAGATACCTTTCTCTTTCTCACCTTCTAAGGCAGAACTTTCTCTTGCACATTTTGCATTCTTTTTTCTTTTCAGTTTGACCTTCTGCTGTCAGGGTTTCCTTCCATGTTCTAGTCCCTTGAGAGTTCTCTTTCTTGTTTTTGAGAATTCAGCCTGTAAAATGTTCTTTTCTAACTTCCACATGGATTTTGGTGGAAGAGGTGTGAAAAGAGGCTAAATAAAGCAAGTGTTCAGTTCTATCCTCTCGAGATTAAGCTTAAGAGTGACTCTAAAATGACTTTGATTGTCTTTCCCTTCCATTATCCCAGACTCCCCTCTGATCATGCCACCCCTTGTCCCAACTTTCCAACCCCACCAATCTTGTTTTAGTTTCTCAATGCAGAAAGCTCTTTCCTGACTCAGGACTTTTACACGCCAGTTTTCTCTGAATGGAATTACCATTTTCCCCATGATTTACCTACTGACCACACTTACCCTTCAGGAATCAGGTTGAATAGCACTTACTCAGACCCTTCTTAAACAATTCAAATTAAATCGGGCCATTCAGTTCTACTTTCTTACAGTACCTGTACTTTTTTTTTCTTTTACTGTACTTTTTTGAGTACAGTACACTCCAGAATCATATATTTTAAAAATTTGATTATTTACCTTTTTGGTTTTTCTTCCAAACTAATTTCAAATTCTAATTGAAAAGAGACTATGTCTATTTTCTTTTTATTTTTTTCTATTTTTTCCTCATTGTTTCCCCATTGCTGAGACAGTACCAGGAATACAGTTAGTGTTAAAAAATTTGTTGAATGGATGAATGAATACTAGCCCCAAGTAGCTGCAGGTTGAAAACTGAGTATACAAAGATTATAAGCACTAAAATAAAGTTAAAATTCCATATAGATATGACACACTCCATCTTAAAGAAATGTATCTATTATGATTAAGAAAATCATAATAGCTATGAGTTATAATGTTCTAGCCATTTTATGTTCATTATAGCTAAACTTTACAATAATATTGAAATTTACAGATGAGAAAATTGAAGATTAGGAAAATCAAATAACTTACTCAACATCAAGCTGAGTATAAATCAAGTTATTTATAATAGCAGAGCTAAGATGCAAAACCAAATGTGTTTATTTCTAAAGTTTGTCCTTTCTTTCCACTATCATTCCATGTACTGTTTTGCAACATTTGGTAATCTAAGAAATCCTAATAATTTCATTCAAAAAATTATTTTAAGGAAACTAAAGTGACATTTCCAGCTTTGAACTTGATCTAAAGTGAGACAGATATAAAAGGTAGTAACAAATTTGATTTTTTTTTCAAATTTTATACAACTAAAGAAATATTCAAAAGATCCCTTCAGACTAGGTCTTTAGATTCTTGGGGCAGAACCTCTCTAAATCTTGAGTTCAATTTTACCAAAGTGAATAGGCATGACCCCAGGATTTAATGGGAATGTGGGAGTACCAATTTCTACTTCTCTGTTAAGGCCATGTGGTTGGGATCCAATTAATACTTTCCTCACTTGAACTCTGCCATGCATTAAGATAACAACTCAAGTCAGTTCGGGTCACTCAGTTATTTCACACAAAGTTGACAAAAACATTTGGACAACTGTTCAAACATCTGGATGATTGAATAAATCTTTGACTGAACTAATGGAACACTTGGGCATCCTAAAAACAAACAAGAGATATCTCTCCCTGACTCTCCAAGACCGAAATGGGAAAATCAGTATTTGTCCTTAAGACTTTTCTTCACCTGTCTAATATTCTAAATGTGTCTTATAAGGAGATGAACATTGTGTGTGTGTGTGTGTGTGTGTGCATGCATGTCTGTATTTTTTACATTCCTATTATCCCTAGAGAGGTTTCGTTTACTTAGTTTCTGTGACTGAATATCAAAACAAAAGTGAAGAGAACAACTTGGAAAGATTTTAATAAAAACAATAGATTCACTCCGACCTTATTACAACATTATTTTTATTTAGCTAGTTTTTAAAAATAGTTTTGCAATAGAAGCAATTAAGAAAGGTATAAAAACCTATAACCTACTAGATTATAAAAATACAGAAAGAAAAATCTCAACAATATTTAATACATCAATGTGAAATATAGCCATGTATGAAAAATGTTAAATGCAAACCCCATTAAATAAATGTATAAAAGGAGAGAGAAACCGAATATAATACCTTTGAAAGAGCGTCTTATATGAAATCCCAAAACACCTCAATTACTACAATAATATACACTGACAAAAAGCTCACAATATAAGAATTATTAATTGTCTTGAACTTAATTTTTTTCATATTTAATTAAAATAATTTATATTTTGTTTTCCTAAATTACTAATTTTGTAAATTTGTTTCATTTACTTTTTTCCATTTTTATTCACTTTTGAAGATGCTCACTCTCAATATAAAGAAAGCTATCATATCTTCTCCATGTGGGGCATATGTGAAAAGTATTCACTGATGTTTGTTGGAAACAAATAGAACGAAGCATAAAATGGCAGTTAAGATCATGGATCATACTACTGATCCATCTAAATCACAAATGTAAAAGACACATAATCCATTACATACAAAACTGCTTCCAATTTCTATTTGGAGAGTTTTTTGTATCAGAAAAATAACCTGTCTGTGCCTCTGTTTGCCTCAGTGACAAATGAAAATAATAACAATGATGCAATAAGGTCATTCTGAAAATAAATTAGATAGTACACACAAAACAACAGTATTGACACAGAGAAGATGCTCAAAATCATTAGGAAGAAAAATAATTCAGTGGTGTATTTTTAGTATCAGGTTTATAAATAGAGTTCTATGATCATTTCTTTAATGAAAGGTCCAGTGTACCTAGAGCCATCTTTTTCACGGACACAAGAACAGACGAAAATTAGACCAAAGACCACAAGGAAGAAGACTCAAGGGATAAAGTACAGGGAACATTGCATTGTTTTCTGTAGTGCTAAGGGACTATAAGGAAAAGACACTAGTCTCTCATGTGCTACCATGAACATTTTACAAACTCATTCTTAAGGCCTTGAAATCTTGTTTTCATCCTCACAATTTATGCCATGAATCTCAAAGATCATTAAAAATCAACCTATTCTTGGGTTTCATCTTCAATGCTCTCCTCCCCTTGCCCCCCCCACTCAGAATTTGACAATGCAGAGCAGTAGCCTCTGCCTCTCTTCCTTCCTTTTGCTTTAGGTAATATGACAACGTATTAATTTTGTTTTCCTTTATTCCTTTCTCCTCCCACTATTATTCTTCTCCTTCAGTGCCCTTTTCCTCTTTTTTCCACGCCTGTTTTGGACATTTTCCAAGATTTTTTACACTAGATAAATGAAATGCTATATATGAAATACCAAACCCAGGCTCTAATATATAAAAAGTGATCAAAAATGTAAGTTCTTTTTGTTCTCATATGCTCTTCTTTTCCTAGTGATACCATCTGTGCTCATGACTTTAATAATCAATTCCACATAGATGAGGCTTACATTTCTGTCTTCTGACTTTTTCTCCTCAGATTTACTCCTCTGTTCCTACCTGGACCAGCTGTTAAACCTCAATTCTTCCTTTCCTTGCCCTTGTCCACATAACACTCCTCACAACTTCTGTGCAAGTCCTCCGACTTTCTGTGGACTGGCTATATTTTGATCATTCATGAATTATCAGAGGTGACTTTCACTCTTTGTTTTCACCTACAAAAGTCACTAGGTCCTGGAGGATCTTAGTGTCTATCACACTCATGTTCTCTTTTAAATTCTCAACTTACTAGTTCAAAACTGTAAGCATTCAAAACTGGGCAATTGCTCATAGATGGAACAACTTCTCATTCCAAATCTATGCTTCCAAAATTTTGTTGCCATTAATACTACATTAATCTTTCTATAAATGTGGCACATTTCTTTGATTATGCCAATTCTTTTTTAAAAAACACTTAAAAAATTCTCCCAAATACAAACTCAATACCTTTTGTAGAATTTATCAACTCATGTTTATAGACTTATTTTTGATAATTTTAATTCTTCCACTGTATTATAATAAAACTGTTATTAAGGTTCCCTGGTTCTGCATTGTTCTTTCTTACCCTGTATTTCCCTCCATGTGAGATTTTTTTTCCCCAATAATCATCACTGATTGACACTGAACCTATAATTCAAGGCTTAGTGTATGTACCATTTTCTTCTGTGGGTGACCTTATTTGATTCTCAGGCTTAGACAGCAGGAAACATTTATAACACAGCTTTTTGTTATTCACAGCTTCTACCGCAATGCCTTCCACCTTGTAAGGAACTACTACCAACCTGATGAATGTAGGGACACGTCTGTCCCTCTTGGCTTCATGCAATTGTTATCCTGTGTGCTCTAGAATAAAGCCCTTTGAGAGAAGGGATTTTGTCCTGTCTTTCATGTTTCATTTCTCCACAGTTCCCAGGAATATACCAGAAACATCTAAAAGAAAGGGAAAGAATTTTATTTGATTGTTGGTTTTGAAGACAGCAGACAGTTACCTCTCACAGATAGAAATATGAAATGACAACTAGCTGTGGTCAGAATGAGCCATGCCCAGAGGTCTAATTTGAGTTATCAGAAATGCAATTCTAGCAACAGGAGCAAGAGCCACTGTAACCACCACAAGATTTGAGCAAAATGTGATAGGTCTTGCACTCATAATAGCCCAGCACTTGTGATAAAGAAAAATCTAAACAGAGGCCAAGAAGAGAAATGGTCAGAAGAGAGAAAAGAGTCACTTGGTGTTGCTGATGGAGGGTTTCTGAACTGTAGCTGGTGCTAAAAGGTGCTTAAACACTCACCTCAGCCCTTCAAGAACAGATTTACTAATATTTTTTCCACAGCTGTAGAGATGAATGAGATGAATGTACAAGGGGAAAAAGATTTTCCTTTTCTGGCACACTTAATACAAATGCTACCACAATGCTTTGATAGTAATTTAGTGAAGTGTCTCCACCCACTCTTATCTTGGTGATAAGAGGCTTTTATGAGGTGACTGATATGGACTGCAGTATTTATTTTCTTAGTATTAATTTTTTTCATTCACTTCCTTTTTTATTCTCCTCGGGTAGTATTTAGTTCCTGATCAGTTCTACAGAAATACCAGCTTGAGAAATAGTTTACTGAAAATGAGTTTTAGCAAAAGCATTCCCAGGATCAAATCCCAGCTCCTTAATTAGGGTAATAATAAAGATAATGATAAACAAAATGAAAAAATATATAAACAAAAATTATACCAGCTTCTATTTGTTGAACACTTACTTTGCATCAGTCACTGTGCTGAGGACCGTGTATTTTTTAATTTACTTTTTAGTTTCAGGCCTGTGAGGTAGGTATTACTATTTGCATCATGCAGAAGAAGAAACTTTAGCTCCAAAAAAAGTTTTGGCCCCAAACTGTGTGAGTGCAAAGCCTATATTCTTCATCCCTGGGGTTTGCCCTTCTGACTCTACATTTGTCTCTTAATTAACTTTTCTGAACCTGAGTCACATTGTAAAGCACGGTCTAACCATAAATCTTGTTGTCATTCTGAATTTTGTGCATGGGATTTAAATTTAGGATATTTTACTCCATATTTGAAAATTTCTCAACTTTTTACCTCACTGTAGTGTTTAGTCCTGGATTATATTTGATATTCATGAGCAATAACAAAAGTAAAATAAAATGCAAGTTATTGGCTCCAAAAAAAAGGTTACTTAACTGAACTTTTTAAGCACTTAAATAAACCTAAAGCTTTCTAGGACCATATAAATATTCTATTAATATGTATTCATAAAGTTTACAAATTCAGAGAAAAAATTTTCTTTTGGAAGGGGAAGTTGCTCATTAGCAATATTTAGTCAGAATCATAATTTGAATTCTAAGACTAATTAAGACTGTTGTGGTAGTTAATTTCATGTGTCAACTCGCTTGAGCCTCAGTGCCCAGATATTTGGTCAAACATTACTCTGGGTGTTTCTGTGAGGGTGTTTTTGTATTATATTTACATTAAAAAATGTGGACTTTGAGTAAAGCAGGTTGCCCTTCATTATGTAGGTGGGTCTCATTCAATCAGTTGAAGGCTTTACTCAAACAAAAGTGTAACCTCCATCCCATGACCTCCACCCATTACATTTGCAATGTAATCAGCAAATTATCTTTCTGATTTTACAGCAAACTGCCTTTGGACTTGAACCACAAGTCCTTCCTGAGTTTCCAGGCTGCTTTCCTCCCCCATCAGATTTTGCACTCACCAAGCCTCCAGAGTCATATGAGCCAGTTCCTTAAAAAAATCTCTCTCTCTCCCTCTCTCCCTCTCTCTCCTTCTCCATATATGTATAATATCTTGTTGGTTCTGTTCTGTTTCTCTGGAGAACCCTGACTAGTACAGGCTGTTAGAGCAACTTGAGGGAAAATTTCATGATTATTTTGAAATTTTGAAATGAAAAGTCTTATTGAATTAGAAATCATTTTGCATTACCATCAGAAATTTTGAGGTGATACTGATCAATGAAAGAAAAGAAAGAGCTGTTCGGTTTAAGAAGAATTGAGTATAATAAGGACCATGTAAGTAGCTCAAGTTATCCAAATTCTGGTTAATGATGAAAAAGTCATTTTCATCAATATAAAAAGAGTGATTAACACATCTCTGTCATTAGCTACTTTTTGTGAGACCAATGTTTCTTACAGATTCATCTGTCAATATTTCAGAGAGGTCATCATTAAAAAGTCTTGATTAGAAATTTGGTGAAGCCACTTGAGACATAAATTTTAATATAAAAGTTGTAATCTGTTTACAGATTTAAAAATTTTAGTAGAAAAAAATTGAAAGATTTTATTTGAAAGATTTATACAAGTAAAATTATTTAGTTTCTTCCCTAACACTTTGTATTTTATTTTTCTTATTGTAATTATGACCTAGATAAAATGTAATGATTTTTTTTTAAAGTCCAGTATCAATGTAGACTCTTCAAATCCCTCCACTTCAGGGTATCCCTGTGAGCCACTTAAATATTATGATTTTGATGTGTTGTAACATTAAAAATGTTGGAAGCCGGGTTAAAAAAAACCCGGACTTTCTTCTAAAAGCAATAAAGAATCATTGAACTTTATAAAACCCAAAGGGCATTAGAGATTTGCCCATAATTCTGCTCACCACACTGTATCTAGGTGGCTTTGAGGTTTTATTCCAGGAAGTACTTTACATGTTTCATGCTTCACAAAGCTTTCAGATACAATAGCCTCATTGTAATGAATAGGAGGAAGCAAGATTAGATACGTGGAGACCTCTTGGAAGGTTGCTGTAATAACCCAGATGAGAGATGATGTAGTCTGAATCAGGATAGTGCCGGTGGTGATGGGGAAAGGTAGAAAGCTTTGAGAGATATTTGTTAATTAGAATCAATAGGATTTCTAATTGATTTGATGTGAGGAGTTACAAACAAGGAGGGAGGAATCCAATTTCTGGCTTGAGTAACACAAATCGGCAACAGTCTATAAGAAGAGTTCCATGTTACCTGACTGTGGTGTATAATGACACTTAAACTAGTCCTCACCTCCTTCATTCTCAGAGCTTGGTGGTGACCCCTCAGGTCCTTTCTCAAAGAAACCAAGGAACAAACAAAGATCATTAGCTCTTTAATATTTTCTCCATTGACCTAAAAAGAATAAGAATAGTTTTTGACTTCCTCACAAATTCCCATAGATCTTCCCAGAATTCTGGATCACGTAAAGGGATTATCCTTTAAGACTATCAGACATAAATGTAGGCAAATATATTGTGTTTCCTGATCTAAGCTGTATTTTACTTAAGTGAGAGCCTACCCCTTAATTATTCCCACCTACCTCCATCACATTTTGTATTGTGTTCAGTTAAGGAACTGAAGGGATCCATTGTGCCCTTGCGGTTGCCCTCTTCAGGAAAGACAAAGATACTAGGTAGTCAGTAAAGAAGTAAATCAGAGCACATTCAAAATGTAGGGACATTGGAAACCACTTGCTCCATCCCCTTTATTTTATAGGCAGGAGAATTGTGGCCCAGAGGTAAGGTTCAATGGGCTGAGGCCAGAGGATGATACAAGACAGAAAGTGAAAGAAGTTTACTAGAAACATAAAAGTAAAGGGATTAATAAGTCAGATCAATTCATCCATCTTAACAACTGCAATATTTCACCAAAGTTAAGACACCATCAGTTGTAAGGCATGAAAAAAACTACCAATTAAATTACAATAGGGTGCTAACATACTGTCATTGTAAGACATATCCCAAATTCAGATTTGTTAGTATTAAAAATAAATAGTTGTCTTCAGATTGATAGGCCCCAAAAGCCAAGTTGTCAAGAAAAGTTTCTATAGTAGATAGCGGCATTTTTACCCTTCTTTTAAAAGTCAAGAGTCTTCTAAGCACTAAGATACACAATCAGAAATTGTATACAACTTAATCCTTTAAAAATTCTTATTTTTTCTTGTATTAGAGAAAAATGAACTCACAAGTCTATGTTTGGATTCATTCAGAATTTTAGTTACAGGAAAAAATTATAATGATAATGATAATTATATAATTTTTCACATGCAATGACTATAAATTCTGCCATATTTTGGAAGGGGTCACAAACCACAGAAGTTCTGCATTCTGCTTTATTTCAAAGTTTACAGCATCAGTTAGGACAAGTCTAAGTAACTCTGGAGACCCTTGAATGGTACAATATGCTCACTGATTTTTATTTTGTAAGCATCCCCTTACACATGAGTCATTAGATGAATTTCTCATTCTAAGTAAATGTAATGAATTATTATTGTCATAAAATTTTAAGTTAAAATGGGAAATGAAAGCACATGCTCTATATTAGAAGAAAGAGGAAATAAGAAGGTATGGGGTGTGGTGAAATGCATACCTAAACAGGTAAATGTTATTCAGCCTTCTTAAGTCAGAATTTTTTTTTTCATTAATTTATTTTTGGCTGTGTTGGGTCTTCGTTTCTGTGCGAGGGTTTTCTCTAGTTGCGGTGAGTGGGGGCCCCTCTGCATCGTGGTGCGCGGGCCTCTCACTGTCGTGGTCTCTCTTGTTGCGGAGCACAGGCTCCAGACACGCAGGCTCAGTAGCTGTGGCAGACAGGCTTAGTTGCTCCGCGGCATGTGGGATCTTCCCAGACCAGGGCTCGAACCCGTGTCCCCTGCATTGGCAGGCAGATCCTCAACCACTGCACCACCAGGGAAGCCCAGAATTTTTTTTCTTTTGCAGTTAGATTCTTGCATGATATGTATGGAATAACTTTTTCAGGGGTGTAATTAGAAATGAAACATTAAACACACCTTCCTGCAACATGGCATGACTTCCACCTAAGAAAAGTAGCAAAACACAGTGTAGGTTTTGCTTCAAGTAGCCAGATCACGTGACTCTTCCAACAGCTTAATATGGTTGGGCAAAGCATATTTTAGATTTGCCATAAGAGATTATCATTTGTCTGCTCACCACATTGTGTCTAGGTGGCCTTTGTTTGGGTTTCAGTGCTGAAAAGCATTCTTCTTATATTTCAGAATTTAAGAGCTTTTGGAAACATCAACCTCATTGCATTCTTAAGAGGAACATGTACTAAAACTCAGAAAATTATATAGATTTTTTTCTTTTAAATTTTTATTTAATTTATTTAAAATAAAAAAAACACAAAACCGAAAACAAAATCCAAAACCAAAAAAAAAACCCAACCCAGTTCACTCATTTCTCCAATCCCTCACTCCCTGCTTCTTTCAACCAATGATCTATTTTTCTGTATCTATGAACTCAGGGAGCTCACTAGGAAACGTAGAACATGATGGAAATAAAGACCGAGACCTAGACAGGTACAAGTACAATACCATACCCTTGGCTCATGTAAAGTATATAATAGACCTGAAGCTGGAAGAAGTATTTGTTGAAATATACACTCACTTCTGGACTTCAGTAATAAGTGAAGAAGAAAAGAGTGAAAGTATAGAGAATTGCTTCAACATATAGAAAGAGGCATCAACAGGTTTTGCAAAAGGCTTGTAAGACAGTTTTTTAAAAGTATATTTTAGCTCATAAAGTTATTTTACATATGTCTATAGAGAAATATAAAAATAATTTTAGGCCAAATATTCATGGACAAATATATACAATAAAGTGAGTATTTTATTATAATTTGGGCTGAAGATGTTATTTTAGTTTTTGTGAGTGACTGCAGGAATAACTTCAACCACTTAAGGATGATAGTAAGTAATAATCACAAATTATTGCAGATCTAATGGCATACAATTGATAGCATTTTCCAAACTTGTGACCTAAGCTATGTATCTGTGAGTGGCAGATAAGTATCTCACATTTTTACTTCAAAAGTTCTTCAGACAGAATAGTGTTTTTCAAGGGTCCTTAGCAGTAGAATCAGTAGTTAAAATCCATATCCTTTGTTATCACACTATCAGGAAGAGAATAATTTATGGCTAGACATCCTGAACTGCAAGTCAGGTTCCTTCCAGACACATCTGTAAGCCAAATAAAAATGCAAAGAATTTCATTGTACTGTACATAATTTGATTGGGGAATAAATGGAAGATTTATTCCTAATGGTTTCTTTCTCTGTTCACACTTGACTATATAACATGGAATGGGAAGGAAGTTCTAGTTTTAAAGTGTCCTGCTTACAATCATCAAAAGCAATGGTCTATACTTCCAAAAAAGGACAGTCATCACTCTTTCAGCTAGTAGAGAAAACATTTTAATTTTTTTTTTTTTTTTTTTTTTTTGCGGTACGCAGGGCTCTCACTGTTGTGGCCTCTCCCGTTGTGGAGCACAGGCTCCGGATGTGCAGGCTCGGCGGCCATGGCTCACGGGCCCAGCCGCTCTGCGGCACGTGGGATCCTCGCAGACCGGGGCACGAACCCGTGTCCCCTGCATCGGCAGGCGGACTCTCAAACACTGCGCCACCAGGGAAGCCCTAAAATTTTTATCTTAGAAATAAGCACTCCTACATGAGCATGTTTTTTCCCAATGAACTTCAGCATACTCTGTGTATTAGCCATCCTTGTTGTTGAGTAGAGAAATTGCAAAATTTTCTCCCACATACCCTTAATCTTTACCACTATTTCAAAAGCAGAAAAGACGGCCAAGATAGCTTAATCTAGCAAGTATTGAAACAAACCCACCAGAAGAGAATCATTTTAAAGTATAAAATAATTAAAAATAGTATCGAGGAAAGAAAGGAAAAATATGATGTTGTCTGTTTTGGAATTTAAAACAAGATGGCAAATGACTTTTTAAAGTTGTTTTTCTTGAGAATTATAGATTCGTTGGGAAGTTGGGAAGACAATAGAAGTACCATGTCTTCTTCACTTAATTTCTCCAATAGTTACATCTTACATAACTGTAGCATTATATCAAAAACAGAAAAATTGACATTAGTAAAATGTGTGTGTATAGTTCTATGACATTTTATCACATGTGTAGATCTGGGTAATGACCAACATAATCAAAATACAGAACTATGCCATCATTACAAAGATCTCTTTCCTCTCGCTACCCTTTTTTTTTTTTTTGCGGTACACGGGCCTCTCACTGTTGCGGCCTCTCCCGTTGCGGAGCACAGGCTCCGGACGCGCAGGCTCAGCGGCCATGGCTCACGGGCCCAGCCGCTCCGCGGCACGTGGGATCCTCCCAGACCGGGGCACGAACCCGCGTCCCCTGCATCGGCAGGCGGACTCTCAACCACTGCGCCACCTGGGAAGCCCTCTCGCTACCCTTTTATAGCACTCTCCTACCACCATCCGTAATCTCTGACAACCACTAATTTGTTCTCTATCTCTATAATTTTGTCATCTCAAGAATGTTATATCAATGAAATCATACAGTATGTGATGTTTAGACATTGTTTTTCACTCAGAATAATGCCCTTGAGATTCATCCAAGTTGTTGTATTATGAATAGTTCATTCCTTTTTATTGGAATAAATGTGCAGGACTGCAAGTGCTGGGTTGTATGATAAGTGTATGTTTACTTTCTAAGAAAACTAAACTGTTTTCCAGAGTGGCTGTACCATTTAACATTCTCACCAGTAATGTGTGTGAGATCCAGTTCCTCTGCATCCTCGCCTGCATTTTATACTGTCATTATTTTTTACTATTATTACTTTAGCTGTTCTAATAGGTGTGTGGTGCCACCTCATCATGGTATCATTAGCATTTTGCTAATGCTAATGATATTGAACACATTTTCATATATTTGTTGCCATCTGTATATCTCCTCAAAGAGGCTAAGTCTATTTATTTTAACTATATTCATAGGATACCAAATGATATCACAGGATATCAAGTGATTTCTTTAAGTAATAAGTACATTTATTAATCAGATATATTAGGTTTCCTGCAGAGGGTCCTTTGTGACATAATCTCAGGAATTGTATAGAATAAAGATTACAGTGCATATACGATCCTATAATTAATGACTATTGAAGTTTAAGAAACACTTTCAAAACAGCAAAATGTACAATATGAAATTCCCCAAACAAAATGAAACAAATGAAGAAATTAAAACCTCAATGTTTTCCAAATAATTTAAAATAATAAGTAAGCATATAATTGTAAGAGAACACAAAGAAAATGTGTAAAACAATATGTCTGAAAAAAGTATTTTGTACAGAATAATATGATATAATGAATATATTCATAATAACCAGAAGATGATAAAAGATAATTATTTAATCTAATTACATTTCTATACAGGATTAATTTTTAAGTTCCTTTCTTTATCCTTGTATTTACTTTTTATTAACAACACAAAGATATCTACTAAAAAGTCTTAACACACAATGATAAGTAGACTTATCACAGGAAAATCAAATTTTGACATAATAGTTACTGAAACTATACTTTCAGTGTAGTTGATAATTCTCCTGAACAATTGAATTAACTTGGGTGAAAGTATTCATTCAACCAATATTTATTATGTACCACTGTATATCTTTATTAAGCTAGTACATTCAAGGTTCTTTGGATTCATGGATAAGTGAAATATATTCCCTGGCTTTAAGAGACTTAAAATACAGTAGAGAGTAATTTTATTGTCCAAGATGGTTAACCCTCTGAACTTATAATAAAACTATTCTGGGCGCTTTCCTGGTGGCGCAGTGGTTGAGAGTCCGCCTGCCGATGCAGGGGACACGGGTTCGTGCTCCGGTCCAGGAAGATCCTACATGCCGTGGAGCGGCTGGGCCCGTGAGCCATGGCCGCTGAGCCTGCGCGTCTGGAGCCTGTGCTCCACAACGGGAGAGGCCACAACAGTGAGAGCCCCGCGTACCGCAAAAAAAATAAAAGAAAAAAAAACTATTCTGAATATTTATTTAATAGTGCTCACTTATATGGTACTTTAATTACTAATTTATTCTAATTTAGAAACTTTTAAATTCATGAAGAAATAGCAAAATGAGGGAAAGATTAAGAGATGGTAGTTGAAAGCAACATTCTGTACTTAATAGTTATGAATTATAATCTGTTTTTTGATCTATAAATTTCTCCAAAAGATTTGATTTGGTTACAGCTAATGGGAATGCTATGTATATAATGTTGTGTCCTATAAACATTTACACATTTTGATTATTTTATAACTAAATGCTTCTATAGATACTAGATTTTACATGTTATATAATGGTATGTTAGAATTCAAGATAGTACTGTAATATTAGAATTCATACATTAGACTGTGGATAGTCATTTCCCCCAAATTTGATGTGTTTTTCAGACTGAAGACCCCAAGAAAGAAAAAGTACATGCATAAAATAATAGTGTTCCCTATACGCCTGGAGGGATCTTACAGGAAAAGAATGAGAAGAATTGTTCCTAATTTTACTCAGGACCAGATACATAGACATGAAAAAAAAAAAAAGATGCAATTTGGATACAAGATTTCTTGAGTGTTTCAAATTTGAAAGGAATAAATGAAGTATGTTAAAAATATCCACCACTTTGAAAAATATCTGAAATAGAATTTTCCTTGTAGAGATCTAATGAGCCAGGAAGATAGACTAGATTCCTTCTCAAGGTCACTCTAACCTTTAAAGAATCTATGTCTTCTCTTATGTAAGAACAGAAACTCCTCCTCTCCTACCTGGACCCTCCTCTCCTACCTGGAACCTAATCCTCTCCTACCTGGACCCTAAACCCTAATCCTACCTGAGGTAATTGACATTCAGTGACTGCTTTCTTAATCCTAATACTATAATAAACAGTGCCATCTACTGACTAAATTATATTATTGACTACCTCCCACAAGTAGTAAAAATTTGTGGGATTGTAAATCCTACTGAGAGATTTGTTATATTCATTTACATTAGTCACATGTTATACATACTTAACTTATAGCTACAGGGAGTGTAGATATAGTCTGTTTTGATCTTCTTGTTTTTTCCTTAACAGATGAGAAGATTGAGGTTCAAAAAGATCAATCAATTTGCCCAGAATTTTGACATAGCATTTTTCAGTGCACACCACTGTGAACTGAACCCTGGGAATGGAAGGAAACTTAACACTTTGGAGATGGAAATCAATCTGCAAAGTTATCCATCCATTGGGAAAAAAATCTGACAGATATGATTAATGATGAAAGTATAAAATCAATATGGCAAGGCAAGTTGGGAAACTGCTGATGTAAAGGTTTGGGAGAAGGAAATGCTCACATGTAGGCTTAAGTAAAAATAATGAAAGAGGAAATACTAAGTTAAGGCTATTTTGTTCCTTTCTTCTTAACAAGAGAGTTGGAATTATTTGATGATTATTACAGAAGCTTGATTTGCCCTCACAAAAGCATAATATATAAAGTGAACTGATTTTGCTACAAGACATTTCCCATCAATACCAACCTATAGCTCAAGAACTAAAAGAAGTATAGTCATAACTTTTAGATTTACGGTAATTAGGCTGAACAAAACAGAACCAACGCAATGAATATTCTCCCATTTTTCATTATTAAGAATTAAGCCATGTTTGGTTTGTATTTGTGCCCAAGACATAAGTTATTTCTCTATTAGATCACCTCTAAATATTAAATTCAAATGGACTCATAGTTTTATCCTTCATAGCATTTAAGTGCAGTGTTCATCTTCAAGCAAGGGACTTAAATATTTATGAAGTAGGTACTGGTGGAAGGATAGTCTACCTTCTCATTTAAGGTAATAAGTTAGGCAGATTACAACAGATCCAGGTATTTTGTTGTTATTGTTTTTAGACTCATACAAGTTTATATAAAATGTGAGAATATTTTTCAAAATGTACACCAAATTAAGGAACTTAGTGTTAATCAACAGCAAAATTAATCATATTAGAAAATATTTCCAATCATAATAGTCAACTTTTATCCTGATATCTTCCATCTTTTAAGCTTAGAAGAAACTAAAAGCACTGAAAACCCAGGTTTGACTTTAATTTGAGACCACGTGACCATTTAGGGTTTCAGAATGTGGCTTTCTTCGCTACCCATAACCTAACATTTTTTCATGAGTCAAACTACAGTCTCCCAAAGAACGAGAATCCACCATAACTAAGATACGGATGGTAATAACATAACAAAAGCACCGGAGAAAAGTGCTTTCAGAAGGGGTGTGCTGCCCTAAGGATATACAGGGCACTGAAAGTGATTTGGGGACTAAAGACAGAGACTCGTGCTGAGGGCACATTGCAAGTCTCCACAAAGATGTCCTTTTGGCACAGGATGAGGATAGAACTCAGAACTGTTGACTGCAGCAACTGGAGCAAATCCTGAAACCACACAACCATTTAACAGAACACACAGATACTTGTTCTCTGTACATGTATATTGGGGTTTGGATAGGATTTCAAAATAGTTCACACTCAGCATCTTCTGTTTCCAAGATCTTATTTGATGACCCCTTCTCTTTCCATTATTTGATCAGAAGACATGGAAAATGTGACTCTTTCTATTTCACTTTTCTGTTTATCTCAGAATTAAGTTTTATGCTCTATTTGCCATCTATGCTGTTGAATTTGTGTTCTGTGCCCTTTTTAACCCTACATTGGCAGAAGCTTTAGACCCATTTAGATGATATTCATTTGCAAGTGACAGATGAAATCAGAATAATACAGTATGAACCAGTATGAACATGTTCCTACTTCTTGCTTTCTCTCTATTATGGTGAGCTTCTCCAATCCTCAGGCATCCAAAACTGAATGAGAGATTGAAGCATACACACATTTAGAGACAACAGTAACAACCAGTGCAGAATATTAACTCTGAGAAAGTAAGATGCTCCATTTATTGTTTTACTGTTAACCACAAATGGGTCATAAGGCAATTTTAAAATTTAGAATGCACATACAATTTTCCATAAAAGCATAGTATTTGCCATTTTCCAGGACACACGACCAGGGTGATAGAAGTCCATTTTCAAAGTCTCAAATTCAGATAATAACTCCTTAATATATAGGCAGAAGAGTTTTTCCAACGTTAAATCTCTGAAGTTTTTTTTTTTAATAACAGCTAAAAACTTAGTATATATTTGAAAATCTTGGTCCTTTAGTGAAAAATCTCATTGAAGAGTGTGCCTATGTCATTCCAGAGAGAGTAGCAATAGCAACTGTCCATTCATGCAGGACACATGGCTCATGGTTTTAAAATCATTGACTGAGAGAGACTAGTCATTTTTTTCCCCTACTTTATTCTTATTACTCCTAAAAGGTGATATTTTTACTAAATCCAAAGTCAAATATATAGGGGGAATCTGTTCAATTTTACATATGTGAAAATTCTGAAAGTGAGAGATGGGATTCTTAATGTGCTTGTTTTCCTTTAGGAATAACTTCTTTGATAGACACATACTCTCTAATCATCTAGCAAATTAGCAAATGCAATTCATGAAAGTAATTCAAAGTGAAGTTAAAATATGTGCAACAATTATTTCCAACTTATATACCAGGTGACTAAATGTGTGACATATAATAGGATCTTGCTAATTATCTAAGCAGCAGACAGCAAAGCTCTAAAAAAGTAAATTCTCTACTTGATTCATGGCCCACAACTATAATATTTTAGAGTAAATCTTGGAAGTTGTTGAAAATTACCACCAAGAACCTGCCACTAACCATGATAACAAACCAGGCCTGAGGATCTTGGATTAGTTCTAATTCCTACTGATTTGGGAGAAGAAAAAATCCATGTCCTGCCCACCAGCGCTCCCTCTTAATTAATTACCTCTTAAAGTAGCCCGAGGAGGAAAGAACAAGGTCAGTTGCTGCTTCAGCCACCGCAATTCTTTAGAGCCCAATCCAAGGAACTACCTGTATATCCAGGTCCACTATAGTTTTGAGAAAGATCTTGACAGAGATAGATTTTAACAATCTCTTCACTTCTGTCAAATAGAGCTTGGAAATAGTTTTCAAAATACAGAATCCAGTGGTCCCATCAGGATGTTTGTGCTCCTATGTACCACCTCCACACGATCTCTCAGGTGGATATAACTCTGTTTCTGAGCATACCTGGGATGGAGTCATAGGCACACAAAGAAAGCCCATTCAGGGGAAATCTGACACCATTCAGAATAGGACATCAGCTTAGGTTTTTCTCTCCTTAGTTCTTTAGTCTATCCATCTAAAACAGAGTCCTCATTTGAAGACCTGCCTAATTCCTGACATTTTCCCTTCTTCAGGCACTGTATCTTCTTCACGTATTTCTCACTGCAATAGGAGGTCTTTTATAAATAGGATGAAAATGTAATTTAATATTTTTCCAGATGACTTTTGAGAGTGGAAGGGAAAGATATTAATGATGACAACAGGATAATAAGCATAACCCGGGGCTGCACAAGCAAATCAGGATATATAGGCACTCATTATAAGCCTGTAGGGTTTTGGGAGAAGAAATGAAAACACTATAGTTGGGTCAAATGCTGCATGGTGGATACCTTCCTATTACTCAAAGTCCATTCCTTCATGATTCTTTCTTGTCTTTCATTTCAAATGCTCCCTGGCAAAGGGATCATCTGCTATATCCAGCTATCAGTTTTGCAATTAATCTATCTCACATTTACCACAATTACATTATACATACACTGTCCTACACACATTAGGAAGATATAATAGGAATAATGAACATTGTAATATTGCTGATTTGTGAGAGTATTAAGGGTGTTCAAAACATTGACCAAGGGCTTTAGAAATAGGCTAAAGTTTGCTTGGAATTACTTATCACAATTAACTTGACAGTGTCTCTTGTATTCTTTCTGGCAAAGGGTCTTATACAGACTAGTGAATGCTTAGCATATTGTTCATTCAGAGAATCATCATCATTATCACATAGATTACCCTGTAAGATTTTTTCCTTTAAGTTTGAGTATACTTTAAATATAAATTTTCTACTATGTGTTTTTCATTCTAAATTTTAAAAGGTAGGTTTTGAAAACATGGTTGCATTTTCCATTGTGTAATTTTTTCCTTCAGTTTCTAATGGTTAGTTGCCATATACCCTTTGTAGACATTTTGAACTTCTTTTAATAAGTACTTTTACTACTTTTAGGAAGTTATGTTTAAAAAGATGAAAATCGGGGCTTCCCTGGTGGCGCAGTGCTTGGGAGTCTGCCTGCTGATGCAGGGGACATGGGTTTGTGCCCTGGTCCAGGAAGTTCCCACATGCCACGGAGCGGCTGGGCCCATGAGCCATGGCCGTTGGGCCTGCACGTCCGGAGCCTGTGCTCCGCAGCAGGAGAGGCCACGGCAGTGAGGGGCCCGCGTACTGCATTAAGATGACTATGATCACAAAGACAGGTAATATCAAGTATTGACAAGGATGTGGAGAAATCAGGACCCTTATACATTGGTTGCGGAAAAGTAAAATGGTACAGCTGCTTTGGAAAACACTCTAGTAGTTTCTCAGTTAAATGTATAGTTACCATATGATCTAGCAATTCCACTCCTAGGTATGCACCAAGAGAAATGAAGTCATGTGGACATACAAAAACATACAAAAATGTTCACAGTAGCAGTATTCCAAAGAGGCAAAAAGTGAACACAACTCAAATGCTCATCCAACAACTAATGAATGGATAAATAAAATGTGGTATGTACATGCAGTGGAATATTTCTCTACAGTAAAAGAAATGAAGTAGTGATATATGCTACAATATAAATGAACCTGGGAAGAAGTTTTGTGCTAAATGAAAGAAACCAGACACAAAAATAATCATATACTGTGTGATTCCATTTATATGAAATATCCAGAATAGGCATATCTATAGAAACAGTAAGTAGATTCATAGGTGCCTTGGAATGGAGGATGTGGGGCAGTTAGGGAATGACAGTTAAGGAGTAGAGGTTAATTTGGGGGTAATGTAAATGTTCTAAAACTGATTGTGGTGATGGATTCATGACTCTGTGAATATACTAAAAACCAGTGAATTGTATACTTCAAATGGGAGAATTGTATGGTATGTAAATTATACCTCAATAAAGCTATTTTTAAACAGGGTAGCTAGAATATTTTGTCTTACAGAATATTAAGTCAAGGACACATTCACAATTAACAGATGGGCACAGAAAAAGACATAAAATTAAAATAACAGTGCAGTTAAGCCAATTACTAGTTAAATCATGAAACATACAACTAGGTAAGAGGTGAATTCTAAAAGACCTCACATAGAAAGAATGGCCCGAGCTTTTGGAATTTAAAATCTAAGCTGAGATCCATCAGACGGCAGACAGCAGAAGCAAAAAGAACTACAATCCCGCAGCCTGTGGAACAAAAACCACATTCACTGAAAGACGGACAAGATGAAAAGGCACAGGGCTATGTACCAGATGAAGGAACAAGATAAAGCCCCAGAAAAAGAACTAAATGAAGTGGAGATAGGCAACCTTCCAGAAAAAGAATTCAGAATAATGATAGTGAAGATGATCCAGGACTTCGGAAAAAGAATGGAGGCAGAGATCGAGAAGATGCAAGAAATGTTTAACAAAAACCTACAAGAATTAAAGAACAAACAAACAGAGATGAACAATACAATAACTGAAATGAAAATGATACTAGAAGGAATCAATAGCAGAATAACTGAGGCAGAAGAACAGATAAGTGCACTGGAAGACAGAATGGTGGAATTCACTGCTGCAGAACAGAATAAAGAAAAAAGACTGAAAAGAAATGAAGACAGCCTAAGAGACCTCCTGGACATTAAATGCAACAACATTCGCATTATAGGGGTCCCAGAAGGAAAAGAGAGAGAGAAAGGAGCCGAGAAAATATTTGAAGAGATTATAGTCGAAAACTTCCTTAACATGGAAAAGGAAATAGCCACCAAAGTCCAGGAAGCACAGAGAGTCCCATACAGGATAAACCGAAGGAGAAACATGCCGAAACACACAGTAATCAAATTGACAAAAATTAAAGACAAAAAAAAATTATTGAAAGCAGCAAGGGAAAAATGACAAATAACATACAAGGGAACTCCCATAAGGTTAACAGCTGATTTCTCAGCAGAAACTCTACAAGTCAGAAGGGAGTGGCATGATATACTTAAAGAGATGAAAGGGAAGAACCTACAGCCAAGATTACTCTACCTGGTAAGGATCTCATTCAGATTTGACAGAGAAATCAAAAGCTTTACAGACAAGCAAAAGCTAAGAGAATTCAGCACCACCAAACCAGCTCTAAAACAAATGCTAAAGGAACTTCTCTAAGTGGGAAACACAGGAGAAGAAAAGGACCTACAAAAACAAACCCAAAACAATGAAGAAAATGGTCATAGGAACATACATATCGATAATTGCCTTAAACATGAATGGATTAAACACTCAAGCCAAAAGACACAGGCTTGCTGAATGGATACAAAAACAAGACCCATATACATGCTGTCTACAAGAGACCCACTTCAGACTTAGGGACACATACAGACTAAAAGTGAGTGGATGGAAAAAGATATTCCATGCAAATGCAAATCAAAAGAAAGCTGGAGTAGCAATACTCATATCAGATAAAATAGACTTTAAATTAACAATGTTACAAGAGACAAGGAAGGACACTACATAATGATCAAGGGATCAATCCAAGAAAAAGATATAACTATTATAAATATATATGCACCCAACATAGGAGCACCTCAATACATAAGGCAACTGCTAACAGCTGTAAAAAGGAAATCGACAGTAACACAAAAATAGTGGGGGACATTAACACCTCATTTACACCAATGGACAGATTATCCAAAATGAAAATTAATAAGGAAACAGAAGCTTTAAATGACACAATAGACCAGATAGTTTTAATTGGTGTTTATAGGACATTCCATCCCAAAACAGCAGATTACATTTTCTTCTCAGTGCGCATGGAACATTCTCCAGGGTAGATCACATCTTGGGTCACAAATCAAGCCTCAGTAAATTTAAGAAAACTGAACTCATATCAAGCATCTTTTCTGCCCACAATGCTATGAGATTAGAAATGAATTACAGGGGAAAAAACGTAAAAAACACACACACATGGAGGCTAAACACTACGTTACTAAATAACCAAGAGATCACTGAATAAATCAAAGAGGAAATCAAAAAACACCTAGAGACAAATGACAATGAAAACACGATGATCCAAAACCTATGGGATACAGCAAAAGCAGTTCTAAGAGGGAAGTTTATAACTATACAAGCCTACCTTAAAAAGCAAGAAAAATCTCAAATAAATAATCTAACCTTACACCTAAAGGAACTAGAGAAAGAAGAACAAACAAAACCCAAAGTTAACAGAAGGAAAGAAATCATAAAGATCAGAGCAGAAATAACTGAAATAGAAACAAAGAAAACAATAGCAAAGATCAATAAAACTAAAAGCTGGTTCTTTGAGAAGATAAACAAAATTGATAAACCATTAGCCAGACTCATCAAGAAAAAGAGGCAGAGGACTCAAATCAATAAAATTAGAAATGAAAAAGGAGAGGTTACAACAGACACCGCAGAAATACAAAGCATCCTAAGAGACTACTACAAGCAACTGTATGCCAATAAAATGGACAACCTGGAAGAAATGGAAAAATTCTTAGAAAGGTATAACGTTCCAAGACTGAACCAGGAAGAAATAGAAAGTATGAACAGACCAATCACATGAAATTGAAACTGTGATTAAAAATCTTCCAACAAACAAAAGTCCAAGATCAGATGGCTTTACAGTTGAATTGTATTAAATATTTAGAGCAGAACTAACAAGCATCCTTCTCAAACTCTCCCAAAAAATTGTGGAGGAAGCAACACTCCCAAACTCATTCTATGAGGCCACCATCACCCTGATACCAAAACCAGACAAAGATACTACAAAAAAAGAAACTTACAGACCAGTATCACTGATGAATACAGATGCAAAAATCCTCAACAAAAAACTAGCACACAGAATCCAGCAACACATTAGAAGTATCATACACCATGATCAAGTGGGATTTATCCCAGGGATGCAAGCATTCTTCAATATATGCAAATCAGTCAACAAACTGAAGAATATTAAAAAACTGAAGAATAAAAACCATATGATCATCTCGATAGATGCAGAAAAAGCTTTTGACAAAATTCAACACCAATTTATGATCAAAAAACTCTCCAGAAAGTGGGCAGAGGGAACCTACCTCAACATAATAAAGGCCACATATGACAAACCCACAGCAAACATCATTCTCAATGGTGAAAAACTGAAACAATTTTCTCTAAGATCAGGAACAAGACAAGGATGTCCACTCTCCCTGTTATCATTCAACATAGTTTTGGAAGTCCTAGCCTCAGCAATCAGAGAAGAAAAAGAAATAAAAGGAATACAAATTGGAAAAGAAGAAGTAAAGCTGTCACTGTTTGTAGATGACATGATACTATACATAGAGAAGCCGAAAGATGTCACCAGAAAACTACTAGAGATAATCAATGAATTTGGTAAAGTTTCAGGATACAAAATTAATGCACAGAAATCTCTTGCATTCCTATACACTAATGATGAAAAATATGAAGGAGAAATTAAGGAAATACTCCCATTTACCATAGCAACAAAAAGAATAAAATACCTAGGAATAAACCTACCTAGGGAGACAAAAGACCTGTATGCTGAAAACTATAAGACACTGATCAAAGAAATTAAAAATGACACCAACAGATGGAATGATATACCATGTTCTTGGATTGGAAGAATCAATATTGTGAAAATGACTATACTACCCAAAGCAATCTACAGATTCAATGCAATCCCTATCAAATTACCAATGGTATTTTTTACAGAATTAGAACAAAAAATCTTAAAATTTGTATGGAGACACAAAAGACCCCAAATAGCCAAAGCAGTCTTGAGGGAAATAAACGGACCTGGAGGAATCAGACTCCCAGACTTCAGACTATACTACAAAGCTACAGTAATCAAGACAATATGGTAGTGTCACAAAAACAGAAACATAGATCAATAGAACAAGATAGAAAGCCCAGAGGTAAACCCATGTACCTATGGTCAACTAATCTATGACAAAGGAGGCAAGGATATATAATGGAGAAAAGACAATCTCTTCAATAAGTGGTGCTGGGAAAACTGGACAGCTACATGTCAAAGAATGAAATTAGAACACTCCCTAACACCATACACAAAAATAAACTGAAAATGGATTAGAGACCTAAATGTAAGACTGGACACTATAAAACTTAGAGGAAAACTTAGGAAGAACACTCTTTGACATAAATCACAGCAAGATCTTTTTTGATCCACCTCCTAGAGTCATGGAAATAAAAATAAAAATAAACAAATGGGACCTAATGAAACTTCAAAGCTTTTGCACAGCAAAGGAAACCATAAACAAGACGAAAAGACAACCTTCAGAATGGGAGAAAATATTTGCAAACGAATCAATGGACAAAGGATTAATCTCCAAAATATATAAATAGTTCATGCAGCTTGATATTACAAAAACAAACAACCCAATCCAAAAATGGGCAGAAGACCTATATAGACATTTCCCCAAAGAAGACATACAGATGTCCAAAAGCTGCTCAATATCACTATTAGAGAAATGCAAATCAAAACTACAATGAGGTATCACCTCACACCAGTTAGAATGGGCATCATCAGAAAATCTACAGACAACAAATGGTGGAGAGGGTGTGGAGAAAATGGAACCCTCTTGCACTGTTGGTGGGAATGTAAACTGATACAGCCACTATGGAGAACAGTATGGAGGTTCCTTAAAAAACTAAAAATAAAATTACCATATGATCCAGCAATCCCACTACTGGGCATATACCCAGAGAAAACCACAATTCAAAAAGACACGTGCACCCCAGTGTTGATTGCAGCACTATTTACAATAGCCAGGTCATGGAAGCAACCTAAATGCCCATTGACAGACGAATGGATAAAGAAGTTATGGTACATATATACAATGGAATATTACTCAGCCATAAAAAGGAATGAAATTGGGTCATTTGTTAAGATGTGGATGGATCTAGAGACTGTCATACCAAGTGAAGTAAGTCAGAAAGAGAAAAACAAATATCGTATATTAACGCATATATGTGGCACCTAGCAAAATGGTACAGATGATCCGGTTTGCAGGGCAGAAATTGAGACATAGATGTAGAGAACAAACGTACGGACACCAAGGGTGGAAAGTCGGGGGTGGGGGTGGCGGGGGGTGTGTGTTGAATTGGGTGATTGAGATTGACATGTATACACTGATGTGTATAAAATTGATGACTAATAAGAACTGCTGTATAAAAAAAATGTGATCAAATGTATTCTATTGGAAAGAAGCAAAAATAGACCATGTTTACTATCTAAATTATATAATAATTTAATGACACTTAGCATCTATTGCAGATGTATTTATTACTGCAGATTGTATTTGCTTTATAAATAAAAAATCCAAGTTGAGTAGTAATATAAAGATAAGTTGCTAGAGCTCTGATGGATCATCATAACTGGGTAAACCCTACTAGATTTATTTCTGACAGAAGTTCTGTTAAGCCAAAAGGTAGAAATAATAGTTGAAAACTAAAGGCTGCTAATGAGTATTCACATAAGAACTTAGTTTATCCTCAATTTAAGATAGTGTTTATGAGCGCAAGATATGGAATTTAAAGCAGCTTGGGCTTGAATCCTCTGTGACTTAATAGCTGTGTGACCCAAGACAATGTATTTCACCTCTCAGCCTCAGTTTCATCATCTCTAAAATAATATGTAGCTTGTAAATTGTTGTAAAACAAACAAATGCTCTTGGCTTACAGTAAGCAAAAATTGGCTGTGTTTAGCACTCATACTTTTAAAAACATCAGATATGGGCAGTCATAGCTTGAAGCATCTTTCCTCTGGCAATAAATTTCAGGCAAACATAGGAAAGTAAGAACAAATGTCTGGAAATGAGACTGAAACTTTAGCGTCCAGTTGCTGTGTGATTCCATCTGTGATAGTAAGGATGAAAATCTAAAAAAACACTGTAAGTTGCAAATGATAAAATATCTCACTCAATAGAAAATTGTACCAGTCACTCTGATGTTGGAGAACCATGAACTAGGGTCATGAAAATATTTTGGTTTTCTGTGTATTAAATGAACATTTGTACGTATAATATTTCACCATTTCTTGTGTGCTCTGATCTACTTTTAAATCTTGTAAGAGTATATTTTCTATTTTCTTGTGCCTTAGTTTTATCTCATCAATTACTAACTAGTTTTTTGCTTCATTCCCAGGTTTTATTGTTGGAAGAAATCTAGGAAAATTTCCGTTGTATCCTCAGGAATAACTGATTATGATTTCAAGTTTCTGAGATTACTAATAGAAACAATGTATAAAAAACACAGTGTTCCCACTGATTTATAAATTATTTTAATGAGGAATATATTCCTTTCCATTTTGCAAAATAGTAAAGCTGAATATTGGCATAGAAAAATATTTATCGCTCCAAAATGATAAAGTCAATTCTTTTTTAACATCCACTCTAAATTCCATATAGGAAGGAATATCTACTCACACAGTGAGGAGCAGTTTCCATGGAAAACAAAAAGTCACGAGTGTTAGATCTGTATTGGACTTTCGGGGTTGAATTTCTGCCTTTCCTGCCTGTTAACTGGGATTCTGGGGAATTATCTTGGTTGTATTATCTGTATAATAATAATAATGATAATGATAATACCAGCCTAATAGAGCTTCTGTGGACTACCCGCAAGGGGGTGTCTGCAAGCTGAGGTGATCCTGGAGGGGCTGAAGACCGAAGGGGGAATCTGGGTGGTGCATCTTCACCTCCACCACTCATGCTGCATTTGTCATTCTTTCTTTTATACTTTTCATTCCCTCATTCAACAAACATTAATGCGTGTTTTCCATGTGCTAACCATATTCTCAAGTTCTGGGAATTTCACAGTGAACAAAGCAAAGTCCTTGTCTTGAAGAAGCTAACATTTTAGAAAATGAAAGACAACCAATAAATACTCAATATGTCAGGAAAGTATAGGTGTTATGCAAAAAACTACTTCAGGTTAAGGTGAGGAAGTGACATCTGGAGAAAGTGACATCTGAAGGAATTAAGGGAGAAGCCACATTTATATTCAGACAAAGAGCACCCAGGCGGAAGATGCCCAGAATGCAAAGTGCTTGTGCTCACTCAGCAGGAGGGGCCACGCAGGACGGTTGTAGGATAAGAAAGAGAGGTAGGCAGAAGCTGATTTCTGGGTTGTATTCCAAAGTTCAAATTTTGGAAACTTAGATTTTTTTCAGCAGTTTCCTGAATTTCTGCCCAAAACTTACTCTTTTATCCTGACAAGGGATATTTAGTTTGGGATTTGATGATTCCTCCTATTTATATGTTGTTCCATGGACTTGTCTGTTTACAAGCAAGGGGCAAGAAAAGTCTCTGTAACCAATGATTGTAATTTTACTTCACAGCTGAAGACTCCCAGATGTTTGCTGTGTTTTCCACTTTCCTGAGAGAGGTTTCAGATGCATCTGCTTGCCGAATTAATATTTTACATTTCATTTTCCTTTCCTTGAAGGATTTCTGTTCTCTTGAGAGGTTTTATTTTTAATTATTTTTCTTTATATTCTTAGTAATAGCTATTTGTGATGATTGTGAAATCTAGCCTGGTACACAGTACCTTGTAAAATTTGCCACACTAGCAGAACTACTGCTAAAAAAAACAAAAACAAAAAAAAAAACAAAAAAAGGCCATGCTATGCACTCTAATTAGGGGGAAATGAGACATTCTTTCTAGTGTTCTTAGAGAAACCAGGTGGTTTTATCATAAATATTCTACTTTAACATATGTAAGACATTATGCATCACAAAGGAGACAGGCAAACAAGATCAAAGCTGTAATCTTCAACTTGTACCAATCAAGAGAAGCAAGAACAGAAGAAAGGGTGGGATCAGGTATCCTCAGGGCACAAAGAAAACTATTGGGTTGGCCAAAAATTTCGTTTGGATTTTTCCATAACATCTTATGGAAAACCCGAACGAACTTTTGGCCAACCCAATAATTCACTGAATTGCAGAGTCAAACACCTTGTCCCCAATGCCTGTAGCAGCACAAGAATAAACCTAAGCCAACTTCAGCTGGAGCAGCTTCTCCAGTATCTGAGTTCATAACTGCATCTTCAATTTTCCTGATAGCCCCCAGAAAAATGGTTCTGAGAGCAACGGTGACTCCTTCTCATGTTTTGCTAGAAGCCTCAGAATTTACATCAATGCCAGTGGAAGTTTAGACTTTTATTTTACCAGAGATAAGGAAAGCAATAGAAAATGAGGGGAAATACTGCATCAGATTGAACTGAATTAAAAGCTGGAGAATATTTTCTTACGAACCAATATATTCTTCTCCCTGAAAGCAGGCAAAGGGTGAACTGGAATACTGTTCCCTTCCCACCTCTCTTTCATTAGAGAAGGACAGAAAATCTGTATCTTCCCTTGAAGGCAGAGCAAGCACTGTTTGATACACCTTGAGGGTCCTGATATGAGCTGAAGAATAATCAGCGTTCATGTATAAACAGTAAAGTCTTCAGCCACTGCCTTGCAAGTAGCCTATTAGCTGCTGACATTAATATCTTATTTTCATTTTCCTATGAGGAAGAAGAATATAGAGATTAGAATGACCCTCCATCTATCCACAGCCAAGGGATGAAAGACTGGGGCCAAAAGAGCTTTCTAAGGCACTCAAATCAAATTAAAGCTCTGAGCATGTAACCAAGACACCATTGTAATGGGGGGTCTCAGAAATACTAAATTTTTATTTCTCTTGCATTCCACATGTTCCTTTCTTTTTCTGACTTCTAAATCTTTTCTTGCCTCTAGTCTTCAGTGGGATAAGATGTTGACAGGTTAGTACAGTGATATGGCTTGGAGAGTTAATAAGAACTTTATCAGGATGTAGGGCCCAAAAATGTAGTGGATTTGATAGTTGGAGAGGAAATGCATATGCCAGCCAGAAGAAAAAACAAGAGCATGCAGTACAAACAAAACAGAACAGTGTGTGTGTGTGGCAAAGTTATGGTGAAAGGCAAGGAGGTTGTGGACGGTCTAGGCAGGAGTAAGGAGCCTCACTGTGGTTGATAATTTTTGTATGTGTACTCCTTCTCTGTATATTCTTCCCTTTCAGCACGGTTGCAGTGTAACTCCACTCCTTAGTCCCAATTGATAAGTCTAGTCATCTTCTGCTCTGAGATGAGCTGTGTTCTTGTGCTAAGTATTTTAGATGGAGGTGGAAAAGAGATAAACAGGAATCTTTTCTCAGTGCCTGGTCTACAAGATGTAAAAGTCATGTATCATCAAGAGTCATTTGCAGACAACTGAAATCGCTCTATTAAGAACAAAATTTACTAGAAAGATACTGAGGACATAACAGAAGCATAGGGACAGGTGAACAAATTTTGGGAAACATATAAACTTGAATCTTTGGATCTAGTATCAAGACCGTAGGGACAGACCATCTCTTTATTGTGTTGCAATTGGGTCACTCAGAGCCCGTCACCTTCCTTCTTCATTTGCCTCCCCTCAGGACATACATTTCTACATTGAAAGTGTAATTGCCCTAGCTTTTAATAACACATTAACCACTGTAAGGTGGGATGAAGGATGGGGAATAAAGCCGGTCCTGTGATTGCCATTCTACATAAACCATGTGGAACAGGAGAGGGTCAGACATACAACCAAAGAAGGGATACTGAGAAGATCAAAACCAGATGGGATCATTATAATTTGGGAGTTGACAGTGCTCATGTTTTCTGTCATGATAATAAAAGAAGTGCAGCAGAAAAAGGCAGGTGGTGGGAGGGGGATAGGGAGAGAGGAAGAGAGAGAATAAATGAATAATTAGAAATGTCAGGAATTTCTAAAGATGTTGGGTTTTCAAGTCAAGGCACTACTGCAAATTCCTGGCACACAACTATTTGAAACAAGGAAAATAACAAATGATATGTCTACTGTTCTTTGAAATAAACATTGAGTATGGCTTTGTGTCATGGAAAATTCTCTTGAAACTTATTCTGGTAACACTGTTTCATTATAGGTCTGTACCTATTTTTCCCCTTTTACATGTTTTACAGTCCCAAACTTAATACATAAACTGGGTTAATGGCAAAAATAAAGATAGGTCATTTAAAGATTTTTTTCCATTACTACAGAATTAATTGAAAGAGAACCCATCTTCAGTTCTCCTCAAAGGCTTATCCTCACAACGGCCAACACATGGGATACATTTGCAAGCTCCTCATTGAAAGCCAGTAGTAAATTCAAGTGCCATCAGTCACCCCACTGTGACCCAGAACTTTTAAAAGTTCTGTTTTTATTAGCTGTGTGCCAGTTAAAATAATGGCCTCATACAACTTTGTTTGAAGGTTTACTTTATATTATTTTAAGAAAAATTGTTTAACCTAATTTGATGTTTTTATTTAACGTTTTCCATTGTTTATGTTTTTACATGCAAAACATATTAACACTTTGACTAGCCTTATTGTTACCTTTGCCTAGGAACAGCACAAATGTTCATCAACAAGACAGTGATTAAATAAACTATGGTTTATGCATGTACGAAATATTATGTGGAAGTTAAAAAGAATGAAGCAGTTCCATCTGTATTGTCAATGATACTGAGTGAAAAAAGCTAGTTATAGAACATACATTATATAATTTATGTAAAATTTAAACAAAAGCAAAAATACATATATATGTATATAAATGAATTGAAGAGTCTAGAAGGGCCTGGAGAGTTAAGAAGAACTTTATCAGAATGTAGTCCCTTCTGGGGAGGAGAATAGATTGGACATAGAGAAAAAGGATACAATTGCTTTTTGGCATTACTTTTAATGGGAATGTATTCCTAGAACAATTAAAATAAATTTAAAAATCCTAAAAGAATCATTATCTAGTACCAGTAAAACCAATGTGAATAGTTACCTTCCTTACTACAAATCCTCAGTTAATTCAAGCTCACTGTCATCAAATGCACATGTTCTGTCTTCCCAACTGGATAAGTTTTCTGAGGTGAAGGGTCAAGTCCCTCATTTCAAGGTTTGGCCCTTGTAGCATTGAGTATATTGCCATGGTCCAGATGGGGTCAATGCTTGTTTGAGTTCTACTTATTTGCTTAGTAATTGTGCCTTGTATGCCAGAAACTTGAAGTTATAGTTCTCGTTGAGAGAACACAGATATTTCTCAACAAACATATCATAAAAATCAATAGCAAATTCCTATTGGGTGGCTACTAGGTGACAGGCACTATAATAAGTGTTTTGAATATATAAATCTTAATAGTCTTAACAAGCCAGTGAGGCATATCAAGTGTTCCTAATTTTTTCTAAACCTTAGAATTATCTGAGAATTTTTTAAACAAGAGATTCTTGTTCAGTTGACAAAAGAATGGGTCCCAAACATCGCTTTTGTTTAAAAGTTCCCCTTTGATTTCAACTTTGATTCAAGGGTTGATAATCAGTGAAGCAGGTATTATCAACACCTCCACTTGTTAAAAGAAAAACTCGACACAGAGAGGTTAATCAACTCAATAAATACACAACGAGGCCAGTCTGCCTCTAAAACTTGAGTTCTTAAACTATGTCATGGTAAAGTATCTTTTGGCCTAAACACAGCTGTATTCAAGTGTTAATAGGTGTTTGTCTTGGGCAAATAATGTAACCCATTTAGTTCTCAAGTTTACTCAGCTATAAAGTAGACATAATAGTAACTACCTCACTATGCTTTTGTCAGAATTAGAGAACATAAAATGTATGTAACAGTGCCTGCATGTGCTCAACAAAAGGTAGTTGCTGTTATTAACACTGAGGCACCAGTATTATTAACAAGCTCTTGATAGATGGATAGAGGAAATGTCCATCTTGCCGGGATTTGCTTATTTCCTCCTTGCGATGAGATGCTGCTATTTTCCTAGCACATAAGTACTTCATTAGCAGACTATAATATTATTATAATCCAGATTCTACTTACACTAACCTGGGACCTTGATATACCTCTTTGAATTCCTAATACTTAAGTATTAAATTGAAAGTATCATATTCAGAACATGTTTTTAGACAAAGTCTGAAATTTTGAATGAAACCTGCAGCTCATCCTGTGGAAAGTGTCTTCTGCAAATATTATGAGTTATATGACACATGTACTACATTACCCACTGAAATGTAACTGGCATTTCCTGGCTTTTATTGGTTTTAGTCTGACCTTTCACAAAACTGGTTTCTTTCATTTTCATTAATTTATTTGGAAGATAATGCAATCTGAGGAGACAAGAAATGCCATAGCTGTAATCCCAGCTCTGTAGTTGACTCTCACTGTGGTCTTTGAAAATTAATAATTCTAAGATTTATACCTAGAGTGAATCAAATTAGGTAGCAGTTCAGGTAACAATCCAAGAAATAAGATGTAAAAATATGAAGATCACAAATGGATGAAATGTTTATGTTTACTCTGCGCACTTTATTTCCAAAAGGGTAGTGGCATTTTGGAAGAATAGCTAGTCCAAAAGAACTGTCCAGTCTTCCTGTCAATAAAAGAAAAGAAAAATCTTTGCTCATTAAGAAAAAAAAAGTCTCTGTGTGAATGGGAATAGAGAGGTATACTATATATATACATATGTGTGTGTGTGTGTGTATAGTTAAATTATGTAATGAGAACAGTTATAAAGCAGAGCATGGTAGATGAAGTTTTCTAACACCAGTATTAATTTAAATGAAGCACTGATTCATTGAACAGCATGAATGCTTTTAATTGCAGTGTCTTGTTTGGTTTCAATAAAGTTTGAGAAAAACTGGGTGGTGAAAGTGATGTTCCTGATTGGGCACCAGTGTAAAAGCACAACCTCACATATTGGTAATCCAATATCACATCTCTGCAGTTGATAGATGCACAGACATTGCTGTTCATCTGCTAAATAAAGATGAGTGACAGAGTCATCAGTGTACCTCAAATTTACCAAAATTAAAGTTCATTACTCCAAGACAATATGCCTTTATCAATGACTCAAAACAGTAATCAAGGAACACATAAAAACTGACTCCTTGATATTATTCTAAATATTTAGCCTTTTATCATTAATTTACAGAAGGAAAGAGAACCTACTTTAATCATTTTTCTTAGGTGATACATTTATACTTTGTGAAATAAAGTAGTGTGAAATGTAACTAACATTATTTGTATTTATTTAATAAAAGCATTGCATTAAGAATAGTATCAAATTATTGTTTTCTGGTTTTCATTTGTTAAACTATTGTTAAACATTATTTTAAATTTTCAGTGTTAAGCCTCTCCTCCCATCCTTTTTTCTTTTCCCATACTACAACTGAAATTGCTTCAAGAACATGAACTAGTTTGCAAAATGTTTTGCTGACACATATGACAATAATTCAAACATAGATTAAATTTCACTTTCTAATCTTAAGGGCTTTTTAAAAAAATAGAAATTTGGAAAGTAATAATTTGATGTTTACTGAAGCTCAGACATTTAGAAGAAATCTTTGATCTCTTGTTCACTCTTGTAAATCTCTCAACAAACCATACTTTAGTAACATGAAAAATCAGGGTCACAACGCTCCCTTTTACTGCTCAGAGAATTTTCTCTATGTTAGACCTTTTTAAAAGAGCATCTCATCTGAAATCCTACAATATCTTTCTGTAGTTAGTTATTGTAATGCCTTCAGGATAAGCAAGAATGAAAAACTGGAAGAAAAATTTTTAAAATAAAAAGGAAAAAGATTTTTAAAGACAGTATTCTGGTAATTTTTATTTGGTAAATTCAATTCATACTTGAAAATAATTTCCTATTCATCTTCTTTTGTGATGTATTTTGTGAAACTGTATACAAGATCAGCTTCTTTCTCTGCCATGACTCTAGCTTTTCCTTTGCAGAACTGATTAAATATATTCAAAGGCTATTGCAATATTTCCTATAATTTTGGAGAAAAACAAAACAAAAAATAAATCTGTAAACTTTGCTACACAAATAATAAACAACATGACATATTAATTTCTTTCTCTTGCCCTTTTGTTCTCTGGGCAACTCTGCCCATTTTTCTTCTAGACCCTGCTCATTCTCACCAGACCCTGCTGCCCCCAGAAACACTGGCAGCAGGGCTGGTAGAGAAAATGAAACACACCTCAGCAAGGACCACAGCACAAGAGTCATGTTTAATGTGTGTCTACTTTCATTAGTCTCATAACTTTGAAGTCAAATAGATATAGAAAATCAAATTATGACTTAGATAGAAAATAAGAACATTTTTTGAAGTTTTTTTTCTTTCCTCTTTGGTTGCATTCATAAGTATTTAGGTAATATCACTTAACTACATACTTGCATCAGATTTGAGACTTTCTTTTATGATGTTTTGAGGAATCTGTAGCCTAAAAATTTTATTAGCTACTAATGGGGTTAGTTATTGTAGGTCTTTTCCTTCTCTTGTGTTTCTGGCATAGAGAAGTTCCTTTAGCATTTGTTGTAAAGCTGTTTTGGTGGTGCTGAATTCTCTTAGCTTTTGCTTGTCTACAAAGGTTTTAATTTCTCCATCAAATCTGAATGAGATCCTTGCTGGGTAGAGTAATCTGGGTTGTAGGTTTTCCCTTAGATCACTGTAAATATGTCCTGTCATTCTCTTTTGGCTTACAGAGTTTCTGCTGAAAGATCAGCTGTTAACCTTATGGGGATTCCCTTTTATGTTATTTGTTTCTTTCCCTTTGTGGCTTTTAGTATCTTTTCTTTGTATTTAATTTTTATAGTTTGATTAATATGTGTCTCGGCGTGTTTCTCCTTGGATTTATCCTGTATGGGACTCTCTGTGCTTTCTGGACTTGACTATTTCCTTTCCCATATCAGGAAGTTTTCAACTATAATCTCTTCAAATATTTTCTCAGTCCCTTTCTTTTTCTCTTCTTCTTCTGGGACCCCTATAATTCTAATGTTGGTGCGTTTAATGTTGTCCCAGGGGTCTCTGAGACTGTCCTCAATTCTTTTCATTCTTTTTTCTTTATTCTGCTCTGTGGTAGTTATTTACACTATTTTATCTTCCAGGTCACTTATCTGTTCTTCTGCCTCATTTATTCTGCTATTGATTCCTTCTAGAGAATTTTTAATTTCATTTATTGTGTAAATGAAACAAATATCATTGTTTGTTTCCTGTTTAATTCTTCTAGGTCTTTGTTAAACGTTTCTTGTATTTTCTCCATTCTATTTAGAAGATTTTGGATCATCTTTACTATCATTAATCTGAATTCTTTTTCAGGTAGACTGACTATTTCCTCTTCATTTGTTTGGTCTGGTGGGTTTTTACCTTGCTCCTTCATCTGCTGTGTGTTTCTCTGTCTTCTCATTTTGCTTAACTTACCGTGTTTGGAGTCTCCTTTTTTGCAGGCTGCATTTTTGTAGTTCCTGGTGTTTTTGGTGTCTGCCCCCAGTGGGTAAAGTTGGTTCAGCTGGTTGTGTAGGCTTCCTTTGGAGGGGACTGGTGTCCATATTCTGCTGGATGAGGCTGGATCTTGTCTTTCTGGTGGGCAGGACCGCATCCAGTGGTGTGTTTTGGGGTGTCTGTGAACTTATTATGATTTTAGGCATCCTCTCTGCCAATGCATGGTGTTGTGTTCCTGTCTTGCTAGTTGCTTGGCATGGCATGTCCAGCACTGGAGCTTGCTCTGGTCGTTGAGTGGAGTTGGGTCTTAGCATTGAGACCGAGATATCTGGGAGATGTCTTGCAGATTGACATTATGTGGGGCCTGAAAGTCTCTGGTGGACCAATATCCTGAACCCAGCTCTCCCACCTCAGAGGCTCAGGCCTGACACGAGGACGGAGCACCAAGACCCTGTCAGCCACATGGCTTTCGCATGGGGTGGTGTGCTGCAGCCCACTCCAGGAGGCTCTGCTGCTATGGGTGCTCTCTGCCCCCACCAAGGCACTGGCTCAGGTTGTCACTGCCAGAGGAAGCTCAAGAGCGGTGTGGAGGTGATTCCAGGTGGGTCCCCACCTTCTGAAATATTCTTAATTATAGTTACATATAAATTTATAAAGAAAGGGAAAGCAAATAATTAATTTTTGATAAGAACTCAATATTTAGTTTCTCTTTAAAAAGAAAGAAAAGAAGGGAAGATGGGAGGGGAAGAGAGGAAGGAAGGAAGGAAGGAAGGAAGGAAGGAAGGAAAGAAGGAAATAGGGAAGCAAGGGAAACAATGACCAACATAATAGCAACAAGCACGTCTCATACCCAGGTTGTAAGACCACTATTTTTCAAAATATTTCATGTCTATGTTATAATGAAATAACACCTATTGTGAAAAAGATATTAGATTTTTGTATTAATTAAGCATTGCATTCTAGGATTGTCTCATAGGTATAGGAATAAAAACACTAAATTAATGATAAGGCTACACATTTTAAAAGTGGTATTGCTCTATTTAGGCATTTTAAAAACGCCATGTTTCATGGTTTGGATCTTATCAGTTACCTGTTTTGTAATGTATCAGTGTCAGTATGTCCATTCCAGAAAAAAAAAGATCACATGAATGATATATTTCCCAGGCCAGTGTATATTTGGCCCTAACTTAAAAAAAAATAAAACTGGGAAGGAAGTGTGTAGGTTTTGCATAAGTATACATGGGACAAATGAAATAGATCTGTGATGAAGCAAATTGTTTGCATGTGTGGCTATATCTTTATAGCCAGAATGGCTTACTCAGTCAAACGTGTGAGTTGAAACTGGCTCTTGCTCTAAAAATTATCCCAACCCATGTCATACTGCCCATAACACATCCCAGCTCCACTAGAACAATTTAACTCTGCACGCTTTTATGTGGCAGGTACTGTTCTTGGCTCGGTATCTAGAATTCTGTTCTAGATACAGAAGATGATACCAAGGAAAGATTCCCCAGAGGGATCACAGGGTGCCAGGCATAAGTAGTTACAAAACAAAATAAGAGTAAAGCATAATTTATGAAGTTCATGGGGAATTAAAGGTCAGAGAGATTCTGCTCAATTTAAGGGGGTGAGGGAATCATAGAAAAGAGTTTCTTGGAGAAGTCTTTCAAGAGGATTTCAAGTGGTAGAGACAGTAGAGAAGAAGACAAGAGGCAGGAAGCACAGGAAGACGAGGCAGGGGAATGAGAATTTAATGGTAGGCTAAGAATAAAAACCAGGATTAGAGACTTGTACCTCCATTTCTCAAGTAAGAATTGAGCCAATTAAACCACGAGCAAGATTGCTTTGCCATGGTAAGAACAACTCAGTAATTTAAATGAAAATCTCTTTCATATGACTGGATACAGCTCCTTAACTCAGTTCACTGGGGCATTCAACATCAATATAATTTGATGACATTACTTATAACTGATTTAATTGCTTTATATATTTTTGAAACTGAATTCTTTCTTTCCTACATATGCTATAATTTAAAGTATAATCTAGCTAGGCAAGCAATATTCCAATGGGTCATTTCTGGTTTATTCATGAAATTTACATGTATGGCATATGTATTCTACTGAATTATTTCTTTATTCAGAGAAGTTCCTTGATATTTAAAGAACAAAAATGCCAATTTTCTCATCAGTATTTTCATTTCTCTATCAGCATTTTTGGTATTTTCTAGGAATCAAAACAAATCTATATAAATACTTAGCAATACTACATAAGAATAGTATTTCATATGTGTGACTCCTCTGTCCTGACATATATTGGGGCTTCATCTGAACCTATGTCTATTCCATTTATCAGGAGGATTGAATTTTATCAAACATAAAAGGAAATCATAAATTAACAAGTAGCTGCCACAATAATACACAGTTTTATAAAAGTTAATCTTTACTACAATTTTATAGAGTCATATTACCATTCTTATTATTTATGAGAAAACTGGTGACCATCAAGGTTAAATAACTTGCCCACAAGCTAGTTGCCCACAAACGTGGCCATATTCACACATTCACACGCAGGCCTTTTAAATTCCAAACCACATATTCTTTTCATTATATTACAGTGCCTTTCTGAAAGAAAAGAAAGACACGTCAAATAAGATACTAATTGTCAAATTGTAGCATTTTATTTATTTATACAGTTAAAAATTATTTTGGGGATTCATTTATTATTGTTTAGTCTATTCCTTTTAGGTTGGACATAACAGTGGGTCTTAAGGTATCAAACAAGCATTGCCTTTTTCATAAACAAAATGATGCAGTTTATGGATATTCACTCATATTATTTGTATAAATAAAGCACTAAATATTTTACATTAGCAGTGATATAAACACAGAATTGTTTGGGGCTGGAACATCCAACATTCTTTCCCAAATCTGAAATTCATTTTCCCAAGGAATTTTTTCCATAATTTAAAAACCATGTTTTGTTTAAAAGATAATAGGGGAATTTGATCCAAATAGTTCTGATTCATTTATACTCAGGCTCATCAGGGCTAAGATGAATAAGAATATTTTTGAGGACTGAATAAAGCATTTTGATTTTTTCACAAATACAGTGATTAACAGAGTGTAAATTAACTCAATACTTCAAGCATTTAGGATTAATTAAAAACCAAGGAACTATTAGTAACACACATGTATAGCAAAAACACAGAGGTAAGGAAGAAAGGGAAAAAGGAAAGATGGAATGGAAAGATGGAGAAAGGAAGGAAGACAGAGAGAAGAAGACAAGAGAGGGAGAAGGAAAGAAGGAGAAAGAAAGAGACGGAAGGTCTTTATTTATCCCATATTTTCATATTGCTTTATAGTTTCAAATAGTTTTTTCACACATATTACCTCACATTTCCTTTACTTTTCAGATATACTACTGCCCATTTCCTTACAACTCTTAATTTGATGTCATGCATTCTATTTCATGACATCAAATTAAAGAGATTCACGTAGTTACCTAAGGCGCCTCAGGTCACACAGGTCGTTGAAAGTGAGGATAGCCACCTTAGAATCTTTCTAAAACGATTAGGGGTATGAATTGTGGTGCAGCTGTGATTTTCATCATATCTTCTTACACAAAGTGCAAGGCTGTACCTCTCCACCAGTGGTTCTCAAACTTTAGCATGTACCATACTAAGCTGGAGGTCTTGTCAGAACACAGATTGCTGGGCCCCATCCCCACAGTTTCTGATTCAGGCGGTCTGAGGTGAGGCCCAAGAATCCACATCTCTCTGAAGTCCCCCTGTGATGCCGATGCTGCTGGCTTGGGACCACCTTTGAGAACTGCCAATGTAGCCAGTCCTCTGGAGGGCTGGTTTCTAAAAGCACCTGGCCTCTGGGTAGGAGCTCTCTGTATCAGGCACTACTTCTCACATCAGGTATGAGCTAGGACTACAAACAGAAAATTAAATTCCAAATGAAATCTGTTTTTTTTTCCTTCCTCATTTATAGACTTTCCCACACCAGGGAAAGTTGCCTTTAAAATTGGCCTGAGTGGCACAGGCCAGAACATGCACAATCCAACAGCCAACATGCATTCCCCACCTCCAGTCCCTTGCTCTGGCAGCCCTTCCTGCCTTCCATGGTCACCCAAGCAGTGTCATTTCAAAGACTCAAATTAATACCGTCCTTAAACTCTCAAATTGCCTGCAATTCTTCCAAACAAGATTTGCTACACATTATGGAGTTTTCTCCTAGTATTTCCCTTGTCCAATGGTAGAAAACTTTTTTCAATAATTGACAAAAAGCAATTATTGGCTTTTCAGTTTACTGAGTGGGAGAGCCCACAAGGGTGGAAGGCAGTATAAATAACAGTCAAATGCAAGTGCAGAGCCCAGGTCAATGGACAGGGTAGTGGGGAGACAGAGAGTGAAGACAGAAGGGACAAGAGGGAGTGGGCAGCCAGAGTAATGTGGCCACTGAGTTTGGGAGTTGTGGGAGAAGGATTCTGAAAAGACTGAGGGAAGATACAAAGACAAATGAGACCAGCTTGCTCTCACTACCCAGTCCATACCCACAGAACAGACCTTCTGTGTTTGTGGTGCTCCCTCACCCCTCACCATAGAGGGGGGTGACTGGTGTGGCCTACAATGGGTCAGACTAAGTTTTCTAAGGCAAGAGAAAACTCTCAAGAAAAGAGTTTAGTTGATATTCTTAGGACGTCTTCAGGAAAACATCATCAATAGGAAATGAGATTATTGATAACATTTTAAAACCATTTGAATATAAACATATAAGCCTTTGGGGTTACATGGATATCTCCGAGTCTTGGTGAAGGCCTGAAGAGTCAGTGTTTTAAACATCTCCTATACTATTTTCTTAATCTGTAAACTTTCCATAATGGAGACTCAACTTCCTTCTGATCCAGGGTGAAGTGAGGAAGCTGTGACTGTCATCTACCATTCTTCACGGACATCTATTATTCACTGAGGATGTCTCAGTGAGAAATATTTGGATGAATGACAGGAAGCATCATGAACCCTGCATCTGCACAAAATATTTCACACTTTCCTATTTGGACATTTTGTTATTTTTCTCTGAGCTGATAGCCTTTCCATTTTATACAGGAAAGATCATTAAGAATTTCAAAAGCATAAACATTGCATGTTAAAATTTTTGGTATTTCAGTCATAATATTGTTATAATGGGACTATAAATCTAAAATGAGATTAGTTTCTCTTCTCAGTACCTATCAGCTGCAATTTAGAAGTGTCTTTGTTTTTCTAACCTTAAGGGCCCAATCTCGCAGGAAGGAGAATTATTCTTTATCTTGTGCAATGCCCCCAAGACTCTTAGGTCACAAATCACAGAAGGGCAACGTTTTTGCATTTTTCTGGGGAATCAAGAGATCACCTCAAAGTACTTTTATCAAACGCATTGAAGTCATCTATGTGAATCCTTCCTATAGTTAGTATTATAATTGCATGTAGTCAATGCTTTTTGGATTGTGAATAATTTTTATAAGTAATATAGCATTTGATCATCTCAGTGATTCTGCAAAGTTTGGGTCAAAAATCTGAGGTTCAAGAACATGAAGGAACTTGCTTTAATCAACTAGTCTGGAGGTAATGGCAGGGGATTTGGAGGTGCTCCAGGCTCCAAGGTTGGGCCTTTGCACTATACCTGCCTACCTTCTAATGGAAGCATAACTCTAAGATGCTTACCTTGACAGTCACCAGGAGCAGAGGAGGGGAATTCACCCTGAGAAGCACAGAGCTGGCCCTGTTGCATAGCACTGATTTCTAGAATCCTCCTTTACCTCCTCCTCTGAATCATCATCGTCATCATTGTCCTCCTCCTCCTTTTTCTAGACCAAGTCTAAATTGAACAGCTTAGATGCTAGTTAAGGACAATTTCTTTAGGACCCATGGCTACAAGCACATTACTGAAGTGAAGGATCCCCCTTGCTCATTAACCCATCATGAATCATGTCAATTCCTCCTTCAGACAGGACCAGGTAGGGTAACTCTTTCTGATCTCTGCATCAGACCTGGGACATAGTGTTTGCAGCTCCCACTGAGGAGACACAGAGGATATTTTAACAGTGACATCAAAAAAAAGCCTGTTCTGGGATTTCCCTGGTGGCGCAGTGGTTAAGAATCCGCCTGCCAATGCAGAGGACACGGGTTTGAGCCCTGGTCTGGGAAGATCCCACATGCTGTGGAGCAACATGTGCCACGGCTGCTGAGCCTGCGTTCTAGAGCCCGCGAGCCGCAACTGCTGAGGCCCGTGCGCCCAGAGCCCGTGCTCTGCAACAAGAGAAGCCACCGCAATGAGAAGCCCAGCACCACAACGAAGAGTGGCCCCTGCTCGCCACAACTAGAGAAAAGCCCGCGTGCAGCAACGAAGACCCAACGCAGCATAAATAAATGAATGAATGAATAAATAAATAAATTTATTAAAAATAAATAAAGATTGTGCTACATTCCTTAAGAAAAAAAAAAAAAAAAGCCTGTTCTTGTTCCTCTAGGTGCAGATACAGGGGCCTAGATGTTGTTAATCATTTCCAGTCATAAACCTTTCTGTGCTCTAAATAAAAATGTTTAAATATTTAAGGACAAGTCCAACCCCATAAATAGATGTGTTATGGGCTGTCATGGTAACATTTCATCACATTACTCATACGATGTCCCGGGAAGGTGAGCTCTCTCTTCCACCTGCATCCTTGATCCTCTAATGTCCCAGGGTTGCAATAGCCAATGGAGTGTGTTCCAGCAAATTAGGGAGGAGAGGGGTAAAGGGATCCTACATCAAGAAAGGGCAACAAACCAGAAGAGTGATTTTTTTCATATTTTAGTTTGGATATTTGGAGTAAATGTCAGCTAAAGCCATTTGTCTTTAAACAGGACACTTTGTCTCTTTCATATTTAATAAATAAAAGCCTTAGATTTATATTCTTTCTGATTTCACCATTCCCTTTAAGTTTCACTCATGTGAAATCCAGGATAGACTGAATAAAATTATAGTATAGCCCCTTCCCTACACCTCTCCCTCTCAATCTTAAGCTTGCCTGAAGATTTTACTCTTTAGGGAAGGTGGTATTAACCTAATGCAGGGCTTTTCTGGGCAAAACCTGCCTGCATTATCACTGCATGACTCTGAGCTAGAAACCCCTGTGCTTTTTATCAGTAACAAAGGGAGGAGAAATCACATTGTGAAACACACTACTTGAAAAGAACAGCTTAGGCTCATGGTAGGAAAGCAGCCTGCAGCTAAATAGTAAAAAAGAGCAACACAAAAATGAACTTCTATATAAACGTGTTGAGAGATGTATCTGGAAAGTAAAGGAAAAGCCATTTGGGGGTAGGACCAAATCTTACCTTCTTTTGCTTTCTTTCTGTGTTTACACAACTCCTTATCTATGAAGAATGTGCAATATATTTCTGTTTGTTTATTGGGTATTTTCCTTTTCTCCAGCTGACAATATGGCTCTTCTCATCAATCTCAGTTCAAGTGAAAAATTGAGACAGTGACCAACCTGGGGCTGAAATAACGAGTAGACAGTGTTTCCCTGGGTACAATCCCAAGGCTTCCCTGGCTCTGTGGGGAAGCCCTAGTGGTCAATCAGTATTTGCTAAGGTGACACTAGGGTGCTGATGTCATTACAGACCAGGTATTCATGGAGGACGATTCCAACCTGAGCAGATTATCATTCACACTGAGTGTCCTTGCTGGGAAAACACCAAAATTCTAAGGCTTGGAGACAGACTTCCTTGTTCCCTGTCTCTGTGTAAACTTCTTTTTTGTTGTTAGGGAAAGAAAAAGGCCCTTCTACCTTCAGGTACCTGGATTAAAATGCACAGGTCTCAGGAGAGGAGGAAAAGAAATGAAGATTTAGGAAGTCTTTATTAAGACCCAGATGACACTGAGTAGCTAGGTGGATTTCTCGTGATAATTTTCTTTCTCCTTGGAACCCTAGAGGCAATTACAACAGTCTTATGATTTTTTTATATATCTATGTCAAGCTGTGCTACTTCACCACCTGATTAGTTTTTCCTTAAGAGGAGACATTGTGCCTTATTCATGTTGTATCCCTTAAAGCACACAACACACTGTCTAGTTCCCAGTACGTGTTTACTAAATATGATCCACTATTTTAGCTTCGATTATGTAGGAAAAAATAGTCTGATGCAAAATATTATGTGTTAATACTTCATTGGGGAGGCTTCCCAGGGAAGCAGGAATGAATGCAGAAAATGAGGAGTGAGGCAGGGAAGGAGAGAATATAAAGCATGCATGACCTAGCTGGCCACTGCTTGATGTGAAACGGCACTAATTGTTTGATCTTATAGAATTGCTGTCAGAAAGATCATATGAACAGCTGCATCATAGGACTGTCCTTCCAGGGGGAAGAAAAGAAGCAAATTTTTTCAAAATTTCCTCTCTCTCACTAGCCAAAGGTCAATGGCCCCATAAACCAGTAACTCCCCTGGACTTCCAAGTTGCACGTGCCCTGACCCTGAGCATGTCTGCAGCACCTCACAGTAACAGCCACAGGTAAACGAGAAGTTGATTGGAGGCCACACAGAGTTAGTCACCATAATACTACTTGGGGAGGAAACAGTGGCCAAGAGACCCTCAGGTGGGATTACAAAGGTATCTGACGCTTTGGTCAAAGTTGCTAGAGTTCTAAGACTACAGACTAGCTAAAGAGCAAGATTCCGTTAACTGTTTCTGGGGTTTACTGGGACAAAAGTCACTTGACCATACTTGAGCTATACTGTTAAGTATTGCCTTGAAACCATTTTAATGATCTCAACATTTAGAACAACACCAATATACACTCTATATGAAATATGCTGTGAAACGTATGTGCTAAAAAAAATGACACAACATAGTGCTAAGGTCAAGTTTGTCAACTGAACACTACACAGTGGAACCATACTGCTAATGCTACAAATGTTCATTCTTCTTCAAGATTTTCCAGTTGTGAAAAAACAGTGGAAAATCCATGAGAATTTGTACATAAACACACATGAGCATGGAGGGATAGCACATTTATTCCATATAGGTAAATACAATCTAACAAGTTATCAAGGAGTCTTCTACTCTGACCCAGACGGGTGCTGAAGATACATGAATAAGGAGCAATCCTGCTTTCTAGCTGCTCACACTTTAAGAGAACGGGTGGACAACTATATCAGGGTATTAGAGCTTCCACACTGTTAAAACAAACTCAACAGTGGGAGTGGTAAACTAAGCCTTGGAAAGTAAGGGAAAGTTTCAGAAAGGAGGTATATGGAGTTGAGGCTTTAGAGAATAAACAGACATTACTAGGATGAAGAGAAAAGGAATAACATTCTAGACAGAAGCCACAGTAGGAGGAAAAGGCTCCTGCCCAGTAAACATGATTCCAGCTGAACAAGAAACACCAATTCCTCTAGGAACTTTATTTGCATACAGTGCTAGGGACTTAGAGTTTTTTTCATCCAACCTTAGAACTGGAATTTGACTTTGAGTTGGTGTATGGGGGAAAATTCAGCCTAAAGAAGCATTGGAATGAAAGCAAGAGAAGGTACTGGTGCTTTGCTCTCCAGGATACACCTAATAATAGAAACTCTCCTTTGCCTCCTGCCTTTGGGGAATGAAACCTCTTTCTCTTAGTCTAGTTTCCCAGGAGACCTGTTGTTCACATCACTGAGGTGATGTAGGATGGGTGGTGAGCACAATGAAGGCCTGGAGAATTTGAGAAAATTCTAGCGGAGGCTGACAGTTCTTATGGGTTCCACCCACCCCCCTCAATGAATTGAGAACCACCCTTGTGCTCAGGTGCTTCATTCTTCTTTAATGGTTCTTTTAAAATATGGTAACTTTAAAAAAGCATAAAAAATTTAAAAGACATTTTCTTTTCTGTCTTTTTGAAAACTAGTAAAAATACATTGCCCTTTTCTTGTTTTTGAGCATCGATTTGTATATCCATGTATTTAAAAATTCATAGAACAGTATTAAATTCATCTTCTCCACCACACAAGTTTCCTAATTCTCTTTAGTAGCTTGGTAAAGAGAAGGGGAAAGAAGTTGGAGAAATTTCACTTGAGGAAATTCTACAAAAAATAACATATTTTTTTAAGTGCTTACTTATATTTCCCATTTAAAAATATCACTTTTTTAACTTAGAAAAACTTGACATACTTGTATATAAAAACAATATATTATGCAATCCCAAATAAATTCTTTTTGGCGGAAAGATCTGGAATCCTAAAATAGGTTGCATTTTACTTTTAATTGATTTCTGAACACCCATGTAGTATTCTGGGCCTATCTACTAAAAGAGTAATAATTTATTTTTTATTAGTTTAGAAATGTCATAATATTTAAGCTGCACAGCTGAATTTCTGTGGTGAATATCAACTATACTTTGGAAAAAACTGTTTGCCTATAATACCAAATGTCAAAACTTTAGCTCAAGAAAGAAATACAGTTTCCTTCTTAGACTATGAACCACTTTTTGATGCCTAAACACGTTTAACATGCATCACATGATTTAATGTTAAATCCTGTAATACCTGCAAGTCAATGTAATAACAAAAACCCAGAATATCTTTTTTCACTGATTTACATAGACATTATGACTCCCCTTTTTCTTCAGAACTGGCTCATCCATAAATTTTGTGTTTTCCAGCATATTACAAGAGTAGGATCTGGTGGGGGTTATCATGAAAACTACTAGATCATTTCAGCTACTACAAAATACAGCAGCAGCTTGCTTGCTTAAGGGTCCCAACCAGATGGATCATATTAACATCAGTGTACTACGGCTTGCACTGGCTACCAGGGTGTTTCTGGATGCAGTTCAAAGGGTTGCCTTTGAGCTATGAAGCTGTATATATTTTAAGCCAGACACTATTTATCCTAAAATCACCCACAGTGGGCAAGATGAAACAAGGAACTGTTGTTGGAGCTGTTAGCATCATGATTCAAAGTTAGTACCTGTCTCAGTCAAGGCCATGAAATTGTCATTACCTGGGAAATTCAGCTGCACTTTTAGTTCACTGTTGACTGGATGGTCTAATGTAGAAGATAAAGGTATAACTCTTCCATAACATAACATTTCACGTGTTCTAAGTTAAATAAATTAAAACACTTTGGTGTATTTAATTCACATTTTAATATTTTGTATATCTTGATTGTTATAAATTTTTTAATTAAAAAAATTAAACATCTTCCTTAATTCAGGATAATGCTTTATATGTACAAAGATTTATTATTATTATTTTAGATCCCCAAAATCTAAAAAATTAAGCAGTCCACGGTATTTTTTCCCCAAAAAATTGAGATTGCTTGCAGATAGGCCAAAAAAAAAAAAATTAAAATCACCCATCATTCTGTCACCCCGATATTCTAGAAGGTTTATAATGGCCTTGAATTCAACAAAGGGCTATGTACCTACCATTAACTAAATTAAGAATGTTCATTTAGCTATTTATTTATTCATTTATTCATCATGTAAAAACATAGTGCTACATAGAGTTAAAAAAAAACAGGTAAGATAATTGTGATATTTGAAAAGTATTTAAAGAACAGTAGTGGCCCAGAGGACAATAATTAACTTAGTCTAGGGTGGGGAGTGTCAAATCAAATTTAAGGAAACAATGGAACTGAAGCTAGATCTTAAAGAATAAATTTAACTGTGTCAGAAGGACATGGGTGGAAGGAAGAGGAAAAACACTAACTTCAGGACTAAGGTACCTGGATTTGAATCTTGGCTCTACCTTGATACGTACTGAGTGACCTTCTTTGAGTTACTCAATTATTCTGTGCCTCAGTTCTCTGACTTCTACAAAATGTGTATAATAGTATTTACTTCAAAGAGTTGCTTGATAATCTACAGAAAGTACTTAGAACTGCATTAGCTATTATTATAGAGGTATGTAAAACATCAGGATGTTTTTGAGGACCTGCAAATATTTGGGCCCTTGAGTGCAGAAAAAGAGATGGGGAGTTGCAGAAAATGAGGCTGTAGAGTGAGTGGGGATCAAACGGTGAACAAGCTTAATTGCATAACATGCTAAGGAGTTTGGACTCTATTCTGCAGGGAAAAGAGAGCCAATGAAATCCTTAAGGCAGAGGAGTGATGTAATACAATGTGCATATCAACAAAAGAATTTTAGTGGCAATGGAGAGAAGGAATCGCTAGAAGAAAAGAGATTGGAGATGGAGATAATAGTTCACAAATTGCTGCCACCATCATACATTAACAGCACTAAGGACGCATTTGACTGTGTTTTCCAAGTTTTTAATATAAAACTTAAAAAGTTTGAAATTGATACTACCAAAAAAAAAGGGAGGAGAGAAACAACATAAAAACAGATACAACGGGGCTTCCCTGGTGGCGCAGTCGTTGAGAGTCCGCCTGCCGATGCAGGGGACACGGGTTCGTGCCCCTATCCCGGAAGATCCCACATGCCGCGGAGCGGCTGGGCCCGCGAGCCATGGCCGCGGAGCCTGTGTGTCCGGAGCCTGTGCTCCGCAACGGGAGAGGCCACAGCAGTGAGAGGCCCGCGTACAGCAAAAAAAAAAAAAAAAAAAAACAGATACAACGATGCTGTTTATATTCTTCCTTTCCTATTAAAGTACCCTCCATATCTTTAAAGTCCTCTTTGCCTCTCAGCTCCTTGAGGTCTCCTCTAATGATTCCAGGCTTAGAGCCCAGGCTGTGCGTCGTTTCAATCTCCAGAGAATGGAGCAAAGCTGTAGGTCTACGTATATTTAGAAACTGACAGCAAATAGCTTTTGATTAATTCATATCAGGAAAGTAGTATAAGGCAAGTTGTGCTGAAGGGAGAGTGAGAGGCCTCTGGAAAAGAAAAGTAAAATAGCACTGGCAGAGAAAGAAACATGGAATTTTCATAAAATAAGACCAGCTTCACTAGAATTGGAGACTGTAGTTGGTGCTCATGGGAATAAATATAAGCATAATTTGAATGTGAAAGATGAAAGTGCCAACATTTTTCTTTTCCTAGTTCAGGGGCAAGCAAAACACCTCTTGTGTTTTGATTTGTTTTAGCTCTTGATTCTGTACGTGTTCACACATTCATCAATCTACCTCATCTAAATTATATTTTGTAATTTTTTTGATAAAATTAAAAACTCATTTCACTACATACTTCTTCAGGACTTTTAAAACTCAGATGATATTGATAGGAAAAGTAATCCATATCTTTCTAATTCATCTCCACTGCAACTATTGGCAGAGGTTTGAGCCATTTCATATTAAAATACATGTAAACTTTTTCTTTGAAAACATGAAATCTCCTTCTCAGAACTAACAAATATGAACATGGACTCAAGTACTCCAGTCTTTTCAAACCTAAATAACATTTCTAGTCTATATTAAAAATTAACTGCAAACTTTCTCTAAAAGAAATTCTACACCAGGGAAATGTAGAAAGGAAAATCTCTGGTGAGTACCAAGTGGTGGGCATACTGGGTGGTGATTCATCTCTGAATTAGAAGTTATAATAAACCAGCTGCCCGATCTGCTCTACAGTTTTTCATGCTAAGGCTGGTAGTGGAAAATGTTAAGGAGAAATTTTCCATTCCTCTCACATTCCTCACTGCTTAGAAATATGAACCACCTGTAACAGGAGCCCCAGGGAATTAACAAAAGTCGTGCAGATTACCCATTAATGGCTCAGACCCCCTCTGGTTTGAAATTCAGCCCTTTTTTTCCTCTCTGAACATTTCATGATCTCCTCCACTAATTATTTGGAATTCGTTTGTAATAAATGCCTTATGTTCCTCTACCAAGGCATGCTTGTTCACTAACATTTCACATTTTCTGTGCGATGTGAGCACCACAATAGAATTCCAAATGAAGAAAAGATAAACTTTTGGTTGAGTTGTGTTTGTTTTAGAAAAGGAGAGGAAATATTTATTTGGGCTGGGCCGACTGGTCCGGTCATTGCATTTTCTCTCGTGATTCTTTCCTTTTCTACTTCACTAAAGAAATATATATATATTTTTTAAGTCTTGGGGAGAATCTAACTTGTCATTGGACTAAGTGTACAAAGTTTTAAATAATTTTAAAGTGCCTTTCTATTGTTTATTTAGTCAAAACACACACATATTTGGATCCAGGACTTCAATAAATTTACTGGAACTTTGGGCCATAGCATTATATCAGCACTTTCAGAGACCTCCCTCACTGGAGTGTTCCTAAGAAATACCTAGTTTCTGTATCTGTATGTTTAAGTGCATCAAATTTATTTCATGTTCAGAAAATAATTTTTATAAGATACATTTAAGTTCCTACTAATAAACAGCTAAAAGATCATTTGGGTCACAGCTCTGCCAGCTTCTAGACCAGTGGTTCTCAATTGGGGGCAATTTAGCAATGTTGGCAATGACCAGCACAGTTTTGCTTTTTGCAAGTGGTGTGGTACTAGTGGGTAGAGGCCAGGGAACCTGCTAAACATCCTACAGGGCACAGCAAAGCCCCCTACAACAAAAAATTATCTGGGCCCAAATGTCAATGGTGCTGAGATTAAGGAAGTTGATCTAAACAAAGTCACTTACTCTCTAAGCTTCCATTTCATCATTTGTGGAAAGAGATTATGAAAATTCCTTGTAACCTATTCATGCTACATAAATGCATGTGGTTGTCTTATGTTAGGAGTTATGGACGATTAATTACTGATACATTAGCAATTCCTCAACATCTTTAGAGAAGCAAAACTTCTGAGACCTCCGAAACTCAGAAAGCCATTTCATGGATGGATACTACAATGATGCTTTCTGAAGGGGCTGTAGCAGAAGAGCTTACCCCTTATCTGGATGCAGGAGAATTTTTTTTTTAAGTAATTAAGTAATTAATTAATTAATTTATTTTTGGCTATGTTGGGTCTTCGTTTCTGTGTGAGGGCTTTCTCTAGTTGCGGTGAGCGGGCCTCTCACTGTCCAGGCCTCTCTTGCTGTGGAGCACAGGCTCCAGACGCACACGCTCAGTAGTTGTGGCTCACAGGCCCAGTTGCTCCGTGGCATGTGGGATCTTCTCAGACCAGGGCTCGAACCCGTGTCCCCTGCATTGGCAGGCAGATTCTCAACCACTGCACCACCAGGGAAGCCCCCCAGGAGAATTTTTTAAAGTGACATTGAGGAAATATGTTCAGTGGATATTGTAGTTGGCACCCATTAAATCTTGGCTCAGATATCTAAGATGTGAGGTATTGAAGGGATTACTGTCATGTTTATTGAAATGGCCAATAATTAAAATAGTAATAGTACTGGGGAAAGTAGCAGTGAATCAGGAACTAAAAATCACTAAGAAATGCAACAAGTGACCCAGGCATTAGTAGATGACAGAAATGTCAAGGGACGGTGGTATGATAATCATTATTCTACTTATGTACATTATAATCATTAAAATGATGTTTTCATAACCCTTTCAGGGGCCGTATAAGTTTTTTTTTTTAATTTTTGTTTTGGTTTGTTTTGTCCCCAATTATTTATTATGACAAATAAAGCAATGACTTTTACTTTATTAATGATTCACCCTTATCTAGCCTGAGGGAAATAAGCTTGCTTTTTCAGTTCTATTCACTAGAGAAACAAAATATGGTTTTGTCTGACTCCCTGGCAAACCACTTAATTTCAAACTGATATTGCTCAGAATTGATCTTTGTAGAGCATCCCAAACTTTCCCACAGAAGTTCCTTAATTATAGATCTCCTTGGAACATACGTTGATTTTTGCCAGCTAAACACCCCCCTCCTTTCCTCTGATGACACCTGTCCCTTTTCTGGAGGCAATGCCCTGCCCCACTCCTTGTGGCTCTGAGAATCTTCCAATCACAGTATGTAGACTGCTGGCCAAAGGGGTGAATATTGTGACCCAGGAATTGTAATTGTAATTGCCAGAAGTAATTGTCACTGCAATTGCCAAAAGTTAGGTACCTGACCAAAAAAAGTTAATCAGCATTTTTCTCTGGGATTTTTTTTGGGGGGAAGGTATTACGGACATACAAAAAAGCTGTCTTTCAGGAAAAAAGAAAAAGAGAAACAAATACTTGGCACTACCACCCTATGATGGAAGCCCTTCTGTGATAGGAGAAAATAAGGCCAAAACCAAAGAAGAGCACATCCGAGTGAGCTTTGGTAGATTTTATGGAAAATTTCCCATGTCATATAATCTGTCAAATCTATGATCATAGTCTTGGTCATAATATTCCTCTTTTAACCTCTTCATGTTTGTAAGAACTTAAATGATGTTCATTCTCTCATTCCTAATATTCGTACTTTGGTATTCTCTCTCTCTCTCTCTCTTTACCAGCATAAAATTCTTAGGTATAAATAACATACAAAGTAATGTGTAGAAGTTTAATAAATGATTTGCTATAAAATTATGTCTAAGATTTATGTATATTTACATATATTTAAGCCTTTTAGATGTACAATAATCATAGTTTCCTTCTTAATTCCTGGAGTTATAGAACATGACTTTGTTAAGTGTAAAAGTTTTAAAAATTATTTTAAATAGAAAAAACACTCGAGAGCTATTGTCACTGATGTTAATGCCTGTTAAGTTATTATACGACCTTAGCTTTACAGATCAATTTGTGTAATTTATTGAAGAAAGATTTTAAATGTTGGCTTATAAGAAATAAAGCAATATCCCCCTCCCTTTGTCTGCGTTTCTTCTCTTACCCATCACTGCACTTGCATTTATTTTCTTTGATTTGTGTGCCAGAAATAATACATCCTGAAATTGAAAAATACTGTCAGGATGTGTGAAAGTACATTCCTTCTCAATGTGGTTTTATTTTCATTTGTATTTCTGAATCATTGGTATAAAATGTGCTCTTCCTTTTTCCTTTTTTTTTTAAAATTATGTCCCACTCATTTTTTCTTTCCCCTTCTTTCTAATCTAAGTTGCTACATACATGGCTAATAAAATGCTTGATATTTTTAGGAGAAAGACTTTTTACTTTAGTTTGTTTCTTATGAAATCAGAAAATTATTTTTATTAATTTAACTAGTATTTCCCAAGAGTCTACTATCAGCTAGATTTGGGGGAATATAGTAGTGAAAAAATACAGTAGAATTCTCTACCATCATGGAGCTTATACCTAAGAGGGAAAAACTGTTTTTATAAAAACATATCAATAAGTACAATAATTTTAACTAAGTACATGAGAAGTGAATAAAATAATACAGACCGAAATAACAAAGATCAACTGGGAGGAGAAAAATAGATAGGGAGATGAGAGAAGTCTTCTCTAAACTGAGCACATGATAGAAGATAAAACCAGCAGCAAAAGAATATGCTAGAAAAACTTTCTAGGATGAAGAAGTAAGCTTTTTGATATGTAAGGAATGTCAAAAAGACTCAGTGTGGCCACAATATGAGAAATGGAAAGCAATGTAGCAATGAGTTGAGAGTTAATCAGAAGCTAATTTTTTTAGGGACATATAGTTCATAAAAATATGTTTAAAATTTTTGCTAATGTAATGAAAGGCCACTGGAAATGTTTAAGTGGAGGAATGACATAATCTGATTTAGCATTAAAAGATCATTTTGATTGTTCTGTAGAGAATTGGCTATAAGTGGGCAATAATGCAAACAGAGAGACCAGATAGAAATTATTGCAGGATCCAGGGAAGAGATGATGATCCTCTAGGACCAGAACAGTATGTGGAGATGAAAGTAGAGATTGAATCTGGGATATAGATATTGGAGGTGGGGCTGGCAGAACTTGCTGCTGATGGACTGGGTATGAGGACTAAGACAAAGAGAACAGTTAAGTATAGACTTGGCATTGCATTAGCTGGACCTTAGGTTGGAAGCCTAGTCCTGACAACTGACAGCTGTGAAATCACTGATAAGTATTTTACCATTCTGAGACTCTGTTTTCTCATCTTTGAAATCAGGATAATAATGTCTAGAACTAATAGTATTCAAAAAGGTAAATTTTACGCCATGTCTAGTAGAGTGTCTCAAACTCAATAGGTGTTTAATAAATACAATACTTTCAAGGACTTTAATAAATAGGCATTCAAAGAACTACAGTTTATTATGTAGTACATTGTGACTTCTACAAGGCATTTAATAAAATCTCTCCTGATATTTGATGAAAGGTGAAAAATTCTTGAACTTGGTGATAGTACTTAGACATAGTCATATCTGATTGACTGACTGTACCAAACAAACATTGAAGACTGGCCTGCTGCCATCTGGAAGGCTATCGGTCTGTCTGCTACAGTGCCCATAACTCCATCCTTGGCCAGGCAAGTGTTCAACATTTGATTAACACTTGGATGAAGAAGGTGAAGACATGACTATCAAGGTTATAGATGACACAAGACTAGAAGAGAGAGTTAATAGGAGAGATGTTGTAATCAGGACTCAAAGTATTCTCAACAGGCTGACAGCATGGATCAGAAAAAACAAGGAGAAATTTAAGAGCTAGAAACATGAAGTTCTACATTTCTGGTTTAAAAAAAAAATTAACCTCACACATACAGGATTAGTAGCAATTCATGCAAAAGAATTTGGCAGTTAGAGTTGACTGCAAGGTCAGAATGAACTTGTAGCATGATTTAGCTGCTAAAATAGTAAAAACAGTTTTAAGCTTCATTAATAATAGTCCAGTGTCAAGGACAAGAGAAGAGATGGTTCTATTGTGTTCTGTTTTGATCAAAGCCATATGGATCATGTCCATTTTTTGAGGCCATGATTTATTCTTTTATTATTGAGTAGCTACAATGTATCATGTAAAATTGAGATCATAGGAGTACAAAATTTTATCAAGCAGAGACCCTACTTTCAAGGATGTCACAGTAGAGTAAGAGAGAACTGACATATGTGTAAATAACTGACATACAAGGGAGAAAGAGATCAATGCCTCAAGGAAGATAGAAATAAAAAAAAACAATGCAGATGTTTGGGATAGATATTGGTCACTATCAATTGTAGAAATCAAAGAAGTTGGATTACATTCCGTAGGCAATGGGGCAGCCATTGGAAGTGTCTGTATTGCAGAATGATATAATCAAAGCTGTGCTTCAAGAAAGAAAAAAGGAACAAGAGAAATAATTTACCCAGCAATTTATACATTAGTCCATATGATTCTCACAGTGTTGTGGTTGGAAAATTTAGCCACTTTAGGCAGAACCTGGAAAAACTGATAGAAACTGCAAGGAGACAGATTTTGATTTAATGTAATGAATTTCTATCCATCATGATGTTCAAGACAAAAGAACTGTTGATAAGCATGTCACCAGCCTTTTCACCGGAAGAGTTCAAGTAAAGAATGGATGGCCATGTCTCAAGCCCTGCTTGAGTTGAGGCAGCGGTTGACCTTGGGATTTCCTTCCAGTCCTTGAGATCTTGGAAGTCTATGCTTTCATGGAGTGTCAACATGTTGTCAACTTAACATGGTGAACAAAATTATTTCTGTATTTTGCTAGCTTCCTATATGTTCTTTCTATTGTCCAAAAATACTATTATGCACCTTTAAACCTTATTATTGTTTTTTATTGCAAGATAATGTTAAGGAGTTTTTCTAACTGCTTTTATGACATTGTTTTAATTCATTATTCATTACATTTTTATCAAATACCATTGATTTTAATTTTAGTCCCAATAGGACCTCTTACCAAATTTAAAATGAGCTTCAGAATATTCATTTTAAAATACAGACCTATAAGATAAAAATTGATATCCCAATTGGTACCACAAGTATATGTATTTGGGAATACCAATTAATAAAACCAATGGGATTAATCTGTTTTCTATGTTCCTTCTATGTTAAGCATATACATAGCAATAGAAGAACAGAAATGGTGATTTGGCTTTCCAATTATGACTTTAATTTCAAGGACAATGATGAAATATATTAGGAGATTGTATCACAAATTATTTTTGATTTCTTAACATGTTTACAAAACAATGTTTTTTCAAGTTTGTGTTAGCCTAGTGTTCATTCTTAATATTGTCCATAAAATACAAAAGCATAGGCAACAAAAACATGTGTCTACCACTTTTACACTGGAGAAAGTAAAAAAAATCAATCATCATGCTGTCATAGGCAAGGAAACATCCAGGAAACAACAGGAAAGGGGACCACAGCACAGGTTTGTAGTGATAAATTACACCACGGCCAGTGCATGCAACTAAATCAACAGTGGTCTGATTAATGGCTTCTCCACATAACATTGCAGAATGAAAAAGAAAACTGCAGGTTTTCATTAGGGAGTGTTTTTAGTAGACCCAGAGGTACAGTGAGAGGAAGAACGTGTATGAGAAGTTTCTTTCTTTAAAAAATTTGTTAACAGAAAACTTACTCTGAGAAAATTAAACTTATACTTGTTCTTTATAAAGAATTTGTTTTTAAATTGCCAGTTTAAGTAAAATCTGTGTTGTCTTCTAGAATTATAAAGTACCAGAAAATATAATTCAGCTAGAAAAAGAAAAGTATAACTGACAATACTTGTGATATTTAAAGACATCTTTTACTGATAAGTAAAAATTGGGATCAGATCATGTTAAATAATAAAAAAGGTTAACACAACTTTGAAATTGTTAGCAATTCCCTGTTTGTAAAAGTGACTCCGGTTTGATTTTTTATTTAAAAAAATTTATTTTTTAAGATTTTCAAAATTTGATTTTTAATATAATGTCTCTATTAACCCTCCTTTTCAGCAGCAAGACTGCCGACCCTTAATGGTGAAACTATGTTTCCTTATTTTTGATGGCCTTGATCGTTTTGAGAAGTACTGGACCATTTTTAGAATGTCTCTCAGTTGAGATTTGTCTGATATTTTCTCCATGTTTAGACTGGGATTAGAAGGAAGAACAGAAAGGCAAAGTACGCTTTTCACCACATCATATCAAGGGTTCATACTATCAACATGACTTACCACCTTGGATGTTAACCTTGATTATATAGCTGAGGTAGAGTTTGTCAAGTTTCTCCACTATAAACTTACTCTTTTTCTCCCCTTTCAAACTGTTTTGAAAAAAAAGTCACTATGTACAGCACACACTTAAAGGAGTAAGGAGTTATGTTTTGTTAACTAAAATCTAAAAAATCATCCTAAAATTTAATCACAAATTTCCTAGGAAAGCTGCAGCAACATAATGGTAGCACCTCAGCATGCCATCACCTTTGACACAGAAATAACAACACGTCAGCCAATGCTGTCATAGTTGGGCACTCATTCTCTCAGCTTCCAGCCACATGGCTTCTAAGAACAGCCATGACTCCAGTATCTGGGCCCAAACAGACATGAATGTACTGAATGAGTCTATAAAGCAGAATAGATGCCAATTGTATAACTCATTAGTTGCTCTTCCTTGCCTTTAGTTATTTTGCTTAGTTTGCTAAAATTTCCCCTACTTTTCAGTTAATTTCTGGTCATCCTCTCTTTCCACTATTCTTTTTGTACTCTGCCTTATTTCATAATCGTCTTATTCCCAAGTCTCCTTTTACAGGTCACTTATAATGACTTAGCCAAAAATCTAATCAGATAAACCTTAAGCAACATCATGTTGATCGTGCCCTATTTCTATGGATTGCTGATCACACCCCTATGCCTCATGTGCTGAAGTTGAAATATTAAATTTCTTTGAACAAAGAGTAAAACAGCAACTATTTCCATGGTGACACCACTACCAATTAATTTTAGACAATGCACACTTTATATAATAAAGCCTTGATAACATCAGTTTTCTGTGTTTTCTTCCAAAAATATGTGCTGGAGTATATTATCCCCATGCTCTAAATCAGATGCTGAAGAAAAAAGAAATGGTCCCTGATATCAAGGAACTTGCAGACCAGTAGGCAAGCAGTTAGCTACCTACATGGTATAATTGCAAGTTACCATTGACAAATAGTTTCTCTGCCTTTATTCTGAAATTCCAGTCATGACCACAACTCCTTTTGTAAATGTTATATTAAAAGTGACCTAATATGTATGACTGATTCACTTTGTTGTAAAGCAGAGACTAATAAAAAAAAATGTGACCTAATACTAATAATGAACGAATTACAAATTAAATAATAATGTACCTTTTTTAAAAGCCTGATTGAAAATGATTTAAAGATTGGAAATATACAATGCTGTTAGGGTGCGGTTCTACTATGAATTGATGGCTTACGTTCTTTGTTTTTAATTAGTTTGTTCGTCTCTTTTATCTGTTTGTGGGAGCTCTTTATTTGGTTTACAGTTCTTTTATCTATTATAGATTTCATATTTTTCTGATGTTTGTCTTTTTTAACATTTTTTCTATAACATTTTTTCTATTGAAAGAATTTCAATTTTATATGGCCAAATTTATTAATATTTTCCTACAGGATTCTACCGTATTATTTTAACATTCTTACTAAAATGTTAAATAGAAAATATGGTTCATGTATAAAAATATATAAACTATATAAACAATATAATTCTAATTCTGTAAAAATAAAACAAGCAGAAAGATAAGGAGGAAGGAAATTATACTTCCCAATTTTTCCAAACTTTCTTTAGTTAATGCATGTTATTCTTATAATCAGAATAAGCTATAAATGGAACGTATTTTTAATGTACTGATGTGTCTCAAAGAGAAAATGCATGAGCCCTCTAGCACTTACAGTCATTTCAGCATGGAAAGGCCAGTATCCTTGGAAACAGAGCTTAGGGTAGGTGAATTGTAAGCAAATGATGGGAGAAAGTCCAATTTTCCTCTTGGGATAGACATCTCTCCTCTGCCAAGACTGGTAAGGCTGCTATACAGTGGGGACATAAGAGAAAGGACACTGAACAGCTGGGAGGTAAAAAGAACCAAGAAGAAAAAATGAAACGTTGAGTAAATGCCACATCACTTCCTTTATTCATATTTGAATGAAGGCCCTCTTTTCAGTTGGTAACTGAAATATGTAAATAATTTAGGAAAGGCAATTAGGGATTTGAAGGTTATTATCTTGTTTCTTAACAGACACTAAATGCTTCTGAGTCTGTAAAATGCAGCCATTTAGACCACAGGGATCAAAGAAAATGTGAGCGTTTTAAAGCAGTGTCATTCAACAAATGACCAGCACTAGCCAAATGGGAAGAAAACTGCTGCTTGGACAGAGAAAGGAAAGACTCAAAAGAACACTGACCAAGAACAGATTGTACCCAGGAGGCTTAGGAATTAGCTTCAGACCAAAAGACAGCTATGTGTCTATGTGTCTAATAGTCTAAGCTGTGACTTTTCAGCCAGCTGGGTCACTGTGGCAGTGAACAGTCTGGCATTAGGAGTACGTGGGCTCTGAAGCTAATCTCAGTTTCCCCACTTATTTACTCACTGTGTGACTTTCAGCAAGTCACTTAGCTTCTCCAGGCCACAGTGTCCTCATTTGTAAACTGTGGATAACACCAGGGCTGGCACACAGGATGGATGACCGTAAGGAGGGCTGGAGATGATGCCTATTAAGGAGCGCGCCCAGCTCTTGCCTAATCGCATGCACACAGACCAATCAACGCTGACACCTGGTGGGTGCTCAGTAAGTTGCTGAAGGAATGAACAGAAAGCACCCAAGAATTAGCTAACATGAGTTACTGTTTCAGGAAGGGAAGTAGCAGGTACACAGAAGGAATACTGCTACACAGAAGGAATACTGCTCTGAGCGAGTGTGGTACAGAAGACTGTAATGGAAAAGCTAGCATCTGACATGGCCTATGATGAACGGGATAAATTTGAACAGATAAAGAGCAAGAGAAGTGATGAAAAAAATAGAACGAGTAGAAACATTTGGATGAGGCTACATAAAGCATTTCTGACTCAAGCAAATAGAGAATGGCAGGAGATAAGGCGGAAAGTATAGGAAAAGTTGGGTAGGCCAGACTTCCGGGTAAGATGGCGGAAGAGTAAGACGCGGAGATCACCCTCCTCCCCACGGATACACCAGAAATACAGCTACACGTGGAACAACTCCTACAGAACACCTACTAAACGCTGGCAGAAGACCCCAGACCTCCCAAAGGGCAAGAAACCCCCCACATACCTGGGTAGGGCAAAGCGGAGAGATCCCCACACAGAGGATAGGTGCCGAGCGGCACTCACCAGCCCGAGAGGCTTGTCTACTCGCCCGCCGGGGCGCGCAGTGCTGGAAGCTGAGGCTCGGGCTTCGGTCAGAGCGCAGGGAGAGGACTGGGGCTGGCGGCGAGAACTCAGCCTGAAGGGGGCTAATGTGCCACAGCTAGCCGGGAGGGAGTCCAGGAAAACTCTGGAGCTGCCGAAGAGGCAAGAGACTTTTTCTTCCCTCTTGGTTTCCTGGTGCGCGAGGAGACGGGGTTAAGAGTGCTGCTTAAAGGGGCTCCACAGACGGGCGCTAGTCGCGACTGAAAGCGCGGAGCCCAGTGACGGGCGGGGGACGCTGGGGCTGCTGCTGCTGCCACCGCCAAGGAGCCTGTGTGCGAGCGCAGGTCACTGCTCACACCGCCCTTCCGGGAGCCTGTGCAGCCCGCCACTGCTGGGGTCCCAGGATCCAGGAGCGGCTTCCCTGGGAGAACGCACGGCGCGCCTCGGGCTGGTGCAACGTCACGCCGACCTCTGCTGCTGCAGGCTCGCCCCGCACTCCGTGCCCCTCTCTCCCGCCCGGCCTGAGTGAGCCAGAGTCCCCGAAGAGGCTGCTCCTTTAACCCTGTCCTGTCTGAGCGAAGAACAGACGCCCTCCAGCGACCTACACGCAGAGGCGGGGCCAAATCCAAAGCTGAGACCCAGGAGCTGTGAGAACAAAGAAGAGAAAGGGAAACCTCTCCCAGCAGCCTCAGAAGCAGCAGATTAAAGCTCCACAATCAACTTGATGTACCCTGCATCTGTGGAATACATGAATAGACAACACATCATCCCAAATTGAGGAGCCAGGAGTCAGTGCTGTGCCTCTGAGGTGGGAGAGCCAACTTCAGGACACTGGTCCACAAGAGACCTCCCAGCTCCACATAATATCAAACGGCAAAATTCTTCCAGAGATCTCCATCTCAACACCAGCACCCAGCTTCACTCAACGACCAGCAAGCTACAGTGCTGGACACCCTAAGCCAAACAACTAGCAAGACAGGAACACAACGCCATCCATTAGCAGAGAGGTGGCCTAAAATCATAAAAAGTCTGCAGACACCCCAAAACACACCACCAGACGTGTACCTGCCCACCAGAAAGACAAGATCCAGCCTCATCCACCAGAACACAGGCACTAGTCCCCTCCACCAGGAAGCTTACACAACCCACTAAACCAACCTTAGCCACTGGGGACAGACACCAAAAACAACGGGAACTACGAACCTGCAGCCTGCAAAAAGGAGACCCCAAACATAGTAACATAAGCAAAATGAGAAGACAGAAAAACACACAGCAGGAGAAAGAGCAAGATAAAAACCCACCAGATCTAACAAATGAAGAGGTAATAGGCAGTCTACCTGAAAAATAATTCAGAATAATGATGGTAAAGATGATCCAAGATTCTATTTCCCAGATCCAAAATCTTGGAAATAGAAGAGACAAAATGCAAGAAACAGTTAACAAGGACCTAGAAGAACTAAAGATGAATCAAGCATCGATTAAAAACACAATAAATGAAATGAAAAATACTCTAGATGGGATCAATAGCAGAATAACTGAGGCAGAAGAACGGATAAGTGAGGTGGAAGATAAAATAGTGGAAATAACTGCTGCAGAGCAAAATAAAGAAAAAAGAATGAAAAGAACAGAGGACAGTCTCAGAGACCTCTGGGACAACATTAAACGCACCAACATTCGAATTATAGGGGTTCCAGAAGAAGAAGAGAAAAAGAAAGGGACTGAGAAAATATTTGAAGAGATTATAGTTGCAAACTTCCCTAATATGGGAAAGGAAATAGTTAATCAAGTCCAGGAGGCACAGAGAGTCCCATACAGAATAAATCCAAGGAGAAATACGCCAAGACACATATTAATCAAACTGTCAAAAATTAAACACAAAGAAATCATATTAAAAGCAGCAAGGCAAAAACAACAAATAACACACAAGGGAATCCCCATCAGGATAACAGCTGATCTCTCAGCAGAAACTCTACAAGCCAGAAGGGAGTGGCAGGACATAATTAAAGTGATGAAGGAGAAAAACCTGCAACCAAGATTACTCTACCCAGCAAGGATCTCATTCAGATTTGATGGAGAAATTAAAACGTTTACAGACAAGCAAAAGCTGAGAGAGTTCAGCACCACCAAATCAGCTTTACAACAAATGCTAAAGGAACTTCTCTAGGCAAGAAACACAACAGAAGTAAAAGACCTACAATAACGAACCCAAAACAATTAAGAAAATGGGAATAGGAACATACATATTGATAATTACCTTAAATGTAAATGGACTAAATGCTCCCACCAAAAGATACAGATTGGCTGAATGGATACAAAAACAAGACCCATATATATGCTGTCTACAAGAGACCCACTTCAGACCTAGAGACACATACAGACTGAAAGTAAGGAGATGGAAAAAGATATTCCATGCAAATGGAAACCAAAAGAAAGCTGGAGTAGCAATTCTCATATCAGACAAAATAGACTTTAAAATAAAGACTACTAGAAGAGACAAAGAAGGACACTACATAATGATCAAGGGATCGATCCAAGAAGAAGATATAACAATTGTAAATATTTATGCACCCAACATAGGAGCACCTCAATACATAAGGCAAATACTAACAGCCATAAAAGGGGAAATCGACAGTAACACACTCATAGTAGGGGACTTTAACACCCCACTTTCACCAATGGACAGATCATCCAAAATGAAAATAAATAAGGAAACACAAGCTTTAAATGATACATTAAACAAGATGGACTTAATTGATATTTATGGGACATTCCATCCAAAAACAAGAGAATACACATTTTTCTCAAGTGCTCATGGAACATTCTCCAGGATAGATCATATCTTGGGTCACAAATCAAGCCTTGGTAAATTTAAGAAAATTGAAATTGTATCAAGTATCTTTTCCGACCACAATGCTATGAGACAAGATATCAATTACAGGAAAAGAGCTGTAAAAAATACAAACACATGGAGGCTAAACAATACACTACTTAATAACGAAGTGATCACTGAAGAAATCAAAGAGGAAATAAAAAAATACCTAGAAACAAATGACAATGGAGACACGACAACCCAAAACCTATGGGATGCAGCAAAAGCAGTTCTAAGAGGGAAGTTTATAGCAATACAATCCCACCTTAAGAAACAGGAAATATCTCGAATAAACAACCTAACCTTGCACCTAAAGCAATTAGAGAAAGAAGAACAAAAACATCCCAAAGTTAGCAGAAGGAAAGTAATCATAAAAATCAGATCAGAAATAAATGAAAAAGAAATGAAGGAAACGATAGCAAAGATCAATAAAACTAAAAGCTGGTTCTTTGAGAAGATAAACAAAATTGATAAACCATTAGCCAGACTCATCAAGAAAAAAAGGGAGAAGACTCAAATCAATAGAATTAGAGGGCTTCCCTGGTGGCGCAGTGGTTGGGGGTCCGCCTGCCAATGCAGGGGACACGGGTTCGTGCCCTGGTCCGGGAGGATCCCACATGCTGTGGAGCGGCTGGGCCCATGGGCCGTGGCTGCTGGGCCTGTGCGTCCGGAGCCTGTGCTCCGCAACGGGAGAGGCCACAGCAGTGAGAGGCCTGCGTACCGCCAAAAAAAAAAAAAAAAAAAAAAAAAAAAAAAAGAATTAGAAATGAAAAAGGAGAAGTAACAACTGACACTGCAGAAATACAAAAGATCATGAGAGATTACTACAAGCAACTCTATGCCAATAAAATGGACAACCTGGAAGAAATGGACAAATTCTTAGAAATGCACAACCTGCCAAGACTGAATCAGGAAGAAATAGAAAATATGAATAGACCAATCACAAGCACTGAAATTGAAACTGTGATAAAAAATCTTCCAACAAACAAAAGCCCAGGACCAGATGGCTTCACAGGCGAATTCTATCAAGCATTTAGAGAAGAGCTAACACCTATCCTTCTGAAACTCTTCCAAAATATAGCAGAGGGAGGAACACTCCCAAACTCATTCTACGAGGCCACCATCACCTTAATACCAAAACCAGACAAGGATGTCACAAAGAAAGAAAACTACAGGCCAATATCACTGATGAACATAGATGCAAAAATCCTCAACAAAATACTAGCAAACAGAATCCAACAGCACATTAAAAGGATCATACACCATGATCAAGTGGGGTTTATTCCAGGAATGCAAGGATTCTTCAATATACGCAAATCAATCAATGTGATACACCATATTAACAAATTGAAGGAGAAAAACCATATGATCATCTCAATAGATGCAGAGAAAGCTTTTGACAAAATTCAACACCCATTTATGATAAAAACCCTGCAGAAAGTAGGCATAGAGGGAACTTTCCTCAACATAATAAAGGCCATATATGACAAACCCACAGCCAGCATCGTCCTCAATGGTGAAAAACTGAAACCATTTCCACTAAGATCAGGAACAAGACAAGGTTGTCCACTCTCACCACTCTTATTCAACCTAGTTTTGGAAGTTTTAGCCACAGCAATCAGAGAAGAAAAGGAAATAAAAGGAATCCAAATTGGAAAAGAAGAAGTAAAGCTGTCACTGTTTGCAGATGACATGATACTATACATAGAGAATCCTAAAGATGCTACCAGAAAACTACTAGAGTTAATCAATGAATTTGGTAAAGTTGCAGGATACAAAATTAATGCACAGAAATCTCTGGCATTCCTATATACTAATGATGAAAAATCTGAAAGTGAAATCAAGGAAACACTCCCATTTACCATTGCAACAAAAAGAATAAAATATCTAGGAATAAACCTACCTAAGGAGACAAAAGACCTGTATGCAGAAAATTATAAGACACTGATGAAAGAAATTAAAGGTGATACAAATAGATGGAGAGATGTACCATGTTCTTGGATTGGAAGAATCAACATTGTGAAAATGACTCTACTACCCAAAGCAATCTACAGATTCAATGCAATCCCTATCAAACTACCACTGGCATTTTTCACAGAACTAGAACAAAAAATTTCACAATTTGTATGGAAACACAAAAGACCCCGAATAGCCAAAGCAATCTTGAGAACGAAAAATGGAGCTGGAGGAATCAGGCTCCCTGACTTCAGACTATACTACAAAGCTACAGTAATCAAGACAGTATGGTACTGGCACAAAAACAGAAAGATAGATCAATGGAACAGGATAGAAAGCCCGGAGTTAAACACACGGACATATGGTCACCTTATCTTTGATAAAGGAGGCAGGAATGTACAGTGGAGAAAGGACAGTCTCTTCAATAAGTGGTGCTGGGAAAACTGGATAGGGACATGTAAAAGTATGAGATTAGATCACTCCCTAACACCATACACAAAAATAAGCTCAAAATGGATTAAAGACCTAAATGTAAGGCCAGACACTATAAAACTCTTAGAGGAAAACATAGGCAGAACACTCTATGACATAAATCACAGCAAGATCCTTTTTGACCCACCTCCTAGAGAAATGGAAATAAAGACAAAAATAAACACATGGGACCTAATGAAACTTAAAAGCTTTTGCACAGCAAAGGAAACCATAAACAAGACCAAAAGACAACCCTCAGAATGGGAGAAAATATTTGCAAATGAAGCAACTGAGAAAGGATTAATCTCCAAAATTTATAAGCAGCTCATGCAGCTCAATAACAAAAAAACAAACAACCCAATCCAAAAATGGGCAGAAGACCTAAATAGACATTTCTCCACAGAAGATATACAGACTGCCAACAAACACATGAAAGGATGCTCAACATCTTTACTCATTAGAGAAATGCAAATCCAAACTACAATGAGATATCATCTCACACCAGTCAGAATGGCCATCATCAAAAAATCTAGAAACAATAAATGCTGGAGAGGGTGTGGAGAAAAGGGAACACTCTTGCACTGCTGGTGGGAATGTGAATTGGTACAGCCGCTATGGAGAACGGTATGGAGGTTCCTTAAAAAACTACAAATAGAACTACCATATGACCCAGCAATCCCACTACTGGGCATATACCCTGAGAAAACCATAATTCAAAAAGAGACATGTACCAAAATGTTCATAGCAGCCCTATTTACAATAGCCCGGAGATGGAAACAACCTAAGTGTCCATCATCGGATGAATGGATAAAGAAGATGTGGCACATATATACAATGGAATATTACTCAGCCATAAAAAGAAATGAAATTGAGCTATTTGTAATGAGGTGGATAGACCTAGAGTCTGTCATACAGAGTGAAGTAAGTCAGAAAGAGAAAGACAAATACTGTATGCTAACACATATATATGGAATTTAAGAAAAAAAATGTCATGAAGAACATAGGGGTAAGACAGGAAGAAAGACAGAGACCTACTAGAGAATGGACTTGAGGATATGGGGAGGGGGAAGGGTAAGCTGTGACAAAGTGAAAGAGCGGCATGGACATATATACACTACCAAACGTAAGGTAGATAGCTAGTGGGAAGCAGCTGCATAGCACAGGGAGATCAGCTCGGTGCTTTGTGACCGCCTGGAGGGGTGGGATAGGGAGGGTGGGATAGGGAGGGTGGGAGGGAGACGCAAAAGGGAGGGGATATGGAAACATATGTATATGTATAACTGATTAAATTTGTTATAAAGCAAAAAATTAAAAAAATTAAAAAAAAAAAGTTGGGTAGGGCACAGGGAAATAACACAGAATAAATAATACTCTATTATTTAAAGTTAGGTGGTGAATTCACAAAGGTTTTATCATCATTATGCTTCATAACTTACATATATAGCATGTATATTTATTTGTATGTATCAAATATAAAATACAGTGTTTCAAGTGGGCAAGGGCTGGAGAAGGCAGGATTGGCATGTCAAATTGCCAAATGAAGGGAAGGTGCCTACATTTCTGTTTAATGGAAGAAAACTCTTATCCCATGTTTCTGGTACAGCTATCTCCTCTACTTCTCTGTTGACATTTTGCAGCTGTCCTTGTGGACTTAATAATATGATATAAATTTATTTAGATAAATTATTAATAAAGCTGTAAAAGAAGTGTGTTGTTATATTTTCTACACTTCTCAGAAATTTGAGACTCCTTCTTTACCAATCCCTTACCATATTTCTAGATATTACTGCTTCATCACATGACTGAGTGTAAGATATAGCTCACAGCTAAAGTGACCAAAAGTGAATAAAGTGTACAATAGCCTCTACTGGTTTCCTGCTGTTTCATTGACATAATGCATTTTTGCTGAGAAGCTGACTTAAAACTCAGCCTGTTTATCAGCATTTTCTTTTGACAACTTTAACATTGTAACAAATTAAAACATGATGCATAATGATGCATAACCTTTACTTTCAGAATACTTTTGCATAGAGTTACTCCATAAAAATGAGGAGTTTGCTCAAGATGGAATGAGGGCTCCACTGGCCCAAGGGGCAAAGTTGGAGGGAGGCTAAATTGTGTTGGAGGGGTGCAGGACTGAGCATGGGGAGAGATGAAGGCCGTCAACAGGGTAGAGAGGTCATGCTGAGACCAGCAGTTCTCGATAAAAGTGAAGAGAGAAACTTTAGAGTGGGCCTAGGGCCAATGTTTGGGGAGGGGAAGGAAGAGCACTGGAGAGGCAGTAACAGGAAAGGCCAGAAGAATTTTAAACAAGAAACAGATTTGCACTTAAGCAAAATGTGACCATTTGTACCCCCACTAAGTGAAGGAAATTTGGATATGGAGAACTGATACAGGCCTGCCCTTCCTAAGTGCCTGCAAATTCACTGCAAATTGATACCAGAGCCATTAGAGCCTGGTTGTTAAAATATAACAATAATACCAGTAAAAGTACTTGTAGTCATTATTTACTGAGATGCTTCTGTGAGCCAGGACTGTGCTAATTGCATTACATAGATGAGCTCCCTTCTTCCAACAACCTGTGAGACGGATGTGCTTATCCCCACTTTGTAGATGAGGATAACGAAACCCAGAAGTTAAGTAACTTGCCCAAATTCACAGGATTAGTGAGTCCTCAGGGAAGGTGGAAGTTGCCAGAGACTTCAAGAGTTTTCTGTGTATGTTCAGGGCACTCCCCACCACATTCTATCACTTTTACAAAGTCGTCTTCATAATTTTGGCTTGCGTAACTCTTAAAAGAATTCCGAAAACACTTCTATTCCCTGGCACATTTATAAGTTAACATCTGTATTTTTTCAAAGCTTAAATAGTTATAAATGTGGTAATTTCTGATGCAGTTTAAATATAGACATTTTAAAATAAACTTTTTTCACTTTAATCTATCCAATGTAACATATATTGCAGCGTTTTAACACCAATCATTGCTCATTTTTAAAAGACATGAGCAAATTTTTTAAAGTTACTATTTTGACCTCTTCCCTTTCTCTCTCTGAACTCATATTTCCATTCCACTTTCCCCCATATAATTTTATTCTATTGTAACATTTCTTTATGCTTAAAATCACTCTAAGCTACTTTGCTGTAACAAAAACATACATATATTTGAATGTTTTTCATTTAACTTTCTACTACTTCAGGTTGTGAGTTAAAAATTTTTTTAAGATTTATTTTTTTCAAATATTATAGGTGTACAATTGACCAAAACAATATAAGTATAATCTAAACATTGATAGTTATTATAAGAAAAGTACAATTTTATGAGGAATACGTTGTTTAATAATAAAATGGATGGAGATTTCTTCCAACTGGTTGATGTGTTCATGAATAAATATTTCTTGTTGCTAGAGTGAGTAAGGATTCAGTAAAAATAGCATAAAGAAGAGAAAGTATTTGGCTACTTTAGGGCGTGGCTTGCCAAAGGTGTATTAGTCATTGTTTTTAAGTCTTACATAACACACATCATGTTAAATTGATCAAAATCTAACATGAATTGATAAATGAGGAAAAAGTGGTGAGGAGTGACAGTGGACAGAAGACTTTTGCCCATGTTAAGAAAAAATAGTGAAGAAATAGTTTTATCTAGAAGTAGGAAATAGTGTTGAAGAAAATATAGAATATTATTTTATATTATAGTTAACTTTTATAAGTTATTCATTTAACTTATTTTTCTTACACTTGAAGATTTAATACTGATTCATCAGTAGATTTGAAACATGTTAGCTCCTTTTCCATGAAAAAAATATAACTGAGACACGGATGGCACCTTAATAAAGAAAGAACACTTCCTAGACACTGATATTTAGGACTGTCAACTGTCTTTCTTTTTATTTGTCACCATGAAGTTGCTTTTTGTTTTTTTTTTACTCTCTGGGACAATATTCCATGGTGAGATTAGAGATTAGGATGTTTTTTCTTTTTAAAGTGGGAAGAATGGTAGATGTGAAAGGAAAGGTAGAAAGCAGAACCCACATGACACCCCTGGCTAGAAATTGAGTCCCTAAAACTCTCCAGAGCAATGAATCCCTTGGAAAGTCTTCAGATATCCCAGGAGTACTCATACCCAAGTTGGAAGGCTGCTGACATATGTTACTAAACATGTTGGGAAAGGAGAGTGGAAAGAATATCAGCTTTAGAATCAATCAGATATTGGCTTAAATCCTCCTGCTGCTGCTCATAACTTGTGTGATGTTAAGTACATTACTTAAACTGTGAGTCTCAGGTTTCTAATAGTAAAAATGAAAATCGTAATTCTGAACACCCAGGATTGTTGAGAGAATAAATGGGACAATGTGTGTAAATCCCATAAAGTAGTACCTGGAAAAAGCACTCAAGAAATATTAATTTACTTTTAACAAATTTTTTCACTTCTTAACAGAGATAATGGTAGTTAACTTATTCCACAAGATCTATTGAGGATTTTAAAAGGTAACTTCAGATTTGGTTTTCTTCCCCACTAGAATGTCAGAAGTTTTTATTCATCAAGAAGTTTGAATATTTAATTCAACAGATAATTATTGAGTGTTTATCATGTGCCAGACACAGTTCTAGGTGCCTGGGTCGCAAAAATCAAAGACACAGTTCCTGGACTCAAGTAGCTCACAGTTTGGCCACAGAGATGAACATACATACTAACCATATTATAATGAGTTAACTAGTTACTATATTTAGGATATTTTACTGAACTGTAAGAGAACAATTTCATTAAAAAGATGAGAAGAGCTACTGAATTTTAATGGTGTGTGCATAAATGGGAAGAAGGAAAGTGGAGACAGAGTATATGGACTACTTAATCAAGAAATTTAAATCAAAATGGAAGAGAATGATGAAATTGGTTGAGCAGAAGTCAGAGTGAAGGGATGTAAAGATGCTAGTATATTTATAGACCTAGCAAGAGGGACTGGTACCTAAGATAGAGAATCTACAATGCAGAGGCAAAAGTGAAGGTGAATAATGTGTGGTTCCCACAAGTTGTTGGAAACAATGATATTAGAGTAGAGTTGGAAGACAGGAAAGGAAAATAGGTAAGGAAGGCAAAACAGGAAATGTAAATGTTGGTTACTGGCACTGGATTCCAGGTACCAAGTCACAGCTGATACCCATCTCTCAATGAAGAGACATCCTGCTTCTGCCATCCTTATGCCAGAGCCATCTGCATGATCACCACTCAAAGTACACTGATTTTGGAAATGAAACTTTAACAATTAACATAAATGGTAAAAACAAGTTAATCAAAATAATAAAATTTCAAAGAACTCTTTATATTGACTTTATTTAGACTTTCCCTGCCCAGTGCAAACCAGAGCAGGATCTTATAGCTTACAATATTTGGGACTCCTCTATCTCTAATAGAAGTACATACTTATAGACTGCATATCCCTCACCAACAATTCCTTTTTATGTTTTCTCGCCCAACCACAGCCAAGGAGACATGATCCCCAAATCTTAACCCATGTCTTAGTGATTTTCTAGAAGCATAAAAGGGTAAACCTGTTTGGAGTATGTGTGGAGGGTTCTAAGGAAAAAGAAAAGTATAGCCTTTTTTTAAGTACATTATGTTCACTAATTCTGTACTTAATGCAATAGACCTTAAGAAAGTTACTGATACATTATGCATGAGAAATGGGAGGATTGAGGGTGTGTGGCAATTTTATAGTTCTCTGTAGGAAAAGAAAAATGTTTAAAATTATGTGTTTGTAGGCTTAGAATTATACCAGATGTCCAGACGTTATTTTGTTCTTTCTTCATGAAAAATTCTTTTAAAAATCTACCAAAAGTAATCCTTGTCTAGCTGTCTTCCCTAAATGAAACATGTATACTTGAACCTGGAATAAAAGTTAAATCAGGATTAAATATATATCTAAGTCAAGCTGAGTAGTTTTCAAGTTTGAAAGTACTAACAACATGTGATTTAACCATAATAACCAAAATTACTTCTGTTTAGATGATGATATGATGTCTGGATCTCAAGAAAAATAGAGATAACTTTGTCATTGAATTCTCACTTTGAATGTTATACATTAGTTAAGTATCTAAAGGTAAGCTAAGTAGGGAAAAATAAATGTTATATTTAATAATAAAACAATAGTTTGATATTAATCACTGATTACTCTGTAACGTACACTGCGCTACATATTTAATATAAACCATATCATTTAATCGTCCCAACTATCCTGATATATCCCCGTTTTCTATATGGGGAAATGGATTCTTAGAAAATAAAGTGATTTGTATAAAATCAAAGACCTGGTAAGTGGCAAAGCTGAATTTTGAACCCATGTGGTCTGAATCTAAAGTGCAAGCTCCATCACTTAAGCATTATTTTGTAAAATGTCAGGAGTAAATAACTATAGCTCATGTATAGAACTCACCCACAATATGCGCCAAAAAGCAAAATAATAATAATAATGACATGAAGGTAGCATCAACCTCTTGATGAACTCGTAGGACCTATTATATGGCTCATGTTATATAAGAATTCAGTAAAAATGTCCTCAGTGTGAGCTATGAAAACACTTTAGGTTGCACTCTGCAACCCAATAGATTAAAATCAGCCAGTTTACAAAGAGCAGCCTAAGATGCGATGTAGCCCTATTAGGTTTCAGTAAATAAAGAAGTCAGGAGGAGATAGTTTCCATATGAGCAAAGAGGACTTGTTTCCTAGAGCATGATGTTAATGCTGTTCTGGGGAGCCTACAGGGTTTTTCACAAACTTTCACAAACTCTGAAGGGAAAAGTGAATTGAATGCCAAAAGACTACTCAGAAATCTCCAAGTTTACAAAGAAAGCCCTTGATTCACATATTCATTGCTACAGTACCTAATATTTGCCAAACACAGTGCTTTGCCTAGAAATTGGAACCCTGATCAGTGTTGGTGGGATTGTAAAATGGTACAGGCATTGTGGAAAACTATCTGGTGGTTCCTCAAAAAGTTAAAAATGGAATTACCATTAAATTGAGAGAAATAAAACACTCCATCAGGACACCCTCATCTTCTGCTCTAGTGGGAGTTAATTGTTACAGGTTTCTGAAAAACAGTTTGTTTTTATGACTCAATACAAGTCACTTTGACTTGCTCTGCATTGTGGAAATGAGGGCTTCCAGTAGCTTTGGTGTTTACATTTTGTGCTAACCTGGCTCCACCTTAGCCCCTTGTCCATAAATGCAGGGAAGACACTCAATGACCTATCCTGGGTAAATTGTTGGCCCTAGCCAATGAACAGTGGCTGCAAGAGCAGAGTTAAATAAGCACATGGAAGGTTCTTTGGGAATCACATGATTAGAAAAGGATGATGCACCATTGCCAAAAGATGCAGCAGGGAGGTGCTGCACAGTCCAAACAATAGGTGTTGAACAGATACAAAAAGTCCCTTTACGTGTGTTACCTTTGACACAAGTTTTATAACCCAGCATAAGGAGATAATCAAGAATTTTGATAAGTTCATGCACAGATATTTATCATAAGAAAAAACTGGTTTGTGTACACACATACACACATACAAATTATAGCACAGCCACCTCATAGGAGTGACCTAAACTTTACATTTTTCATAACATTGCTCACCATCAATGGGAAAGAGTGTGACAAAGAGAGACCAAAGCCTGCCTGTGAGTATTTTCTGGCTCCCCGATCTTCACATGTGGGCTCATACAGCCAGATAAGCAAGACTGAAAAGTTGTATACCTCCAGCAATTTAAATGTCTTTAGGAATAATTGACCATATTTTCCCCCAAAGGATATCTCAGAGAAAATGATAGAATGATAAGAGTAACACCATATTAGGAGATGATGGCAACCAAAATTTCATCACTTTCACACTTTCCTTGAAGAATATGTTAAGAAAATCAGTTACAAAAGGGCTGTATGTCAAAAATCTTATAAATTAGGAAAAAACCTTGACAAACCAGGAAAATATTTCCAACAAATATTGCAAACCAAGTTAAAAGGTTGTCTACAAATATTTAGGTGTAATATTATGGAGCATACATAGCCATAATAAATTAATAGATAAAGAGGATGTTACAGCACATTTCCCTGTTGAGAAATAGAGAGAGACAGAAAGAGAAAGAGAGACAGAGGCAGACAGAGAGAGAGAGGGAGAGCTGTACCTATAGCTGGGGAAAAGGATTCAAAATTTAAGAACAAAAAAACCTTGTGTACAAAACTCTTAACATCTTTCTGGAGGAGGTGTAGAAATGAGATTTCTATGTAGCAAATCAATGGTACTTATATTTTGTTTTAATATACTACAATAAGCATAAACAAAAAACTATTCTTAATACCACTTTCAATGTGTCAGTTATTGTTTTAAGGGCTTTACATATATTAACTCATTTAATCTTCATGACTACCCCATAGGGTAAGTCGTGTGATTATCCCATTTACAGAGAGGTTCAGTAATTGCTCAAGATCCTCAGCTGATATCTGGCAGAAATCTAGACTGTCCTGACTCTGTGATCAAATTCATAACACAGGCTGTTACTCTGAGTGAACTTACAAATCTGTTTCATCATTCTACAGCATGGGAATACGTTTTAAAACAATTTATTGAACATTTTATACTTTGTGTTTTCTGCAAAAAACAAAGCAGTGGTATTTTACTACAGGGAAAGTTCATGCTTAAAGCCCATCCAGTCTGAGGGGATTATTTCGATATTATATTTATAAAGAGTCTAAAAAACACAAACTTGTTATTTTGAAAGATTTTGCATTTTTCTAACTTTCTAAATCATGTTTCATATGAAGATAAACCATTATACTCTAGGATTGCTTGGACGAAAGCTTAGAAAGCAGTAAAAACGAAGCATTTTCCTTTACACCTGGGTTTTACATTTCTTGACCATTTTAATATGGTATGGTTTAAAATAAGCTTTTCGCTCATGTATGAACATGACCACAGAAGGCTAAAATCTTGTAATCTGAATTTTTTTTGTAGTGATGTTCTCACTTATGTCATAAAGAATTACTATTAATAAATCTTGATTATAACACTCATTTTCTTATTTGCTACAGTGGAATAGGTACTTCAAAAGATACTTCATTTGTATGAAAATATAAAATACATAAGATATTAACCATCCAATATCCAAGAATATCTGTGTGAAGGGAGATAAATAATCTTTTCATAAGTTTATGAAGTTGATTTTGGAGAAATCTTTGTCTGTCCCTCTATGAGACTTTTTTGTGTGAAAACTGTGCTGTCATGAATGTTGAAATAATGTCAAGGAAAGAGTTGAAAGAGGTAAAAAGTCAACTGAGAAAAAGACAAAATCCTCAAAATAGATACAGGTGAAAGAGTGGGATATTTTGATGTAGTCTGCTGAAATGTGGTTTCTTGTGGATAAGAATCATTTCTTATTCAAGTGTGTAATCTTAGCACCTAAGAGAGCACCTGTCAATGTGCTAGAGAGGTTCGTTCATCAACATTTATTTTTGTGTGTGCTTACTGGAGGGTTGTATTAGCACTAAGAAAAGTTCAAGAGTATAGGATGGAAAAAGGAGGAGGTGCTGAGGTAGCTTAAAATAGAGCCTCAATTTAGAGTGAAGAGAAAATCATTCAATTCCCTGCTTTGGTGGAAAGCCACTGCGAGCCTCTGATCCTGTGCTGTGTAGTCTGAATGACCACTGAATAACTGAATTCAAGTATATTCATTGACTTATTATTTCTATTCATGATATTGAAATCAGATAACCATTTACATAATAAAATATTCAAATATATTGAAATGCTGTGTGCTATATTCCTTCTTTGTGACATTGTCCTCTCAATATTCTACACTTGGTCTGCTTTGCGAATTTTTTCACAAAAACATAATCCGTTATTTATCTCCGTATTTTTGTCACTTGGGCATTCTTTCTCATTTCTCTCCATGTGACCTGGGCTTCCTCACAGCATTCCACACAAAATTAAGAAATTTTATTTCTTAAAATTCAGATAGAAATATTTTATTATGTGTCATAGCTTATTTTAACTTAATACATTCTACTCAGATGTATTAACTGTTTATTCAGAACTGTTTCTTGTTTCCTACATCTCTTCTCTCTTGAATTTGCATTTTCTTTCTCTGAATTATAACCTTGAGTACTTCTTTTCCCCTCTTCTCTAACTACTCCCCCTACCTTAAAGTCCTCTTTATTTCTTAGGATGGTTGAACTATTTACTAGTCCTCTGTTAAGAAAAGCAAATCAATAAGGGCTTCAGGATTTACCACATATGTCCATTTGAGTTTGTTTCTAAACAAAGGTTTTTCTCTACTTAAGGAGAATTCAGTGGACATCTCTACAGTTACAGTTTTTCCTTTGGTTTTTTTTAAAAAAACTATTAAATCATAGAATATACTTTATGGTTTTATTTCTTTGAATAATTTAAAATACTCAGAAAAACACTAGGCACATAGGAGACAATAAATTGATAGATTTGTTGATGAACTGCATTGAATTAAATTCTAGTCAATATCTTCTTTTTCTCAAAGCATACAAATTTGAGAATTCAGCCAGTAGTATTTAAATTTCATCTGAACTTTTTCTTAAATGACAGCCTACACAGAAGATGAATATGTAAAAGATAAAGGTGGAATTATTCTGAATGAAGCAGGGGATCCACACCATTACTGTCCACTTTGTCTCCACCTCTTAACCCAAACACCCCTCCTTCACAGGGGTATTTGGGGAAGCTTCATAAATTCCCAGAGATTTATCAGAACACTTAAACACTGGTCTAGTTCATAATATACCTGAATAATTCCTGGTAAGTGTAAAATCTTTGTGGCTTCTTCATTAACCAATTCTTTAATGGCTTTTCTGTTTGGACTTTTATTAAGGAAAATATGAATAATTACATCATGAGATTCTAAAATCAAAGGTTAAATGATTCCTCCAGATCTGATGAGAAATGAACTTAAAATAATGACTCAAAATGAATCAAAATGAAAGCAACAAATAAAACCAAGAAAATTCTCTTCTCATCCAGTACATGAGAGTTTCAAGAGTCAAATAAATAGCCAGTTACAGTCCCAAGGAGAAAAATCACCTTTGGTTATAGTTTGGCATAATAAAAACTTGCCACATAACAATCTCCGCTCATTGACTCCTTAACTAGGAATGCATGTGTCCTAATCCTATGTGGATACTCATTTTCTCCGAAAACCGAGTGATGTGTGTCTGCATCAAACACACACACTCTTCAAGCTAAATTTCCATGAAGCAATTCTGTCTGCATCAAACACACACACTCTTCAAGCTAAATTTCCATGAAGCAATTCTGTCTGCATCTACTCAAAATGCAACATGACTAAAAAGTTACTCAGGCCTTGAAGATCCTTTGTTAGCTAAAAATCTGATTTCTTCCCTGACAGCTAAAAATGCCTTTCTAAGATTCTAAATATTTAGTTTAAAAACTCACCTAACCCCTAAAATAGCAGATTTGCCTTTTATAAATCATGAATGAAAGAATGATTTAAAAGCCAAATTTAATTATTTTGTAAAGCAAAGTCCTGCCAAGCTTATATAAACCTTAACTTTAAAATATTGATTTTTACTTTCAATAATATATAACACACTCTAAATAACATATATTATTTTTCTCCTGATATGTCCATAATGTGATTTAAGTAAGAGTAGGGAGCATTTTATATAACTGGCAAATCTTTTGGTCAACTAGATTTTCAAGCTAAACTTTCTCAATTGTTTGAATAGCTTTTATTATAAGGTGCATTAAATTTGTAAGTAAAGCTAAAATAGATTGAGGAAAATCTCAGATTATTTCTTATTAGACAACATATAATTTCCAGAATACCAAGAGGTACTCTGATGTTCCACCTTTGAAATTCATATTATACTTCTTTTATTGTTTTTTATTGATTTTCATTTGGTTTAAATCTTTATGTGTTGCAGGGAAGAAAAAACTAGCATGTCCAAAGTGAACATGTGACAACATGTAATGGAGCATTTTGAACATTATTTTGGCATTGCTAATAAAAGTCAGGACATACTTCAAAGTATACATCAAGAACTATTACTTATAAACCCAGAGCAAACCAAATGGAAAATAATATTCTCAGCAGTTTAATTTGGATTACATTTATTCATGTTTACTTGCATCTGTACACTGAGACACACTAATGCTAAAAAAATTAATGTTGGCAAGAGGGGCTATGCTAAAAACTTTTCCTAAGACATTAATTCCCTCCTATCTTTTGGAATGCATAATCTTTAAATTTTACTGACATTGTAAATCAGTCAAAAGCGCTTAGAATGCCAAATGAGTGTATGCTTCATAGTTAAGTGTATGATAATGGAAAAGATGAAAAACATTAATGTGCCCCTTTTATTGGTGGGAACACATCTAATTACACAGCTCATCAGCCCCTGCCAACTAAAAGGGCAACAGGCAGATGGAGCATCTTGATTTGCAACCTAGTTCTTTATTGGGAATGTTCAAAAATATTTTATAAAATTTGGAAGAGGTAAGAGTCAAAGATCAGCTATTAAACCACCCAGAAAAATGCACTCTTTCAGCCTTGTTTTTGAAGCAATAATTTCAGTCAGTAAATATGAATACTTTTTAATGACAGAGTAATACTGCTCAGGGGTAAACTTCAACTCTAATCTTCTTTGACATTTGCAATATTTTTTTTAAATTTTTAAATGTAATTTTATTTATTTTTTTATACAACAGGTTCTTATTAGGTAGCTATTATATACATATTAGTGTGTATATGTCAATTCCAACCTCCCAGTTCATCCCACCACCATACATTTGCAATAATTTTGAGTCTTTCCTGTATGGCTTAGTTTTTAATAAACCCAACACAATCATATAAGCAGTGTCACACCCAAAAGGGTACAGGTCCTCATCACAGAGAGAGAACATAACTCATAAAAGCTTTCAAAATTAAAATAAAAAATAAAATATAATAAAATATCTCTCCTTCATCAGTATCTGCCATTTATCAAGATCCAGGAACAATAAGGCTATAGCCTAACAATGAATAGTCAGCTACCGGTTTTATTAAGAATAATTTTAGTGCGGTTCTGGATTAAACTACCAATTTTTCTTCATTAGAGTAAATCTTAGACAGAGTCACTATGGTTTCAATTGTCTGTCTCCTGTTTTTGCTCATTTAGTTACCAGTTGGTCCTTCTCTTATTTCATAGTTTCTCACCCTCAATATTAGATTGTTTCCTCACTGTGTAAGAAATATCAGTCTAAAGATGTTCAGTATATATATCTAAATATAGAGGTTCAATAGATATATTTAAATAAATAAAGATGTTCAGTTCATATATTTAAAATATAATATCTCAAATATGTGTATATCAATAGGTATTTGTGTTTTTACTTTCTACTGAACAGCATTACTATGTTCATTTCACATGATGTCAAGTACCTTCTACAAGATGCCATCTTCTCTGTTTCTTTGTACTAGCAAAGTTTTATAAAACATTTTGGGTTAGCAGAACAATGGGAGAAAAAGGAAAATGAAATCATTACTGAATACTATGTACCAGACTAATTATACCATATAACTATTATACTTTATCTCATTTAATTCATAAACTAACTCTCTAAGGTAGATAGTTTTATCCTTATATTAAAATTAAAGACATCAAGCAAGACTTCAAGAAGTAAAGACGTGTGCCCAGGTTGTATACTAGTTATTGATGGAGCTAAAGTATGAATAACCTCTGGGTCCCAGCCTGTTTATTTTATAATTTCTAGGCTCCATACACCCTAAAGAGTTTCCTGTCATTACTAGTGAGACCTTCACTCTGTAGTTATTCTCTGCTTTATACTATCAAATTTCTTCCTACTTCCCTTTCCTACCTCACTTTATAGAAGCAGTTGAGTTGTTCACTTGTGGCTCCATTGGAATTTTCCTGTTTGACTATTTTATTACTGTTATATCAATGATCTTATACAGAAAGGATTCAGTATTGTCTATGCCAAGACAAGAGAGCTTAAAACTGGTGTTTCTCAAGTCATATTTTTGTAGTAATGTTTAATATTGTCTTTAGGAACTGAAAGGAATAGAAGTCATGCTTGTTTATCTTACAAGTCAGCAGCCTTGTGTGCAAATTAACACACAACAGTAATAGCAATCATTGGTCAGAATGCTTAAAGATTAAATAAAATTTGAAGATGGGAGTAAACTCAATAAACTAGAGAGAGAAACAGATTGAAATTCAATGAAGGAGGTCTGCTTCCACCACTCTTGTTCGACACAGTGCTGGAAGTTCTAGCCAGTCATTAATTCAAGAAAAGGAAATCTAAGTCAGATAACTTGGAAAGGAAGAAATAAAACAGTCACCATAGGCTTGTGATATCATTGTCTATGTAAAAAATCCCAAGGAACACACAATACATCTCTTAAAACTAATAAAGAGTTCAGCAAGATTTCAGGATACAAGATAAGCATATAAAACTTAATTGGATTTCTATATAGTAGCAATGAACACGTGGGCACTAAAATTTTAAACACAGTACCATTTACAATCATTCAAAAAATTGAATACTTTGGTGTAAATCTAACAAAAATACAGTACTTCAGGTAGCATGCTATTTGAAAACCATCAAAACAAACAAACAAAAACCCCAAAACAGTGATGAACCAAACCAAAGAAGATCTAAACAAATAGAAAGACAACATGTTCATGGTTTGGGAGACTCAAAATAGTTAAAGTACTAATTCTCTCCAAATTTATATACAGGTTTAGTGTTCTATGTATCAAAATCCCAGCAAGACTTTTTTTTAGATAAAGAGAAGGTTATTATAAAATTTATATGGAAAGGCAAAGAAACTAGAACAGGTAAAAACTATTTTGAAAGAGAAGAATAAAGTGGGAGGAATCTGTCTACCCAACTTCAAGACTGGCTATATAGGTATGATAAAAACTATATAGTATTGCCAGAGGGGTAGACACATAGATCAGTGGAACAGAATAGAGAACTCAGAAATAGTCCGATACGTATATGCTAAACTGCTTTTTGTCAAAGATGCAAAGGCAATCCAATGAAGGAAGGATAACCTTTTCAATAAATGATGCTGAAACAAGCAGACTGCCACTGGCCAAAAAAAAAAATAGAACCTCTACTTAACTGTCACAACTTATATAATAAAAAATTGACTCAAAATTAAGCATGGACACAAATGCAAAATGCTAAACTAGAAGTCTTTTAGAAAAAAATAAGAGAAAATATTTGGAATTGAGGACTAGGTTAAGAATTCTTTCTTAGACTTGACACCAAAAGGACAATTCATAAAAATGAAAACTGATAAATTGGTCTTCATTAAATTAAAAAATATTTGCTCTGTGAAAGACCCTGTTAAGGTTAGGAAAGCTAAGCTACATAATGGGAGAAAATATTTGCAAACTACATGTCTAATAGGACTATTATCTAGAATATATGAAGAACCCTCAAAACCCAGCAGCTAAAAAATAAATAATCCAAATAGAAAATGGACAAAAAATATGAACAGACATTTTATCAAAGAATAAGTTTGGCAAATAAGTACAATAAAAGATGTTCAATATCATTACCCACTAGGCTAATGCAAATTAAAATTTCAATGAGATATTGCTATGTACCTAGAAAAATGGCTAAAATTTTAAAATAGCGACAACACCAAATGCTGACAAATATGCGGAGAAACTGAATCACTTGCACATTGCTGTTGGAAATGTTAAATGGTACAGCCACTCTAGAAAACAGGCAATTTCTTCTAAAAGATTTTAACTAAACATACCATTACCAGTCAACCTAGCTATTGCATTCCTGGTCACTTATCCCAGAAACCTGCATATGAATGTAACTGGCAGCTTTATTTGTAATAACCAACAACTAGAAACAGTCCATATACCCTTCAACAGGTGAATGGTTAAAAAGTTATTGTACACAGAACACAGAATACTACTCAGCTATAAAAAGAACAAACTTTTGATATAATGAGTGGGAAAATCCAATTTCAAAAAGTTAAACACTGTATGATTTCATTTATATGACATTATTGAGATGACAAAATTGTAGATTTAGAGACAAGATTAATGGCTGCAGGGATTAAGTATGAAGAAAGGGGAGAGAAGTGGGTATGACTGTAAGAGGGCACATGATGGACCCTTTTGGTGACAGAATGTTTTGCATCTTGATTTGAAATCTTGTAAGAAACTGAAGATATTACAGTAGGCTCCTGTGATGCTTCTTCCCACTCCTTAAGGTCACAGGAAACATGCTTCCCAATTATTAGATGCCTTAGCTAATTCATAAAAGGAGCAAAACCAGAGTATTTTATTGATAACATTTTAAGGATTTGAATATAAGTAATGAATTCTTTTTCTGTGTTCTTTATCTGTAAAGAAGTGCTTCTGATAGATACATGGGGATTGATCTAAAATTTCTACTATGTAATTGGAATATGGGGTAGATTTACAAGAAGAATTGATTATTTCTAATACCATAAATAAAACTAATCTTTATGATGAGGTTAGAAGACTTGGTTAAAATTTCAGCATTCAAGTTTTTTTTTTTTTTTTTTTTTGCAGTACGCGGGCCTCTCACTGTTGTGGTCTCTCCCGTTGTGGAGCACAGACTCCGGACGCGCAGGCTCAGAGGCCATGGCTCACGAGCCCAGCTGCTCCGCGGCATGTGGGATCTTCCCGGACTGGGGCACGAACCCCTGTCCCCTGCATCGGCAGGCGGACTCTCAACCACTGCGCCACCAGGGAAGCCCAGCATTCAAGTTTTATTGACTACATCAAAACATAAAAAGTAGTTAAATCACTATTTCATCATGATGGATTGAAGGTTAGTCCTTCATCGATTAATTCTATTGTAAATTGTCCCAGAACCTGAATAAAATCAGGCCTCATTCTTTGTTAAAAAATTTTCTAGGTATATTTTTAAACTTTTACAAATTGCTCACTTTACCAAAGGGTTAAGAAAGTGACCTCATTTATTTGAATTAAATTTGATGTCATTCAGCTTAACTTCTATTTCCATGTATGATGATTTATAGGACAGTACTAAATCTGAACATTAGTACTCCCTTCCAAAAAGGCAAAAAGTTTTGGCACTGTGATTTTGAAGAAACCCAAGCTTAATCAAATCTCTTCACTGATTCATGTTTAGAAACATTATGTGTAAAATCAAGATATATTTTAAATAGATTATATGCAATTAATTTAAAGGTATTTATCAGGATGTAAAATAAAAATCTCAAGAACTGGGGAACTTGAATCTACTAAGTAATTACTCAGAAATCAAAGGCACATCAAATTTTTCTATTTTTTGTTTTATTTTGAATATTAGAACAAAAATTTGGCATGATTGAAAAAATAGGCATGTCACATCATTTCTTGCAAAAGCCATCGTAACTGTTTTATTAGGAAGGAGGATTGAATAAAAATTTCAGGTTCTAGTAAACTACCTACTATCATTTTTATAAGACTATATTTCTCTTGGACTGATTATTTTGATGAAATATTTATGTACTTTCCCCAAGTTCACTTTTTAAATTTCTTTAAAATCTTTGTGGAAATTCACCATTCCAAGAAACATTTACCTAAAAGGTAGCCCTGGTGTTTGAAAATAATAAAATTATACTGTAAATTTGAAATGCAAGTCTAGATATTTTCTTCAAATAAATTCAAAGGGCAAGTAATTTTGCAGTAATTTTACATTTGAGCAAAATATCATTATCACTTCTACTATTGGTACTCAAAGTAGTTCACCCTTTTAATGAACTTGGCTTTCTCCTTTACTTCAAGATGTTGGTGGTCTTAAGAAACCAAATGGATCTGGCCTTGTTACCTAAAGCAAGATGGACTGTACTGAGAATTATTAGGGCCCTTCAAAGCCTACCCAACATGCTGGGCCAAACAAGAGCAAAGGAAGAGGGTAGACACAGCTGTGGATGCTAAGTATAGGATCCAAAGTCCAGTCTGGTAACCTTGGTGACCAGGAATCAAGTAGCAGTTTGCAGTCTGGGCAAGTGAGCAAGATAGAGGTGGTAGTTGTTCCAATAGGTAAGAAAAATACAGTGATGGAGAACTTAATTGTGGTAGAGGGGATACATCTCCTAAGTCTAAGCAGGCTGCAAAATGTTGACTTCAGGGAAGTCTATCAAAAAGTAACAAGACTTTAGTCACTTAGCTGAGGTTCTGGAGCTGAGCAGTAACATCATCCAACATTCATTTTAATAGGGAACACTGGATGCCAGCAAGACCAGTTTAGGAAACTACCACAATCACCCAGCTAAAACATGATGCTGGCTTGAATCAGCAAGGTGACAATGGGCATGTGAGTAATGGTCAAATTCTGTATATATTTTCACAGTAAGCCCCATAGGATTTGCTGATAAAGTAGTTGTGGGATATGGGAGACAGAAAGGCATTATAGTTATTCCCTGGGGGTCTAAACAGCATGGAAAATAAAATTATCATTAACATCTGTAAGCATATATCTTGACTTTTGAAACTTAAAGTAGGTACTTTTGAAAGTTAAAGAGGATGCTATTAATAATTATGCTGAGAAATAGGTAAAACAGGTATATAGATATCCTACCACTTAATGAGTTGGCAAGATTATAGGAGGAGTTTGATTGGAGGTGGCGCAGTTGGAATAAGGAACTAAGTTTTGGATATACTGAGGTTAATAGGCCTATGAAATATTAAGGAGCGATTGCATATAGGTCATGGGACATGTTTCTGAGTTCAGAAAGAGTTCTGCACTGGAGATAAAAATTTTAGTCTCATCAGTATATTTAATGTCTTGGGACTGGATGAGAGCAAAAGGGAATTAGTACAGCTACCGAAGCGAAGAGACCAAAGGACTGAGCCTTGCTTGAGCCACTCTAAAACAAAAGCCAGCCCCCCGAACCCTCCTCCAAAAAGTGGGAAGAAATTTGACCTATTTAGGGATATATTTCTGCCTCATGTACATATAACCCATAAGAATATACCTCTAACTAGTTTTCAAAAGTTAATACCTGAATTTTTCTATTACTAAAGTATTGGCTGCCTTTTCTTTTTTTTTTTTTTTTTTTGTGGTACGTGGGCCTTTCACTGTTGTGGCCTCTCCCGTTGCGGAGCACAGGCTCCGGACGCGCAGGCTCAGCGGCCATGGCTCACGGGCCCAGCCGCTCCGCAGCATGTGGGATCCTCCCGGACCGGGGCACGAACCCGTGTCCCCTGCATTGGCAGGCGGACTCTCAACCACTGCGCCACCAGGGAAGCCCTTTTTTCTTTTTCTTTTTTTTTTTTTTTTGTGTGTGTGCCTTTTCAAATATATAAGGAAATAATGAACCTTAAATCACTTCTTGAAATCTAATCAAATTCTATTTATTCACATAGCTACAGACATTCCTACCTTCTGTTAAACAGTATTATTACAATACTCTCATAAACCTTCTACTAATGCTCCACAAATGGATTTTTAAATAGAATACATCACAGTCTGTATCCTGATTCAACTCACGCTAAATGTTATAATCACTAAAAGAAGGCTGCCAAACCTCAGGTCCCATGGGAGGTGTTAAGAAACAGAATGAGCCTTTGTAAGATTATTTGTACAAAATTCACCAGAACAATGTTGAGATGGATCACTAGCCAGAATATGGACTATATCATCATCCATCAAGCAACTTCTTACTAAATCAAAAATAGAAGTCTTTTGGCACAAAATTAAAGACTATATATTGAACTGAAAAAGATCAACAAAAGAATAATGAAGGCTTTAAATTTTAAATGCCCGTCCTTAAAAACTTCCCTCAAAAATTTTTCTTTGTTTAACTTACTTTTATGACTGAGAGTGTTACTTCCATTAAAAATCTATCAGATTTTTATTCCTTTGTCCTGTGATAAAAAGAACATTTCACAACAGACGGGGAAAAGCTAAACTGAAAGCATTTAAAATTTAATTTTGAAGGAGTTGGGAGAGACTCATTTTTCCCAAGGTCCCTAGCGTCCAAATGTTTTTATAAAATGTATACAATTTAAAAAAAAAAACTACCTTTAAACTTGAGAAATTTTTATAGTGAGAAAAAGAGAGGAGTTTCAATCTAAGACCAAGGTGCTTTCAAAACATTTTGTTTTAAATACCTGAAAGACAGCTGTGTCCAAAATAAAGAACAAAGTTGCCATCTTCAAACTCAAAGTAACAGCTATTCCCAGTATTTCTACCTTTATCAGTAAACTTCTCTGCTCCAGTTTTCTAGTTTAAAATATAAACTAGCTTTCTTTTTATTTTTCATCATTCTTTATCTAACAGAATACTGTTTTTTGAAAATATTTCTTCAAGTGCAACTCTGTGTAAGAAACTTTATTTAAAATAATGTGTTTTTTTCTCATTGATCCCAGAGAGCCATGTCTTTAAGACTATTAGGGGCAAGCCCATCAAGGGTTTTTTAAGAGGTATAAACTACTAGTTATAAAATAAATAAGCTACAAGGATATATTATAAAGCACATGGAATATAGTCAATATTTTATAATAACTATAAAATATAGTCATCATGTTGTATACCTGAAACATATAATATTGTAAATCAACTGTACCTCAATAAAAAAAAAATCAAGGCCAAAACAAAAACAAAAATGTTCTTTCTCAGTGACCCAGTAATTCTACTTCCAGTAATATATTCTAAATAATGATTTTAATAGTGTCAAAACTTAACATAAAAGAATGTTTATAATAGTGAAAACATGGAGTCAACATAAATGTATAATTATGAAATAAATTATTAAATATTATGTAGCCATTAATATTTTGAACACTACTTAATTATAATGGAAAAATGTTCATGATATCATGTGAATTGATATAAATTATATGAAAAAATATAAATTAAAAATTGCCATTAGCAATGAGCAAAGCATACAAAAGCCTCACCCATATGGAGCTTATATTCCATTTGGGGAGACAATAAACAAATCAGCAAATTATAGTAGATTGGAAAGAATAGCTTCTGAAAAGAAAAATAAAGGACAAGGGATATCGAGTGTTGGCAAGAGGCAGCAATTTTAACAGGGTGTTCTGGAAAGGGTTCATGGAGAGGTTAGTATGTAAGCCAATATCTGAGAAAGGTGAGAGAGAAGCCATGAGGACACCTGGCAAAGGAGATTCTAGGTAAAAGAAACAGCTAATAAAAGGATCCAGATTTCTGAGAAGCAGAGAGGAGGCTAGTGTGGCTGGACCAGAGGGAGTGAGGAGAGATTAGCCTGAGATGAGCTTAGAAAATAATGGTGGCCAGAATGAGTAGAACTTTGTAGGAACTTTAAAGAACTTGGTTTATACTCTGAGTGTGATGAGGAGGCACCAAAAGATTCTGCACAAACAATGGCAAGATCTGATTAACTTGTGACTACTATGTTGAGGGCAGTCTATAGGGCTCAAGGATGGAAGCCAAGAGACCAGTAATCTAAGAGAGACATGATGATGGGGCTCCAAACAGGGTGAGATTAACAGAGTTGGTGAGAAGTGGCACAATTCTATCCTGAGAGAAGAGCCTGAGAGTAAAGCCAACTGGATTTAACAACTGACGATGTGGATGTGACAAAAAGTGTGGAGCCATTAACTGAGATGGGAATGATTGTGGGTGAAGCAGATTTGGGGGTAAGATCCGGTTCAGTTGTGGACATATTAAGTTTGAGATGTCTGTTAGATATTCAAGGGAAGGTATTGAAGGAGCCTGAAGTTTAGGGAAAGAGATAATTAAAAGCATGAGGAAATATGGAGAAGAGAGTTGAGAGCTAAGTCTTGAGGAGTCTCCAATATGAAGAAGTCTCTGGGAAGCAGAGGAAGTACTTCTAGAATTTTTATTTGGCTCTTTTTCAAGCCTATTTTTCTTCATAGTTTGCTATTGTTCTCTTTATGTTTTGTTCCTTATTCTGGTACTTAATCATTGTAAACATACATTTTTATATTATCTTTCACTGTTTTCCTAAGAGTAGAAGTTCTTGATACACTTTAACTCTACCATGGGAGAGCTCTTCCAAAATGGGTGGTGTATTTGCTTCTTCCAAGTGGCCCAAACAAATATTAATTTTTTTAGTTTCTCTTTTGGGGATCCCAAACCTCAAATTCATGGAGAAGATAACTCAGGGATTTTATTTTCCTCAGGGGAGGCCCCTAACCCTGAGCCCAGACAGAAACAAATGTTTTCTGTGCAGTTGTTTTGTTTTAATTTAAATTTTCTGTTAACATGAAAACTTTTGAGAAACTAAGTTTTTTTTTCCCAGCTTTATCGAGGTATAATGGACAAAAATTGTTTATATTTAAGGTATACAACATAAGGCTTTATATACACATATATTGTGAAATGATTACCACAATCCAATTAATTAACATGTCCACATACCCATCACCTCACATAGTTACTATTCTGTGTGTGTGTGGTAAGAGCACTTGAGGTCTACTCTTTTAGCAAATTTCAAGTATATAATACCTTGTTATTAACTATAGTCACTATGCTGTAAATAAGTTCTCTAGAAGTTATACATCTTATTCTAAATGTTTGTTCCCTTTGACCAGCATCTCCCCCACCCCACACCAGCCCTTGGTAACTAGAATTCTACTGTCTGGTTCTATGAGTTCAACTTCTTTAGATTCCACATGTAAGTGAAATTATATGGTGCTTGTCTTTCTCTATTTGGCTTATTTCACTTAGCATAATGTCCTCCAGGTTCATCCATATTGTCTCAAATGAAAGGATTTCCTTCTTTTAAAAGGCTGAATAACATTTTATTATATATATATGTGTATGACATATATATATCTCATATCACATTTTCTGTATTCATACATCTGTCATCAGATACTTAGGTTGTTTTTGTTATCTTGGTTAATGTGAATGAACATGGGAGTTCAAGATAGTGATTTTATTTCCTTTGAATATATAGCCAGAAGTAGGATTGCTAGATCATACAGTAGCTGTATTTTTAATTTCTTGTGGCACTTCCATACTCTTTTCCATAATGCCTATACCAGTTTACGATCCCAGGAACAGTATATAAAGTTCCCATTTCTCCACATCCTTGCCAACATTTGTTATTTTTGACTTTTTCATAATAGCCATCCTAACAACCTTGAGGTGATATCTCACTGTGGTTTTAATTTGCATTTCCCTAAAGATTAATAATGTTGAGCATGTTTTCATATATATGTTGGCCATTTGTATGTCTTGTTACAAAATTGTCTGTTCAAGTCTTTTACTTACCCTATAATCAGTTTATTTGGATTTTTGCTATTGAGCCCCTTATATAGTTTGGATATTAACCCTTTATTGGATATGTGGTTTGCAAATATTTCTCCCATTCTGTAGTTTGCCTTTTCATTTTGTTAACTGTTTCATTTGCTGTGCAGAAATATGTAAATAATCTAGGCTTTAATAGATGATTTCTATTCAAATCTCCCTTCTCTTAATGAGTCGAGGCCCTCTTCAGTCCTCGCATGGACACTAAACCCAAACCCACATTAATAGCATCTCCCCCTACTTCAGGGCAGCAGCAGGTGAATATCTCTGAGTGGTGGAGGACGGGGTTCTAAGTGATACTTCATTTCTTCCTTTTTGTAGCTCTATATACTGTTTTCTACAATAAAAATAAATTTTTCTTATTGTAAGAAAAATAAAGCAAATGAGTTTGTAAGTGTTCCCTGCTAATGAGATACCGACAATATACATGTTTTACTCTATATGACACAGAACTATCTATATGTGTGAAAAAATAAAGGATGTATTTTCTGTTTAGATTAGAGTTGGAATGTGCATATGGCTTGTCCTCAGTGGTACAGGAAAGTCATTGGGGCCTTTAAAGGAATCTAAAAGCATATTTCAAATTTACCTTTCTACTCAGCTGTCTGAACAATAAATTATGTGCCGATTTTATTTCAGCATGGTGCCAAATATCTTAATAACAATGGAATATTTCTTAGTCATCTGAATTTTTGGTGTACATGACACAAACTTGCAGATTTTTAAAAAAGAGCCGTGTTGACCATATTTTTTAATCTGCTTGTTGAATGCAGTCATAATATGAACCACCTATAAAGAACATTTCCTTTCTTCCATTTCATTTTTTAAGGTGTCTCAGAAAATTTATTAGATAAAGAGATGGAAATAAAGAAGGCTATTATAGGAATGTTTTCACTTAAGGAGTTTTTCCTGGTTGATATATATTTCTGTGTAAAATTGCGGGGGGGGGGGCCTTTCCTCTCTGTCAAATCTTTGACCCTATCAAAAAGAAATATTCCAGATGAAGGCAATGAAATGCTTCAATGAAGTTCTCTGTTTTTGAGGATGGTTAAGTGTTGAAAAGTTGTCCCTTCATTTTACCTGTCCTTGAACCTCCATATGGTTTGCTTCACATTTACCAAAATGAAAATTCAGATAAATAGGACCAATGTAATAAGTTGTGTAATTTGAATATATAATAAAATGAATTTTCAAATTGCTACATTCAGAAATGCAGCTACAGAGAAATGAGTATTTCTTTCCAGAGTGGGGAAGGAGAAGAAAGGAGAAGAAAAGCTTGCAGAGGCTGTATTTACACAGGCAAAATAAAGTAGAAAGTTAAGATACTCTCTGGGGAGAAAGGTCTCTCTGAAATGGTATCTCAGCCATGCAACTTCTTCCTTCCCCCTCCATCCACTTCCCTGCCCTTTTTCCTTTCTAATCATCTCTTTCATTTCAGGGACACGTCAAAGATAATTTTTGTGCAGAGATGCCAAAATCCATTTTTACAGTTTCCAAAGAGGCTTCAACAGAATCATGTGAATTTTAATAATTCTCCACTACATTTTTTCTATCTAGACTTAGAGAAAGGGTGGGAAAGTTTGTCCTTCAGCTTCTGTCAGCAAATGACAAGTTCTATTCTTTTCAGAAAAGACTAGTCTGCTGGGAGTTCATTCTACTAGATGTGTAGAAAAGTCTAGAAAGATAGGTTTAGATGGTCTCAATTCTCCCAAGATTTTTTAAAAAGTACTTTAACTTCCTGAAGCACTGCAGACAGGGAAGGAGGTGGTATGATTCAAAATACTCTTGCCAGAGATATTCTCGAAGGACCAGGGATGCTTACAACTACAGATAGTGTAAGAGATCAGCCCATCACATACTTGTCTTCTTCTTTTGGGTCCCCTCTACCAGCAGCATTAGTACAGGGAAGGCTTTCAGAATTTCTTAAAAAGTAACACACATGAAAGTTTCCAACTGAACCTGATCCGTTACTCATCTGCTCCTGGGTTTGCTTTCCTTTGGAATCATAATTTTAAAAAAACAGAATTTCTTAGTAATACTAATGTAACCCTGTAATTAAGAAGTGCATAATAGGAGTTAAATTTCCTTTTTCCCTATTTATGCTGTGCTTTCCAGGAAAGAGACATGGTATTTGGAGGCGGGGGCAAAGAGAGGATGGACAGTGTTTCATTTGTGCATCAGTAACTGATTTTGAAAGTTCTTCAGTAAAAAATTGCTTTCGGCTTCCACAATAAATAAAATTACACTTCGGTATTTAAATACACTCCCTATTAAGATACAAAGAAGGCAAAAATTTCTTGCCAGTTTCTGGTTGACAATCTCTATTGTTCTTATGTAAATTCCACAGATATTCTTTAAGAAAGGGTCTTGGTAGTGGGGACTGTTAAGACATTTCTTTAAATAAAGCACTTTAGAGACATACATTTCTAAAGATTTAATTAAAACATAGAGGGAAAATTAACTGCTAGAATTGACAAATTATAGGAGTTGAATTAGTGGGAAGATATCACGTATTTATACACAACTTCTTCCTAACAGGCTTAAGATTCATTAAAAATGTTTAATTATGATTCCATGTAAAGTAAGAGGTATGCATTACATTTTACAGATTAGAGTCCAAAATTCTAAAGCAAAGAGAGATTGAATAACTTGATAAAGGTCACTGGAAAGTTCTTCACACCAGGGAAGCTGACACATGAGTTCTCTGGCAGTCCACACAGTTTGGTATTCATTAGATTATATATGATTAATTTTGATATGGACAAATATTGAACTCATACTATATGGAAACAATTAATAGACTTGACCGTAAGTGTTCACAGAGTAAGAAAAATAGCCTTCTGTTAGACAAATATGGTAGGGGCTATGTGGGCGTGCTACTGATTTCACCAACACACTCTTCCCCGAAATATTGCATCACTATTCTGGAACACATGCTGCTGCCCTCTTTAATTATGTGCTTGGATGGCAAGCTACTTCCTGGAATTAGAGAAGTAGCAGTTCAGCATCTAGCCTCTGAATTGAACCAGATGACCTTATGTTATAAAGGAATGGCAAAATAGGAGCTGACCACAGGCCTGTCTGCTGGATCCAAAGCTATATTTGTGGGCAGCAGTGCTGGATACTGTTGGGAAGTTTGTCCTTCTTATAATCATCTTTTCAAAAGTCAAAAAGTAGGAGAAGAGGAGAGAGGAAATTAGAGGCATGGAGTTGATGATGTTGATTATTGAGACTGACCATTTTATCTTTGGAAATTCTTCAAACTAAAATCCGGGCCTGGTGATAAACAAATATAAGAGAGGAAAGATGAGTCCCCAGAGAGATTCATAAAATGCAGATTAGTCAGACACTTCTATTGATGTCAGTCTAATCAAGCATGTAATTTATCAATTATGTAAATTTAAAACTGTACTAGTTAAATACATTCAAATAGCAAGCACCTGTGTCCCATGTGGGAGTCTTAATATTAAATTAAATTGTAACCATATTGTTTTTTATTTTGTGCCAACATAACTGAATCTCAAAGCAATGCAGTAGGAAATTATTAATACAATCAAAAGTCATTAATATGGCATAGAGCTAGCTTTCTTGTCAAGTTTGATATAGAGTTTCTGTATTTTTCCAAAACCTGTTTCAGCCCAACTTCCCTTAATGGTTTTGAAAATACAAACAGAGCAAGATGAAATGGTATATTGCCTCCAACTCTATTCCCACAGGTGGATTTAAGTTAGTGCTACACAGTCCAAATTGTTAAAGAATTGGCAGCTCTAATATTGCACTCTGAAGTTCATTCCAGCAATTCTAAGAGGGAGCAACACAGCACAATTTTATTTTGGAATGTGTATCACTTTACTAATGTTTCAAATGTTTATGTGTAGAAGGATCTTATATAATCCTTTCATCTAATAGATAAGGAAGCTGAGTGCCAGACAGGTTGTTTGATTTGTCCAAGGACACACAATTAATAATCAGAGTAACAGAGCCAAGAACTCCAGTTTCTTGGCTGATAGTGAGGTTTGGTAATGGGAGGCTTCATATAGTTGCCATTTCACTTTTTGATATGCTTAGCTGTGGTCGTGATTTTTCCCCCCAGTTTAACTATTATAAAGTTCATCTCACAGTTCTCAGTGGCAAGTAGAGAAGGGGCGTGGACTTTGGATATATTGGGATAGAAAAATTGACAGGCTTGAAACAGAGAAGAGGACTAGACAGGCAGTCTCAGAAAACTTGGGATCTTGTCTTTGTTTCAGCTCTTTCTAATAGCTATGGACTGCAGTTTTCTTCAACTCCTTGAATTTATTTTTTCCTTTAGAAAATAAGAAACACATCCTTTTCCCTGTCCACCCCAAAGAGCGGTCTGAAGTCTGAAATTCAATCATTTAGATAATAATATTTTATAAAGTGTAAAGCACCTCAAGTGTAGGCCATCATTATCACAGAACGCCACTCAACTTTCTAAAGATCTCCAAATTGGAGTCTTCACTGGTGAGAAATAATATCTCCAGTACAGAGGGACACTTACTATCAAGCCATTGCTTAGAAGAAGCAACCATGATCGAAAACTCTCCTGCCTAAGAGTTTCAAGAATCAGAGTGGCTAACACACCAAGAGCAGGACTTTCAGGCAAGCAGATCTTTTCACAAACAGAGAAAATTTTACCCTTTTCATCCTAGAGTGAAGTGTTGAAACAATTGCTATTATTCACTTGACTGTCACTTTCCAAAGTAGTTAAGGCAATTATATCTGATGATATTTATTACCTGAGAGAAAAATATGTGGTGGTACGTATTATAAAAATATTGTTTGAGTCTCAAGCATTATTACATAGGAAACTTTTTTCTACTGTAATATTTTAAAATAGTATTTATGTTCTTAGGCTCTACTGTGCTGTATAAATAAAAAACATTTATGTTTAAAATCCTTTGGAGGGAATAATAGCTTTCAGTTTTTATTCTACCTGGAATTCTGTACCTTTCCCTGATATAACTTTTTATATTATGAAGGCATTTTGAAGGTCTGGAATCAGATTTAGAATCAGTTTATCTCTACCAGATGAGTCCTTTTTAGAAGGATTGACTGACTAAATTAATTTTAACAAACAAAAAAGAAAGGATGGAAGGAAGGAAGGAAGGAAAGAAAGAAAGAAAGAGGGAGCGAGGGAAGGAAGAAACACTTAGAATGAAATATATAATAATTGTTCTTTTGTTTATGTTTGCTTTAAATTATTTAAAGTATAACTTTAATGTTTTATAGTTTTTTACATAAAACTTATGCTGGTTTATCAGTATTGTTTTAGGATCCAAACATTTACAGAGGCAACAATATTTATATATAATGAAAATCACATTTATTATCTTCTACTCCAAAGCATCTGCACCCTCTGAGGGCATTAATCTTCTTCATTACCTACTGTTGATTCTACTCCTTTGTTTATTCTAAGTTATTCTCTACCATCTCTCTAAATAGTTTGTATCTAGTAGAGTGCAACTTATTTATAAACTTTTATAAGCTTACAATTCAAAAAACCTTTGCCTAATTACTCCCATTTCATTGTTTTAGAACAGAGGCCAATAAAGTATGGCCTGTAGGCCTAATCTAGCCCTCTACCTTTTATTTATAAGTAAAATTTTATTGGAACACAGCTATGCTCGTTTCTTTGCATATTGCCCATGGCTACTTTTGCCCTACCATGGCAGAACTGAGTAGCTGTGACAGAGACTGTGTGGTACACAAATCCTAAAATATTTATTATCTGGCCCTTCACAGAAAAAGTTTGGTGACCCCTGTTGCAAAGGATTGTTTTCCACTCAATCTTACTAATTGTGGGGCCTGAGTATTTCCTTCTCCAGCCCTTTCTTCTTGCAGATCCCTGGAAATAGTGTGTTTCTCAGAAATTCAATAATAAGAGCCTAAGTACATTCAGAGCCATGTTGCTCTTTCCTTCTCAGTGGGAGCTACATGGCACCCAGTGGCTAGAAAGTGGCTACTCATCCCAATGCCACTGCACATCATTAATATTTATTCAGCAACTTATGATGTACAAAACTGCCATCCAGGTGGCACTATTTTTCTCTCTAGAAATCTCATCTTCCATACTACCTCATCTTGAGTCATCTTCAGTATAACTGCTAAAGTCTGCCTTGTCCATTATTTAATAAGATCACCTTATTTTTTAGTTCTATTCTAAAACTTTTTTTCCTAAAATTGTTCAGAATCTTTGAATTCCCTTTCTCTTTCTATCCCTACACCCCCCTTCTATCCACATACTCTTTCGTATCCTTATACCCCGTATCATATTAGCCCAGTCTTTCACTGTTCCTTTCTCTGCTCTAAGTATTCTCTTAAACCACATACTCTGTCTAGAATGCACTTAACCATGAGCCAGTTTCTACCATATGGACAAGGTCAACATCCTCGAAAAGGATAGAGTAACAAGACAAAGGACACTTGGATTCTTGGGAGACCTACTGGGGCAGAGCCACCTAGAGACCTTGAACCACCCACATACCTTTGAACTGTTGTGTTAGAAAGAAATAAACCTTCTTGTTCGAGCCACTGTATTTTAGGTATATTTGTTACATTATCAGTCTGTACTCCAAGTAATGCATAACTAATTTAATTTCTATAATCCCAGGTTCCCATCAACCGTTTTTTTTTTGTTTGTTTGTTTTTTCTGCGGTACGCGGGCCTCTCACTGTTGTGGCCTCTGCCGTTGCGGAGCACAGGCTCCAGACGTGCAGGCTCAGCGGCCATGGCTCACGGGCCCAGCCGCTCCGCGGCATGTGGGATCTTCCCGGACCGGGGCATGAACCCGTGTCCCCTGCATCCGCAGGAGGACTCTCAACCACTGCGCCACCAGGGAAGCCCCAACCCTTTTTTTTTCAGTAGCTTTACTGGCAACAGCAAGTGAAGCACAGAACTCTGGATAAGCTAATAACTCTTCTCTTTTCCTATTTATCTCTTTATTCTCCATGTAACTTTAGAAAATAAAATTAAAACATTTCTTCCATTTTGTGTTAATTTGTTTCGAATAGCAATACATATTATATTTTTGCTAAAAATCCAGTTATTTCTGTCTTGTGAAACAAATTTTTGATGTACTCTCTGAGACAAGGGAAAGCTCTGTACCCTGATGATTTCGATTCACTAACTAAAATCTCTCAGAGTGATCAGAGGACTATCTGTGTCCTGATGGTTGTTTATCTTCAGACAAAAAGGGGCTGTTAAAATAACTTTGGTTACATTTAAATTTAGCCATGTTACTTGTCTTCATGAGTGTTGATAACCAAATACTCTCCAGGTTCCATAAAATCTTTTTCACTTATTTTAAACATACTAGCTTTCATAGATGAGCCAACATTGACCCCCTATGCCTAATTATCAAAGTGAAACACAGAATAAGAATGTTTGCTTTATTTACAGTGGGGAAAATTTGAGTAGAGTAGGGTCGATTAAATGGTTATAAACGTTTTAATTCTGAACAGGGAATTTAACCTTCTGATACAAAAAATTAAAATGTATAGGGAAAAATCTTCACACAATTATAAAATTCTAGGAAGTATATATGTCAAATATGCAATTTTTTTGAGAAAACAGGCCCTGTAGAAATATAAATAGCCAAGATAGCGGGTCTTTTTGATCAAAGAAAGCCTCTCTCACAAATGATGACCTTAGGAGAAATTAAATAGTGACCTACAGGGAGTGTAGGATCAGGTGGAGTGACAAACAGTTTGAAAATATATAAATTAGATTTGCTTTAATTCACATTAAACCAATGTCATTTCAAAAAACTAATACTCTTGATAAAAACCCTAAAATGCTTGGGTTTGATTTATGTTCACATTAATTTTACTTATAACCTCTAAATTTTCCAACAGGATGACAACTATAAGGTAAATCTCATCAGGGATTTATTTTTTGGCTGACAAGTGAAAACAATACACCTTCTCAATGGCAAATAAGAATATGATCAATCACAAGGAAGGGAACACAATTCCTTATATTCAAAGTGCTGAATATTAAATGCCTTTTTGTTGAAGAACATTCAGAATAAGCTATGCCATAAACTTCAGGATCTGGTCAGCCCTGATATACCCCCCCCCACCACCACTGTTTCTAAGGCAGGTAATGTCTGTAGTAATCTCATTCAGAAAGGGAAAGAAGAGGAAAGAAATATGCCTTAAAGCATAATGGAGAAAAAAATAACGAGAAACAGACTTAAGTTACCAGAAGTCTTGATGGGGCAGTAAAAATTGTCACTTTTCCACTGATGGGCTCAAAAGTAATCACATTTTTCAGACTTCAAACAGCTTTTATGTGACTTTTTCTTAGTTTATTTCCCAACAATGGACTACATTTTTAGCTTGTTAAATATCATAGTAAAGATGTGCAGGAAACACACTTAAATCTTAAGTTTCTTGGACAAGGAGATTTAACTTGTTTGTTTTTATTGAAATGGTGAGTTCATAGGCACCAGCCAAATGCTAAAGTTAGACATTCAGGAATATTGGAGTGTCATTAGTTTTAGTAGGTTGAATTTTCAGTCACATTATCATCTTAGGTTTCAAAATAAATTTCAGTCTACTGGGAGATATAAGGTTATCAAATTTTATGTTCTCGTCTGAGAATTTTGCTCTTCTTTTAGCTGGGGAGGAGAATTTCTTTGTAAGTGTCTTAGACTTTGATCAGAGGAAAGAGGAAAAAATTAAGTATTTATTACAGTGTGGGGTTGTGTTTTTTTGCCATATGGAAAAGTAGGAGAGAAAATAAATGCAATATATTACTAAAGGCTTTTCAGGTATCTTAGGATAAAACCTTTTTATTTGCATGCTTTGAGTATTTCTCCCCCATGAGCCCCTAGGCACTTTAAAAGTCAAAGCAAACTTAATGGCACTTTTTCCTCCAACAATGTTATGTGTGTTTAGGTCCCTGAAGAAAAATGTTTTCTAAGTTTGTTTTAAAAGTCCTTCAGTTGTGTTCATTGTATGTTTCAAGATGCTCAGTGTAGACTATGGATAAGGGAAGAGAATAGAAGGAGGGAAATAATAAAAGGGAAACTAATAAAAAATCTTTGAAAATGACATCTAGCTCCAAAAATACAACTCTAAAAAACCATTAGTCATTTTATTAAACATATTTATTAAGCTAATCAGCTGGAATGATTAGAGTAGTAAGCTGGAAAGTGAGCTGATGGAGTTACTAAAGGAAGTTTCTTCTACCTGGGGTTGTGATGTCATGGATACAGGGCTGGGCTACAATGGCTTTGGGCTTTTGCAGAGGAAGCGGTTTTTCAGATGACAACTACTTAGTTACCCCTCTCTGCTTTAAAAAAAAGCCAGAAAATTAACCTTCAAAACTAATTTGTGGAGTTAAGAGGCCAAACATAGTTCATTTGCTCTATCAGGACACCTAACAGCATCTGATAGGGAACAAGACTAGGCTTCATAGATAGCCAGGTTTGAGTCTTGGTTCTACCATTTATTGAGTGGTAGTAGGGGAGGTGACTATAGGAGGGAGGAACCTTACGCAGTGAATTATTCATTCAACACAGTTTTGCTGCATAGTTATCAGGCATTCATCTATTTGATGGGAATCACAATTCCCACATTATAGCATTATTGTGAAAACCAAATGAATTAGCGAATCTAAAGTACTTAATACAGTGCCAGGCATACACTAATAGCTTAATATACAGCAGGTACTATTATTAAAATCAGTGAAAATAGCTAGTAAAAAGCTTACCTTTGAGGATTTATTGTCCAAAGCACACATGCAAAACAACCATAAAGAAGAAGTTAGGTTACAGAGTGATTAAAGAATTAAGACTCCTAAGAAAAAGTTCTTAAATTTTCTCTAGATATTTGAATCATCTTATATCTTGCTCATATTATATATCTAAGTTTATATCCAATAAATTTTAAAAATACTGTTTATTAAAGAATAAAGTTTTAGTAGAAAAAGCATTTTGGAACGTGTATATATATATATATATATATATATATATATATATATATATATATATATAAACACACACACCTGTTCTTATTAATCTAGGCCAGAGATTCTCAAAGTGTGGCCCATAAAAACCTGGGGATCACTCAAGACACTTTGAGAAAAATATATTGATAATAATGATAAGTTATTCTTTGCTTTTTTCATGATGTTTACATTTACACTGGTGGTGCAAAAGCAATAGTGGGTAAAACTGCTGGTGCTTTAGCACAAGTCAAGGCAATGGCACCGAACAATAGTAGTAGTCATTATATTCTGCATCATCACTTGCAGTAAAGGAAAAAAAATGCCAGTTTTACTTGAGAATATCATTGATAAACCAGTAAAAATATTAGCTTTATTAAATCTAAAACCTGGTGTATACAGGTATTGATTATTTTGTGTGACAAAATGAGATCACACAGAAAGCACTTCTGGTGCATACCAAAATCCAAAATGTAATGACAGTCTTGAGGAAAAGCACCTATGTGATTGTTTGTGTTGTGAGATGACCTAGCCACATTTTTCATGGAATTGTTTTTATTTGAAATAATGACTGATAGACAAGGAATGGTTAATCAGACTTGTGAAGACATTTTGTCAAAAATAAATGAAGTGAGCTTGTCACTTCAAGGAAAACAATTGACACTGTTACCAGTAATAAAGAATTTAAGCTTTCATAGGAAACATAATTTTGGGAAACTGGTATCTGCCACTGCAAACACCAAATATTTAAAAGCTTATCAATGGAGATCAGTGATGGTATTAACAAATGAGATTTTTTTCATATTGTACAATGAAATGTGTCAATCTTTGGAAGATTTGTGTAACTCTGTGAATTGATAATCTTCTGCTGAACAAGGCATGCTGTTACTACAGAAAACAAACAAAAAGATTGATAAGAGATTCAAAGTTCCATTCAAAGTTCAAGGTAGATGAGTAGATTTTAAAATAAGACTATGAAAAGTTCACAGGCATGGTTTCAGATTACACACTGAAAGTAACCTTTGAAAAACAATTGTCAAGTTTTGGTGTAATATTAAAGGAGAATATCCCCCATTATCTGAATAAATTATTAAAATAAAACCCAACTACATATTTGTGTGAGGCTGAATTTTCTTCATAAACTCCAATCAAAACAATACATTTCAAAGGACAGAATACAAAAGCAGAAATGAGAATTCAGCTATCTTCTATAAAGCCAGATGATAAAGAGATATGCAGAAATCTAAAGTAATGTCACTTCTCACTATTGTTTTTGTTTTTGAAAATATAGTTATTTTTCATAAATATGTTACTTTGTTAACAAGTAATGGGTTTATTATTGACATTTAACAAAATTAATTATTTATAACAGTTCTGTTTCAATTATTATACGGTATATAATCATAGGTAGTCAATAGATATAACCCATAAAAGAAAAGCTCTTTGGGGCTTCCATTGTTTTTTTTAAGAGTGCAAATATGTTCTGAGACCCAAAATTTGAGAACCTCTAAAAATCAATGACCTGAGCTTCTACCTTAAGAAGTCAGAAAAAAAAAGATCAAAGTAAACTTAAAATAACTTGACAAAAATTATTTAATAGAGAAAACAAACACAGAGAAATTTAATAAAGCCAATAAACATAGCTCTTTGAAAAGGTCAACAAAATTGATAAACCCCTAGCTAGATTGATAAACCAAAAAAAGGGGAAAAAGAATATACATTACCAAAATCAATACTGAAAGGGATGCATCACAACAGATTCTACAGGTCAGACAATGATAACAAAAAATATGGACAATTTTATGCCAACAAATTTGACAACTTCAATGAAACTGACAAATTGCTTGAAAATACCTTGCCAAAACTGTTAAGAGATAGAACAATTTGAACAGCCATCTTTCAAATAAAGCAAAACTGTTATCAAAAACCTCCCCAAAAGAAAAATCCTGGCTATTAGTTTTACTGCTAAATCTACCAAATATTTAAGGAAGAAATATCACTAATCTGGTACAAATTCCTTTGGAAAATTTAGAGAGAACACTTGACAGTATTTCCTGGTGGACTGGATATGAGGAGTGAAAAAACAAAGGGAACAGGCTGACGTATAATTTTGTTTTGTGCTACCTGGGTAAATTATGGTATTTACTAGAATAGGGAAGAAACAGATATGTGGGAAAGGAGAAAACATACATTAATAGCACTGCTTAGAACACTGAAAGTTTACTTGCCAAGTGTGTATGACAAGTCTACAATTAGATATATGAGTCCAGAGATCTGTGGTGTAGTCCAGGGCAAGAGCTATAAGTGTGGGATTTATCAGCATGTAAAGCCATAACCGAGATTACCTGGAGACTGAATGTAATACATGGAAAAGAGAAGGAGCCACAGAACTGAATACTAAGGTATACCAGCATTGAAAGGTAGAAGAAGAAGTTAAGCTGGCAAAGGAAACTGAGAGGGCATGGGCACTGAGGTCATAGGAAAACAAGGAGATATATGGAGATGAAGACAGGGGCCTTTTCTATCAAATGCAACTGAGAGGATAGGTACCATTGAATGTGTCTACACAAAAGTCACTGTTGACCTTGACAAGAGCATTTTTAGGGGAGGGCTGGAGAGGGGAGTCTTATTGGAGTGGGTCAAGGAGAAGAAGTTGAGATAGAGAACATAAACAACTCTTTCAATAGATTTTACTGTAAAGAGAAGGAAAAAATGTGTTAGTGGATTGTAGATACGAGGATCAAGACTTTTTTTTAAGGTTATAATTCCAATGGGAAGCATCCATTAGAGAGGAATACGTTAGTGATGTAAAAGAAACAGGGCTGATCTACGCCCTTGAAGAGAAGCAGAATGAGCAGACAGGTTGGGAGGAAAAGCAGAGTATGGGCAAAAACACAGATGGGTTCCTGATTTGCTGGTGAGAAGAAAAAGGTAATCCCATCAGAGGGCTTTGGTTTTCTTTGTGAAGCATGAGGAAAGTCAGCAGATGAACACAAGAGGAGAGGATGGGACAGAACATGAAATAGTGGTGTTGGGTATAGGAAAAGTGAACACTCTGGGGAAATTTCATAGGATTGTAGGGGAGTATTGAGTGCCCGTTTGAGAAATATTGTGAATTTAAAATAAAACCATTTACCTGAGTTGTGAATTTCTTCCCCAGCAATATTCAATTACTTTAACTAGCAGTAATTGTATAGTTAATCAGGGTTCTGGAATTGTCAAAACAAAGAAATATGACAGAGTGAGAGAGAAGCAGGGAGGTCGAGTGTTTTCACAACCATCCTCTCTCCCTAAAATCATCAGAATAAAACAATTACCAAGGACCTTTTGCTTCAAATCCACTGCTAAATACAGTATGAAAGGAACTCATTTTTTTCCAGAGTTTATGGCTATGTGTCCATGACCTCACAGTTTTCAGTGGAAGAAGGGAAATGTAGTGGTCTGCTGCCCTGAAAATTCCTCTTGGCTTTTAGATTCCACCTTCTTGTATTTTCAGCAGTCATCTGACCATAAACACTGCTATCTCAGGTATTTCTTCTTCTAGTAGCATATTGAGAACTTGTCTGCCACCCTGCTCAAATAAAAACTTGGTTGCTATGTATTTGTTGAACCTCACATAATTCCTGAACAAGACAGAGTTGGCTCCCTTTTTCCTGGTGACAGGAATCAGTGTGACAAAATTTCAGACACCAAAGATTTGATAGGGGCTAGAGCGTGTTGACCAACCAAGTCACTAACATTGTCCTCATCCAACTGAACTTATCCTCTAAAAGACTCACCATGAGGTTATTGCACTTCTGATCTGTAAACCAGCAGAGATTAATTCTGTGCAGGCTGATGATCTATCTTTAGAGCTCACTGGAGTTCTTGGCTCTTCTAAAGCTCATCATGTGAAATGCTTCAGTCATCTTTGACAATGTTATCACCCAACATGCACATGAGCTTTGCCTAACACCAACAGCCAGTCCTAAAATATAGTACTGGGCTCTAAGATCAGTTGCTCTAGACCAAAAATCTATTTTGAAAACAACAGCAACAATGACAGCAACAGGGATTTGCATATTTAATTATTTTTCTTCCATGGCTTCATTTGGTGATTGGCAATTATCAGTAACAATATTTATAATAGTTAATATTTACTGAGTACCATTCTAAATGTTTTATGTAGATTAACTCATTTAATCTTTTCAGCAACCTAACAAGATAGGTACTATTATCATTCCCATTTTAAAGGTAAGGAAACTGAGTCACAGATGGAGTAAGTAACCTGCTCAAGGTGAAGGTACTACATATCCAAGCTGCAATTTGAACCTTGCATCCTGGCTTCAGGAGGTAGTCATAATCACATAATATTGCCCCCATAATTTACTGGGCTTAAGAGAAATAGTTTATTTATTAGATTGTATAACCTTGTTTCTACTAAAATTTTATTTTAGAATACCACATATTAAAAATATAAGTCTGATCATTTAACTTGAGAAAGTTGTATTTGCATGAAAAAGAATGAGACTAGCTGACTTAACAGAATTCTCTAAATTCTCCTTTCTATATTATCGTCAGAAAAATGTAAGTTTTTGAACAGTATAAAATTGTCCTTATTTTACTTTTGGACTAACGAAACTGACAATTTTGTGTGGCTCAGCTTAATGCAAAGGGGAAGCTACAAATCCATATTCAGTCTAGCTCTCTGCTCTATTTCAGTATCATGATGATTTTCACTGCCATTCACGATCTCTTTCTTGGTCTCCCTTGTGTCAGGTACAACCACCATCTCTTGGTGAGAAAGCAAGTCAGGGCCAGGGGCAGAACTGTAACTCAGGGACAGAATCACTTCTTACAAGACAGCACTTGGCTGCTGATGTCTGAAGACTCCTGACCTTGGCCTCATTTGCCCTGCGAGCTCTCCAGTCCAAGTGCTCAATAATGTGAGATGTGACTTGCCTCCGAAAGTAGATTAAATCCGAGCCCTTGTTTTTCAAAGAAACTCCTCTTGAAACCTAACAGCAAAAGAGTCAGTCTTTCTGACTGAAAAGTTCATTAGTTATAATTGTTCTAAGAAGACTGTCAGACACTCGGGAATCATAACACCTACAACTAAATTCCTCATTTCTCCCACAGGATTTTTCAATGCTAAGAACAGCATCAATGCCAGTATTCCTGGCAAAAAAAAAAAAAAAAAAAAACATTGCTAATTGACAATCAGAAGAATCCAGCTAATGTGTTTACTGAGTGTGAACAAGAAAGGTTGTCACATGCAGAAATTCCAAAATAGTTTTCTTTCTTTAGAAAACATGTATGTGTATCTTCCCAGAACAAGCAGCAGTTCTCTCACATGTTTTAGTCTGTGTCATTGGTCACAGCTGAGTCAGAACAGAGGTGACTTCTGGGCTATTGCAAGTGCTAATTTCTGTATTTGGCAAGGGTGGCAGTCTGGATGTCCTCATCACATGAAAAGGTTGACAGCATGGTCATTTTAAAATCTGCCCAGAAAGCCTATAGAAGGTATGAAAGGTGGCACCCAGAAGATAAATAGCAGGGTCAGGGAATAGGAACGTGGTTGTTATCACTGGCACAGACCATTCTTCCTGTCAGCAAGATATCACCAACACGGCTTTCACTGTGAGGTGATATGTTTGGGAGATACAAATAAGAGAATATAATTCCTATCCACTTCAGAAAGAGATAAGCATGAACACCTAAAAATGACATATCAATATGAAGCAGACTGTAGGATAGCTAATGATACTTGGTTTTATAATCCCATACTCCCAAATTTCTAATAGCATTTAAGAAAATTAGTGTCATTAGACAAGAAGATGTATAATCTTACAAGCGTCCTGGAAACCATCTCCATCAGCCATCATACATTAATGTATCATGCTGGAAAAATTATCTACAAATAGAGTGATGAAAAGAAAGAAACAAGCTACTAATAGCTGGAAAAAAATACAAGCACTTTCTTCATCATACTGAAAATAGTCCTGCTCTTGGCAGGAGCATGGATACCATATAATACAATTGTCTTCTCTTTAGAAATAAGGAAACTGAGCCTAGAAAAGCCAAGCAATATGTATCTTAAAAGAGCATTTCATTAAAACTCAATACACCTTCAATTTTCTTTTAAGAACTTTTTTATGATCTTCCTTCTGTCAATATTACAGAATGTCTGAGCTGCCAAAGGCTGGCTGAAAATTAAAGACCTCCAGCCCTGTTTAATACTTGAAAGCCAGTGAGGTATATACTCAGTGTGATTCTTGGAAAAAGAGAGACATACACACGTTCTTTACATCTCATCTTCTTCAGACAACCCAATGAGCAAAGCTCTCAACAAAAATATAGACACTGAGACAGTTTATTATGGAAAAATAGGTGATTTTGAGGTCAGAAGAGTTGGGTTCCAAACAGTTAAGGTGTTTGATATGGGGTACATTTCTGCCTTAGCTTTGTTTTGCAAAATTATAAAATGTACGTAATATTTCCTGACCTGTTGCAAAGTCCTTCGAAGCTAGATTTAAGCTTTGAACCAAATTATTCCCAATTCATGATTGTGCATGTATTTTAATCATATGTATGTGATGTATTGACCAAAAATAACATTCTAAAATTCTATTTCAAATAGTAAAAATTGAATTGTACAAAAATTAAATGTAAATTAAATGTAAATAATAATAATTTACAAGGTTATTTAGAAATTAGATGAGACACAGTATATTAAAACACAAGATATTATGCAAAATATATGGTAAATATTTATTGATAGTACCCTTTATTCGTTAATTAATATATTCAACAAATATTGAATACCTGTTCTGTGTAAACCTACTACTATGATGGTTTTTTGGGTAATACAGCAAAGAATTTTACACATTTCCTAACGTGAGGGTCTGTTAGTATAAATGTTTTAAATAAGACGGAAAAGAGGTGTGATTACAGATGAATGACCAAGCTTCCCCTTGAATTTTAGGACCTCATACACAAGTGTTACCTCTTCACAGGTTTTTCCAGGACATTTAATGGTATTAAATCCTATTCTCACAACAACAATCCTGTTCAGCAAAAGCATTCTTTACTTGTTTGATTAAAAAAAGAATCTTCATTCTAGAGGGGAAAGGATTTCTTAAAACTCTTGGATATCTTTATGATAAAACTCATCATCAAATCCATTTAACGCTATGGCACTTTGTTTTTTATGCCTTTAGCATAGAATTTGCTACTTTACTCTAGGAACCATGAAAAACACTGTAATTTTTAACTGTGAATGCAGAATATTTTGATTAAACAGAATAAATATTTTAGGAAAGATTATCTCCTCCTTCACTTAAATTGCCTTGATTTTTCATTGCTTTCTGATTTTGACCTTTATAACATCATACACTAGATTAGAAGCCTGGCTCTGTCACTTACTAAATTGGTGACTTTGGTTATTTAACATCCCTGAACATGGGTATCATCTGTACAATGGGGATGAGATCAAAGTTTCTTTAGGAAAATTAAATGATGTCATGTATGTTGATGGCGCAGCACAGTGCCAGGCATCTCATACAAACTCAATGACCATTTTTATTGTTTAATTAATAACACATTTTGGCAGCATACTTGATGAGATCATTGCCTTTATCCTCTTCAAAACACTTTCTCTCAGCAATTTTGGGGTATAATAAAATGAGGAGTGCACTGCCAGAGTAGCATCCTGCTCATTTTAAAATTCATAAAATGAGCCTGGCTGTAATTCTACTGTAAGAATTCCACACCATCCTTTCTTATTAATTTTATAAAGCATTCTTAATAACCTGTTTTGGCTTTTTAAATGTGAGACACCCCGCCTATTCAATATTCTGCTACAACCTAGCCACCTCCTCACGGACCTGAGCTTGTCCAAGCTGAAGTATTATACCTGTGCTTTCAAGATGGTCCTAGTTGGAGAATTTTTTCAAAAGACAGCAAGGTCCCTTCAAATTTTATGATCTTTGGCAAAGTCACTGTTTTAGATGTTGTTAAGACACTCATCAAGATGTCACTGAGAATGTAGATTTCACATGTATTAAAACTCATAGAACAAAGAGCAAGGAAACCGCAGTGAACAAGACAGACATCATTCTTGCTCCTTGAACTTACCTTCTAGTGTGAAACAAAAAGTAAACACCAGCTTAAAATGAAAGAATTGTGGTACCTGTAATGAGTAGAATGAGATGATATAATAAACACTGAGCTGAAATAGAGAGTGATGTTGCAGGGTGGTGTGGATGGATGATAATGGTAGGAACCGCCTTTAGGTAGGGGAGTTGCTGAGAATGCAGCCTGAAACCCTATAAGCAAACGTTGAAAGGAAGCTAAACATACAGGATCTTGAGTAAAAGTTTTAGAATTTATTCTAAGTACAACCAGAAATCACTGAAATAATTTATATTAGGAGTGATATTATTTATGTTTTAAGATCACTTAATATCTTCTCTATGTAGACTAACCAAAAGGCATTTTGTTAAAACAAAAATGCCTTTTTTGATACATTTGATTTTTTTTTTCATTTTGGTCATGATGTCATTGCTTAATTAGTTCAATAAATCTGTCATGTGACATGTCACGGTGCTAGAAACTCACAGAGTAAAGGTAGTGAAAAATGGTCTGCATGTTTTTCTATTGGTTAATTCTAATAGCTGAACCCCTAAATACAGTGCTTTGTTATTGTGCCTATGAATCATTTATATTTCAAAACTGTGTGCTAGAATTATATTTCCTCTTCACAGGTCCAGTGTCCTATACCCTGTGTCACTCAAAGAGAAATGTTGCTAGCATCAAAATCAACTCTATTTTCTAACACTTTAAACCACAGTCTACTTTGCTTCATATTTTAATTATGACAGATTCATATAATTTTTCCCCCTTAGAGTTTCAGCTCTCTTCCCTTTTGGCAAAAGAATAATCTGTGTTCACAATATTCTAGAGTTTTCCATTGTCTTAATCTGGTCATTTACTGCATGGAATCTTTCTTTTTTTTCCTGGACACATATTCTCTCTGAGCACACCAGTCCCCTCCTCCAATCTGAACCAGTTATGTTCTAGATTGTCTGCACAGCTTACATGGAGACACTTCCATTCCCTGATTCCTGAGTTGGATGCTTTCTTGGATCTCAGATCTTCCACTTTCATAGTTTTCTCCCACACACTACTAAAGTAACACCTTAAACAATTTCTCAAGGAAAAAAAATGCATAGATGGTAAGACTTCTCAATCTTTGCATGTTTGAAAATATTTCTAGTTGGACTTTTTAGCTGACAATTTTAGCTGAGTATAAAATCATAAATTCAAAACCTTTTTCCCTCAGAACTGCAGAAGCATCTACTGTTTTCTCACCACCCCTCTACCCCCACCCCACTGATTGAAAGCAGGGTTCCTCCTCCTTCTTTGCCTCTATATTCTCCTACTATTCTTTATATTCTTATATTCTCCTCATCATCTTTCTGGTAAATTTCGGAATCCTGTCTTTATACTTTGTATGTGGAAAGTTCATAATGATGTAATTTTCATGTATCCCGGTCAGGCTAAGGTAAGCATTTCTAGTCAGAAGAAATTTCCTTTTTCAGCTTTGGGAAATTTTGCTTTTATTATTTATGTGATTATTTGCTCCCTTTCACATATTCTGTTTTCTCTTTTGAGACTCCTATATGGTGAGGTGTTCAGAAATTGGGCCTTTTGGAGGAATCCTCTATTCCTCTAATCATTTTTTCACGTTTTCTATCATTTTTTGTTTCCTACATATTAGAAGGCTTGATCACCTTCTAGCTCTTTCATTAAACCATATTTTGGCAATTCTCTTTTTTAAATATCCAAAACCTCCTGTTTTCTCTGATCATTCATTTTTTAAATTATTTTCTTCTGTTTATGGGAATATAACTTTTGAATTTCCCTAAATATAGAAATTATCATTTTTAATATTCTCTTTCTTTCCCAAATTATCTCTGCTTGCCCTGGGTTTTGTTGTTTTGTTAATTATGATCTTTCTCTTCTATGCCGCTGGTTATACTCACATGTCTTATGACATCTAGAGGTCCCTTTACTTTTAATAATAAATGAATAGGCTGATGATTCAAGGTGGTTGGGTGGTTTCCTCTGCTGTTGCATTTATGCATTTGAAAGGGAAGGAAGACAGAGATCTGAGTCATTGGGTAGAGCTTATCAAAGGGCAAGTTTCAAGTTGGAGAGTACAGATAAGAAGTCTACCTGGAGGCTTAGGTCCCCAGATGTCAACATAAATAGGGTTTTCTCTAGACACTAAAATCCACCTCAGGCAACCTTAGCTCTTCCTCAGAAAAAATTTTCAATTGTTCTAGAGAAAGCCCTTTGCTGAATTTTTTTGCATGTGGGTAAATCCCAGCTGCCTGTTTAGCACATAGGCATGTGCAGGTGGGAGGGGTAAGACGAGAAGAAGCAATTTTATAAGAGATATCTTCAATGCTCCTGATTTCAACTCTACTCCTTACCCCCAAGATTTTCACTGACAGATTGGCTCCTCCCTCCCCTGCAGCCCTTACATAGAGTGATCTGGACAATAATTTCTTTTGCTCTGTTTAGTCATACATTCACTTCCATCTGCTTTCTGCTGTCCAGAAATATGTTCTATTGTTGCTTTGCTACAGAGCATATGTGATGGCAAATATTGTTGCAGCCATTTTTGGAAAATACAATCTTCCATACTAGTAAATGCTACAGAAATAGCTACCAGTCAATTTCAGCACAGCACAGAAATGGAACAGGTGTTGGGTAAGGGAAGGGGTGCACAAAAAAACAACTCATTTTATCTTTATATTCCAACCCAAGAATTTAGTTAAAACACACTTATTCAGAAGACATTATTCAGAACATAAGCTTTCCTACTGTTTAATTTCTGTCCATGTATTTGCTGCCCTTTATTATTTGCTCTTTATATTCATCAAGACCTTTAGGATCTTGGAATTCAACTTAAAGAATTCAATTCAACTTAAGGAAAATCTACTGATACTCTCTGCTCCAGGTATGCTCACAAGTTTTATATTGTCTTCTCCCCAACTTAAAAATGAGTATTCTCCGATTTAAACATACAACCTATCTTGCAGCTTTTTATCTGTATATAATATTGTACCTTGTATGACTTCATTGTAAAGTCTATGGGTAAGGGACAAGTCTTTCCCATTTTTGTGTGCCACCTAATGCCCAACACTTAATAAGCATTAGTTGGATTAGTAATGAGTTCACCTCAGAAGTTCAGGCACTAAATTTTATATCTTTTAGTAAGAGAAGAAGCCCTCAGGGATATTTACTTTTGTCTTATCCAGATTCTTAAACATATTGTTATATGATTTCTCAACCTACAAAACAGCAGTGCAGTGAAATAAAAGCACTCTCTCCTGGACTATGAAGGAAAAAATGCTTAAGTTAATAGGCATAAGAACAAAAAATCATCAAAAACAGCCTGAACTTTTAAAAGCACATTAGTATTAATCTACTTAGAATATTCAGTGTAGGACAAACAATCATTAGTAATTTCTAACTGTTTCCCTGTATTCAAGCCCAATATGAGAATCACTATTCATAACCATGACAGTATGGCATTAGGGCTAAGCACAGGAATTTGGCAGTCCAAAAGCTTAGATTCAAACTCTGACTCCTTCTTTTAATGACTACATGGCTTTGGAGATAGTGTTTTTCCTATCTGAGCTTTGATTTCCTCATATTTAAGAAGAGAATAATAATTCCTATGGCTCTTAGAACATAGTAAAACTCAATTAATGCTCATTATTACTATGTTCTTAGTCTTCATTAAAATTACTTTAGATACCTTTATTTTTTGAAAAGTATAGGCAACATTTTAGAAAGATTTCCACCTAAAATGAATCAAAGGAAAAAGAACAGGAAGTGGGAGAGGAAACTTATATTTATGTAACACCTATGATTTTTAAGCAGCTGTTGTGTTCCAGTCACTACAATAGAAATTAGATATAAATTTCCTCATTAAAAACAACACTATCATAGGTATCTTTATCTTCCTTTTATATATGAGGAAACTAAGGCTCAGAGATAATCCCATCTATTTTTTTCAATGATTCAGGTAACATTTATTGAGATTCTACTACATATCTACAAAATACTACCATAAGAAGCAGAGCCTATGGACCTGGATCCTCTTCTACCCACCATAATTTATTTCAAAACCTCATTTAAGTAAAATTAGTTATTTTCTATGCTAGGTAAGTGATTCTTTTTTATATAAATAATTATCAAATATAAATTGTAATGTGATAAATTGATGTACTCATAGTTACTAAAACATGGTCAATAAATGTTCAAAGGATATCTACATATGAAAAAAACATGAGAAAGGGAAAAGATAAAAAGTATAAAATAAACCTAAACCCTTCAAATACAAGTATTTTAATAAGCAGATCAAATCACAGAAACACTCTCTAAAGGTGTCCAAATTTTTCTGTTAAGCAATGATGTGATATTAAATATTTCCTGAAATAGTACATATTTTAGGAACCTCAAAATCTCTGTCATTATCCAAGAATTTTCTTTGTCGTATCTTCCTGATAGGATTTAACTGCATAAATATATCAATAGCACTTTTTTTTCCCCCGGGAAAGAGTGGTTCACCTCTTTCCCCTGCCCTTCCTAGAAGTTCCGGGTATTTTGCTATTTGTTACCATCTTTAAATTTGGCAACTTTGAAATCACGTAGGCAAAGGACTAGATCTCAATGTCACTTTAATGGGACATTTAATAAGTATCATGATTTATTGGCTTACTTGCATGGACTCTCAAAGCTGTGGTTACTTTTCAGCTCTTGAAGGTTGCTTTGATTGGGCTGAATGTTTCATATGCGATTCAAGTGGTTTCTTCCTCTAATTCTCACTGAGGGAGCAGTTTCCTGGCTTCAGCACTCTCCTGGAAGAAAATGATGGATTCAAAAAACAGATATTGGGTCCAAGCATTTTAAACTTTTATCCATATTCATTACTTCATCATCCCATATCCAAACCATCACTGACAATGTGGCAGAAACCACACCACCTTAGGAGTTAAGAATCCCAGGGTTTGATACTGGCCCTGATATTCCTTAGTTTTATGACCTTGGCTAAGGCATTTAACCACTGGGTCTCTCAGTTTCTTCATCTGTCATTTAGGTTGTAATGTATCTCCCTTGTAAAGATAAGGCAAATAAAATTGTCATGTTTATGCAAAAAGTTTGCAATTTTTGAAGTACATGATTATGCTGGTATAAATCAAAGACTAACCCTAAAAATGGTATCCAGTTGTACCCAACCCTGTCTTGTCTAAACAGGTCTCTCATTCTCTCACCAAATCCTCCTCATTGTACCTCAACAAGCACAAGCTTACAGTCACAATTCTTTTCACTGGAGTTTACAGTCCAAACTCACGTTCAATGCTCTCTCTCAGCACTACCCAGTTATCGTTTTGTTAAAAATAGTATTTGTTTAGTTTAGAGTTTATAAAGCTCTATATTATTAACTTGATTCATACAACAATCCAGTAAGCTACCTATGGAAAAGGTTATCTTTTTATTGTGGCTGTTGCATTGTAGTTGATATCTCACTTCCTTTTGCAAACATTTGAAGTAATAGAAGTTCTAAGCCACATTTTGCAGATAAGAAAACTAAGACTCAGAGAGGTTAATTGGAAAAAGAAGAAATAGAAAATTAGTTGTAAATCCATTGGTAAATCCAGATCTCTTGACTACATATTCCAAGTTTTTCCTACTAGGTGATTATCTCTTCTCTTTGCAATGGTTCTTATTGATATTAACCTTATCTGTATCTACTTGTTCTACATTTAGCCAGCAGTTTAGTTGCTAAACTACATCTTTTAAAAATTATAAACATTTATTTTCCTAGTCCCAAAGAAATACAAAATGATACGATATAATAGTAAGATGAGAGGGAGCAGAGACAACATTTTAAATTAAGTTCACAAATGCAACCAATTTAAGCATTCCCCACAAAATTATAAATAATAAGATATTGAACTGGGAATTAAGCTGTTTCTAACACATCTTGAGACATTATTTTGTTGGAAGTACTTTAGTTCATAGAATATCGATTATGACATTGTTCAACTCTAGTTCAAAACATAACTCAAAACCAAATATAAATTTTGTCTATATTACTGTGTCATTGCTCCTCTGTATTTTTTTACTATTATTATTCCTGTTCACATGTAATCTGATCTCAAGGATTCAAATGTTCATAATATTTCAAAAACACAATCTTCTTTGAAAATAAATAGGCCAGATTTCTATAAAAAATGTGTATTGAGCTATGCAGTAATGATTAAATGCCAGAAAAGTAGCATGTATATTTCAAGACAGTACAAAAAACCAGTTAAACATGAGGGAAAATAAATCCCTATCCCAATTTTCCCCTCACTTGTACCTGGGTGAATATAATTCAGGTTCAAGCATCAAATCAGCTAAGGAGTAAATAAAATTACATCCAAAAAAACCCCAATTTTAATATTTAATAAAATGTTAGAAAGATTGAACACCTTAGCACTTCCCTTAAGTGTAAACCCTTACAAACATGAAAATAATAAAAATAAATCATAACATTCAAGTAAATTACAAAAGGCATTTAATGTTATCCCTAATAATAGATGCAATAATTTACATTGTGCAAAACATTATACTTTTACAATTTTCTCATATCAATTCATTGTTTACTGCCTACAATTTCCGGTCCTCAAATCTTGTTGACGTTGATAATCCCCAGCAAGTATCAAAAACCTTAACTGTAACACTCATTGCTACAAAGAAGTCCAGAGCAAAGAATCCAGATTTTTTTGAAAAAACTTCCAAAATGAAATAATGGAATATGACATTTGGACAAGATGAAAAGACACATCTTCCTTTGCTGTCTCATGTAGAAAATGAAAAGAGTTTGTCTCATTATTTTCTATTTTCATCTCATTTTTTTTGACATACTTCTGGGATATTATATCCTGTTCTCTCCTCACAATTTCCACAATGAAATAAAAAAAATTGAAGAGCCCAGCATTTCCGGATGTAATAAATTACCACCGTGAGAAAGTTAGATGATTGTTCACCTATTGTCCTTGAATTTGATATTTTTTCCTTTTTCTATCTGCATGTCCTTCAAAACCCACTACATTTCCCTACACCTGCTAAGGTCTCTTAGTAGGACAAATAGTAGGTGAGTCAAACAAAGACCAAAACTCTAAGTCCACTGAAAACTGAAATGCAGGTGGAGGGTTTTTTTTCCACATTTTAAAAAGGACAAAATATTACTGCCAAATAGACATATTGCTAATAAAGAAACTGGCTCAGAAAAGAAGCAAATTATAAAGATATTATATCATTGGGTAGAAAATTATACAGAAAGTCAGATCTCACTAAGTGTGGTATTTTGTGGTTCTGTTGTAATGGAACAAGACAAAATGACCTTCAATTGAGTTTCCATTTAACATTTAATTTCTTATTACTAAGGCATTGGATCTGTATATAGGAAAATTTAGAGCTAGAAAATAAAGAACTTGATCAGTATCCAGATACAGATACTGATGTGGATTATCCACATTAATCCAAATGTGGGTAAGTAGGGAAAGCAGAAAAACTGTTTAATTACATGACCATTAAACACTTGGGAGGGTCAAAATTATACCATGAAAAAGAATCAATCCTAATTCTTCACAATTTAAATTTTATATCATTCATTCCACTTTAAATATTGAAGCACACCTCCTTGTAATTTATGATTTATACTAAAATTGTTTTTTTCCTTTACAGAGAAAAAGCGATCTTTTATTTAATAAGAACTTGAATCAGGAAAGGGCCAACTCATTGTGCTAGTTCTTATTCTTTGGACAAGAATATTGCTGCATAGAGTCAAGTAATGATTTGGTCCTTGGAAGAGACTTTTTTGATATTGCCAAGGTCCCTATTCAAAATGGAAACTTTGAAGTCAAGACTAAACCCGGAGACCCATTTTGGTGGAGAAGAGTTTGACAAATCAAAGGTCAATCATTCGGTTGCCAAGTTCAAGCTCAAGAACCCAAAGAATGTCAGGAAGAACAAGAAGACTAGCTTTACCTCTTGGTACACCTTGGATGTCATACTTACTTAATGTTCTCTGATATTGGGGCTGATGGTGACATAATAACTACTAGACTAGGAATAAAATATCAATCCCCTCCACCCCCCAACACACACAAATATATACCACTTACTCAGTTAACTAGCCTAATGCCTTTGTTCAGATTTATGAATATAAGAAGGCATTAAACACAGATAAGAACATGTTGACAAACTTGAATTCACAGAGACACAAATTAATTTTTTACATTAATGCTAATAGCATTTTTTAAATGTATGCTGCTTAGATAAGTATAGGCAAAATGGCACTATTAAAATAATTTGTAACAAAGAAGATATTAAACACATGGTTTAAGAGTCTGAGAAATACAAAACAGGGAGTTCAAGGTCTCTTCTTAGAAACTGACATAAATCTTTCCACAAAAAAATTCATGTTAGAGATGAGAAAGTACTAAGTTACGATCAATAATAAAGACAAAAAAAGCATTATTATCCAATTGGCTGGCTAGGAATCAGACTGCTGGTCAGGAAGATGAAAGTGCTAACAGAAAGAAATAGAAGATTGTCTGTAATCCCATCATGACTATGCCAGAAGAAAGCAGAGGCAAGCTAGATGATGACCTGTAGCTTGTCACGGGTGAACTCCACCTGGAAGTGTCAGTTCCAGACCCAAGAACAAATAGGATGGCTAAGCAGACCAGAAATACATACTCTTATTAAGCCTGTCACAAAATTTGAAGGACCTACATTTGTAGCAAAGTCGGTATAGTGGTAGTTTAAGAATCTCATTTGAGATGCCATTTCTAAGTATTCTGAATTCTTGAATATAAGTTTTATCAGCACCCTAGATTAGCAGAAAATACAATTCATGTCCTTTAAAATAAAGACTTATTTGAAACTGGCGCCATTAAACACTTCATGACAGACATTGCTTATTTTTAAAGGGCTTTTGTTTAGGTTTAGTCTTCTTTTTTTTTTTTTTGCTGTACGCGTGCCTCTCACTGCTGTGGCCTCTCCCGTTGCGGAGCACAGGCTCCGGACACACAGGCTCCGCGGCCATGGCTCGCGGGCCCAGCCGCTCCGCGGCATGTGGGATCTTCCGGGATAGGGGCACGAACCCGTGTCCCCTGCATCGGCAGGCGGACTCTCAACCACTGCGCCACCAGGGAAGCCCTAGGTTTAGTCTTCTAATGACAGAGGTAATGAATTTTTTTTATCCCATAGACTACCCTGTTGCCCAGTATCCCGAAAGAAACACAAAGCATGCTTTGGCTAAGTTTGGGGCTCTCTAACATTGTGAAAATTGGGGTGTTTCCTAGGGAGAAGGATAAGCAGCATTACATAAGTAGATGTACCAAATTTTCTTCTTAGCAACAAATCTGTGCAAGCAAAAAAATGTATTCAGCTTCAGTTACTCTGATGAATGCTATAGAGACCCTTGGAAGCCTAGAAAAATCTTTTAGCCACTAAGGGATGCTAATTTACAAGGGACAGAAAAGCAATATGCTAATTTTTGTAAACAGCTATTCTTTGAACAAACATTCTGAAATACTACGAAGGGACAAGAATAGAGAGTACATCTCCATTATTCTCAGAGACACAAAATAGCCTGATCCTAATATTCTAATTAAATGGGGTTTTATAGAATTTTTCCTTCATGAACAGGACTGAGATTTTTCAAAATGCTTGTTTGGACATAAAGTTCTTGTGCCTTTTCAGTCTGAAGGAGATTTAAATGTTTCTGTCTCCAAGGTAGTGTTTTCTCCCTTCTAAAACTATTTCTGTTGACCTACTTTAATTGGGTTCTTTAGGGAAAAAAAATTAGAAATCCTTTTTTTTTTAACAAACCCTTCCCAGTTCAGAAATTTTACTGACAGCATTTCTGACATACGTCCCTTCTATCTCTGTCTGACATTACCAATAAGAGGGAATTCATTACCTAAAAACTGGGTCATTCAATTTTTTAGCAGCTCTAGTTGCTCTAAAGTTATTCCTTACATTGACTTTTAAATATCCCTTTCTTAATATTTCCACCCATTAGCCTTAGTTTTCTATTTAAATATAATAAAATTAATTCTTTCTCCTATGCAGCAATCCTCTCAATATTTAAAGACAATTATTATAATATTCTTTTCCAGGAAAAATTGCTCCAGTTTTTCCAGTTTTTTCACTTTTCAACTTATATCATGTTTATTGCACATAACATTTTAAAATTGAAGTATAGTTGATTTACAATGTTGTGTTAGATTCAGGTACACAGCAAAGTTATTTTATATATATATATATACATATATATATATATATATATATAACATTTTTTTTTCCACTACTTTGGGTCTTCATTGCTGCACGCGGGCTTTCTCTAGTTGCCGCGAGCCAGGGCTACTCTTCATCGCGGTGCGCAGGCTTCTCATTGCGGTGGCTTCTCTTGTTGCAGAGCACAGTCTCTAGGTGCGTGAGTTTCAAAAGTTGCAGCACGTGGGCTCAGTAGTTGTGGCGCACAGGCTCTAGGGTGCACGGGCTTAGTTGCTCCACGGCATGTGGGATCTTCCCAGACCGGGGATGGAACCCGTGTCCCCTGCATTGGTAGGCAGATTCTTAACCACTGTGACACCAGGGAAGTACATATATATATAACTTTTTAATATTCTTTTCCATTATGGTTTATTACAGGATATTGAATAAAGTTCTTTGTGCTATACAGTAGGACCTTTGTTGTTTATCTCTTTTATATATAGTAGTGTATATCTGTTAATCCCAATCTCCTAATTTATCTCTCCCTGCACTTACCCTTTGGTAACTGTAAGTTTGTTTTCTATGTCTGTCAGTCTATTTCTGTTTTGTAAATAAGTTCATTTGTATCACTGCTTTAGATTCCACTTATAAGTGGTATAATTTATTTATCTTTCTCTGAGTTACTTCATTGAATATGATAATCTCTAGGTCCACTCATGTTGCTACAAATGGCATTCATTCTTCTTTATGACTCAGTAATATTCTATTGTGTATACATACCACATCTTCTTTATCCATTCATCTGTCAGTGGACACTTAGGTTGCTTCCATGTCTTGGCTATTGTAAATAGTGCTGCTGTGAACGTTGCAGTGCATGTATCTTCAAATTAGAGTTTTTGTCTTTTCCAGATATATGCCCAGAAGTGGCATTGTTGGATAATATGGTAGCTCTATTTTTAGTTTTTAAAGGAACCTCCATACTGTTCTCCATAGTGGCTGCACCAATTTACATCTCACCAAAAATGTAGGAGGGTTCCCTTTATCTTTCCGTTTGTGTTGTCCTCAATTTCTTTCGTCGGCATCTTAGAGTTTTCAGAGTGCAGGCCTTTTACCTCCTTAGGTAGGTTTATTCCTAGGTATTTTATTCTTTTTGATGTGATGTTAAATGTGATTGTTTTCTTAATTTCTCTTTCTGATATTTCATAGTTAGTGTATAGAAATGCAACAAATTTCTATATATTAATTTTGTATCCTGCAACTTTACTGAATTCACTGATGAGCTCTAGTAGTTTTCTAGTGTGCATATAACATTTTAAAATTTGTGATTATTTATACACTTCTTTCATCCCTCAGGAAAATATATATATTTCTGAAATGTTGTTTAAGTCCTTTTTGTATGATTAGCAGAATTTCTTTGCACATACTGATCATAAGCTTATTATGGTATGTCATGGCTAGGCCTGTATTGAAACCTTGAGTAGCAGGCTCAGTGGTGCAGCACTGAGTGTGAACAACAAAACAGTGTAGGCTGGGCTTCCCTGGTGGCGCAGTGGTTGAGAGTCCGCCTGCCGATGCAGGGGACACGAGTTCGTGCCCCGGTCTGGGAGGATCCCACATGCCGTGGAGCAGCTGGGCCCGTGAGCCATGGCCGCTGAGCCTGCGCGTCCAGAGCAACAGGAGAGGCCACAACAGTGAGACGCCCACGTACCGCAAAAAAAAAAAAAAACAGTGTAGGTTGTAAACCTGTATTGCAGCAAGAAAGATTAACCCAGATGCAAACATTAGGATGAAATAACTTGAAGTGAACTGAAAGAGTCCCCTCTCAGATAAAAAAATGATAAAGAAGAATAAAAGAGAGGAATCATCCATGGTTATGGATCCTCTATCCACACTGACTGCTAGGACCACTGAACTGACAGCATGCTCTCTTAGGTATAAGTGAGTTTGTGAGGGGTATACTTTCTCATGCTGTCTTGTTCTTGATAACTGGTTTATATTTCATGTAGTTTATTTCTTGATTCTATAGAAAAACAAGGCAAAAGCAACCTCAACTGAGACGGACATCCTTGGATCAGACTCTGTTGTTTGGCCACGCTCTCTGGCCCATTAATATTGGGGGGCAAGCTCTAGTTCCATTTGAAAATTAATTAATGTAATTCACCATACCCACAGATTACTGCAAGATTGTAGGATACAAGGTCTACATACAAAAATCAATTGCATTTCTATATACTAGCGATGAAAAATTAGAAATTAAACATTTTAAAAACTGGTGTCATTTATAATAGCACCACACACATGAATAATTGGGTGTAAATATAATAAAATATATGAAACATTCATATGCTGAAAACTGCAGAACACTGATAAAAGAAAGCAAAGAAGACTTAAATAAATGGATATCATTTTCTTTCTATCTGAAGAACTTTTTAAAATATGTTTTTAGTGTGGTTCTTCTGGTGTTGGATTCTTCCAGCTCTTATATGTATAAAAAATATTTTACCTTCTTTTCTTAAAGATATTTTTATTTGGTATAGTATTCTAGTTTTAGAGTTTTTTCCTAGTACTTTAAAGATGTTCTACTGTCTTTACATACTTTTTGAAGAAAAATTTGCTATCACTTTTGACTTTGTTCTAAGACATTTGTACACAATATATCTTTTTTCACTGGATCCTTTAAAGATTTTTCTAGCAGATTATTATTATTTTAATTGTTGTATGCCTTGTTATATTTTTTTCATGTTTCTGTGCTTGACATTTGTTGGGCTTCTTTTATCTGTGGGTTTATAGTTTTTCTTAAAATTTGGAAAATTTTCAGCCATTATTTCCTCAATTTTTTCTTCCTGTCTCCTACTCTCTCTCTCTTCTCCTTTGGGGACTCCAATTACACATATAGTCGTTCTCTTAAAATTGTTTCATAAATCACTGATGTTCTGTGCATTTTTTTGCTTTTTATCTCCAGAAAGTTCATATTGCTGTGTATTCAAATTCAATATTTTCTTGATCTTTTCTTCTTCAAAATCCAATCAACTATTAATCCCATCCAGTGTATTTTTTTTTTTTTTTTTTTTGCGGTACGCGGGCCTCTCACTGTTGGGGCCTCTCCCATTGCGGAGCACAGGCTCCGGACGCACAGGCTCAGTGGCCATGGCTCACGGGCCCAGCCGCTCCGCAGCATGTGGGATCTTCCCGGACCGGGGCACGAACCCGTGTCCCCTGCATCAGCAGGCGGACTCTCAACCACTGTGCCACCAGGGAAGCCCCATCCAGTGTATTTTTCATCTCAGACTGTAGTTTTTGTTTGAGGGAGTTTGTATTTTTTAAAGCTTTTATGTTTCTGCAAAACATTTTGACCATATAAAATATATACAGTTATAACTTTTGATGCCCTTGTCTGCTAATTCTAGCATCTGTTTAAATTCTAGGTATATTTTAATTGATTGTTTTTCTACTTATTATGGGTCATATTGTCCATCTTTTCTGAAAGTCAAATAATTTTTATTAGATGCCAGACACTATGAATTTTACCTTATTGGGCACTAGATATTTCTGTATTACTATAAATATTCTTGAATTTTGCTCTGGAATGAAGCTAAGTTTTTTAGAAACAGATCCTATTATGTCTTATTTTTAAGCTTTGTTAGGCAGAACCAGAGCAACCTTTAGGCTAATTATTTCCCACTAATGAACCAAGACTCTCTTGGGTGCTCTACCTAAAACCCCATGTATCATAAGTTTTTCCAGTCTGACTGGTAGGAACAGGCACTATTCCAGTTCTTGTGTGAATCTTAGACATTGTTCTCTCTAATCCTTTTGGATTGTCCTAGATAATTTCCTTACATGAATGAGCTGATAAGTAATCAGCTGAATACTAGAGGGTGACTCTGCCTATCTTAGAAGTTCTCTTTCTGGGTAGCTCTCTACTCTCCAACACTTTGTCCTGTGAACTCTAACTGCCTTCATCTCCCCAGATGGTCAGCTCCATCTCATCTACTTAAGGAGTCTGCTGGGCTGTGCCTGGATTCTTCCTCCCTGCACAAGGGTTTGGACTCACTGTCAAGAAATTCACTTGGAGAACTGTAGGCCTCACCTCATTTGTTTCCAGTGTCTCAAGAATCACTGTCCTAGATTGCCAACAAACACATGAAAAGATGCTCAACATCACTAATCATTAGAGAAAGGCAAATCAAAACTACAATGAGATATCATCTCACACCAGTCAGAATGGCCATCATCGAAAAATCTCCAAACAATAAATGCTGGAGAGTGTGTAGAGAAAAGGGAACCCTCGTGCACTGTTGGTGGGAATGTAAGTTTATACAGCCACTATGGAGAATATGGAGCTTCTTTAAAAAAGTAAAAATAGAACTACCATATAAACCAGCAATCTCACTACTGGGCATATACCCTGAGAAAACCATAATTCAAAAAGAGTCATGTACCACAATGTTCATTGCAGCTCTATTTACAGTATCCAGGACATGGAAGCAAACTAAGAGTCCATCGACAGATGAATGGATAAAGAAGATATGGCACATATATACAATGGAATATTACTCAGCCATAAAAAGAAACGAAATTGAGGTATTTGTAGTGAGGTGGATGGACCTACAGTCTGTCATACAGAGTGAAGTAAGTCAGAAAGAGAAAAACAAGTATCATATGCTAACACATACATATGGAATCTAAAAAAAAAAAAAAAGTCTTGAAGAAACTAGGGGCAGGACAGGAATAAGGACACAGACCTACTAGAGAATGGACTTGAGGACACGGGGAGAGGGAAGGGTAAGCTGGGACCAATTGAGAGAGTGGCATGGACATATATACACTACCAAAGGTAAAACCGATAGCTAGTGGAAAGCAGCTGCATAGCAAAGGTAGATCAGCTCAGTGCTTTGTGACCACCTAGAGGGGTGGGATATGGACGGTGGGAAGGAGGGAAATAAATGCAAGAGGGAAGTGATATGGGGATATATGTATATGTATAGCTGATTCACTTTGTTATAATGCAGAAACTAACACACCATTGTAAAGCAATTATAGTCCAATAAAGATGTTAAAAAAATAAAATAAAATAAAAATAAATAAATAAAAGGTACTCAGATTAGAGCAAGGGAAATAAATAATTTATATACAAAGTTGTTCACCAATTTTTATTCCTCAGTATAAAAAAAACCTGTCAGTTACTGTAAAAGAAGTCTGTTTAAAAAGGTGTTAAGAGGGGGCTTCCCTGGTGGCGCAGTGGTTGAGAGTCTGCCTGCCGATGCAGGGGACACGGATTCGTGCCCCGGTCCGGAAGGATCCCACATGCCGCGGAGCGGCTGGGCCCGTGCGTGAGCCATGGCCACTGACCCTGCGCGTCCGGAGCCTGTGCTCCGCAACGGGAGAGGCCCCAACAGTGAGAGGCCCGCGTACCGCAAAAAAAAAAAAAAAAAAAAAAAAAAAAGGTGTTAAGAAAAATGTATTCAGGAAACTAATGAAAAAATTATGTTAACAATCTAAACTCGAAATCCCATTTCAAACAAAAACAATAATCACATCCAGTACCCTTCCAACAAATCTTCATTATCAACGTGATCTGAAAGGAGCACTAGAATTTGGGAAAAAAAATGATGGAACTAGAGTAAATTTACAGTATAGAACTGACTTACTTCTGGGACTATATTTCCTAAGTAAAAGCCACAGAATTAGTCCCTAGAGCAATATATTATTTAAGCTGGAAGGAACAAAGTGTTTGTGGTAAACATGTTCAGGAATTTAGAAGTGAATACTAATTTAGCAATAAGATACACTTCAATTATTTATACCAAATAAAGGCAGTTTTCCCTGGCAGGGGTGTAGGAAGGTCTGTGGTGTTGCTGTTAAAATTCTAGGATGGGAAACACTGAGTCAGCATTTCCTTACCCTGGTCACAGTGTTACTTTACCACGATGGAGAGGTTGTGAAACAAAGCACATTCTTTCCCATTCTGATATGATACGGTATGGATATCCTGGCACTTGTTTGTTTCTCTGCTGAGAATTGTATCACAAACCTCAGTAGAACAAGGCAGAATGTTAAGAAAATAAATATTCAACTTGATCTAAATTTATGTAGTTACAGTTCTGGGTGTGCACTGCTCTCCACATTTTAAGTTGAATTATTAGTCACAGGAGAAAAAAGTATACCTAATTCCCTTCAAATATTTCAGTGAATTTTCATAAGTTATAAACCTGGAAGTCCCATTAGAAGTTGATCTCCCTAAATGTAACTCTGGAGCATCCTTAAATAATGCCAGACAAATGAGAATCCATAAGGAAATATTAGGGCAGAATACTGTACAATTTTTTTATTATCATCAACTCCCTCTTTGTCTTCAAATCATGGTAAACAAAACTATAGAGGACATTATTTTTAAATTCAGAAAAACTACTGATTTTAGATTTAATGAAGTATAAAACCCCACATTTCAAAACTAATTTTTTTTCAAACTTTCAGTTGCTTTCTTCATTTTACAACAATATAAAAAACTTAAGTAGATGATCAGATCCCCAAGAGTTACAAGACTTGTGTATTTCTGGTTCTGCCATTGGTCTTATATAAGACACAAAATTTTTCTGTGTGCTTCAACACCCTTGTCTACTAAACAGATAAAATAAATTTACTTCTCCAAACAAATCTGAAAATTTTTCCATTGGAAAGATATAATCAACTTGTCCTTCTGAGTGTGCAAAACCAATAATCCCCATTTCCATCCAACTACTGTAGTTTTCTTTATATTGAACTTAGGGTAAGATTAGACAGACTTTTCCAAATGCATCTAAAATAATAGGCAAAACATTGTTTTCAGATTTAAAAGCTCTTCACATCCTATTTGCAACTTCTAATAATCTTTCAAAGTAGACAGAAAGGACATTACTTTCCTACTTTACAGACCAGAGAACTGAGGTTTAAGAGGTAAAGCAGTATTTCCCAAGGCTACGTTGCTATTCTGAGGGCTGGCCAAGAGCTCTTTCTGCTGCACTATATTGTATATTAACCAAAGAAATCTAAGATATGGTCACCAACCTTAGTAAGTATTAATGTTTTAGTGAGTCAAAACACTCAAATCCAAGGAGGAACAAACATAGCAGGAAACATATTGAATGAAAAGTCAAGCAAAATGAAGTCTACCTACTATATGTAGAAATTGAGAAAGGATCTCGATGAGCTAGAGCCTTCCAGAAATATCTCATGACAGAGTATAATATTTAAAACTCATTATTTGGGCAGGTGAGTGAAGTTAGGAGCCTTTCTGATTAGGAGGGGAAGTATTTGCTAAAACACAGAGACAGGAACAGGTGTGTGTACCTGAGACACTGAAGACAAGAGGATACACGTATGCCTGAAGCAAAGCTTGAGAGGCAAAGAGGGCTGGAAAAAATTTGGAAAGATAGAAAATGACAGCTCTGTTGAAGTCTTGAAAGTGTTGTTGCAGAATTTGTCTTTAAGGTAAACGTTGAAAAAGAACAGTGTTCTAAAGTTGGTGAAAGCTCTGTGAAAGTTCCTTTTAGATTAGCCAGATTAGTCTGGCTAATACACATGTACGTTTGAATCAAACTGGAGTCACAGTGTTACAGCAACTTAAGTTAAAAGAGATCAGTCTAGAATGGTAAGCCATGACAGCGAGGAAGAAGGCATATCCATCTTTTTGTTAAAGAGTGGGTACAGGCGAACAATTGAAAGAATATTTGAAAGGTATTACATCTGGGTGCTCAGAACAATGAACAGGAGGCGTTTCATTGAGAATGTGGTTAACAGCCATTAGTGTCAGATGTGGAGGAGACTGTGGACTGATGGAGAAAAAAATCAGAGCTGCTAATAAAAAAAAAAAATCACATCCCTGGATAACCTTTAAAAGTTTACAGTCATTTTTCATTAACAATATGAGATTGCAAGTGAACATAAGCACAACCAATCACAGGTATACTTATAATGCCTTATGTATATAGAGCTATACTACAAAATTGTTTTGCTATGTTATAAGTGTAGCAACATGATGAATGGGATGTTTTTGTTGCCCTGGAATTAGTGACTAAGATTCAGGTCTGAGCTACAAAGAGATATCCTATACTAATCAACCTAAAGAGAACTGCAAACAATGGAATCCTTCCTCCAGGAGTTACTAAGTGGTGGCTGAACCCACTGTTCTTAGTAATCTCCACAAGCGCCTCCCTCTAGTTGCATAAGCAGGGATGGGAAAAGTAGGGGGAATTGGAATAAAATTGTTGGAATTGTAGGGAATGGTTGTTGTTTTCTTCCTCCTTTCCCATTGCCAATTTTGGAGAGAAGGTATTCAAGACAATTATTCATAAGAGGTGCCTGCAAAAAAAGGAGAAAAAAGGAAACTGGTATTTTATTCCTAGCTGGACATTAGCTTATGAAGTAGACTTGTTGATCTTTTTCATTATTGTATTGAACAAAGGAAAAGGAGAATAGGACGTGGGGGAAGGGGGCAGAACAGAAGAGGGGGCAGCTGTGGAAAGTCTGAACTACCACCATGAGGAACAGAAAGGAGGCAGGTCAAGTGGATCTCATGGAAGATAGCTAGTCTTGAGCCCTGTTGAACATTCCAAGCCCAAGGTGGCAACATAGGCCTATTGCACTGAACATTCAGGAAAAGATTCTGAGAAGTAATTAGGAAAAAATCAAATGGGATTTGGTCCCTCGCATCAGGGAACCTTGAAATGGGAAGACTCCACTCCCAAACACAAGGCACCCCAAGAAATTCAGACATACACCCTAAAGGAGAATTGGCACCAAACTCTCTAATCCAGAAGAGCATCAAAAGGCAAAAGGACAAACAATTCGAGTTCCTTTATAGACATTCAGCCCTCTCCATCTTCTTCCTCCCTTTTTTTAACAAAGGAAAGGAAACACACACACATACACACAGAAAAGAAAGAGGAGAGTGAAAAGACAAACATTTCTTCTCCGATTTAAGTCTCTTGGGACAAATCTGCAAGAGATGAATAAACAAAAGAAAAAGATGAGAATTAAGAAGATGACAGCTTTTTATGCTGGAAAGTAACAATAAAAATGGGGTAGTCAATAGCACATGGTTGCAGGCAGTGATTGAGAAATAAATGAAAGCCTCATGGTAATTTCCCACAGTTCAGACTGCTCAATAAAGCAATACATAATGATTTAAGTAGAGTATTTTATAAAATATCTGATACTCAGGAAAGATGTTTTGATTCTTTATACATAAATAGAAAACAAATCTGAATTTTTGGAGGCTTTCTTTTTTTTTTAATTTCCAGCAGACACAAGCTATGGAATGAACAAAATTCAACCTATACATTAAAATGCAAGTAAATTGCAAACTATTCAACAGAATTGGAGTCCAGATTTTTCTTTTGGAAAGCATCCTTTGTTCTCAAACGTTCTGGAATAAAAATGAGTCAAAAGTCCAATTTAGATAAAAATGTCAGCTTTAGAGAAAGTGGTAAACTAAATTTAATAGACTTTATAAGTATATGGCAGATACACATCATTCTTAAGTTATACCAGAATACAAAATAGAAGACAACAAAAACAAAAATAGGCTTATTCTAGATTCAGTGAAATACCCTTCTTTGCTTAATGGGAATAACAATAATGGCTCTTTACCGAGTAATATTTAATAATTTATAGAACAGTACATAAAAACTTCATTCTTGTGAGTTTAGGTGTTCCTGGGGTGTCTGTAGGGTTCTCAGAGTACACGTGGCTGCAGATCACTTGACCAAAGCTGTCTGCTCCAACAGAAAGCCTGCCCCAATACTAAAGCATGTAGAAACCTTGGGAAATAGCTATAGGCTAAAACAGTCGTGATTCAGACATCAGGCAACATATTAAATGCTCTACGTCTCTATTTAAATAAGCAGTGATTCCGATTTTGAATCTGCATGAGTCACTTGTTTTCTGAGTATAACTTGGAAATTAAATTCTAACGTCATAGATGGATTTAAAGTCTGACTGCCTTCAGCACACAAAGCAGTAAGAGGTTTGAACATAAAGTTCACAAGCCAGGTCAGAATACGTCCTACTTCCTAGTCATATCTGCTGTTTGTTATGTCTGTAATGCATATTTTACTCTAAGCATTCACTCAACCCAACATCATTCTCCCTATAGACGGGGGAATGTTTGGCATTTAATTGCTGTTGTAAGATGAGAACTCTGTGCACCAGTTTCTCACAGCAGCAGTCCAGTCCTCCTCCTCCTTTTCCTAATGTGCCCTGAAATTGTTCCAGTTGATTGTAAACACTTGCCAGCAAGTCCTGAAGTGTGTCCAGTTGTTTTTCCAGCTTGCTGTTAAAAGTATTCACACTACGGCCCCAAGCTTTAATTTCTTCCACTTGAGAAGAAATGGTCATCCAGTCATCTTTCAGCTCACAAGGCCTGAAGAAATTATCTTTCATTGCAGATAACCCCAGGTTCTGGCATGTTCTTCATTAATAAAATCAATCCCTGGGAATATAAAACTGAGATAGTTCAATGTGATCTGACAGATAGCGTCCAGAAACATAAGCCAATTGACATCTGAAGAGACTTGAGGGATTAAAACACATTCCGTACATCCGTTCAGCTTCCCAGTGCAGGTTTCCCCCAATACCTCCCAAGATCCATTCTACCTTTCAGTCTGACAGCCTCATCTACAACAGCTATGTGTTCAAAGAAAACAGAGCTGTATAGAATACAAAGACATAAAACATAATGCACTTAAAAGTCGCAATCCAGTGACAGAAAGGTTTTGAAATAAGGATCCAGTGAGTAAGATTTCCTATATATTTTCCCTAAGCAACAGACCTTTTGTGAGTGATGAATAACTTACTGATTTAAAATTCTATTACTGTGGCACTTAGATTAAAGTCACAGTCTGATTAAACAAAAACATGTTTCAGAATGATAAAATTTCATGCCTATCAAGTTTCTGTATTACAGCTTGAAAAATGACATTTTACCTCTCAACTGTAATACCACGGTGATATTATAACAAAGTTCTACGAACTCCACTGGCAAAGACCTAACTCTCCTGATTAAGTACAGCTTTAAGACCCCAAAGTGACACTGGAAAATATTTTCATAATGCCAGAAACTCAGGTACAATTAAAAAATATATTATTGAGCACTATTAATGCAGAAAGATCTCCCTTCATATTATAACATTTAATGATATATTTTAAATTGCTAAAAATCTACAAAAAGACAAACTGCTGATTATGTCCATTATGACTGAAATAAATTATGGAAGAGCATGAAGACTCCTGAAAGATAGAACAATTCCAAATAGATAAAGTATGGTTAGCATGCACCTTCATACCAATTCTCCAGTTCTAGGAAACATAAAAGTTCCTCTGAATTTATTTCAGAGGCAAGATTAGAGTCTGAGTGATGTCAAAAGACTCCCCAGCAGTCTTTGTGTACCTTCAATATGTCAAAGCAGATAAGTTGCTCTTGTTGGGTCACTGACAATTATACAGGAAACAATAACTATGCCCTCTTTGGTATTTCAAACAGCTCCCCCTCCTTGTCTGTGTCTACAGGCTTAGCTCCAAGGAGACAGGATTTTCCTTCTGACAAAAGAGCCTGTCCCACATCAGGAGTTCAAATCTCTCCCTACAATGAGTTTTCTCTAGTCACAGAGTTTCTTTAATACCATGTTATGGATCTCACCTACAGTACTGGTATATGAAAGTAAGCTCCATATGACATTAAGTTGTAATCAACTCCTCCATCAGCCTCGCCAAAATTCCATTAAGTAATGTTTCCAAAAATTCCAGTCAGTCCACGACATTATTAGGTTTTGAAATTGTACCACCCATCTTTTTCATAATGATATTGAATTTAATCAGCTCTTTTCTATGCACTGTACTTTGTGATGTTTGTTTTAATCTCCCAAGCAGTTTCTTCCAGATTTTCAATGTGTTTGTGATTTAGAAGTCCAACTTTGCTATTTTAGGCAAGAGTACTTCAAGTTTTCCCTCCAGGGAGGTCATGGGGTTACGTAGTTTGATTCTGAAAATAATTTCCTGAAACAAGCCTTTCATGTGGAATCTGGAGTTCTTGACAAAGTCATTTTCCCTATAACTTGCCTTGTTTAGATGGTGTAGAAAATTAAAGCACCTGATGTCAAATGCTAAATGTGTGGCTCATATGAGCCATATACTCTAACTGGGCTTCCATGACAAAATGCTCGTTGGAAAGTGGAAGATCTTCTCAACCATTCAGATGAGTATATATTTTAGAACCAAAGTTCTAAATGTGACTTTAGAAAAAATGGCCTTTGACTTCTCTAACATAATCAAAGGATGGGTTAGAAAATTAGTCTCCCACGTGATAGCAATCCATCTGCTGAGTTTGTAAGAAGAGAACAGAACATAATAGTAAATGATAATAAATTTGGAGACATTTTCATGTTTGAGAAATCAATTAATGTCCCTTTAAAATATATATGTATTAAGAATATATGTGTATAACTATTTGATTTCATTCGTTTTGGTCAGCATTATTGAGTTATAATTTACACAAAATAAAATTCACCAATTTTAAATGTGCTATTAGATAAATTTTGAGAACTATATGCAGTTATACAACCAGCACCACAATTATGATAAAAAATATTTGCATTATCCTAAAAAATTTTCCTTGTGCCCCTTTGCAGTTACTCCTCTCCCTCTATACCCTGGCCCCTTGAAACTACTGATTTGCTTTCCATCACTATTATTTTGCCTTTTCTAGAATTTTATATAAATTGAATCACTCAGTATACATATTCTTTGTCTAGCATCTTTCACTTAGCATAATGCATTTGAAATTCATTCCCTATTGATTAGTATTCCATTAGTTTTCTTTTTCAATTCCTCACCTTCCTAAATCAGAATTAACTTAATTCCAGAAGGGCTGATAGTGGCAATAGTAGCACATCTATGGGACACCCCACACCCACTCCTACCCACAAGGATGCAGCCTTATGCCATGACCTCCTAAAGATGAAAACACTGTTGGCTTCAGATATTTCCTGTGCTCTGGGCTGACCTCTGCAGGTGGTGTTTTCCTGGCTCAATGTCAACTGACTTCTGGCCACTGAGAGGCAAGATACTGGAAGGTAGGGGAAATGGAGTAACCCTAGTATTTCTCTCTCCATCTCTCCATCCTTTGCTTTTGTCAGCTCTTTTGAAAAAGGCTGAATTTCCTCTTTGGCTTCAGCTCCCACCAGACAAGCCCACCATGGTTCCAGTTTCCATTAAGTCAACCTAACCCCTGAGCTCTAACAGCATCAGTTTATCTCATTCCTTTGTCTTTCAAGCCTAGTGGTGATGAACACTTTTGCTGCTGCCAATTTCTGGATCTTCAGCATTCCTTGTTTGGTTCTCATCTCCAGCATCACCTATGTAAATAATTCCCTGCATTAAATTTCCTCTGCTGCAGCTACTTGAAGTGCATTCTCTTTTCCTGGTTCTGCTATGAACTAACTGTGATCCCCCAAAATTCATGTGTTGAAACCCTAATCCCAGTGTGATACTATCTGGAGGTAGGCTTTTGGGAGGTAATTAGATCATGAGGGTAGAGCCCTCATGAATGGGATTAGCGCCCTTATAAGAAGAGTCTACAGAGCTAGCTTGCTCTTCTCTTCCACCATGTGAGGATACAAGATGAAGTCAGCGGTCTGCAACCCTGAAGTGGGCTCTCACCAAAAACCAGCCATGCCGGCACCCTGATCTTGGACTTCTAGCCTCCGGAGCTGTGAGAAATGAATTTTGTGTTGTTGACAAGGTATTCAGTTTGTGGCATTTTGTTACAGCAGCCCAAGCTGACTAAAACAGACACTGATTACATTTCACAAAGTCTGAGTCACTAGGTCTGATCCATGTTCACCTAAATTTTAACACAAAACTGATCTCATTTATTTATGAAGCATAATTATTATCCCCATTTATTAAGGAAGAAATGAAGCCTGAAGAAGTTATGCATCTATCATACAGAAGGTCACTGCTAAAAAGTAACAGAAGTTAAGGTGCTAAGAGGTTAAGAATAGATTAAAGAGGCTGAAATGCACATGGAGAAGCACTGAGCAGGCTGAATGTGGTTAGCAGAGAGTAGGAGAGTTGACATTTTGCCACAGGGCAGAAGAGTTTACATCTCTTGGGGGAAAAGGTAAAAGTATTCTGTAATCTGTTTTATGTGGATGTAAACTTTCTGATCTTCTTTTCTGTTAAGACTGGAAGGAATGCATTTCCCAGATTAATCACCACAATGTGCCCAACGTTGTATAAATGGACTCTGGCAACAACATCACACCTGGCACAGCAGCTAAAACTGGGGCTACTACTTGATTGAGTTTGTGGTAATCTAACATCCTCAAAGATCCACCAGGTTTTAGTAGGTATAAGACTGGTAAGATAAATCAAAATATAATGGGGGGCTTCCCTGGTGGCATAGTGGTTGAGAGTCTGCCTGCCAATGCAGGTGACATGGGTTCGTGCCCTGGTCCGGGGAGATCCCACATGCCGCGGAGTGGCTGGGACCGTGAGCCATGGCCGCTGGGCCTGCGCATCCGGAGCCTGTGCTCCGCAATGGGAGAGGCCACGGCAGTGAGAGGCCCGCGTACCGCAAAAAAAAAAAAAAAAATTTATATATATATATATATCTATAATGGGAACCATCATCCTGGGGTTTTATGTCTTTAAGGGTGGTGCTAATCACTGTGAGTCCTCCTCAGATGAAATATTATGAACTTACTATTTGTTCAGGGGACAGCAAACAGAATTAAACGATTCTATTTGACCTTTTCTACTACTATAGGCTCATGGAGACAATGTGGGGAATGCACCAATTATCAAGTATGTTTATTCCAATTACACAATGAGAAACTGAAGAAATGACCACTAAGTAGATCTGTGGACCCAGGCCTGAGCCCATTGCATTTTATTGCCTGGCTTTCATATGTTCCCACTGTAACAGGGCATCATGATGGCAACCTGGACCCTGTATCTAGTTCCCAAAATGTTTGGGCATTCCCTTTTCCATATTTTATAGTTGCCTGATTAAATGTCCATAGGTTCCTTTGGGGAAAGAATTGGGTACACATTACCATGTACATTGCCATGGTGTTACCGGGTCCTTCCTCCATGGAATCTGGCCTCTCTTTCAGTCAATGGAATTCAGGTGTGAAATTGCTTGAGGGCCAGGGATAATGACTTTTAACTGAAGCAACTGCTCTTAGATTCCTGATCATCCGCCCTTGAAACCTTTGTACAGATCAAGTAGTAAACTGCTGGTTATCCTTTTTTTTAATGTCAGAGATACCAGTTCTACCAAGCATCTCCATGCTCAGGCACCCAGGCTGTCTCTCCAACCTCACCACTCATTGTGATAATTACATATACCTGGTTCCTGATTCATAAACGTTATCACCTGGCCTTCATTGTTTCAGTATGCCCCTTGTCCTCAGTGCTATGTGTTCCAGAATGGCATTCCTATCTTCAGCCCTGGCCTGCTAAAAGAAGCCACCACTGAATTACTAAGTGATGCAGGTGCCCCTCTCACCAGCACATTCCTGATAGCCACCACTGGACCTTTCCATGGACATATTCCTATGGTGGGTCTTCTGGGCTTAACATAGTTTATTCACTCTATTACAAATACTTGCCTGAATATTTTACCATACATTTTCCACAGTCTGCCATGAAAATTCTGGCATCTGAACCTCACTTAATGTAGGCCAGAGGTCAGCAAACAATAGACCTAAACCATCCTGTTACCATGTTTGTAAATCAAGTTGTATTGGAAAACACACACAGCCACTCATTCATTTATGTATGGTTTTATGGCTGCTTTTTCATGACAATGACAGATTTGAACAGTTGCAACAGAGACCATCTGGACTGAAAAGCCTAAATATCTACCATCACTCTCTAGCACCAAAAGTTTTCTCTCTCCTGGTGTAGGCCATTGCTTTTTCTATGCTTCTAGAAGCCATCCTCGTAGAAGGATATTTGCAAGACTGTTAAATTCTGTATCCCGGGAAAGTAGTCCCAAATTGGTAAACTCTCCCTTATCCAACTTTATTTTCTAGCTACCTTGATCAAGCACTATCTATTCCCAAGAGAAGGAAAGGGAAGATCCTAAGGCTGTCACCTGTTGCCTTGCAGGGACGAGGTCTAGGCTTCCTTTCCAAGCAAGAAGGAAGTCCCAGCTTCCTATAGGGAGACCACTTACACAGGTCCAGAGGGTTCAGGGGAATCATGCCTTTCCAGATTTACAAGGACAACAGCTCAGATCTCCCCACCACATTTATCAGTATCCCATCATTTCCCAACTAGTGCTTCAGTGTTCACATAGCAAGTGTGCTTTACTTGGAAATTTAATTTCATTGGTGTTCAGCTACTCTGACAATTAATTCCTGGTCTTGGTCCTAAGCTCTTTCCTCTTATTGCAGGTGATGATAGTCTCTTTATATGGTCCCAAGGAGGTTGCCTAGCTTTCATATTTAGCTTTGAATGGTTGAATACTTGCTCTCCACTCTCCACTTTATCTTTGTCTAGAGCATCAACCAAGTTTGTCATTACAGTTACTCTTCCTCTCATATTTCTAAATTCCTAATACAGTGAGCCAGTTAATGAATTCCCTTTTGCCAGTATACATTCCAGTGTATCCTAGTTCACCACTGTGAATGTTTTAACAACTGTACGGCCATTGCACCAAGGGCTGTCTATCCTTCATCTACCACTAGTGATGGGATCCTCTGGACAATAACATATATTTCTACTCCCAAGAAAGTGGAAAAATAGAACCTGGGATGTGGAAGATGTAACTAACATCCTGGATTCATCTATTCATCCTTAATTGTAATAACTGCCAGTCTCATTTAGAGTTTCATGAGAAGGTTAATCACTACTTTTGCATTATATCTCTTCTGCCAAGGAGTGACCACGTTTCTTCAATTTGAAATAAAAGATGTCAGAACTCTGTAACAATTCTTATTACTAGTAGTACCAACATGCTAATATCTATGAAATACCAAAGTAAAATATAAATAATAACCTGCAGGTATAATCCAGCTTATGACGTTGTCACAGTAGCCATCCTGTATTAGGAAGGATTTCCACTAAACTTAGAAAGAAAAGAACTGACTTTGTTTGCATTTGGATATTTAAAATTGTGCTAACACCATGCTTACTTTAAAAATAGGAATAGAAGTTAATATAAACACTGCTTAAATTCTTTCATGCATAGTGATTTTTTTTCTTTCACAACATAACTGCTGCTGTTTTCTTTCCTGCCTTGTTACATAAGACTGCTCAAAAGCATAAAGGTTAGAGAGAGCACTCAAGGAATGACTTTACTGTTGAAACATCATTACCAGGTAGTGGACAAGATTAAGAAACAGTGGCTTCACTGCAAGGTTTTTGACTATAAGTATTTCAACATGTCTTATCCAGACCTAACAGAACTGAAAGAGGAAATATTTTTATTTGCTCAACCTTTCAAAGATATCATAAAAGAAAATAAAAAGTCAATAATCATATACTGACTATGGAATATCATATAGAATATATGTTAACTAGGCAAATAGTGACTTTCGACATTTTTAACCTGAACTTGAAAGAATTCAACTGCTGTGTAAAATTACTGATGATGGGAAAAAAATGGTACACATAATAACCAAAAGAGGAAATTTGTTCTTAAACATAAGACAAGCAAGTACAGAAATGGGGTTATTGAGACATGTGGGGTAATTGCTAATTGCAAAGAGAAAGATGGAGGAAACACTTTGAGAGAGAAGTGATATGAGTACAGCAGGGAGAGAGATGGTAATGGCTAATGAGAGTGTAACATAAGGCAAGTAGAACTGGGTGGGAATATGGTTGTCAGTCTTGTCAGGTTCCTTCCACACAGGTTCTATGGTAGCAGAAGTAAAGAGGAGGGCTATGTACATCTTAATGGGGTATGTAAATCATGAAAATAAAAACACTGTTCATGCTATTTGTCTCCTCATAATCTGTAATATACACAAAGGGAGAAATTACATACACACACATACATTCCTCCCCAAAGATGTAGAAGGATTTTATTATACCATGTCATAAATCTCAGTTTCTCTAAAATACAACCAAATGAACCCAAACCTGTAGCTGCCTTTGGAATGTATTTGGGGGGGCATATATCAATGTGTGGGTATCTCTAAGCTCTGGAAATTCTCAGTATTTCAGGTAAACAAATAAAAATACAAAACATGTTTGAGTTATAAACTGTTTTCCTCTGCAATCTGAATATATATATATATATATATATATATATATATATATATATATATATATATATATATATATATGAAAGTGACAGAACCTCAAAAGTAAAAGCATAGATGCAGCCCAAACCAGAACTGACCAGTTAAACAATAATAACTGTGAACCACTCCTTCTATTAAACAGAGTAGAACTTGTTTTAATCTAAAAATTCTCTTACAAACTTGCTAGACAATAGAAACCAAATATCAGCTAAAAAAAGAACATTTTGTCATTGTCTTAAACTGATACTTTAAAAGTTAAAAACAAAAATAATATCCTTATTCTGAAATATCAAAATAGGTAGTAACAGCATAATAAGCATAATAATATAAAAGAGCAAACCATATCTCAATTTTAATTCTGAATTCAATAAAGTTTCTTCTATAGCAACCATAGAAAAGATTTTCTTGTGCAACATGTATATTTAAGGGTTTGGCCCAATAAGGTCCTAGATTATTGATATTGAAAGTCCTAAATTATCGATATTGTTTAAAATATTAACCAAATTAATCAGGTAGGTGTTCATGGAAAGTCAATGTGCATATTAATCTGATATGAAATGTATTTGTTTCTACAAGAGAAGATTAGTCTTTATAATCCAAAAATAAAGTAGCAGAACCCAGAGAACAAAAGCTCTATTAGGGCAGGTAAAGGGGAAAATTAGCCAGTTCTCTGGAGATTTGTGTAAAGGTCTACAGTCGGCTTTTGTCTCTAGAAACCAGCAAAAATGTAATTGTTTTTATTAGCGTGTTCAGAAATCTAATTGATGATTGAAATGTAAAAAATGGAGATTCTGAGGTATAGATGGGAGAGTGAAGTCAGACTGCAGACTGATCATCTGCCAAAAATTGATGAAATGCACAAGGGGAAAAAAAGCCTTGAAATTCACCAGTAGTAACCATACAGTGAAAGAAACCCAACTTCATTCCATGAACTTTGAAAATGATGGCCAAGGAGAAAAATGGGATTCTGGCTAGAAGAGCAAAGCTCCTAACCAGGGCCTCAGAAGCTGTATTGGTGGAAAAAGGAAAATCAACTTCTGACAAATCTCACCAATACCACATAATCTATAGAGACAAAAGAAACTAGGAAGAAGTTGTGGTAAAATCCTCAAGAATAGAGGCCCAAATTATTAGAGACTAGGTCTTGGGCTCTGAGCAAATGCAAAAGAAACTTCAGGGCTCACCATCTGATAGGGCTTCACTCTGAATTGGGAAAATGATCTGAAACCCCAGAATATACTGACACAGGATTAAGAGTACAACTATAACTAGATACAGGACAAAATCTACGAATAGAAAACAGAGGCCAGGGCCATCCAACACAGAATGGATTCAGGCCTTAACAAGATCACCTCTTTCCTGGCCCATCCTCACCAGCAGGCTCTGAAAAAGTGGCTAGACCTCCCACGACATGGCTCTAAAACTCAGCTCTCTGGGAGGAATCGTTCTCAAATATGGTAGTTAAAGGCAAATTACAACCACCCACTCCCTGAATCAGTTCCAATAGACGGTCTGCTCAGAGCTGCTGCTATTTAGCATAAGCTAAATGAAAAGTATTACACACACACACACACACACACGCACACTACACCACACCAGAAAAAAATAAAGGAAAAAAAAGTCAGGGAAGATCATGGCATGCAAAACCAGATGAAGAATTTATTTTAGAAAAACAAATAAACAAACCCAATGAAAAGAAGATCATTCTCTACAAATACATCACACTATAAAAGAACTTAATAAGAACATAAATTCAATAATATAAGAGCTCAAAGCTAAGATAAACAATCAAATGAAATAAAAAGAGAAACTCCAGAGCCAGAGAAACAGAGAGTTCAAACACCATTTGCAAACCAAAAATAAATTATAAACATCAAGCCACAGACATAGAAATAGTCATGAGATTATCAAGTGCATGTAAAGGAAATAGATTAAGAGTTTAACCAAGTAGAGAGAATGTGATGCACCTAGAAGGAAAAGATGATCCAGGCCAAGGAAATCAGTATACGTGGCATGGCATATGCAACAAATGGCACAGAAAATATGTTCAAAGACAAAATATAAATATTTTCTACAGTAATGAAACAACCAAAATGGCAAGTTGAAATACTTAAGAAGTCATGGAATATAATACCTATGAGCCTTTCCAGAAAAGTAAAAAGGCCAACCAACCAAAAGATAAATCAAAAGAAAGAACTCAGTGGAAATGATCATGGTATTTGGTGGGCACTGAATACCCCCACATGCAGGAAAAACAAAACTAAACATCAGTGAGATTTATGTTATAGAAAAAGAATGCTTTAGAAGATTTGACAAAGAAAAAGGAATAATATAAATAATAAAAACACTGAAGATCAAATAAGGAGGGTGGAGGCAATAGAAGAACTCACTTTCTTATTTTCACATAAGAGGTCACATAATGCTATATAATAATTAAACAGAGATTTTGACACCACACTGATGCTTTTATAATCTCTTGTTCTTAATTTCAGTGGGATCCTAAAGCTAATGGTCGTTATTTCGAGTTTATAAAACCTTGGGGTGATATTTTGCTTTTCTGTTGTTTTCTATTTTGCTTAATTTTTTCATGTAGCATTATTATATTAAAAATGAAATAACATTACTTAAAAATTGCGAAGAATGGCCAAGATAGTGACAAGTTCCCCACTTGGAAACATTTGGTTGTTTCGCAGGTTTCCTGGCTGAGACTTTATTGAGCTAAACAATTTTATGCTAAAGAATAAAAAGCTATTAGCCAGCTAAAAATAATAGTTTTTCAGAGCAGGAACTGGACAACAGAAGTGCAATAAATATGTTTTGAGTCCAGAAAAGCACTTAGGAAAAGCATTGTCGACAGTCAAAGAATAATAATAAAATTTTGCATTTACATAGTGCTTTTCACCTTCAAAACTCTTTTCACAGAACATTTAGTTATCCCTGAAGATACTAGGAACAATCTTGTTTTTTATTTCCGAAAAAGGGAAACAGTTACAAAAATCATGTACGTTGAGCACACTGAGTGCAAAGAAAGTAAATCAATGACTTAAGGAGAAGCTCACAATTTAAAACCTAAAGAACAGGGCTCCCCTGGTGGCACAGTGGTTGAGAGTCTGCCTGCCGATGCAGGGGACATGGGTTCGTGCCCCGGTCCGGGAAGATCTCACATGCCACGGAGCAGCTGGGCCTGTGAGCCACAGCCGCTGAGCCTGCACGTCCAGAACCTGTGCTCCGCAACGGGAGAGGCCATAGCAGTGAGAGGTCCACGTACCACAAGAAAAAAAACAAACCTAAAGAATAATACATTTACATTTTAGACCAGTACATTTATATTTTAGCCTAAATGTACGTTATCTTCACAGAGTTCATCATCCATCATTTGCAGAAGTGTGTTGTAAGTTCACCTACTTAAAAATAAAGAAAATTAAACTAGAAGAGTCTCTAGCTCAATCCCTCTTGTTTTACAAGTGAGAAAACCGAAATCCTGAAGCTGAAGGGACATACGATTTGCCATAATTCATTTAACTCAAGTTCAAACTCACATCTTCTCTCAGGTCTTTGCTCTTTCTGTCTATACCACACAGCAACACTTCTCTTGAGCCCTGCCTGAAGGGAAGGAAGGAATGTAGGAAGGAAGGAAGATGGAAGGAAGAAAGAAAGGAAGGAAGGAAGGAAGGAGGGAAGGAAGGAAGGAAGGAAGAAAGGGGAAAGAAAGAAAGAGAGAGAAAGACCAAGTTGTCTTGGTGTCACATAAAGAAATAGTTGAACAAAATTTCTCTTCAAATTTTTATAAATCTAATCTCTGTGTTAAAAAAAACATGGTAAGTAAAAACAAAAACTGAATTATTACACACAAAAAAGCTAAATGCTTGGTTCTCCTATGTTTTACAAGGCTCCAAAATCTAGGGCACAAATTTGAGGCCACATGATAAAGTCCATGTGGGAAAGTTACTATAGTATATATACCCTGGAATAGGAGATAGAAATTTCTTATCAAAAATACTAGCCACTCAACTAATCATCTAGGCAGCTCCAATTTCTAGAACAACATGACATTTTAGAAATTAAGGGATTTGGGTTCACAAATTCAATGTACATCATACAATGTGGTGATAGCATAAATAGCTTTAGCTGAGACAATAGTCTCACCTAGAAGAGTGTCATCCTTTTAAAGCTATCCTCATTCCTGGAACACACTTTAAGGCACTGTTTGTTGATTTGTTCATTTGTTTGAGTATACCACATTTTGAGCTGCTCTACAACACTTGGCAATTCTGCTATGTCATTTTTTTATGATTTTCTGCTTATATCTATCTGAAATGTGTCATTCAAGCTTATGATGTCTTGTTTATTTCAATTCAACTTAACAGGAATGTACTAAGTACTTGCTATATGCAAAGCATTGTCCTTGACACTGTGAGAGACCAAAGGTGAATACAGCCGGCCCTTACCCTTAAAGATGTAATACTGGGGGGAAACACTACACATAGAAATAACTAAAATATGAGTTTCAATGTGAAAAGTGCTGATACAGAAGTATAAACAACATTCATTGAGGGACGTCAGCAAAGAGACCAGGTTAAAGAACCATTTAGGGGAGTCCTGACCCTTATTAAGGGTTCAACAGATACTAGTGTTTATTTTCTTTTTAATCTTACTGTAGGACCACACTGTGACCTCATTCACCAACTCACTCCCTAGCCAACATCAGCAATATAAAACACTTAGAGTTTGCTGCCATAAATCTCCTCCATTGCCAAGAGAAAGTCATTTTCCAACAAATTAAATCTAACTTCTCATATTTTCATGGTGCAATTAAATTTTTTTTAATGTTCAAAATCTTCTCTATTCCCTGATTTCTCTCTTTCCCTGCTTAGTCTCAGCAAAATGACCCCAATAGTTGAAGGCAGGATTATGGTCTAGGTTCTTCTTCATTGAGACAAAAGTAGTATCTGCAACACCTCCAAAGGTGTATTATGCCAGATCTCAGGCATGAGGCTTATATTTACCATTAAAATATTATAGCACCATAGAAGCAAGTCTGCATCTGCTAAAAAAATCAAAAAATTGGCAAAAACAAATGTAACTGCACTACTTTTAATGCACGTTCATTATTCTCCTATATGTTATCATTTCACTAGCAAAAGCAGGGTCTTCAGAACTCAGTATTAATTACAATACTATCCCACATGGCTATGTATAGCCTTAGAAACACTTTGTGCTCTTTAGATGTGGGGCAGCAGGAGAAAATGGAAAAGAAAAGTGGCTTCTCAGAACAGCTTCACCAAAGTGCTAGTTAATCCAATCCAATTGTTTGGAATGAGAAAAATTTCTTGTCTAGTAGTTAATCATCCTTTCCAAAGTTTTGCAGAAACCTTGTACTCTTCTGCTCTTGGCACTCAGAAACATTCCAGTCTGTTAGCTCTGATTGAAAAACAGGATAAAAATTAAAAATCGAGCTGGGAGTATCAAAAACCTTGCCACTCACAAACATTTGACCCAATCAATCCAAACCTTACACACAAAAATGTACTTTCAGATATCTTTAGCCTTGCCCTGGAAATAAAAACCAATATCAAACTTCACTCATTAAAGATAATAACCAAGATTCAATAAAATTAAAATACAACATATAGAAATTTATGGAATGTAGCTAAAGCTGTGCTTAGAGCATTTAATGCTTTTATCAAATAAGAAAAAAGATTTCACATCAATAATGTAACCTTCCACCTAAAGATACCAGATAAATGCAGCAAAATAAACATAAAGAAATAATAATTGGAGAAAAAAAAATCACTGAAACAGAAAACTGAAAAATGGAAAAAATACAATGAAATAAAAAGATGGTTCTTTGAAAAGATTACAAAATTGACAAACGTTGCTACACTGAACTAGAAAAAAAGAGCAGATGCTAATTACCAGTATCAGGAATGAAAGAGGGGCATTATTACCAATCTCACAGAAATAAAATGATTATAAATTAAGGCTAAACCAACAAATTAGATAGCTTAGATGAAATGAGCAAATTCCTAGAAAGACATAAATTACCGAAACTAACTGAATAAATATCTTTTCTAACTGAAGAGGAAATAGAAATTATGAATAGGCCTAAAATAAGGAAAGAAATTGAATTAAAAATATTTCCACAAAGAAAAGCCCAGTATCAGGATTTTTGTACAAGAAAGCCTCTGCCAAACCACTCTAGTAACCTTACACGTTTCCATGTAGGCCACGTAGGAGGCCTCATAGGCAAGGCTTGACCGCAGTCTAACCCAAGTCTTGGTGGAATGTCCTATGATTTCTTCTGAAACAAGAGGAGGTAAGTCTGTTGAGGAGCTGTCACAAGGCAATTTCTCATTCCTATCTTGTGGAAGACTGCCACAGCCATTTTCATCCATCTCTCTGGTTTCAGCTGAGTACAGAACTTTCCAACTTGCCCTCCCAGCCCTTCCTTAGGATATAGCTGGAGGCTTCTACAGAAGTTTATAAAACTGCTTGGTCATATTTTAGAGACCACTTCTCCATGACAGAGTGACACACTGCATGTGTTGTCTGCCATCTGGACTATGGTTCTGTGTCATCCTATGGCACTAGGGATGTGGGGAGTTGAGACTAGACTCTGCTGATCATACTTTTGTTTTCTGTGTAGGTAATAAACTCTCTGAATTCATTTGGGCTGTTGTCTTCTTATATGACTAATTTATGGAAATATGTGTGAAAAGTCAACCTAACACTGCAGTAGTAATACTTGTGGCCTGATTAGCTACTGCACTGCTGCTTGACTGCTTGACTACTTCACAGGTGAAATTTTATCAACTATTTGAAAAATAGATAATATCAATTCTTCCTCAGAAAATACAAGCCAAGGGAAGACCTACCAATAGTTATTGGTACTCTGACAACAATTACTCTGAAACCAAAGCATGAAGACAAAGACATCACAAGGAAAGAAAGCTACAGACCAATATCACTCATAAGAAAGATCCAAAACTCCTTAATAAAATATTGGCAAAACAAATACAATATATAAAAAGAAACAGCATAATAAAAAGGATTTATCCTATTGGTGCAAGGATGCATTAACATTGAAAATTAATTAATATAATATACTTCATTAATAAAGTGAAAGATGAAAAACTTATGATCACAATAGATACAGAAAAATTATTTGATAAATCTAACATCCACTCATAATAAAAACTCTCAACAAATTGGGTACAGAAGGAAAATTTCTCAACCTGATAAAAGGGAATCATACACAGAATTTCACATCTAACATTATTCTTAGTGAAAGACTGAGTGCTTTCCTCCTAAGGGTGGGGACAAGGCAATGTTGTCTGATCTTGTTGCTTTTATTCAACATTGCACTGGAGGTTCTAAGACTAGATGAGTGGAGGTTCTAAGACTAGATGAGGATCATGATCATGATCATGATCATGATGGTGGTGGTGGTGGTGGTAGTGGTGATAATAATAAATTAAGGGCAACCAAATTGGAAAAGAAAAAGTATAAAACTGTTTTATTCATAGATGACATAGTCTTGTTTGTAGAAAAATCTCAAAAAAATCCACACATATAAAATCTACTAGAACTAATAAATAAGTTAAGGAAGGTCACATTTTATTGCTACAAGATCAATAAATAAAAGTCAATTGTATTTCAGTATACTAGCAATGAAAATACTGAAAATAAATTAAGGAAGCATTACCATTCATGATAGTATTTAATATAATAAAATACCTAGGAATAAGTTTAACAAAAGCAGTGTAAGAAGTGCATACTGAAAATCTTATAATATTGCTGAGATAATTAGAGATCTAAATAAATGAAGGTACATTCCATGTCCATGAATTGGATGACTTAGTATTGTCAACATGGTAACTGCCAATTGATCTATAAATTCAATGCACCCCTTATCAACTGTAGTAGGCATTTTTGTAGAAATTGACAATCTAATCCTAAAATCTGTATGGAAATGCAAATGACATAGAATATCCAAAAACAGTTGTGAAAAAGAACAACACAGTTGGAAAACTATTTGATTTCAAAACTTACTACAAAGCACCAGTAATCATGTAAGTATGGTATTAGCCCAGGGATAGGCATATCAGTGGGTCAGAATTGACAGTACAGAAATAAACCCTTATAGTTATAATCCATTGATTTTTATAATAGCTTTATTGAGCCATAATTCACAATTAAATTTATCCTTTTAAAGTGTGCAATTCCATGATTTTCAGTATATTCACAGAGTTATGTGACCATTAGCATTATCTAATTTTAAAACATGTTCGTTAGCCCAAAAAGAAACCCACACGTACTAAAAATCACTACCTATGTAACCCCCAACTCTCTCCAGCCCTAGGTAACCACTAATGTACTTTTGGTCTCTAGAGATTTGCCTCTTCTGGACATTTCATATAAATGCAATCATACAACATGTGGTCTTTAGCAACTGGCTTCTTTCACTTCACATAATATTTTCAAGGTTCATCCATGTTGTAGCATGTATCAGTCCTTCATTTCTTTCTATTGCTGAAAATATTCCATTGTATGAATATGCCATATTTTATCCATTCTGGTTTTGGATATTTAGGTTGTTTCCACTTTGGGTTATCATGAATAATTCTATTCATGAATATTTGTATACAAGTTTTGTGTGAAAATAAGTTTTCATTTCTCTTGAGTATATACTTAGGAGTGTAATTGCTGCATATTAAAGTAACTGTATGCTTAACTTTTTGAGGAACTGCCAAACTGTTTTCCAAAGTTGCTACATCATTTTACATTCCCATCAGCAATGGATGAGGATTCCAATTTTCGAAATCCCTACCAACACGTGTTACTGTATGTCTTTATTACAGTTATCTTAGTGAATTGGAAGAAATATCTCACTGTGGTCTTGATTTGCATTTCCCTAATGGACAACTATATGACCATCTTTTCATGTTCCTATTGGCCTTTGTATATTTCCTTTAGAGAAATGTTTATTCAAATTCTTTGCCCATTTTCAAATGGGTTATTTTTCTTTTTACTGTTGAGTTGTAAGAGTTAATATCCTTTGAAGCTCAAAGTTTTTAATTTTGGTGAAGTCCAGTTTACCTAAGTATTGGCAAGCATGTGGAGAGACTGGAAACTTCATACATTACTTGTGAATGTGAAATAGTACAACCACTTTGGAAACCAGTTTGGCAGTTTCCTAAAATATTAAACATAAACTTATGCAACCCAGCCATTCCACTTCTAGGAATCTACCCAAGAGAAATAAAAAATTATGTACACAAAGATACATATACACAAATGTCCATAGCAACATTATTTATAGCAAAAACTAGAAATAATTCAATGTCCATCAACTGAAGAATGGATAAACTAAGTGTGGTATTCTCATACAATGAAATACTATTCAGCAATAAAACATGCTACACATGGATGAACCTCAAAAACATTGTTGAATAAAAACCCCAGACACAAAAGAACTACATATTGTATAATTCCATTTATGTGAAATGGTATGAAAAAACAAATTTATAACAACAAAAACAGATCAGTGGTTGCCTAGTAGTGAAGGTGGGAGTGGGGATTGACTGCAAATGTGAATAAAGGAACTTTTGGGTTGATGGAAATGTTCCAAAACTAGACTGTGGAGACATTTGCACAACTCTAAAACCTAAAAATCATACTTATTAAAGTGTAATTTTATCATATGTAAGTTATACCTCAGTAAAGTGTTTTTTTAAAGAACAAAAGTAAATATTTTAATGGCAATTAGTAGCATAACTTTGATTGAAATCAAAGACAAAGCACTGAACATTAGAGTTGAGGTCCTAGCAAGCTTATTAAGAAAAGATGAAGATAAAGTAAGATTTAAGAGTAAGAAACAAATTTTTATTATTCAGACATTATTTGATTATTTTATCTCCAAAGAAAACCCAAAATAATCTACCAGAAAATTGTTTTAAATAATATAAGCACTTAGCAAACTGGCCAGATTTAAAATCAATATATTAGTATTAAATAAATTATATTATGTGAATATAATTTAAATATTTATGTGTAATACAAAAATATATTTATATATTACATATATTTAAATCTATATTTATATATTTATATAAAATATATACTACATTTTTTTTGTATCTAAATACACACACAAATAGATACACATAAAATATAAGGTATCTCAGAATATACCTAAGAAAGTGTACAATAACTCTATATAAAGCACTATAAAGCATTAATGAAGACATAAACAAAAAATTCCCCATTTACTGTATTTATTAATCACTCGCTAGTGGAGAGGAAGCTTCAATATTCCAAAAAATGTCAAATTTACAGAAAGAGACTTGCAAAATTAATACAATTCCTATCAAAACCCCAACAAAGTTCTTCACAGAATTTTTCAAGCTGATTATAAAATTTATATGGACAAGCAAAGCCCAAAGATTAACCAAGATACTTCTGAACAACAAGGTGGGGGGGACTCTTGTCCTGGAAAACATTGAGTTATTATCAATTATTAGTAGTTAAAACAGGGTTGTATTGGAGGAGAAACAGACATACCTATTCACATAAACATTATGAAGAGCCCAAAATAAACCAAAATTACATAACTTATAATATTGAGCCAAATATGACATTAAGCCACAGAGAACTACATTTAGTGATTCAGTATGAAACCATTTTTATGAAGTTTAGGAACAAGTGAAACTAAAATACATTGTTTATGGAGATATATATACTATATTTTATAAAGGAAAGGGAACACTAAACAATAGATGTATGCTTTCTTTCATACTATAACTGTTAAAAGACAATGAAACTGAAGTCTATAAAATATATGATCATGAAATACTAGTTTTCAAGAATTAAGAGGCAGGCCATGTGACCCGCAGTGCTTGCCAGTGAATGCAGTATAATATTTTCCTGCCTCATTGACATCACACTTGGCCATATGACTTACTGTGAATGACCACAGATGATGCAGGAAGTATAGAGCAGGATATTCAATTGTGCAGTAGCAGTTGTTCAGCATAGTTGTATCACTGACCTGGGTCCTGCTGCCAAAAGGACTGAAGGAGTCCGCAGAGCTCAGCATGTGTACTTCATCTCCTCATGCAGCACATGAATCCCTGTCCTGTTGCCAGAAGCTAACTGGCAGACACTCTTAGATACATAATTTCAATACATTCAAATAAAGGGCAAGGGCCAACTTTATCGTCATGCATGTGGATCAGAGGTCAGGGTGTAGAACACATTTATCTGCCTTTATTCCAACAGAGAGCTCTCCACCTAATTTAATACTGGAGTTCTCAGAGCACAGAATATACTCAAAGGGGTTCAGAATATGGCAACCCCAAATATGTCACTTTGGTATACTGATTATTTTGAATTAAAGGTACCTAAGAAACAGCCAGTGCATGAAGGTTATTCTGACCCTCCTTTGTACTCCTGAAAGCAGAAGATAAATATTCTATGAGAAAGGCACCCTGCCTGTGCCTGGAGAATAGAAGACAACCTTATCAGCAGAGACAGGAAATTTAGGGCTGTAAAGGCTGTTAAACTAACTGGTATCTTCCTGGTTATTTCTTCAAACCCCTTTGTCTTGTCAATTCTTCACAAATGTATTGCTTCTTTGTCTAAAAGATGTAAAAGCTTCCTGCTCTGGTCATTTCTTCAGGCTTTCTCTTTTGAAGGCTCCCATGTGCATGTAAAAATTCAATAACATTTGTATAATTTTGCCCTATTAAGTTGTCTTATGTCAGTTTAATTCTTTGGCATAGCCAGAAACCCAAAGAAGGTAGAGAAGAATTTTTCCTCTGCTATATACTTAATGTGTTATTTAATTTTTTTTCATTAATTTTTAGATCTCAATCTTTGTAAGACAATCTGTCACCCTTGAGAAGTTGTCTTGCCACCAAGACCCCCTCTGTATCACTAAGATATAAGCAATTAATGCCACCCCAAAACTGGTCATTGGATGCATTGAGTAAACTTCCCTCCAAATAGTTATCCCTTCACATAAGCAATTTTTGTTTCTCCAGAAAATTCAAAGCAATAGGAAAATAACACAGAAGAAACAGTATGATTAAGACAAAGATGATTAGAAAGCGGAAGGGCTAAAATTCAAAATAATTCCTAGGTTCTTGCACAAAATTTTACTAAAGTCCTAATTAGGAATAGAGTCCTCATCTTACTTCATGTTGAAGAAGAGTGCTGTAAAATATCTGTAACCAAAACCGAAGGATTTTATCATGATTACACATAAATATACAACTTAGACTCAGCATTGCATTTAACTTTGATCAAAAAGTGGCAAACAATTAACTAAAGAAATGAAGACTACTGAAGAGTATTTACAATCTAACTGAAGGACAAATTATATACTGTTTTGTTCAGATTTTTTAAAAAATAGAAATCTTTGTAAGTGCAGAATAAAATAGCAAAGGCTTAGGAGATTTATAATTTAGATTTTGGACAACTAAATTTGGGAGTACAGGTATCTGCTGCCTGAAGACTTGGTATCAAATATGATGTTTTTATAGAGTGCAAGTCAAGAAAGAACATTCATTTAACCAAGAGGTAAGCCCAGAGAGGAAGGAACAGAAGGGAAATGAGATCGTCTCCAGAACCCACACAAACTTGGATGATCTGTGCAATATGAGGCTGCTAGTGGGTAGAGGCCCCAGTAAAGGGCAACCCACATAGAATACAAGGAACTCATAGAAAGAAAGCCTAGCACTTGGAAACTTGAGGGTACAACAGGTACATATGTACCAAGGTACTAGGTTCAGAGAAAACAAAGAAAATAAAACTCTTCACTTCTTCCTCTCTTATAACAGGAATCTGAGGTGGGACTGAAACTATAGAAGGATTATTAATCCTAGTGATAGAAGAGACAGGAGCCAATGTAGACATTGTACCTCATTCAATGTCTGGCACAAGGTCAATGCCCCAGATGAATTTGTTGACTTTAATTGATATAAGAAGGACATTTGGCATGGTCATTTCCTTGTAAATAATATACATGCAACCCTTTAAATAGAGCAAAAATCTAAATGGAAAAAGAAGAGGGTGATAGTTTCCTTTTTCACATCCTAGGGACTGCCTCTCTCTTAAATTTACATTTCTAATAGCTTGTTAGCTAACCTTAGTAATCCAAGCAACCAAAGGGTCTAAACTTTAAAATGGCACTGACAGCAATATATAAGTAATGCCATAATGCAACCCAACAAGAATGAATCATTTCTTTTAGGTGATCTTTTCCCTATATTTTTGAAAATGCCCAAAAGTGAAATTAAATGACACCCTCAGAAGCCTCCCAGGAGTAAGGCTCTTTTACTTTGTTAATTAGGTACATCAAAGACAAATATAAGAAAAGTTAGATATACTTTGCACACTACATTCTCACACTACACTATACACTTTTCAGTTTATATTTTCAAATTTAGAGGTTGGGTATTCAACCTATTTTGTTAAATTGGCATCAAAACCAAACCCTTCTGATCTCTTCTGTCCTCAAAAGGCACTGTGGTAATGTACCCTCTGTGACCATAAAAGCACTAAGAATGATAAGGAAAAAAGATATGTGAAAGCTACAGACATTATGCTACCAAAAAAAAAAAAGACTATTTTTAAATGATGCTATGATCCCTAGGAAAGATATTTTAGCCACTTGAAGTTTATTAAAAATATAATTATACTCATCATAAAACAAAAATTGTCAGTGTTGTTATTCTCTCAAGCCTTCAGCCAGAGGCCAATGCAGCAGGTTTATCCTGTTTGAGCATCACACTGGCCTTCAGCTATCTCCCTCTGCTCAGATTTGGAACACTGAAACACGGGAACAAGACAGGCTGACACTCAGGTGAATGTTCTAGAGGTTTTGAAAATTCACATGGAGGCAAACATTTAAGTCTATAACTAATGTGAAGTTTCAGGAACTTCAATCTTTCAATTACTATAGTTCATCATACAACCAATTTAGGTAAACTTAAGTAATATAACACAGGAGCTAAAAGCACGGGTTTTAGAATCAGAGACTTAAAACGGAATCCTCACTTTGTCTCTTATTAAGTAACTTGGGATACATTTTTAAACCTCTCTAAATCTGTTTCTCCCTCTATAAAAAAATTAATATTATTTGTTACCCTGTGGCATGTATTGAAGATTAAAGTAAGATTATATATTTAAAGAACTGAGCATTGCCTGGTACAGAGTAAGTGCTCATTGTTCTAGAATCTTCATTACTCTTATTCTTATTCTTGTAAATAGGGTAGCTCTTAGGAAGACTTCAGACAAGTGTTGGAGATATAATTCTGATTTAGCAGATAGCAATAGCAGAAAACACTGCTACGGGGGCAGGCAACCACTGATTTATACCAGAAAGCCCCTGTGGTTGCTCAATGTTGGCTCCCAACACTAGCCCACACTTCAGCTAATGGAAGAGGCCCCCAGATAAATGTTACTAATGTTTCTAACTTGCCCACTAAGTATTGGAAGAGAAATTCCAAGAGCTCTTCCAAATCTAAACAAAATTATTGGATTTGATTCAAGCAAAAAGTCTCTTCATTCCCAAACTGTGTGAACCAATCCCCAGAACTCAGAGCAAAATGGTTCTGGTTCTTTTTAATTAGGAGTCTCTTTTTGATGCCTGTGTCATCTAACAGCAGGGGCCTAAGGAATACTTCCCTTGTTAGTCATCAAAGCTGAAAGCTACAAAGCATTCATAAAACTCAGACTCCAGCCCTCAACAATCATCAATCTCTAAATCTAATAAACTCTCTAACCAGAGTCTTCATTGCCAGTATAATGAGTGACCAGCATACACTAAATGAATCAGGGTTTTTTGTCTGGCAACACATTGATTCTGATAGATGGAAAAGGCCAGCATGGAAGAGACCCTTGGGGGAGTTGTTGAGAAGTTAACAGTATTGCCTATTAAACACCATTCATCTACACATACTGTGAAAGGTCTGAAAAATCATGTTATTCTTCTCATGTGCTCATTCCAGTGTACACAATTAATTGAATGTAGAAGGTCTTCAGGGATCTGAATCCCTGGTCTTTTTAACATTCTATGTACCACCTAGACAAAATGGAGTACAAGGAAGAATGACTCCTTCTGTGTGCCTAAGGAGAATTCAAAAAGCATGTATTCATAGCAGCCCTTATGTGGTACTACATTTGGATTGGAAATTAGAATTATTTTCTCCTGCCTTCTTATTTCTTTAAATACAGGGTACAGAATGGAAAAAAAGGGCAATAGAAGTGAAACAAGCTATTTGCCAACAGATAGAAACAACTTCACTTGTATCACACCTTAATTATTAGTATAATTTATCTTTTGTCATTTCAGTGCCATTTTTACCCTATACTGTGACAGTTGGAAAGAATCATCTTCTAGATATCAGGCTATTGTCAATCAGGGGAAATTATTGCCCAAAGACAATGCAAGAGTGTTCAACTCTACCAACTTTTGCAAACTAGCATAGGGAACCTTCCAGTCACTTCAAGTAGAATTCTACCACTATCCCCAGTCCTCTTGAGCATTAACAGGAATGCAGTGTTAGCAGGTAGGAGGCCCCTCCCCCTGTCCTTCACTCACAGCCTGCCCCAGCCACGCAATGATGCTCCATTACTACTACTGGGTGTAAATACCCTTCCTTATGCTCCTGTGGAAGAGGAAAGGGAAGTGACCTGTCCAGTAAGTCCACTGCTACTGCAGCCCTTGGTGAAGGACAGTGGGAAAGGCTTTCTTGTGCCTGGAGACAGAGCTGGGGGATGGGGAATGCTTGACTGGGGGACTAAATGAGTTGTGGGTTGAAATATTATCCCAAAAGAGGCAAGATAATAATATGCAAGGAAGATAGGAAAACAACACAGTGTTTTGTATATGCTAATAGTACCTACTGTTTTATGATCACCACAGGTAGTGCAAACTTCCACAGATGACATATAAGATAAGCCAATTTTTCAGGAAATACCAACACAGGTAGGAACTGATGTTGAAATGAAAGGTAAGAAAAAAATAATAAAATGCTCTGAAATTTTTCCAAGTTTTTAATAATTGTATTTTGTTAAATTAAGAATATTTCTTCAGCAAAAAAAAATTATTTTTATCAAGCTTTTAATGAGTAAACACTAAACTAAGTATTTTCGAAATAATCTGAGATGTGAGCAAAAATGTATTCACAAAGAAGTGTTAACTTCAGATTAATTTATACTAGTAAAAATCATGAACCATTTTAATGTCCAAACCATTGCTGATTAAGAACATGATGTATTTCAATATTATGGAATAATATGTAGCCATTAACATGTTGTTCACAAGGTTTTTTATTTATATGGGAAAAGTAGTGTGAAATAGAAAACTCAATATGTTTGATGAGAGTCAAGTTATTCTGCCAGAGAGAGTGGGAGAACTTGTTTTCTTTCTCTCATGGGAGAAATAAGATTGAGAAGAGAAGGGAGGAAAAGTAGTAGGAGAAAGAGCCAAATAACATAAGGAAATCACCCAGAAACTTTAAAGAATAAGAATTTCTAATATTCAATTTTAGGATTTACTTTAGCTTTGCCGAAGTAAACTCGGTTTGGTCCTCTAAGACCTTCACTTAGAGTCTCACACAAGCAGAGTCCTTATAAGAGAAGGGTATTTGGGAGAAACACAAAGACAGATACTGATTTCACCTATGCGTCGAAGCTCGGATAGATACAAAGAAGAACTTCAAATGAGAATCTGCTGAAGGTGGTAAGCTGGAGCCTGAAGTGACCATGACACTTGGGAGGGGCCCCTGGCTTTCCAAAGAGCATGTGATCCAAAACCTTACAGTGAGCAAGTGGCAGAGCCAAATCCACGCATGCTCTTAATATAATGGTTGCCTTTTTTTCTACTCAACTGTGCATCTGTGAGCTTTCCAAATCATTTTTTAATGGAAATGATTTCTTTGATAATTAGGAAAAAGGGCAGTAAAGAACTGAAATGAAGACGTTTCAGTACCACATGAAAGGACTGTTGAAGCTGTCCAAGGACACTTGGGTAACATCCATGCCTGAAGATCAAATGGCAGATAGCATATCACTTGGTTGGAAAGGGAACCCAAATGTGGGTAAGCAAAGACAATTTAGACCAAAGAAAAGACAATTTAGACCAAGGAAAGAAAAGTCAGCATCAGAGAAATCAAACAGAACATGGCTGGGTATTTTAAAGGAACAGAAAAGTCTGGGAAATACAGAAGATGTTGTAGTTGATCAAATGGTACAGCCAGTTGGTAATAATAATCATGGAGTGTTTACTGAGAAAGGCCCTGTGATAAATGCTTTATGTGTATTGTTTCATTTAAATATCTCAATAAATCTGAGATAAACGCTATGGTTATCACTATTTTAATTTTTTTAAAAAAGAGGTACACAAGGATTAAATAACCTAAGCAATGTTACTCAGATATTAAGTGGTATAGCAGGATTTGAACCCAGATAGCCCAACTCTAGATCTGCAAAAAACAACAATAATGACTTACTATGTGCCGGGCACTGTGTTAGAGGTCTCATATGGATTACCTATATAATCCACAGAACAACCTATTGAGATAAGTACTATTATTATTTACATTTATGGGCAGTAAAACCAGGTCATCCTGGCTTATGGGAAAAGGTAACTTAACTGGTTCATAAGTTATCGTAATTTATGGTGCAATGATTCTTTCTATTCACCCATTTGAATATAAACTTTGAGCCCCATGGACAAAAGGCACACTATCATCACCATAAATCTGTTTATTTGTATAATTATGTATTTATTCATTTAGAGGACATTGTGTAATAACCAGATGTTAGTGTTTTCCATGGTAAAAACGTGAAGGTAATTTTTAGGCAGGAAATGTATTTCAACACATCATACTTTCTTAGATACACCTACATCATTTTGTGAATTACTTATGGGCTTATGATTCATGGTTGCTATCAGTAGTTATGGCTCAAGTGATCTCAACTGATTTTAATATTAGCTGACATAAAACATCATTAAAGTGATACATTTTGTGGAGTTGGAGGTAATATGAGGAGAATGGAAAAGAAGGAAAGGAAAATGAAAAAAGGAGAACATTTTAAAAATTAAGTTTCCAAAGCCAAAGTCTAAGCTCTTGGGAATACCTGAAGGTTGGGCTGTGCTGCTGTACTTCATTTCAGATGACTATAGCACCCCCTGGTGAACAACATTAATACTTCATAATTTTCTCCAAATAGCATACGCTGCAAAATCTACAAGTGGCTTTGAGAAGTAGCTCCTTTGGTGTCTTTTTTCGGTTTTGGTTAAGGAAGCATGTGCCCAAATTGAATTTAATTCATTTCAGAAGTTGTTCCAACACCAAAGTGAGTTTTATGTAACATGCAAATTTACTTCCAGAAACAAATAAGAATTAGGGGGACTTGAGTACCTTGGATTAATCAAATTAGTTGCAGAGCATACTAATTTAGAAGAAGCAAAAGGCTGAAAATTTTATCTACAAAGTACAACAACAAAAATTATGTTCTTCATTTGCATATATAAATTGCAAATTTTCACTGGGCTTAAGCACATAAATATATTCACACATTTTGCTCCCCTACCTCTTTTAGATCTTTACTCATATGTCACTTTCTCAGTGATGTTTTTATTGATCATCTTATTTGTAAATGTAGACTCCAATACCGTACACTCCCTATGCCTTTCTCTGCTTCATTTTTCACCACAGTTAGGATGGCCAAATAAATATTTGTCCAAATCAAGATACTTTTGAGAGTGGAAAATGATGCTATAAATATTTACACGGGAACAAATAGGCAATGGGTACACTGTAACAAGGTCACCTCACTCATAGTACTTATCATCTTCTAATGTATTATGTATTTTACTTTTTATTTTCTTTCTTTTCTTGGCAAAAACTCACAATGAGCAGGGAGTTTTGCCTGTTTGGTTTTTCTCTCTTTTTTTTTTTTTCTTATTGCTCTAACCTTAGTGCCTAAAATAATGTTCATAATAGGTGCTCCATAATATTGGCTGAATAAATGAACATGCTTACCTGCTGTGGTCATTCAAAATGGCTGCAAGTCCTTGGTCACTTATTTCATTGAGAGGTAGCACTTATTTCTCCATTCCTTGAATCTAGGCCGGACCTCTGACTACCTCAACCAATAGAACGTGGCAGAAATGCGCTGTGACAATTCCAGACCTGGCCTTTAAGAGGACTGGCAGTTTTTGTTTTCTGACTCAGAGCATTAATTCTTGTTCTTGGCATGCTTCCTCTTGCAATCCAGCCACAATGTTGTGAGGAGCCCAGGATATTCGGGTAGACCAGCCCCGCTGAGCTTTCGGCCTACAGCCAGGATCAATGACCAGGTTTTGAGTGAGCCATCTTGTCTATTCCAGCCCATTTGAATCCTCAGGTGACTGCAGTACTAGCCAACATCATGTGGAGCAGTAGAACTGATCAGGTAAGTCCTAAAGAAACAAAACAGTTGCTGTTATTAAGTCACTAAGTTTTGGATGGTTTGTTATGCAGAGCAGTAGATAATTGAAACATCTCCTATATCTATGCTGCGCACCACCATGAAGGACACAAAATGAGTAGGAAAAGATTGATCTTAAGGAACTATGAGCTTAAAGGGAGAAAAAACTCACTTATATGAATACTGTTTTCTTGTAAGTTGATTACTGCTATAAAAAGCCAAAAGTAACCTGGAAGTTTGTAGGAAGGATGTGTTCAAGGGGAGTTTAGGGAAGTAAAGACAATTCATTCAGTTGTTGAAGAGTAAGGAGATTATCACTAGATAGAATTTTAACATTTAGAGGTGAGGGGCAGAGTTAGTGGTGGAAGCAGAGCTAACAGCATGAGAACAGAGGTTAAAGAAACATGAATACCTATTCATCTAACAGCAAGAAGTTTAGTTTGACCAGGGGATGGGATCTATGAAGAGAAAGGAAAGGCAGAAAAGATGATTAGAAATAGGTCATGGTGCCTTAAATGTTGTGCCAGTAGTTGGATTTCTTTAATGGTCAGAAGTCAGATGATTTGTTTTTTAACATCTACTGTTTTCCATCACTGATTATATAAACATTATGTGTAAGCACTGTAAGTGGGAACTTTTTTTTATAAGTATAAAGAAGAAAATAAAATCACTTCAGATTTCTCTTCCCAGAGTTAATCACTGTTAATCTTTTGTTCTTGTGTTTCCTCTACACATTACTACAGTTGGGAAATGGAAGACAGAAATAGATTGTATCCTCACTCTTTCACTAACATTCATTTCATGGTTACCCACCTAATTAAGGATTCTCTGAAGATAGAGTCTTAATATTTACATAAAATTTATTGTATGAAAATATCAAAATTTCTTTAGTTCACATCCTGCTAGTAAATATTTATGTTGTTTTCAAATTTAGATTTAGCTATTATCAAAATGAACACCAGTTGTGCATTTACCCAAATGTACTTGGGATACTGCCTTTGGCCTACACTTAAGGATTTTATAAGAAATGGTCTTATGAAATATTACTATAGCTGTTGTGTCCTGAATGTTTATGTCCCTCCAAAATTCATATGTTGAAGCCCCAACCTGCCAGTATGACTATATTTGTAGACAAAGCTTGTTAGAAGATGATAAATGTTAAATGAGGTCATAAGGGTAGGACCCTAATCCAGTAGTGACCCTAAAAGAAGAGGAAGAGACACCAGAACTCTAAGAGAGGACACAGCAAGAAGGCAGCCCTGTGTAAGCCAGGAAGAGAATCTTCCCCTGGAACTGAATCAGCACCTTCATCTTGGACTTCCCACCCTCCATAACTGAGAAATAAATTCCTGTTGTTTAAGCCACCCAGTATGTTGCATTTTGTTATGGCATCCAGAGAAGACTAAGACAGTTGGCATAAACATTTGGCTGAGAACATTGTTAATTACATTGTACAGTTTATATTTAAGAAGAAAAAATTACTTTTGTAATGAGGAGAAAATAATTATTTTTATTATTTCATGGACATTTAATTGAACAGGAATCCTAATGCTCAATTTGCTTTGTTTGCGTGAAATCTTATAGCCAGATATGTGGCTCTTTTCTGTTTGCCCCAATTTTCTTATTTATTATTTATTTAATATTTAGTTATATATATTTTTATACATAACATTAATCGTTTTAGAATAGGCAGTTTGGACAAGGCTGCCCACTCTCACCACTCTTATTCAACATAGTTTTGGAAGTTTTAGCCACAGCAATCAGAGAAGAAAAGGAAATAAAAGGAATCCAAATTGGAAAAGAAGAAGTAAAGCTGTCACTGTTTCCAGATGACATGATACTATACATAGAGAATCCTAAAGATGCTACCGAAAAACTACTAGAGCTAATCAATGAATTTGGTAAAGTAGCAGGATACAAAATTAATGTACAGAAATCTCTGGCATTCCTGTACACTAATGATGAAAAATCTGAAAATGAAATCAAGAAAACACTCCCATTTACCATCGCAACAAAAAGAATAAAATATCTAGGAATAAACCTACCTAAGGAGACAAAAGACCTGTATGCAGAAAATTATAAGACACTGATGAAAGAAATTAAAGATGATACAAATAGATGGAGAGATATACCATGCTCCTGGATTGGAAGAATCAATATTGTGAAAATGACTCTACTACCCAAAGCAATCTACAGATTCAATGCAATCCCTATCAAACTACCAATGGCATTTTTCACAGAACTAGAACAAAAAATTTCAAAATTTGTTTGGAAAAACAAAAGGCCCCGAATAGCCAAAGCAATCTTGAGAACGAAAAACGGAGCTGGAGGAATCAGGCTCCCTGACTTCAGACTATACTACAAAGCTACAGTAATTAAGACAGTCTGGTACTGGCATAAAAACAGAAAGATAGATCAGTGGATCAGGATAGAAAGCCCAGAGATAAACCCACGCACATATGGCCAACTTATCTTTGATAAAGGAGGCAGGAATGTACAGTGGAGAAAGGACAGCCTCTTCAATAAGTGGTGCTGGGAAAACTGGACAGGGACATGTAAAAGTTTGAGATTAGATCATTCCCTAGCACCATACACAAAAATAAGCTCAAAATGGATTAAAGACTTAAATGTAAGGCCAGAAACTATCAAACTCTTAGAGGAAAACATAGGCAGAACACTCTATGACATAAATCACAGCAAGATCCTTTCGGACCCACCTCCTAGAGAAATGGAAATAAAAACAAAGATAAACAAATGGGACCTAATGAAACTTCAAAGCTTTTCACAGCAAAGGAAACCATAAAGAAGACCAAAAGACAACCCTCAGAATGGGAGAAAATATTTGCAAATGAAGCAACTGACAAAGGATTAATCTCCAAAATTTATAAACAGCTCATGCAGCTCAATAGCAAAAAAACAAACAACCCAATCCAAAAATGGGCAGAAGACTTAAATAGGCATTTCTCCAAAGAAGATATACAGACTGCCAATAAACACATGAAAGAATGCTCAACATCATTAATCATTAGAGAAATGCAAATCAAAACTACAATGAGATATCATCTCACTCCAGTCAGAATGGCCATCATCAAGAAATCTAGAAACAATAAATGCTGGAGAGGGTGTGGAGAAAAGGGAACACTCTTGCACTGCTGGTGGGAATGTGAATTGGTACAGCCACTATGGAGAACAGTATGGAGGTTCCTTAAAAAACTACAAATAGAACTACCATATGACCCAGCAATCCCACTACTGGGCATATACCCTGAGAAAACCATAATTCAAAAAGAGACATGTACCAAAATGTTCATTGCAGCTCTATTCACAATAGCCAGGACATGGAAACAACCTAAGTGTCCCTCATCGGATGAATGGATAAAGAAGATGTGGCACATATATACAATGGAATACTACTCAGCCATAAAAAGAAACGAAACTGAGCTATTTGTAATGAGGTGGATAGACCTAGAGTCTGTCATACAGAGTGAAGTTAGTCAGAAAGAGAAAGACAAATACCGTATGCTAACACATATATACGGAATTAAAAAAAAAATGTCATGAAGAACCTAGGGGCAAAATGGGAATAAAGACACAGACCTACTTGAGAATGGACTTGAGGATATGGGGAGGGGGAAGGGTAAGCTGTGACAAAGCGAAAGAGAGGCATGGACATATATACACTACCAAACGTAAGGTAGATAGATAGTGGGAAGCAGCCGCAGAGCACAGGGAGATCAGCTCGGTGCTTTGTGACCGCCTGGAGGGGTGGGATGGGGAGGGTGGGAGGGAGGGAGATGCATGAGGGAAGGGATGTGGGAACAGATGTATATGTATGACTGATTCACTTTGTTATAAAGCAGAAACTAATTTAAAAAATAAATAAATTAAAAAAAAAAAGAATAGGCAGTTTGCAAATAAATAAACAGATGAAATTAAGTGAACATTATTTCAGCCACTTAGCAATAATTAAATTCAAAAGAGTAGTGATATAATGGGGCTAAGCATTATGCAAATTATTGAAACAGAATCATTATGTGAATTGACAGATAAATATATCTGTATTTTTCATATCTAAATGCATATGGTAGGATAGTTACAGAAATCATAAGAAATTGCATATTTAGTTAGGGACAAACTAAGGAAACATACTTACTTTCCCAAGTCATAGCCAGACAAGGAAATGAGATTTCAAAAATTCCTTGAATAAAGAAAGGAGTTTAATAATTTAAGGAAAGGCAAATGCTGCCTTCATAACTTTCATTGAAAGAGAAGACTGAGATGCAGGGAGGGTACTAACTGAACAGGACTCTAAAGGAGACCCATGTTAAATAAAATAGATGATATAAACACTTCTAATTTGATCTTTATTGTAGGTATGATATACCTTAATGTAGGATAAATAATCTAATTAATTTTTTCACATGTGTCTAAAATGGCATCATACTAATGATATGCAACTGTATGGAATACATGACTTCCTGAGAAGAAGTGCAAGAGTTTTCTCTAAAAATATTACTATGTTTTAAGAGGTTCAATTAGTCACACAATATATCTGATCAGCTTTGTAGGTTTGAGGAGGTTTTAGGGCTAAGTGAATGATTGCAAAGTGGGAATATTTTGGCAAGAGCAGAACAGTACTTTGAAAATTTCAACCAGTAAAAGTTAAATGCAAAATCTGTCTGGATATCATCTGTAATACAACAGAAGAGGAAGAGGCAAAGTTTTTAAAGGATTACAGTTCTTTAAATTTTAAGGGGAAATGTATAATGTATGCAAAATGTCATTTTCCAGGAAGCAAGATCCTCAATTCAACCAATACTTCCAAATTAATATAAATACCTCCTTTTCTCTGAAAATATCTAGTGAAAAATTAACTAGAAACAGTGAAGTGTATTTTTAATAGTTATGTCTGAAATTAGTGAAACAGGAGAAAGAAAAGAGGGTTAGTCAATATAGCAAATGGTATTTCCTATCAGATCCATGTGGCACAGTGGAAAGAACGTGGCTTTGAGAACCAGATGTCCTGGCTTCAATCCTTACCTCTATGATCCATGAAATATGCAAAGCTGTATACACATATACATTTCTATATACACGCACTTTCTAATCCTTAACAACATTAGCTCATGTTATGAATGAGGAGACTGACAGGGCTTATTAATTTGTATGAGATCACAAAGCAGGTAAGTGACTGAATTTGAATTCTGATACAATTTACTCTTAAGTCTGCATTCTTTCCACTCCACAGAAAAAGGGGTGAATAGTTGCAAAACCTGTGAAGAGTCTGAGATTTTAGCCTTTCTCAGTTTCACACATGGTAGCAGAAGACATGAGACTCCTGGGTCAAAGACAAAGAGCTTTTTCACTCACAGCACAGCAAGAAGTATGAGTTTCATGTTTAAGTCAGTTCTCCCCCCACCCCCCAAACACCACAGGGCGGTGTAGAGAGGCCCTGGTGGATGCTGGGCAGACAGATGAGTTTGTTGAACCTTGAGTTCAGGAAAATATTCAGTCTTATAAAGAGTGATGCCAGATAACAGTGTCATTGTTTGTCCAAGAGGGAGATAAAATTTTTACTATCCTGTTCAGTAAACAAATCTGCCCTCTACCTCTATAGGGTATATTGAGACTCTATCTTCTAAGACTGTTTGATATACAGACAACCTTTAAAAGATAGCGTGGAACAAAAGCTGTCACAGTCATATAGAAATGCTACGAAGAATTACCCCCCAGCAACGGTATCTGAGGAAAAAATCTAAATAAAATAGGTTGTGAGGTTTACTGGACAGTCTGACAAAAAAGCCCAAAGAGGTGTGATGAAGTTGTACTTGGTGCATGTTTGCATATATTCATATCTAAGTCTGATTCAAATGCAGTCCTTGGGGTCTGGGGTCCATGTCATCAGCCCATTCACAACAGGACATAAGGCAGAGATGATTGGGAGAAAGGAAAAGATTAGCATCTTGGTGAAGGAGATTAGCAAAATTAGGTAAGATGTAAGGGCTCCAGTCAAGGAGAGTATGCTTGGGGCAGAAATTTATCCTAGACAGGAATATCTAAGCAGAAAATCAGTTGTATGAATTAAGTCCATCTGTAAGGACAAGCTCCATTCAATTTACTGAGCACTCAGGAAGTTAGTGTCTCCGGGGCAGGGGCAGATTTGTTTCCTGACCAGAATAATAAAGGTAATGTCTCCCTCTGGGGCAAAGATTGTGCAGTTTAGTTTGAAGCCCCAGATAATAGCAGGAATAATTCCAGGCTTAGTGGATTTATAAGCTTTAATGCACTTCTTGCTCAGATTAGAATTAGCCCGCTAGCTAGCTGGGCAGGGCTGTGCTTGTTGATGAAAGGGTTTCCAGAGGACAGAGACTGAGAGAGGCAGAAAGTGACAGAGAGAAGAGATAAAGAGCAAAGCTGGGAGGTCACTTTTTCAAAGAGACAGTAAATGATCAAGTGGAATGTCAACAGCGAAAAAACATGTGCCTTTCTGCACAAGCTAAACTGCTGCAAGCTTTGCCCAGGAATTAGAAGTGAAATGTCAAGCTAGCTTAATAGCAGATCCTACATGATAGCAGAGCCAAAGGATTAGAATTTGCAGAGAAAATGTCCCCTCTTATTTAAAAGAAAACATTATTAAACAACTCAATTAAATTAGATCCAAACCAGTTTGAAATCAAAGACATTACGCTTTTCTTGTTAAATCCCTAGTCACTAGATAGCTAAACACTTGCCTGGTCTTAGGAAAGCTGTTTTAAGGCACTGTATTATTTGGGAGAATATCATCTTTATGCATTTGCACTCTGGCAAGTCATCTCAGAGTCTGTTATATTCGAATCCTGTAATCATTTCTTCTAAAAAGGTAACATCATCTGCCATATTATATTGCACTCATTTCCATAATAAAAGTTATAGTTAAATCTGATAGCATCACTAATTAAAAGAAATGTATAAATATATATACATATATATGTGTATATATATATAATTCCAATAAATTTCTAAGAATAACTTTAAGCTAAGGGACATCATTTTTATCTACTTATGAGTCACTGTATTCTCTTGCTTTAATTTAAAGTTTTGATCATAATAAACTTTTTCCAGGTCTGAGATAGCAAGAGCAATAATGGCTTCTCTTCAAACTTTGTGTGGAACAAAGAATAATTCTCATTTTAACTTCATAAAATTGATATAACAAGTGAGAAAAGATTATTTTTGATTCAAGTAATTTCAACTTTTTCATGTTTAATAATCATGCTTGCATAGAAAAACATATAAAAGAGAGAGAAATAAAAATGAAGAAAAATGTAGTCCATTTTCTCAGCTATAATTTGTTGCCTAAAAAAACTAAAATTATTTTAATTAAATACACTAATATAGCTTGGAAAGAAGTTTAAAAATTAAATATATTTGTTTCCAAACTTTTAGTAGAATTAAAGAGATTTCCTATACTAGTCTGCTTTAAAGATCACAAATGTAAACATTTCATTTTAAAACGTATCATATATGGAAAATTATTCCTGTAAGATACTTCAAGGGCTATTGTCTGTTTCCTCTGTTTTTTTTTTCCATAAATCTATTGTACAAGTGCAAAGAAAAGACAGGTTTTAATTACTTTTTTAGGATTGTTTCAGTTTATATATATATATATATATATATATATATATATATATATATTCAATGAGAATAAATGTTGGCAAGGATGTGAAGAAAAGGGAACTCTTACACACTTTAGGTGGGAATGTAAATTGGCACAGCCATTATGGAAAACAGTAGTATGGCAGTTCCTCAAAAACTTAAAAATAGAACTACTATATATTCCAGAAATCCTACTCCTGGATATATATCCAAAGGAAATGAAACCAGTACCTCAAAGAGATATGTGCCTTCCCATGTTCATTGTAGTATTACTCACAATAGCCAGTACTATATGGAAACAACCTAAATGTCCTCTGATGGATGAATGGATAAAGAAAATGTGGTGTAGATATAAAATGGAATATTACTCAGCTATAAAAAAGAAGGAAATACTGCCATTTGTGACAACATGGATGAAACTGCAGGGCCTTATGCTAAATAAAATGTGAGACAGAAAAAAGACGAATACTGTATGGTATCACTTATATGTGGAATCTAAAAAAAAAATAAAGAAAAGAAAAAGCAAACTTCATAGAAACATAAGGGTGATTGCCAGGGCCTGGGAGCAAGGGGAAATGGGGAAATGTAGGTCAAAGGGTATAAAGTTTCAATTACAAGAAGAATAAGTTCTGAGAATCTAATGTACAGTCTACTGGTGACTAGTAAATAATATTACAGTTAATAGATAATATATTATCTATAAGAATATAGATAATAATATTGTATACTTGAAAGTTGCTGATGATAGATCTTAAATATTCTCAACACACAAAAAATAGTTAACTACATAAAGTGATGGATATGTTAATTATCTTGATTTTAGTAATCATCCCACAATGTATATGTATATAAATCATTATATTTTACATATACATTTGTCAATTATTCCTCAATAAAACTGGAAGGGGGAGCTCTATAATTAATAAAATAAATGTGACCTTTACTGTCAAGACATTTTCTTGAAAAATCTTGATAGGTTTGAAAGTATTTTATAATCTCAGTATTACATTTATCACTTATTCTTAACATACCTGGAGTGAGAAAGTCAATGTAAGGCATACAGGAGACAAAAGTAAGTAGGTCTACTGAAAATATTAAATACCTCAGCTTTTAGTTAGCACAGTTTAAGTTAGGAATTTATGGTGCCAAAAATATAATGAGATTATCTGGGGAAATTAACTCAGGTCAAAGAAAACTATCTTTAATGATCTACAAGGAAGAGAATATCTCTGCAAGTGTGGAAAGTCCTTAAGTCTAAACCAAATGTTCTAAACCATCAAATTGCAAATTGCTGGAAATGTTGGACCTAAAAGTTATTATTCCTCTTCTAAATTGGAAGAATATAAATATGTCAAAGGGATACAAGTGTTTTTGAGTCTCTGAATTAGGACATTAGAATAGAACAGCCCAAGTCACAGATATATGATTCCTGGGCTTGACTTTTCCCAGCTGAAAAGATTAGAGAAGTAGAAAAAAAAAGGCAAAACTTCAAACTCAAGGTTATATTGTTAATAAAACATGGATAAATAATTAGATTTTAGCCCTAAAACTAATGAGTGCTTGACTCACTACTTCCTCCCACAAATTAAGAACTTTACCTTGAGCAGGTAATTTTTAACATTTAAAAAAATATTAAGCAATAATTAAACAATTTCATCTACCAATTTAATCATGAAAATCTTTATTTTCAATATGTAAGGGGAAAATTATGCAGCGTTACAAAGGAAACTAGACTTTATCTTCTAAAATCTTAATATGAAAACATCTTATCTATCCAATACACTAAAATCATAGGAAGAAAACCAGAAAGAGAGGAAGGATTTTTTTAAAAGAATTATACTGGGGGGCTTCTCTGGTGGCGCAGTGGTTGAGAATCTGCCTGCTAATGCAGGGGACATGGGTTCGAGCCCTGGTCTGGGAGGATCCCACATGCCACGGAGCAAATAGGCCCATGAGCCACAACTACTGAGCCTGCGCGTTTGGAGCCTGTGCTCCACAACAGAGAGGCCACAATAGTGAGAGGCCCGCGCACTGCGATGAAGAGTGGCCCCCGCTTGCCACAACCAGAGAAAGCCCTCGCACAGAAATGAAGACCCAACACAGCAAAAATAAATTAATTAATTAATAAACTCCTACCCCCATCCTCTTTAAAAAACAAAAGAATTATACTGAACAGTAGTTGTCTGATTCTAGAAAAAAAATTTTTTATCCAATTCCAGTCTCAAAATAGATTAAAAAGCAGTAGATTTCAAGATGATACAATTTACCATAAAAAACAATTTTTACCCCGACAGCAGTAAGAAGTGACTGATGTGTCAAATCCTCACCAATCCCCTGGAGCTGAGGCTGGTCCTTCACCACCTTGTGCTATTTCTCATCTGCTCTGCTAAAACCAAGCCAGTTACCTCTGAGGGCCCTACACCCAAATGATTGACTTCAAAGTTGGGATATTTCAGGCCATCAGTTCCATGCATGCATCTTTCCTCTTTTAATTTTGGTCACTGCTTTTTCCTGAACATAGCCTTTTGAAAAAATGGATCATCACCTAACTACCTAACTACCTTATGCTTTCTTCTGCACAATTAATTGCCTTTCTCCCTACTGCTCTTCTCTTGCAACCCAAATTCATGTCACAGGGCTTTCTGGAATCTCTGTCCATTGTAAACACTCACCATTCCCGTCTGAAAGTGCTTTTTCTACTTCACTATTATGAACAAAGCCTCCTCTCCCACAATGCCACTGCCTCTAGTGCAAAGTGTCTCTTCTCCTACCCATCAGCCACCTCAGAGCCTAGAGAGGGCATTGCTTCTCTCCCAGCCCTTCAGTACTCTTCCATCTCTATGTAATAACTCATTGTGGATTTTTTTGGTGGTTATTATTTATTTTAAATAGATTTAGTCAATCTGAGCTTCTCCAGATTTTTATATGAAAGAATAGATTTCTGGTTAGTTTGTTCACTTTTTCTTTTTTTTACTTTCTCAAAGTTTATTCAAATTGCTAATTGCAAAAAATGATACAAGCTTTGAAAAATACAAAATATGTAAAGTACAAAAGGATATCTTCCCCACTTCAAGTCCCATTCTCCAAAAGTAATCATATTAGAATTCTGGGGTGTTTTCCAGACATTTTCTATACACACAAGTACATATACACAAAGATTTTATTTAAAATACATACATTGTTCTGCAACTTTATTCACCCAACTATGTATTATTGACATCCATCCACATCTGTAGAAACAGATCCACTTCAATCTTAAGTGGATTCTACAATATGGATTCTACATGGATTCTACAATATAGCTGCACCATAATTTAACCAGTCTCTATTAATGGACATTAAAATTCTCTCTCCTTTTTTTTTTAATTACCAAAATGCTATGCTAAGTATCCTTGTGCAACCATTGAATAACTCATTGTTTTCTGAGTCTCTTTCTTCCTCTTGGCCGCTATCATCTGTTGACACTGAGCAACTCTTCCTATTCTTTGGAAATTTGCCATTTGACTCATAGTCTTGTCTCCACCCCAAGTGCTTTTTTTTATTGTGAGTCATCTCAACATCTAGTCATATTATCCAACTACACAATAGCATAATAATTTCTGAAACTCTTAGCTTCAGCCACCTTCAACCTACTCTCTGCTTCAGTCACCGCCTCCCAATGCACATCCTTGTCACCACAGGGAATAGTTCCCTGTTTGGTTTCTTTCAAACAACTCTTCCTCAATCACTATTTCTTTTCCTTTCAGTTTCTCATGCCCTTGTTGACAACATCTTTCTACCACTGAGAAGGGCAAAGGCCCTTGAGGCCTCCATTTCCTTCTAATTTATCAATTCTTTTCTATCTACTTTTCATTCCCTAGAGCCCATGGTTTATCACCAGAATTTCTCTAGCTAGCATTTCTAAGTCCCTAGTACCCAAATTATTCCACTAAAACTAACCAGGCAAAACTCTAACCTTGAAGAATACTACAAACTCATCTTGCCTTTTCCTGTACTTGGATGACCAGGTCTTGCTGGAGAAAAATCACATGACTATATAGCTTAGATCAACCATGAATTCTCATCTCCAACCCCAACTAGGCCCTTAGCACTTCCTGGCAATCTTGTTATGGCATCCTCTTCAATTATTTATAGTTAATTTATTCTTTATTTCTTTTTCTCTTTTTTTTTAACATCTTTATTGGAGTATAATTGCTTTACAATGGTGTGTTAGTTTCTGCTATACAGCAAAGTGAATCAGCTATATGTATACATATATCCCCTCATTTATTCTTAATATGGCTAATTCATACTTCTTCCAAGTCTAGATGGAATTTGCTAATCAATCAATTTTTACCACAACCAACATTATCAAAAATAAAGTTGATATGTTACTTTTACCAGGTTTCCAGGGGAACAGAGAAAGTTAACCGAATGTCAACTGCTCATACATAAAGCTGAGTGGTTTTATTAACGTTTAGCCACATAACAGTTGCATATTTTATTGATATAGGTCTGCTTCCATGTCTATTTTCCACATTAATCAGTAACTTCTTTGAAGAAAGAACTGAATCTTATTTGTATGTATAGCTCTTCATTACGTAGATACTCAATAACTACTGCAGTCTGAATATATTTGGAGAGCAGTGAAAGAGCTTTCCTAAATACTTTAGAAGCCTAAAAGTAATCCATGACTGAAAGTACAGTTTATTTTGAAAGTCAGAAAACACTAGTATCAAGAAAATATGAAAATATGGTTTGAATACTATGTTGTAATTAAGGAAGCAAATAAGCATGATATGAGTTAGTAGCTTTTTTAAATGTTTTTATATTTTAAAAGTTTTAGCATTTGAATGGGTAATTCAGTTTAAAATACATTAAGTATCTGTGATAGACTGATAATGGCCCCCAAACATGTTTCCATGTTCTAATGCCTAGGACCTGTGTGTATTACCTTATGTGGCTAATAATGTGATTCAGTTAAGGACGTTGAGAGGAAGAACTTCTCCTGTATTATCCAGGTGAGCCCTAAGTAAAATTGTATGTATTTCCTTAGAAAGGTGGATGGAGTTTTGAAACAGATGTACATAGGAGAAGGTGATGTAAAGATGGTGGCAAAGATAAACTGCTATGGTTACAAACTAAGGAATGACAAGGATTTCTGATACACACCAGAAGCTGAAAGAGGTATGGAACAGATTCTCCCCTGGAGTCTCTGGAGGGACCATGGCCCTTCTGACACCTCAATTTCTGATTTCTAGAAACTAAAACTATGAGAGAATAAATTTCATTTTATGCCACCCAGTTTTTGGCAATTTGTTACAGCTCCCACAGGAAATAAATATAATATCACTGTTTTTCAGGCACTAAATGAGTCTCTAAAGATAAAGAAGATTAAAAAATAAAGGTGGAGAAGGGTGTGTTCCCTGACCACTGTTAGGTCCCAATTTAGTGAGGGAAGCTAACATAGAAATTAAAAATCACCATATGGTATGGCTTCCATATTGGAAACATACTGTGGCCCTGGAAGCAGAGAGAAGAGATCTAGTAAATTGTTGAGGAGTCATGACCACGTGGAACAGCATCTGGGAATCAAAAAATTAAAAGAGCATGATAGGTCTAGAGAATGGTGAACAAATTAAAGTGGATCATAGGTGGTAGGGTAGTTGAAGGGAGATGAAACTGGAATGGTAGATTATAAAGCAATGCATTATTCTTTAGACCATGGGCAGTCACTGAAGGATTTCAATAAGAAACCAACATGCCTTGATTTCTGTTTTAAAAAGATAATTCTAAAGCATTTATGTGGAAAATTCACTTAAGTGGAATAACTCATTCCCCTGACGATGCCCGAAAAATGAAGTGTTACCTAACTAAATTGGTTCCAATAGCAATGAATTTTCATTTGTTTTGGCAGCATAATCACAAGCTAGTATGCTTAAATTCAACTGCTAGACAGATCATTAACATTTCTTTACTCAGCCAAACTAGAATTTTTAATACCTCTCATTCCTAAAAGAGTAGGTAGATTTAAATAGAGAGCCTTAATTTATCACATGGAGTATTATTTAAAAGTATTGAAATGGATTTTTTAAGGCAAGAATCTGGGAAATTTAGCCTCAAAGAAAGGATTTCTTATAGCCTGATTTCCCCCCTTCTAAATACTGAGTAATTTTCTCCAAAGGCTATTGAGTGGAGAATAAATTCGTTATGTCCTCATGGGTAAGAAATTATTAGCCTAATTGAGCCCCTGACTTATTCCTCCAGAAAAAAAAAATCCCTAAGACAGAAAGCGTTGAGAAATTCTTAAGGGATAACAAACGCTGGTCTTAAAAAAATACAGGAAGTAATATAAACAAGCTGCTTCTGTTAAGCAGTGGCCAAGTTGCACCAACAATGATCTTGCAGTTCTCACTGAGGAAGTAAAGAAAAGGAAAACTACTTCCTAAAGTAGCCACAAGTGAGTGAACAGAAGTTAGAGATAAAAATCTACAATTTGTGGGTTTAAAAAATAATGCAGAAATGCCAGACCAAAGACACATTTTGAAACTGTTCTGTTCATCCAACTTAGATGTATTTGTTACTTAACAAGCCCACTTTTTAGGACTTTAGTGCCCAAGCCAAGCATTGACTGTTGACCAAGAATCACAAAAGCTATAGTCTTGAATTTTCAGCATTAGCACCAGTCCACAAAACTATGAGACCATGATCCAAGTTATATTTCAAAGATAAACACTTTTATTTTCAATGATTAAATCAAGCCATAGATCTCTGCTTCCCTTTTATCCTTGATCAATATAGCCCAAAGTAAAGGGGCCAGTAAATATCTGAGAGGGGGGACAATGAACATAGACAAATAAGCCTTTTATTGTTGCCTGAAAATTCTAGATTTACCAGTTAGTTGCTAACTCTGCATTTCATGTTTTGCTGTGCTGTCCCTAATAGGTCTTTCTTCTTTTTTTATTTAATAGACCCTGATTGTACATATGGGAAAGTCAGTGAATAGAGAAGATAAAATAAATGTTAATGAATTTACCACTATATTTGCACTGGTGATCAATTCACTTGTAAAATTCATGACTCTCAATGAATGTTTGATTGGAAAAAATAATGGTATTTGAAAAACAATAATTATCTACTGCTCTATTCTACCACACACTACAGACTTGGCACGAAGCAGAGAAAAAAGTAAACAGTCCTTGCTCTCCCAGTCAGTAAATCTAACTTTACTGCTGAATCAAAATTTTACAGCCAAAAGAAAACATTTGTAATACAATAGTAATTCTTTAAAAAAAAAGATAATGGTGAAGGTGTTGATAGATATGCATTGGAAACAGGATGTTGGACTTGGAAATCAATGTGACAGAATCACTGTTTCCCAGCAAAGGCCCACATACCATAAGGGTCTAGTTCATTCTAATCTTGATCATATTTCTCCTTAATTTACGTAATTCCTCTGAACTTCAGTTGTTCATATTGCTTATTATGTACAAAGCATGGTGAGGGATATCAGGTAGATATGTCGAGGGTAGAGACCGTGCAGTATGGGGGCAGTGGTGAGGATCTCTGGAAGCCCTACCCAAGGTTTCAGATCTTGCCTGTGTGTGCGTGCATGTGTGTGTGTGTGTGTGTGTGTGTGTGTGTGTAAAGCTTTCAATTCTCCCTTGTCCTAAAATCTAAGGAGTTTATACATTTAGAATAACCTTGCAGGATTATCAACTCCACACTTAGATATAGGATGAGAAAATCTTCAGGACCATCAGTTCTCAGCAACTCTATTTCATTCTTCCAGAGTCATAAAAATGATGCTTCTAAGGTAAGTATCTGAGACAATATTGGACTAAAGGATCTCAAAAGAAGAGCATCCAATTCAACATTGGTTGGGTCAGCAAGAGATTTGCAAAATAAATTTGGAACTGCATTTTTTAAGTTAAAGAGATGTTTTCCAGAAAAAGAAGAGTGAATGGAATTCTAGACAGAGGAAAATACATGCTCAAAGGTACAGAAGCATGGGAAGTTCAGGGAACAGAAAGTTCTGCACAGCAGTAGGAGTCTAGAGGTTTGGAAGAAGATGAAATATAAATCGAGCTCCCTGCCACCCACACCAAAAGCTCAATCTTGGATTCTCATCTCTGCTCCCATCCTCTTCCTCAACATACATTCCAATCACATTCCCCAAATATTTATCCCCAAGTGCTGACCTCTCATCTTGCTGAACCTGTACCTCCAGGCAGCATGTTGTATTATTGTTTTTGGACTTTTTTGGGGTTTGAACTGGACTGTTTTTTTGGATTTGCATCACTGTTTGCTATATTATTAGTTGTATGACCTGAAGAAAGTTACTTAATCTCTGGGTATGAGTTTCTTCTCATGTAAAATGGGAAAGATAGCGTCTTTCTCATAGTATTGTCCTGAAAATTAAACGAGAACATGCCTCTTGAAAACATATGGCATATAGTTATGACTTCAAAAAAAGTTAGTCCTCCCTTTCCACTAGAAAGCTCTAGAAAGGCATGCCTTTGAAAGGCAGATCATCCTGTTGTGAATTCTAGCTTCTTCTCATACTACTAGCTATATGGCTTTGGGTTTAACTCTCTAATCTTGTTTTCTTTTAATAAAAGAGAGATAATAAATCCAATCTCAGAAAGTTGTATCGATTAGATAAATGGCACCTCTTCCACTGCCTTGCAGTTATAGATTCACCTTCCCTGAATATTCTCTCAGTACCTAAGAGTACGTGCTGATGACTGCATAAAGATTCTCACAGTCCTACTCTTAAGGTTACAGTCTAGTGGGAGGAAAGGAAGGATCCCATGTACCAAGTGCAATACACAGTACATAGTTTCTTTTATCTTTATAACAACCTTGGAAATAAAGTAGTATCAGTATCCACATTTTTATACAAGTCCAGCTGAGTTTCACAGTGGTTAAGAACTTGTCCAAGGACACCAAAAAATAGAGGTGGAGTAATCTTCAAATAATGTTTGTGTTTACTTCAGAAAATCAGTTGCGTGTTTCATCAGTCTGCAGCTCTTTCCTATATAATAGCACTGTACATTTATATATGCTATACTGCACTGCCTCCAGCTTTAGGGATTGCTCATACTTCTTTGAGGAAACTATCTCATTATCTCCTGAACTGCATGGTTTAGCAACATGGCACAGAAATTCAGGCTAATCTACAGTGGAAAATAGTTTGTCTAGCTCCTGAAGTCAATTTAGGAGTATATTCAACATACATATCTTATAATGGTCAGAATAGCCTCTGAAGCAACTTTCAACCCTATAAAATGGAATCAGAGCTCTTTCCAGCCTTGAGTTCATCCCATCATTAATATTTCAGGATTTTACTAAACAGTGAGAATTCCAATACCCTAACAAGCCAACAAACTCTTTTGAAACCTTGTAGCAATATTCAAATAACCTACTTTACAAAAGAAACAAGCTTTAATCTTATGTCTGAACAACAACATAAAAAGTAAGTCTATGAATTAACAAGTCTCAGGATAACATACTTAAACATTACTGCAAAACACAGCACTGTTCTTGGCCATCAAAGTTTAAATAGAAGATTCTACATGCCATGATTATGTTACAAATGTTGATAAGGGGCATTTTATAGCATTGTTTTTTAGATAGAATACATTCATAAACATGGTATCAATTGAGAAATGACTAGTTATAAATCTATTTCTGAGCAGTGGGTAATTAAGAGAAACATATGAAATAAGTAGAATTATCCTCTTCATCTTTTTTTTTTTTTCTGTGAAAGGCCCAAATCTGGTTCCAATCAATGGGAAGATCTTTGCAAACTCTACCTTTGCAAGACTGATTAGAAAATTTTTTAAAATCCCACAAAACAACAACAAAAGTGAAATCTGTTGAATAATATAAGTTTTTCTCCAAATTATTTTTCCAAATTCTCTGCCAAAGCAAACACATGGTACGTGTTAGTCAGCTAGGTCTGCATCAATTCATCAGTTGTATGAACTGCACTGATTTTGTTGCCAAACCTATTACACTAAATCCCACTGTTTTTAAAACCTGACTCCAAACATCCTCTAAGCTTGTAGAACATTCTAAATGTAGCTTAAATGTACACTATTTTTAAATTACTTTTTTAAAGCAAACTTTGGGAATATTCCTCTTGGATAGATCCCACATTATAAATTCTTTCTGTACCTGCTAACAGAAATGTACAATATAAACTTTTGTTCTTTTGGCACAAAGTATAGAGAAAGGGAAAAGTTTGTTTTCTCTATTTTGTTAAGATTTTATTTAAACATTCCCAAAAGTAATAGAAGCTGTTAGAATAGTTTGACAAGAAATGTTATCAGATAGTTGGAATTGAGAATTTTAATATACAAATGTGTATTTTATTCTTTCTCCCACAGACTCATGTCACTTACTCTATCACAAAATAGAAATTATTCATTCACCCTATGATGATTTTAACCCTCATGTAAAGAACATTATATTTATTGCTGTCCCTGATCTTCAAAGATAAGGTTGATAATGAGGATTACCATCTCCTTGTTTCTGAAGAAAAAAGACCTAGAAGAGAACAATAGCTCTTTCCATGAATAAGCATAAATTTTTATTATAGCAATAAAAAAGTAACTATTTAACAGACAATGTGAATCTGCTACAATTTTCAAAAGGTTTTATTCTCAGTTTATGCCACATTCTAGTCTTTAATTTTAAATTTTTTTTTTTTTTTTTTTTTTTTTTTTTGCGTTATGTGGGCCTCTCACTGTTGTGGCCTCTCCCGTTGCGGAGCACAGGCTCCGGACGCACAGGCCCAGCGGCCATGGCTCACGGGCCCAGCCGCTCCGCGGAATGTGGGATCTTCCCAGACCGGGGCACGAACCCGTGTCCCCTGCATCGGCAGGCGGACTCTCAACCACTGCGCCACCAGGGAAGTCCTTTAATTTTAAATTTTAAATTGAGTAAGTCTGCAATTCAAGATACCTGAGATTTATCTACCTAATCTGAATATTATATAATTTAAGGTAACATTATATGCCAACATCTCAGTGATTAAAAAACTCAGAAGAAAACATCCACAAATCTTCACCACTTCATCCCTCAGATACTTGAATCTGTTCCCACCTACTCTTTCTTCCCACTGGTTAAAATGGATGAACTCTTTGTTCATCCCTTGCTCTTAGCAAATGCCAGCTCCTCCATTTGCTTTCTAATATCTACTCTCTCCAACACAAGAACACTGCTTCCACAATACTCACTTCTCTCTCCTACATCATCCATTTTCTCCCCCATCTGAATTGTTCCATCAACATATAAAAATGTTGTTCTCCTAACTAAAGAAAAGGCCTCTTGCCATCATTACTCATTTCCTCCTTCAGTAAACACTCCATATACTTCTTTCCCTTTAGAGGAAAACTCCTCAGAAGACTGTCTCTGCAAATTCTGTCTCAAATCCACTCTGTTCAAGATTTTCTCCCACTACCCGCTGAAGCTGTTGCTGTTGATAACCTTCATGCCGGTCAATTCAGTGGCCACTTCTCAGTTCTTGTATTACTTGATCCCTCAGCAGCTTTCCACACAACTGGTCACACTCACTCTGCTTGTAAACATTTTCTTTGCTTCCAGGTCACTACAATCCCAGTTATCTTCCTTCTTTTTGGCCCTACTTTTTACTCTGAAGTTTCCTCTTCATCTCTCCAACAACTGCTGAATGTTGAAATACCCAAGGCTCAATCCTTGTATATCTTTTGTGTCCTCACTTATTCCCTTTCATCCAGTCTCTATTATAACTCATGTTTCCCAGTATGGCCTGAACTTCTCCCCTATGCCTCAGGTCCAACTACACAACACATCTCCACATGGATGTCTAAGAGACATTTCAGTTTACCGTATTCAAAACTGACCTCCTCATCTCTATCCTCTCTGCAAACCTGCTCTTCCCATGTCTGTTAAGGGCAACTCCATAACTTGTAGTAGTTCAGAGAAAATGCTTTACAAAGTTTTCTCCCACAATTCATGCTGAAACCACAGCAAATACCATTAGCTCTACCTTCCAGATACATCTAGAATCAACTACTTCCCACTATTTCCCCCATTAGTCACTATTCCAAGGCCCCTGAATTATTGCCACTAGTCTCCTCTGGTTTCTCTGCTTCCACCCTTTCTCCCCTTTAGGTTCTTCTCAACACTGATAAAATATGTCAGATCATGCACAATTCTCAAAATCCTCCAGTAGCCCTTTATCTCACTCAGAGACAAGTCTAAGTAATTGCAACAGCTACAAGTTCCTATGAAGTTTGGCTCCCTGTGTTTTTGTGATCTTATCTTCTACAATCCCATGTATTTACTGGGCTCTAGTCACACTGGCCCCCTTTATGTGGCTTGAATTTGCTAGGCATTCTCCCACTTCAGGGCCTTCATAATTGCTATTTTCTTTCCTGGAATCCTCATTTGCTACGTAACCCCATGGCAAGTTTCCTTCAGCTCCTCCCAGTTTTAACTCATATATTATCTTCTCAGAGTGTTCTGCCCTGAGCATCTTATTTAAAATTGCAATAGTCCCCCTGAACACACTCTGTCCCCTTCCCTTGGTTTATTTCTCTTTAGCATCATTATAATTTAACATACTGCATAATTTACTTAGTTAGTTTAGTTTCATTTCTGTCTCCCACACTTCACTTTGCAAGTTCCAAGAGGGTGAGTTTTTTAGTGTTATTTACTCCTATTGACCTGATACCCAGAGAGTTGTTTCAAATATTATAGGGGTTCAATAAATATTTGTGACATATTATATAAGTAAGGAGTAGAGTCCATGGCAATTAAAAGCACAGATTTCAGTGTTAGGAAGACCTGGGTATGAATCCCTGCTCTGCCTCTTACTAAGTAACTTAACCTTGAACAAGTAATTTTTCTTAGCCCCAGTTTACTCATTATAAAATGGATATAATGATACTTAGCACTCAAAATTATTTTTATAAGCTTGAAAGGAAATAATACAATTTAAGCAAAATAAAAGAGAAAACATCACTTTTGCAGTGATTCATAGTCACTATCAATGAGTAATAAAATGAGATTGTCCAAATATATATGATAAATTGTAATTGCTTTAATTGACCACTAAGTTAATTATTTTAATCATTTCAAATTTACTCAAAAATTATTTTTCACTTTATAGTGCCATTTGATACTCATTAAAAGATGATTAAGAAAATTACAGTACATTTCTCGCAAGTTTTGAATTATAAAATGTAGTTTTATAAATAAAAGTCTTTTAGATATACTTTCCATAAAGAGTTCCATGTTCAATTTTAAAATGTAATTATAGTATTCAACAAGGACATTTTAAAATAATAAAATAAATGTAGATGTTAATCATTTTGGTTAGCTCCAAACTTACAATGAGCTTTATTTTATTTTATTTTATTTTATTTTATTTTATTTTTTGCGGTACGCGGGCCTCTCACTGTTGTGGCCTCTCCCGTTGCAGAGCACAGGCTCTGGATGCGCAGGCTCAGCGGCCATGGCTCACGGGTCCAGCCGCTCCATGGCACGTGGGATCTTCCCGGACCGGGGCACGAACCCGTGTCCCCTGCATCAGCAAGCGGACTCTCAACCACTGCGCCACCAGGAAAGCCTACAGTGAGCTTTATTTTAAAGTTGGTCCTCATTTTGTCTGATGGTCCAAGGCTGTTGATCTTACAGCAGAAATTTCTCCCACCATTCTACTTACCCATAGTATTTTCCCACCAACCTACCTTCATTTCCATTATAAAGAGATTGCACTTGACAAAACCCAATACTGGCTCTGTTCCCAGATACATGGATTTCTACTTTTCTTAAATTTCTCTGTCTCCTTACCTCCCAGTATTCACAATTCACCAACTTAAGCTCCAGGAAACTCAAATACAACTCTATTCCACAAAAACATTGAGGCCCCTTGATCTGGTCTACTCCTCTTATTAGATAATTGGAAAAATGAAGCACAGACATATCAAGTGGTTCAAGTTCACAAAGCTAGTCTATGAAAAAGTTGGACCTTGAATCCATTTTGCCCAATAGCCAACCACCTGCTTTGTTTGGAGATTTTTTTTCTTTAACTTTACTATATAGCCTCAACTATCTTCTCAGCTTTACTCTAAAGCCAAACATCTTAACTGTTATCTTAACACATATATGTATGGTTCTAACAAACATTTTACTGTTGTTGAATAAGGTGATTGGAACATTCCATGTGCGACTGAATATTGCTTTCTGGCTATCTATCTTATAGTTTTAAGTTATTGGTATGGAAAAAGCCTGGGAAATGTAAATGCGCTTCAGTTATTAAGCATTTTAACTTACATTTTAAATTGTAATGTAAAAATAAGCTGGATGTCCAACAATTAGTTGTTTGAATTTTTTAATAATTATTATTTTTATGGGGTATCTTATATTTGCCAACCAATGTTCTAAGAACAAAAATACGTGCTCTGGACCAGATCCCAACAGAACATGAACTTGAATGGAGGTCTAACTCCAGCTCTTTCCATTTGCTGCAGTAATACTTAACTTGTTTACTTACCAGGAAGAACATTGTCTACTTTCTATGTGAAGAAGGATTTTAAGATGCAATCAAATATATTCATTCCTCTCTTCCCTTTGTGCCTCAAAATACTGAACTCATAGCTCACCTCTAAACAAACTTTTTCCAAGATTTCTGGTTCAGATTATGTTGGATAGTCTCACAATTTGAAAGAGAAGTCTTTTTAAAAAATACTATTGTTAACTTTTACCCTAAAGTACATGATATTTGTGTCTAATTTTGACTCCAAGCAAAACAGTTTGTTCATAAGTAATGCTGCCAGTTATGTAAACTGTTAACTAGACATCAGAGGATCTGTGTATTCAGCAATAGTACCTTTATGGAAGAGAAAGTAACCTTCCATCTCTTTTTGTACCAATACTGGTACAGTAAATATATTAAAATTGGCTGGTGTTGGTCTCTATTTCAAATAAAGTTTGTTATGCAGAAATGACTAGGTGGACATTATAAACAGCAATCATATCTTTCTGATTCTCTATTAAAATATGCAACTAAATAATATCATTGATTAGGTAATCCTCTGAGAGCAACATCAAAAGTTTTTTTTAAAGTTTGCATATTTAAAATATTAATGGAAATTTTAATATCCTTATGGGAAAAATAAGTCAGAAATGTAAATTTTAGTCACTGAGGAAGACCTTTCAGTGAGCATGCAGCTCTTAACTCCAAACGGAATGTGATACTTAATGCATGATTATATATCTGCTTAGGCAACATTGGAATAGATAAAAATAATCATAGGAGAATCTTAATAATGAAAAATAATGTCTTAACAGCTTAAATTTCTGAAATCCACCCCTCCTTGCCTATGTCAGAAATGTTCTACCTGCTTTTGGCTCACAGTTTAGGGTTACATATATGGAGAGTTCTGAGTTGTTCAGAATCTACCAGGAGTCATGAATTGATTTTGTCTTCACTTCTATCTTACCAACTGTGTAAAATGATTTTTTTCATCATATTTTAAGAACTTTATGGTTTCTTTGATAATAATTCAATAGCATTCCTCTTATTAAACCACCTTGATTCAATTTTAATATTTTAATGCAAAACAAGATTTTTATCTCTTAATGAATTAATCATTTTTATCTCATGATTAATAGCATAATCAATGCTATTTATACAATGGATGGGATTAAATGTCCACAGTATGTTTATAGTCAGAGAGCATTTTGAGAAGACAGTAAAGCAGGAAATGATACTAACTCATAGCAGTAGTAATGGCTAACAGAAGTTCATACTGTGTAGCAGGCAGTACACTTCATGTTTTTAATGTTTTAGTTAATGCAATCTGTTTCAGAATATTATGAAGTACATGCTTCATTGTATCCATTTTGGAGATGGAGAAACTCAAATACAGAGAGGTTAAACAACTGGCCCAAGTGGTAGAGAGACAATTAGAACCCAGGCAGTTGAAAACCAAAGACTGTTCTCTTAACTACCATGCTCTACTGCCTCTGGGGTCTTTGGAAAGAACATGAAACACAGATTCTTCTAAAACAGGAGAGAAGAAACTAATGGGTGATATCATAAGTGTGTACAGAAGTGGAGGGGAGAGAAGTTAAGTACTCACTTGATAACTTGAATTTTCTCTGTAAAGTAAAAGGCAATATCATCTGTGGATGATTAGGTATTTGGATGTACAGCAGAAAGTTTAAGGACCATAGTACACTCTTAGAGACACCAGACCAGGCAGCTTAAGTACAATTGTGACCATTAATTAGCAACCTATTCCCCAAATCACCTTCCCTACATTATCTTAAATCCTTACAGAAAACTTTACAAGGTAAGAATTAAATGGAAACTGAGGATCAAAGAGGTTAATAGTTTGTTCAAGATCACTCAGATAGTAAGTGCTGAAGTTGGGTTATGAATCAAGGTCTGTCACCAATGTCCATGCTCTTCCACTCTGCCACACTACCTCAGAAAATAACGGAAAAGGGGACCACTGGAGGCAAGTAGAAGTAATATTGAGAAGTACTGAGGGCACAGCTTAGAATGAAAGTCATAAACTGTTGTATAACATCAACATGCATATGTAAGCAATGTTCCACACCAACATGGGTAGTTTTTGAACCCAAATTGGAAACCGATGTAACTGCTTTCAATTGTGGCAGGAAAATAACTGGTTAGGTGAGGACAGTGAAAGCACGAGGAGTAGAAGAAAAAAGTAGAGCCAGGAAAGAACTGTTTAATTGGGAGAAAGTGGAGAGGTTGTGGCCATGAGGACAAATGTCAGGTTGAGAAGAAGAAACAACGGGAGACAAATGGAAGCAGAACAGGTATTGAAGAGAGAGTGAGATCTCTGAATCTAAGATATTTGCAAATGGAGGAGTTCAATAAGGTTTGACTGGAAGCAGAGATATGCAAATTCTTAAGCAACCATTTAATGGTTTTCACACGTTTGCGCATACCTAGAGATTGTGGCTTGCTTACTTTAGTTAATTCTAGTGCCACTACTAAGACTTCATGAAAGATTATTTCAGTTTTTATAAGTTAAGAGCCTTATAGAATGATCGTTTGCTCTCCTTGAGTACTGATGTTTCAAACTATGAAATTTTTTTAAATTCCAACTTTTTGATGTTTTAGAACTTTATTAAAGGTGGGCAGTTCTTCATCTGCATTTGAAATTCTATCAAATATACTGAGTTTCCATTCAGTGGCTACAAAGTCCAAAGTGAAGGCAGTCAATCACCCTGTTTGGCTGGATCAACCATCATCACTGGACTTGGACAGTGTAGACCACAAACAATAAGTTTCTACTGCTAGAACTTGGCTGACAACACAGCTTCTGGTAAAAAAATAATAATTCAAGATTACAAGTGTCATATTACAAATAATCATTTTTAACCCCATAATCCAAGTTGTTGCATCCAAGCAACTTCTTTGAGAACATCATTCTAATACCTATCTCAATTTACCAACAAATTAATGTGCAAAATTTATTCTAGTTAACTGTAACTGCCAATGAAATAGAGACACAGGTGTAGAGAACCAACGTATGGACACCAAGGGGGGAAAGCAGGGGGTGGGGATGTGTGATGAATTGGGAGATTGCAATTGACATATATACACTAATATGTATAAAATAGATAACTAATAAGAACCTGCCGTATAGCACAGGGGACTCCACTTCGCTGTACAGTAAAAACGAACACAACATTGTAAAACAACTATACCCCAATTAAAACAGAAAACAAAAAACTGTAACTGGCAAGACCTAAATAGTTACTCAGTTGAAACTTCTGTCCTGACTACTTAAGGTCTCTGAAGCAATAGAAGATCTTGACATTACTGCTTGATTGACCTCCTGATCAGTTTATAGAGAACAACCTGTCTTGATTTGACTCAAAAAACGTAAGTACAGGGGCATAGCAGTTCCTTGTGGGTTTAAACTAAAACAAATCACTAGCAGGATTTTCCACTGAGTGTGTATTTTTTAAATGATTGTCTAAAATGACGTATCTATTCCAGAAAATGGTGTGTCATATAAGGAAATGTCATTAATGATTATCAGAAATGCACTCCCGTACAATGAGACAATGGTTCTATACCCAAGCTCTACTGTAAGATGCAAACTTTTATACTGAAAAATATTTTAAGAGCTGTAGTTTTTCCTCATCTCCTTTCCTCTACAAGCATAATAAGCAGTAAAACTTGGTGAAGGCTAAAATAGGTATCTCAGGCTTTACGTTCCATATCCCTGAGTATACCAGATAATCTTTTAACACTGATTTTGTAATGTTCTGCCTTGCCTGGTTTTTAAATATTATAAAGAAATATGTTACTACTACTCTTCTTGGAAGATTAATTCTCCTTCAATCCTTAATGCTATATCCAATCCTTAAAACATCCACGTAAATTCTTTCTCACAGTGAAAATTTTACTTGTTGAACTTTCTTCTATTACAATGTAATAGAACTTTATATCTTGAAATAAAAATATATACCCTCCACAACAGGGTTAACTACTTAACCTGGTAATATCTTACATGCATGAGTACATGACTTCAGCTATTCAAAAAGCAATGGTAATTCATTACACACCCTCCTTAACAACCGAAAAGATGAAGCAAAAATAATCTTTAAAAGTAAAATCACAGGTTTAAAAAATAGCAACTGTTTTTCGTGCTGTATAACATGGAGGTAAATGTGACCTATTTAGAAACTTTTTTAAAAAAACAGATTCTCGGGCTTCCCTGGTGGCGCAGCGGTTGAGAGTCCGCCTGCCGATGCAGGGCACACGGGTTCGTGCCCCGGTCCGGGAGGATCCCACATGCCGCAGAGTGGCTGCCCGTGAGCCATGGCCGCTGAGCCTGCGCGTCCGGAGCCTGTGCTCCGCAACGGGAGAGGCCACGAAAGTGAGAGGCGCGCGTACTGCAAAAAAAAAAAAAAGAAGACCAGCCCCCAGAACATTTGCTTTGAAGGCCAGCCTTGCGTACTTTCAAGGGACGCAGAGAGCTATAGGAAACAGACTCCACTCTTAAAGGGTGCACGCAAAATCTCACATGCTCTGGGACCCAGGTCAGAAGCGGTAATTTGAAAGGAACCTGGGGCTTCCCTGGTGGCGCAGTGGTTGAGAGTCTGCCTGCCGATGCAGGGCACACGGGTTCGTGCCCCGGTCCGGGAAGATCCCACATGCCGCTGAGCCTGCGCGTCTCTGCCTGTGCTCCGCAACGGGAGAGGCCACAACAGGGAGAGGCCCGCATACCGCAAAATAAATAAATAAATAAACAAACAAACAAATAAATAAATAAAAGGAACCTGGGTCAGACCCACCTGCTGGTCTAGGAGAGTCTCCTGGATAGGCGAGAGGCAATTGGAGCTCACCCTGGGGCCACAGATGCTGACAGTAGCCATTTTGGGGAGCTCGTTGTACCACAAGCACACCGGCGCTGGCCAGCGCCATTTTGGAGTCCTCCCTAGAAGCGGGAACCTGGCCCCGCCCACCAGCCTGTAGGCGCCAGAACTGGGATACTTCAGGCCATGTCACTCACCCGACAGGCCACCTGCATTAGGAACCCCTGACCTCCCAGCCACCTGAGAACACAGCCACCACACGAGAGGGCCCGGGACCGGGCCCTCCCACCAGTGCACCGGCACTAGCCCCAGGACACCCGGAACCTTCAGGTAGCCGCCAGGATCTGCGTCCACCGCCAGCAGGGCAACTCCAATTCCAGGAACCCCAGGGAATTACAGCCAGAGACCTTGGGACCCTGCTCCACCCACCCGGGGGTCGGCACTAGGCCCTGGACCAGCCTCACCCACCAGCGGACCAGGACCAGCTCAGGAGCCCCGGGACCTGGCTCTGCCCACCACAAGGCTGGCACTCTCCTCAGGTTCCCGCCTTACTCACCAGTGTGTGGACCCCAGCCCAAGGATCCCTGGGCCCCATCCCCAACTTACCAGTAAGCAGGACCACGGCAGCTCTGCGGCCCACCAGAGCTCGGTCCTGGAGTCTCTGACTACAGGGCCCTCAGGGTCCTGAGTCTGTGCACTGGCACGTGGGGCTGGGTCCTGGGCCCTCTGGTGGGCGGAGCCACACCCAGGGGTGCCTGTGGGTTCTGAGGGTCTTAAGGCAGCCCATTCTGCTGGTGGATGGGGCTGCATCTCTGCCCAGTTAGTTGCCTGACAAGCATCCCAGTACTAGCACCGAAAGGCTGTTTGCTGGGGTGAGGCTGTGTCCCTGTGCTAATAGGCAGGAAACTCTTCAGATCAGCTAGGTCTGACCCAGTCTCCTTTCAAATTACTGTTTCGGACCTGGGTCTTAGAACATGTGAGGTTTTGTGTGCTACATTTAAGAGAGGAATCTCGATTTCCCCCAGCCCTCTGGGACTCCAGAAAGTAAGCGCTGCTGGCCTTTGCAGCCAAACGTTCTGCGGGCTCATCTTCTTGGTGCAGGAACCCCGGGCTGGGGCACCCGATGTGGGACTCAGACCCCTCACACCTTTGGGAGAACCTCTGTAATTTTAATTACTCTCCCGTTTATGGGTCACCCACTTGTGGTTATGGAACTTAACTATATCAAACTCTGCCACACCTACCCATGTCCCTGTGGTTCCTACTTTATATCCTCATTTTTCATCCATGGTTTTTCTGTAAATAGTTGTAAATTTGCTGTGACCATGCAAAGAGGTGAGCTTATGGTCTTTCATCCAGTTCAGAATAGGGTTTTAAGTTTTTCCGGGTACACATAGCATCACAGGCAAAATTTTGCCTTTAGTACAGAAAAAAAGTTAACTGTAGACAGTCATACATTCTCAATTTTATTTTCTCGTTAAATAAGTCAAGTTTTGAATGTTAACTATTATCTAGTTTCTCTGAAATATTTTAGGAAATATAAAGATGCATACAGTAGGGTTCCTGCCTTCGGAGACCTAACCAAACAGTTGAGGAGACTAAAAGATATGAAACAGAAAATAATAAAAGATAAAATAACAAAGTAGTAAATTAAGTTCAGTTAGTAGGACTTCAGTGAATGCCATATAAAATCTTTCCATTGATTTTATTAAGTATATTTTCTCCTATGAGATGAATATGTCTGAACCTTCAATCTATATGATGGGGGTTGTCTTTCAATCCTTATTTGCCTAGATTCTGTAGTTAGTATTATATTTCTCCATCAGTATATAAATATCACTGAATGACCTCAGGCCTGTTGAATTTTTATTGCCCTCTTCCAGATCAGATTAAAAGGAAAAAAAATTCAAATAAATATTTTATCACTGTAAGCACTCTATTTAGTGTAATAAATTACATTCTGCATCTTGCTATCAAAACTCTATTTTCTGAAGTTTCTTTAAACTCAACTCTTGTATCCTCAAGCCATTTAAGAAAAGATGCAGGATTTAAACAAATATGAATAAAAATAAGCTCATTTCAAGTAGAGAATCTATAGAGTAACAAATTTTAATATTTTTTAAAATTTACAAGTGAGAGATGAAAGAATTAAATTCTCCAGTTTTCAAAGGAATGTAAGACCACGTAATAAGAATAAGATGGAGCTCTAAAATCTGGGCAGGTGTTGAAGAATACAACCCCAGATAGGAAAGCTGTTTGATATGGTACAGGTGATTGTGAAAATGCTTTCACACACACACACACACACGCACACGCACCCACTTATTTTCTGTGAATTACTGAAACTGATTCATTACAAACAACATCAATAGCTATGCATAACTACTCTGAAAAGTTTAAAACCACTGAAAAAGAGAAAGAGAATTAGCTGTCTGATCCCCAAAGCATTCATCTTCTGCTCCACTGCAAATAGCATATTTTGACAAGTCTGTGTGCTCTGTGGGCTAAAACACATGAAAGATTTTGAAAATGTAAATAATTAAAGAAACCCAAAATGTATTCTTATTAAATTATTTAAGAGTAAACATTCCAAGTGATCCAATTTCTCTCATATTACAAGTGTCTTTATAGAAACAGAAGATACATGCAGGCCATATTTGGGGTTTGAGGGAACCTCAAATTCTTTAAAAACCACTTTGAAACTTCAAATCAAACACAATCAGCCAAGCTAGAATCCAGGCACATCTCTAAAAGAGCAACCATTGTCAAATTCTCTCAGATGATTCTTGGAAATCACGTCAAAGGAAACTAAAACAAAGAAAAATTCAAAAGATGATTAAAATTAAGATCCAGCTGTTGAGCTGATCTTTTCCAAGTGGCAAAAACACTAAAAAAAAAAAATCAAAACTGAATGGGAACACCCTAATCATTAGGATATTTTAATTCATTCTGAAAAAAAATCTTGCCCATCAGTAATGTATTAGGAGTCTAAGGGTATGATTTAAGGATACTAGAAACTGGTGAGAGAGAAAGAAAGAGAGAGAGAGAGAGAAAGCTGATGATTTTATTAAAAATTGGTTACATAAGCCAGTGGACATGAATCTCTTTAATGTAATTGAAATAGAGCAGAAAGGGATTAGCAGGCCAAACCGAAACACACTAAAAAGACATCTGTAATTGTCTTTTAAAATCTGTTACAGGCAAGAAAAAGAAAAAACACTTCTACTTCCTGGCCACTAAAGCATAGAAAGCTGCATCTGAAGTAAGTGGAAAAAGAATCTTGAAAGTAGTTCCTATCTTAATTAGCCTTAAGTATCCTCTGTTATTATAGGAAAAAGTGAAATCATTAGTGTTTAATCAACATATATAAACACCCACTAACATTAAAAATTATCCTACTAATTGAGCTAACTCCCAATCTAGGTATGGAAAATTTCAATACTTCTTCATTTTACAAAGAGAAATTCAAAGATCAAGGTTCAAACTCCAATAATTTAAGCAAATTTCATAAGGAACTGAAACATTTGTGTAAAATAAGGTAGGGTCTAAAGAACAATGAAAGAGTTGCATCATTTCAGTTGCTTAAAAATATTAAAATATATTTTTGGCAGGCTGTTTTGTCCCTTATTTAGTTTTAAAGGTTCTATAGATAATTTTGAAACTATCTCATCACTTGAAATATAAGAGTTTACTCTTGGTATTTAAATTGTTTTACTACAAAATGTAAGACGGGACATAGTTTCAACAGTTTAAAATATAAGACTGGAAAAGCTTACCAGTGATCTTGATAACTAAGATGTTATACTTTATTAACTAAGGGCAATATTGCCAATTATAAAATATTTATTTGGTACCTGTGTAAGACAAGTCTGGAAAACCATACCTTTTAACTTCCCAAACCTTAGCATTCTAGTAAGGAAGACAGAATTGTACCTAAAGCATGAATCAACAGCCTTAACTGGCCCTCGCCCCTGGCCTGCCAAGGTGTTTTTCTAGTCAGATCATTATTCACGACCATTTTTAATTTCCTCTATTCTAATCAAGTCTCCAATTTTCTCCATAACCTGTACCAGGTCTCCCATTTAATTATCAACAAGTGACTGTGTCTCCTGCCTAGCAAAGAAGTACAAGCCCTGAGACACGGACTGCAACTCCCCACAAGGAATCTGGAAACCTGCTTCTATCTGTGCCCATCCTCTCCTCCTGGCCTACGGATAAAATAAGGAAAGGAAAGGGGCCTCACCTCTTATCAAGACCAATACCTAACCTGTGTGCTAAAGCCCCTTCTCTGCTGCTTTACTAAGAACTCTTACTTTTTGTATTCTCCACTTGCCCCATTTTTCTATCAGTATTATAAACAGTCTTAAATGTCTCTCATCTTCACAACCTTCCCTCAAGTCCCCTTTAGCTACTGTCCTATTTCCCTTCATGGCAAAATTTCCCAGGAGTGTGGCTTTATATTCATTATTACCCTTTTGCAGTCTGAGTTCTATTCCCAAATATTCCCTTATATCAAACATCCACTAGAGTAATCAGTGTACTCCATATTGCTAAATACAGTAGCTACTTTTCCGTTTTCATTCTGTTTGAGTTGTCAGCAGTAAAAGCCAAAACAGTTCACCACTCCTCTTGGAAACAATTTTTCTTTAGCTTTTGCGATACTGTACGCTCTTAGTTTTCCTCCCACCTCCCTGCACTCTGCTTTTAGGACTCTCTGTCGACAACTCAATCGTTTTTGCCCAGGCTTTCAAAGACGGAGTTAAGACAAGGTCTTAGCCCTCTTCTTCGGTAAATCCACGGAGGGGATTACTTTGTCTTTTATAATAACACATTTCTAATAATAAATGGGATAATGGAATTAATTTTTTACAGATGAAAAAACTGAGGCTCGGGAGGCCTTCAAGATGGCGGAGGAGTGAGACCTGGAGATCACCTTCCTCCCCACAAATACATCAGAAATACATCTACATGTGGAGCAACTCCTACAGAACACCTACTGAACGCTGGCAGAAGACCTCAGACCTCCCAAAAGGCAAGAAACCCCCCCACGTACCTGGGTAGGGCGAAAGAAAAAAGAAAAAACAGAGACAAAGAATAGGGACGGTACCTGCACCAGTGGGAGGGAGCCGTGAAGGAGGAAAGGTCTCCACACACTAGGAAGCCCCTTCCCGGGCGGAGATAGGGGGAGGCAGGGAAGCTTCAGAGCCACGGAGGAGAGCGCAGCCACAGGGGTGCAGAGGGTAAAGCGGAGAGATTCCCGCACAGAGGAACGGTGCCGGCCAGCACTCACCAGCCCAAGAGGCTTGTCTGCTCACCCTCCAGGGCGGGCGGGGCTGGGAGCTGAGGCTCGGGCTTCGGAGGTTGGATCCCAGGGAGAGGGCTGGCGTTGGCTGCATGAACACAGCCTGAAGGGGGCTAGTGCGCCACAGCTAGCCGGGAGGGGGTCCTGGAAAAGGTCTGGAGCTGCCAAGAGGCAAGAGACCATTGCTTCAGGGTGCGCGCGAGGAGATGGGATTAACAGGGCCTCTTAAAGGAGCTCCAGAGACGGGCGCAAGCCACGACTATCAGCGCGAACCCCAGAGACGGGAATGAGACACTAAGGCTGCTGCTGCCGCCACCAAGAAGCCTGTGTGCAAGCACAGGTCACGCTCCACACCTCCCCTCCCGGGAGCCTGTGCAGCCCGCCACTGCCAGGGTCCCGTGATCCAGGGAAAACTTACCTGGGAGAACACATGGCGTGCCTCAGGCTGCTGCAACGTCTCGCAGGCCTCTGCCGCCGCAGACTCGCTCCACATCCCTACCCCTCCCTCCCCCTAGCCTGAGTGAGCCAGAGCCCCCGAATCAGCTGCTACTTTAACCCCGTCCAGCCTGAGCCGGAACAGACGCCCTCAGGCGACCTACACGCAGAGGCGTGGCCAACTCCAAAGCTGAACCCCAGCAGCTGTGCGAACAAAGAAGCGAAAGGGAAATCTCTCCAGCAGCCTCAGGAGCAGCAGATTAAATCTCCACAATCAGCTTGATGTACGCTGCATCTGTGGAATACCCGCACTACTTTGTGTGACTTTTTTCTGTATAGCTTTGCTTTTACCATTTGTCCTAGGGTTCTGTCTGTCCGATTTTTTTGTTTTTTTAAGTATAGTTTTTAGCGCATCTTATCATTAGTGGATTTATATTTTGGTTGGAATGCACTTTTTTTTTTCTTTTTATTACTTTTTAATTTTTTTATTTTTAATATTTATTTTTTATTTTAATAACTATATTATATTTTATTTTTCTGTCTTTTTTTTTTCTGCCTTTCCTTCTGAGCCGTGTGTCTGACAGGATCTTGGTGCTCCAGACGGGTGTCAGGCCTGTGCCTCTGAGGTGGGAGAGCCGAGTTCAGGACATTGGTCCACCAGAGGCCTCCCGGCTCCACGTAATATTAAATGGTGAAAGCTCTCCCAGAGATCTCCATCTCAACGCTAAGACCCAGCTCCACTCAACTAGCAGCAAACTACAGTGTTGGACACCCTACCAAACAACTAGCAAGACAGGAACACAACCCCCCCCATTAGCAGAGAGGCTGCCTAAAATCATAATAAGGTCACAAGCACCACAAAACACACCACCGGAGGCGAACACAGGCATAGCCTCATCCTACATAACACAGGCACCAGTCCCCTCCACCAGGAAGCCTACACAACCCACTGAACCAACCTTACCCACTGAGGGCAGACATCAAAAACAACGGGATCTACGAACCTACAGCCTGCAAAAAGGAGATCCCAAACACAGTAAGTTAAGCAAAATGAGAAGACAGAGAAACACACAGCAGATGAAGGAGCAAGGTAAAGACCCACCAGACCAAGCAAATGAAGAGGAAGTAGGTAGTCGACCTGAAAAAGACTTCAGAGTAATGATAGTAAAGATGATCCAAAATCTTGCAAACAGAATGGAGAAAATACAAGAAACGTTTAACAAGGACCTAGAAGAACTAAAGAGCAAACAAACAATGATGAACAACACAATAAATGAAATTTAAAATTGTCTAGAAGGAATCAATAGCAGAATAACTGAAGCAGAAGAACAGATAAGTGACCTGGAAGATAAAATAGTGGAAAAACTACCACAGAGCAGAATAAAGAAAAAAGAATGAAGAGAATTGAGAACAGTCTCAGAGACCTCTGGGACAACATTAAATGCACCAACATTTGAATTATAGGGGAAAGAAAGGGACTGAGAAAACATTTGAAGAGATTATAGTTGAAAATTATAGTTGAAAAAATCAAGAATATAGTTGAAAACATGGGAAAGGAAATAGTTAATGAACTCCAGGAAGCACAGAGAATCCCATAGAGGATAAATCCAAGCAGAAACATGTCAAGACACATGTTAATCAAACTGTCAAAAATTAAATACAAAGAACAAATATTAAAAGCAGCAAGGGAAAAACAACAAATAACATACAAGGGAATCCCCATAAGGTTAACAGCAGATCTTTCAGCAGAAACTCTGCAAGAAAGAAGGGAGTAGCAGGAAATATTTAAAGTGATGAAAGGGAAAAACCCACAATCAAGATAACTATATCCAACAAGGATCTCATTCAGATTTGATGGAGAAATTAAAACCTTTACAGACAAGCAAAAGCTAAGAGAATTCAGTACCACCAAACCAGCTTTACAACAAATGCTAAAGGAACTTTTCTAGGCAGGAAACACAAGACAAGGAAAAGACCTACAATAACAAACCCCAAACAACTAAGTAATATGAACATACATATCAATAATTACCTTAAATCTAAATGGATTAAATTCTCCAACCAAAAGACACGGACTGGCTGAATGGATACAAAAACAAGACCCATATATATGCTGTCTTCAAGAGACCCATATCAGACTTAGGGAAAAATACAGACTGAAAGTGAGGGAATGGAAAAAGGTATTCCATGCAAATGGAAATCAAAAGAAAGCTGGAGTAGCAGTTCTCATATCAGAAAAAAATAGACTTTAAAATAAAGACAATTACTGGAGACAAAGAAGGACACTACATAATGATCAAGGGTCAATCCAACAAGAAGATATTAACAATCGTAAATATTTATGCACCCAACATAGGAGCACCTCAATACATAAGGCAAATGCTAATAGCAATAAAAGGGGAAATTGACAGTAACACAGTCATAGTAGGGGACTTTAACACCACACTTTCACCAATGGACAGATCATCCAAAATGAAAATAAATAAGGAAACAGAAGCTTTATATGACACATTAAACAAGATGGACTTAATTGACATTTATAGGAGATTCCATCCAAAAACAAGGCAATACATTCTCTTCTCAAGTGCTCATGGAACCTTCTACAGGACAGATCATATCTTTTATTACAAATCAAACCTTGGTAAATATAAGAAAATTAAAATGGTGTCAAGTATCTTTTGCAACGATCACACTATGAGACTAGATATCAATTACAGAAAAAATTCTGTAAAAAATACAAATACGTGGAGGCTAAACAATACACTACTTAATAACCAAGAGATCACTGAAGAAATCAAAAAGTACCTAGAAACAAATGACAATGAAAACATGATGACCCAGAACCTATGGGATGCAGCAAAAGCAATTCTAAGAGGGAAGGTTATAACAATACAATCCTACCTACAGAAACAAGAAACATCTCAAATAAACAACCTAACCTTAGACCTAAAGCAATAAGGGAAAGAAGAACAAAAAAACCCCAAAGTTAGCAGAAGGAAAGAAATCATAAAGATCAGATCAGAAATAAATAAAAAAGAAATGAAGGAAACAATAGCAAAGATCAATAAAACTAAAAGCTGTTTCTTTGAGAAGACAACCAAAATTTATAAACCATTAGCCAGATTCATCAAGAAAAAAAGGGAGAAGACTCAAATCAATAGAATTAGAAATGAAAAAGGAAAAGTAACAACTGACACTGCAGAAATACAAAGCATCATTGGAGATTACTATAAGAAACTATATGCCAATAAAATGGACAGCCTGAAATAAATGGACACATTCTTAGAAAAGCACAACTTGAACCAGGAAGAAGTAGAAAATATGAACAGACCAATCACAAGTAATGAAATTGAAACTGTGATTAAAAATCTTCCAACAAACAAAAGCCCAGGACCAGATGGCTTCACAGACAAATTCTATCAAAAATTTAGAGAAGAGCTAACACCTATCCCTCTCAAACTCTTTCCAAAATATAGCACAGGGAGGAACACTCCCAAACTCATTCTACAAGGCCACCATCACCCTGATACCAAAACCAGGAAAAGATGTCACAAAGAAAGAAAATGGCAGGCCAATATCACTGATGAACATGTATGCAAAAATCCTCAACAAAATACTAGCAAACAGAATCCAACAGGACATTAAAAGGATCATACACCATGATCGAGTGGGGTTTATCCCAGGGATGCAAGGATTTGTCGATATATGCAAATCAATCAATGTGATACACCATATTAACAAACTGAAAGATAAAAACCATATGATCATCTCAGTAGATACAGACAAAGCTTTCGACAAAATTTAACGCCCATTTATGATAAAAAAAATACCCTCCAGAAAGTAGGCATAGAGGGAACTTAACTCAACATAATAATGGCCATATATGACAAACCCACAGCCAACATCATTCTCAATGGTGAAAAACTGAAACCATTTCCACTCTGCTCAGGAACAAGACAAGGTTGCCCACTCTCACCACTATTATTCAACATAGTTTTGGAAGTTTTAGCCACAGCAATCAGAAAAGAAAAAGAACTAAAAGGAATCCAAACTGGGAAAGAAGAAGTAAAGCTCTCACTGTCTGTAGTTGACATGATACTATACATAGAGAATTCTAAAGATGCTACCAGAAAACTACTAGAGCTAATCAATGAATTTGGTAAAGTAGCGGGATACAAAATTAACACACAGAAATCTCTTGCATTCCTATGCACTAATGATGAAAAATATGAAAGAGAAATTAAGGAAACACTCCCATTTACCATTGCAACAAAAAGAATAAAATACCTAGGAATAAACCTACCTAAGGAGACAAAAAACCTGTATGCAGAAAACTCTAAGACACTGATGAAAGAAATTAAAGATGATACAAGCAGATGGAGAGATATACCATTATCTTGGATTGGAAGAATCGATATTGTGAAAATGAATATACTACCCAAAGCACTCTACAGATTCAATGCAATCCCTCTCAAACTACCAATGGCATTTTTCACTGAATTAGAACAAAAAATTTCACAGTTTGTATAGAAACACAAAAGACCCCGAATAGCCAAAACAATCTTGAGAAAGAAAATCGGGGCTGGAGGAATCAAGTTCCTGGACTTCAGACTATACTACAAAGCTACAGTAATCAAGACACTATGGTACTGGCACAAAAACAGAAATATAGATCCATGGAACAGGATAGAAAGCCCAAAGATTAACCCATGCACATACAGTCACCTTGTCTTTGATAAAGGAGGCAAGAATATACAATGGATGGAGAAAAGGCAGCCTCTTCAATAAGTGGTGCTGGGAAAACTGGACAGCTACATGTAAAAGAATGAAATTAGAACACTCCCTAACACCATACACAAAAATAAACTTATAATGTATTGAAGACCTAAATGTAAGGCCAGGTACTATCAAACTCTTAGAGGAAAACATAAGCAGAACACTCTATGACATAAATCACAGCAAGATCCTTTTTCACCCACCTCCTAAAGAAATGGAAATAAAACCAAAAATAAACAAATGGGACCTAATGAAACTTAAAAGCTTTTGCACAGCAAAGGAGACCATAAACAATATGAAAAGACAACCCTCAGAAAGGGAGAAAATTTTTGCAAACGAAGCAAGTGACAAAGGATTAATCTCCAAAATGTACAAGCAGCCCATGCATCTCAATATCAAAAAACCAAACAACCCAATCAAAAAATGAACAGAAGACCTAAATAGAAATTCCGCCAAAGAAGACATACAGATTGCCAACAAACACATGAAAGGATGCTCCGTATCACTAATCATTAGAGAAATGCAAATCAAAACTACAATGTGGTATCACCTCACACCAGTCAGAATGGTCATCATCAAAAAATCTACAAACAATAAATGCTGGAGAGGGTGTGGATGAAAAGGAACCCTCTTGCACTGTTGTTGAGAATGTAAATTGATACAACAACTATGGAGAACAGTGTGGAGGTTCCCTAAAAATCTAAGAATAGAACTACCATATGACCCAGCAAACCCACTACTGGGCATATACCCAGAGAAAACCATAATTAAAAAATGTCATGTACCACAATGTTCATTGCAGGTCTATTTACAGTAGCCAGGACATGGAAGCCACCTAAGTGTCCAACCACAGATGAATGGATAGAGAAGATGTGGCACATATATACAATGGAATATTACTCAGCCATAAAAAGAAACGAAATTGAGTTCTTTGTAGTGAGGTCCATGGACCTAGAGACTGTCATGCAGAGTGAAATAATTCAGAAAGAGAAAAACAAATACCGTATGCTAACACATATATATGGAATCTAAATAAAAAGAAAAAAAATGATTCTGATGAACCTAGGGCCAGGACAGGAATAAAGACACAGACGTAGAGAATGGACTTGAGGACACAGGGAGGGGGAAGGGTAAGGTGGGACGGAGTGAGAGAGTAGCATTGACACATATACACTACCAAATGTAAAATAGATAGCTAGTGGGAAGCAGCTGCATCACACAGGGAGATCAGCTCGGTGATGTGTGACCACCTAGGGGGGTGGGATAGGGAGGGTGGGAGGGAGATGCAAGACGGAGGGTACATGTGGATATATGTATACATATAGCTGATTCACTTTGTTATACAGCAGAAACTAATACAACAATGTAAAGCAATTATATTCCAATAAAGATGTTAAAAAAACCAAAAGAGATACATACTACTATGTATAAAATAGAGAAGCAACAAGAATATATTGTACAGAACAGGGAAATATAACCATTGTTTCATAATAACTTTAAATGACTTTAGCTTTAAATATGTTTAAACCATAATAATTTTATAATCTATAAAATATTGAATAGTGATTCAATATTGTGCACCTGAAACTAATATAATATTGTAAATCAACTATACTTCAATAAAAATATGAGCTGTTAGAAAGAAAGAAAGAAGAAAGAGAAGTGGACTTTAAAGTTTTAAAAGGTAAAGTAGCATAATAAATGGACTTTCAAGTTATTTAGAATATTTTTTCAGAAAAACTATATGCATTTTTACAATATATGGATATATATGAGAGAATAAAGAAAATATGGTAAAATATTAAAAATAGGTAAATTTGAATAGAAAGCTTCTAGGAGTTATTTGTACTATATTTGTAACTTTTCTATAGTTCTTAGATTATTTCAAAATAAAAATTTTTTAAACACCAGATAGATAAATTAGAATCAAAAATTTTTCATTAAATAATACTTTCATATTTCCTTGATAAAGTCAATATCAATTTTCAGAATACATTCACAAACATTTTTTAACTTGCTCTTACAACCATCTCACAAATAGAATATGAAAGCTGATTGTTTCTATAGTGTAGATAAAGCAGTGATAATCAGAGTGGTTAGTGCTCTTGCCTTGGGCCTCATAGCTGTGAGTGACAAAGTCAACAGTAGAACACGTGTATTTTGATCCATTGTCCAGTGTTTTCTCTACCACATTGTTCCTTAACATCTGACAAAATAAAGGAATTTTCCAAATCACCTCAAATGTATAAGTACATTAAAATTTGGGGTTAAGAAAATATGAAAAATGTATTCAGTCAATGCAAATATTTCTTTACTCCAGAGAATTTCAAAGACCAATATATGCATAAAGCTAGGTCAATCATGTGTTTTAAAAAGGTAAATGAAACATGACTCAGAAAAGGGGCCTATGCCACCACCATGCAATATCCATAATTTTATTAATAGTCAGTCATGCATATCAGAATTGTGATTTTATTCACATTGTACTCAGATATGCAAATAAATGTATTGCCTCAATTACTAGAGGTAACATAATCTTCCTAAGCCCTCTTGTAACAAGGAACCTTGCAATTGTTGATTAAAAAAATCTCAGTCTCTTCTACATTAAACAGTCTCCTTCAGCTCAAATACTTGGACTATTTGAAGTTTAGCTCTGTGTTTAGCCTAGTTTAAATGCATCTTTTGGATGGCTTAGAGCTTTAGGAAAATGATCAGTCTTTGAGAATTTGGGCACCTCACCCTTCTCTGTTCAGAAGACATCTAACTGGGTGAGGGAATGTGTACCATCCCCACAGAGGTCTGGGGTGGGCACTGGTGCAGCAGAAAGAGACCTGGGGCTCCTGCCTGGTCTCTGCTGGGGTGAAACTCCTCTGGTCTGCTCTTGCATGGGTGACTGATCTGGCTTTTGGGAGTTCTCCTTTGAAAGTGCAGCTCTCCCTAGTCTTTTTAGAGAAAGAAATTCACTCTCCCTAGTCTTCTTAGAGACCTTGTATATGTGTCCAGATGTTTCTACAAGCCCCTACCCCTCCCTGAGGATGGATTTTGAGGGTGAGAGGCTTCAAACTGGGCGAGGAACATGGCAAAAGGACACTGCCACCTGATCTTGCTAACCCTATGCCCTCCTCCCCCTCAATCCACTAAAGAAGTGAATTTTTCTTTTATTTCCCTATCCTTTTTTGCCAAAATTTCCCTCTCACGTCCCTTCTCAGATTACAGATTCATGATTCAATCCCAGGACCAAACACAGGGAAAAATACCCAATAATGTAATGTAATGGAGGCATAAAAAATCTAGTGTACCCATTACAGATATATAAGCATTTAAGTATGTCTCCCAAGTGGGTATGATTCCAGGACTGAGATAGGCTGTGTTCTGACAGTATTATTCTCAAAAGACAACTCTTCCATCCTGCTGGTATTTGAAGGAAAAGGAAAGGCATTAGTTTTCTTATGAGTATTTGATATTTTAGCCACCAGGCCCCTCTCAGTAGTCAAAAGCATTTAAGTTCAGTCAAAGTTCACTGAAATCTAACTGAGCAAACAAACAAACAGAGAGGCAGATCACTCCACCCCCACCATCACACCATTCTGGCACATAGAACATGATCACGTGTGATAAACACATGCATGGGAGACATCTTGACTTCGTCATCCAGGATATAAAGTGATTAAACAGTAGCAAATTTCTTTGCTCCCGAGTTTGACTCTCCTGCAGCCTGAAGATTCCATATGTTCATTTATACAAACAAGTCCCATTTGGTATTTACTATCATACATTTTAAGCATGAACTATATACCATATTCATTAATTCCATAATTCATAATTAGAAACTGAAAGTTATTTGACCATATGCAGATATCCTTACCAACCGAAACTGAGTTAGAGAAAGGCCCATATGCCCAAAGCAGCATCATGCTGTTATCTTTTCACACCCTTAAATTCCATCTCTTCTAACATTCTCTTCCCTGCGCATAAACAAAATTGAGGCCAAAGAGTAATTATTATTTCACAGTAATTTGGTAAGACTTTTCAGAGTCAAAAAAGAAAGCAAAATATTAGTTAAACTAATTATCATAAAGTCAAATCATGCAAATAGAACAAAGATCAGATAAACTATTGGAAAATTTGTTTGAAGCAAAGAAAGACATTGCATAGTTGAAACACAGTGAGAAAGAGGAAAGAAAATTTCAGGTAGTTATGAGCTTATATCCTAACATAAGCTTTGACTTACTGGACATGATATTGAGTCTTTGTCCAATTAAATATCTGCAGTGCACAGGTTGAAAGAGAGCCTTAAACTTTAAATAGTAAAATATGTTTCTAAGAAGTTCTGGTCTGTTGGAAGGAGGAAAGCCATGCTATGCTCACCCTTAACCATAAAAGGCAGTTGCACTTTGTGGTATGAATAGTTCTGAAAGGTGATTTAACTGCAGGATCAATTATCAACATCTCTAGGCTATTATTTTCTTTGCTGGATTTTTTTGCTTTGGGAGCACACTTTTAAAGTATTTCAAGGAAGTACTTATTCTCATATATCCTGGATAAAATTAAGGCAGTTACAGAATGCAAATTAATTGTCTTAGTTAGTTTAGGCTGCCATAACAAAATACCATAGACTGAGTGGTTTAAACAACTGAAATTTGTTTTCTCACAGCTCTAGATGCTGGAAAGTCCAAGATCAAGGTCCAGCAGGATTCAGTTTCTGGTAAGATCTGTCTTCCTAGCTTTCAGATGGCTGCTTTCCCATTGTGTTCTCACATGCAGGAGACACACACACACACAGATCTTCCTCTTCTTATAAGGCCACAGTCTTATCAGACTAGGGTCCCATCCTTATCAACTCATTTAACTTTAATTATCTCCAAAAACTCTATTTCTTGGGACTTCCCTGGCGGTCCAGTTGTTAAGACATCACCTTCCAATGCAGGGGAAGCAGGTTCAATCTCTGGTTGGGGAGCTGAGATCCCACATGCCTCGCAGCCAAATAACAAAACATAAAAACAGAAGCAATATTGTAACAAATTCAATAAAGACTTTAAAAATGGTCCACATAAAAAAAATCTTTAAAAAAAAGACTCTATCTCTATAAGTAACATTAGTGGTCAAGACTTCAATGTATATATTTCAGAAGGATACAATTTAGTCAGTAGCATAAATCAATCATTTCTTAGAAATGATCTTTAGAATTATACAATACTATTTTCTACTAATACCTCTTTATCCAAGTAAAAAATAAATTAATTAATGTCTTGATTGAAAATGATGAAGGCTGGAAATGTGCAGTTTTACTGTTGACCCCAAGGTTGAGAAGCAAATGTTAGTAATTTTCTAGGCCTGAAGGATTTGTTCCTAAATATTTGGACCATGACCATTAGTTAACAGGTTGTTGCTAATATAATTTTGAGGTCTCCACATCTGAAAGTTGAATGTCAAAATATGTGTTTTCTTTTCCTCTGCTGTGTTTTTAATCCAAGGTTTAAATCTCTGTGTCTTAACAGAAAACCTACCAAGTTTATCTTAACATTTTTTCTTAATGAGCCAGTTTTCCTCACCATGAAGTCCATTAGGTTTATGGGGGTGCTAGCAATCATCAAAGTCACAGAGCCAAGGAATGAACTGGCAAAAAGCCTGTTATGAAATTTTTGGGTAAAATCCACTAATAAAAGAAGACCAATAAAAACAAACTCGTGTTCCTTTTTGTCCTTATTCTTACTTTGACTGTTACATTATCTTTTTGATCTTTACCTCTAGGACTGAACAATATCTGATTTGGCTTTCAGACTGATAAGCTGTTTTCTAAAATATCTGAAACAAAGAGCAGGTATTTTCCTCTTGTGCTTTGATATCTATTTGCTGAGAGCAATAGATGGCAGAAAGTAATATTCCTGTCTTTCTGCCCTCTGCATGCCAGACCCTGAACAGATTCATATAACAAACTGAAGTTCCCCATGAAGTTATTTCTATGGCATATTTGAAGATGCAGGTGAAACAGTTAAAAGCATACTGTAAGATATATTTTATTTGTTAAGAACACGTTTTTGATTGAGGATCTGACTACATAAGAATTTTTTAAAGCAATTTTAAGCAATATTTATGAAAACATATTTGTTATTTTTAAATAGTTATCGATTGTCCATTAAAATGGAGACAAGTATGAAATGCTTTAACCAAATCCCACAATTATCATCCAAATGACACTCTATTTGTTTTAAACTAATTTTTAAAAATCAGTACCTGAAAAAAATCAGAATATCAGATTTAGTTTTTTAGTTTCTTATAACCACACATCTTCTGAGGGTGCATGAACGAGCATTGTCACTGTCAAACAGAAAGAGAGAGAAGAGAAAAAGGGCTTAGATGATCAGCCCCGTCTAATTGATGTGGTTGTCTCAGCCATCTGATAGAAGATGGCAAATAGGAATAGTTAAAAAAAAAAAAAAAAAGGAAGGACATGGGAGAAATTAGAAAGTCAAAACTATCTTCATGGAAAACAATCCAGTGTCAATCTATTGTTTCACCAATTTGTTATACATTATGGTCATCTCATGGTCCTGTCTCTTCCTTGCAGGTCCTGTCAAACCCCTTAAGTACATCATGGATTTATGGCAATTTGAAAAATGAAATTATGGTTGTATCTGGCTCACCAATAAACAAAGGAAAGGGCAATGTAAAAACTAGATAGCATTATGTGATCTATTAAATTATAAATCCACATTTAATGAATTAGAACTATAAAAAACACGTTTTAGATTGTGCAAAAAATATAGTAGTTCAAAGTGTAATTATAAGTTTAATTCAATAAATCAATTGAAAGCAAATTAGGGAGGAATTAGATAATATGACAATTATATTTAGTATAAATTTTGAAAATTCAAGGGGATTTCTATTTCTCTGTAATAGAATAACAAACAATAAGAAAACTACACAGATTAGGGGTTGGAAAACTTCTTTTGTGAAAGTTCAGATAGTACACATTTTAGGCTTTGCAAGCCACATATAGTCTCAGTCTCCTCTTTTTCAACTTCTTTTATCTCTTATCCTTCTTGTTTTTCTTGCATCTTGTTTTTCTTTTTTCACAACCTTTTAAAAAATTAAAAACAATTCTTAGCTCACTGGTCATACAAAACCAGGCTGCAAGTTGGATGTGGCTCATGGTTGTGTTTGCCAACCTCAGATATAGATAAACCAAACAAGGCTAGTATCTTTATAGTTTTCTAATATATCATAATCTCACTACACATTTTCTATTTTCATGCCTTTGAACTTGCTGTTTTTCTCATCCAGACTGCCCATCCCTCTTTCTTGCCTAATTCAAGTCACATATCATTTAATATAAAATTTACATTCTACTTCCTCCAAGAAACTTATCTGATCAACATGGTATAACTAATATTTTTGTTATGAATATAACCATAGAAATATATGAAATGTCACATAATTCATTATTTGCATTAACAATTCCAGGTACCAATAGCCAGTTTTCTTATGTACAACTCTATAATTTTATTGACCATATTTCAATATTGTAATTATTTTAAAGTTATGCTTAGTACTCTTTAAGTCTCAAATTTAGTGAACTATGTTTTATTGCTTTTCTGCTAAGATTAATTCTACTAAGTTAATGCATCTGTTCTGCTAACAGCCTGCTTTAAAACAACTATAGGGACTCAGGGAGGTTCTGCATCTGCTTAGGATTCAGAAAACCACAAGAGAATGTTGCTATCATCCTAACAACAAGAAAAAAATTCAAAATCTACATTTTCTTTACTCCGTAGGAGAGCTGAAATTGCAGGGCAAGCAAATGCTCTGAGTTCCAAAGAGTGACAAGCTCTCTGAGGAGAAACAGCACACACAAATTTTCACCTTTGGCAAGGCATGAGAGGATGAGATGATCACCATAGAAGTGGGTAAGAATAAATCACACTAAACTTTAACAAATTCTTAAAGGCTGAGAATGGACTAGCATATAAGTTTGGAAAAACTGAAACCCCTCGAAACAAGTATATTTTACACTCACTCACAAACGTTTTTCTATGAGCCAATTCCATGAAAATTGAAGGTCATGGTAGAAAACTGGAGAGAGCTTCCCTCAGGAACATCACTATGCCGGTGTTCAGCTACACCTGGGGAACAGATACAAAACTTTGTATTTTCTCAGATCCTTCTCTTATAAAAAGTAAAAGCATTAAGTTGCTGGAATAGAGACAGGAAGTGCTACGTCCCTAGGATCCAGGCAAAAATCCTGTTTCTAGGGGAGGGGTAGAGGCTTAACCCATCTGCTTCTGGGAGTGATTAGGAAGTCCTAATCACTTCCACTGTTTCTGGGGGATGAGTAGAAAGGGAAGAAGGAAAATCTTTCTGCTCATGAAAGAGGGCAGGTAAAACTCTTGGACCTGAGATACTACACTGATACAAAGCAGAGGTCTGCTACCAGTGGGGAAGAAGCAGGAAACACTCTCCCACCCAAGACGTGTGAAATATACAAGGCAGGGTTTGGCTGGCATGAGTTAGAAAGTCTGGACTATGAAAACTCTACTCCCAAGGCCCAGGAGCAGAGATTCTACCTAAAAATGAGGCTAGACCAGGATAATATAGCACCTTCTTCCCCTAACATGAGTAGCAATCAACAGCAATCTGGGGTGAGGTAAGAACATTGAGAGATATCCTCTCTGTAGCATAGGCATGGAGGACTGCTGAAAGGTGAATGTGGAACAAGAATACTGAGAAAAACCCTCCAGCACTCCAGACATCACTCCTAGCACAAGATAACAACAGCCCACCACAATAGGAATTTAAAGCCTGTAATGAATAAAGGTTTAAGTAGCAACAGCCAAATCCAAACCCAGCTCAAGTACTGACAAGATTTACTCAACCCTCCATATTAACAACCTGACAGAAGAGATGGGCTGATTTCTGAGAGGAAATAACTTTTACCTCAGTCTCAACTGTTCTATACATAATATCCAGCATTTAGACAAAAATTATGAGGCATGCAACAAGCAAAGGAAAAATTATTGTCGAGATAAATCAGTCAATAAAATCATACTCAGAGTTGTTCCATATGTTGGCACTATCAGACAGCAACTTTACAATAACTGCAATTAACATGTTAACAGATCTTCTAGAAAAGATGAACTATATACAATATAAGATAGGAATTTTCAGCAGTATTATTGAAACTGTAAAACAAGAGTCAAATAGAAATGTCATACATTTTAAAAGCACAGTATCAGAGATGAAGAATTCCTTTGACATGCTTATCAACATACTGGCTATAGCTATGGAAAAAAATCATTGAACTTGAAGATAGGTCAATGGAAATTATCCAAGCTAAAAATAGAAAGAAAAGAGAAAGCAGATAGAATACCCAAGAGGGGGAAGACAATATTAAATGCACTAATATACAGGAAATTTGAGTCCCCAAGGAAGAAATTAAAAACTGTATAGAAGAAATATTTGAAGATAACCAACATTACAAGGAGGAATAAAGATAAAAATTTACAGCAGACTTCTCATCAAAGACTATACAAACCAAAAGATAATGAAATGACATTTTTAAAATATTGATAGGAAAAAGGCTCCTTAGAATTGTATACCCAGCAAAAAAAGAAACAAAATCTTTTAAAGGTTAAGATAAAATTAAAAATATTTCTCAGACAAGAAAATAGGGGGAATTCATTGACAGCAGACCTGCACTACTTTTCTGTTAAAGGAAGGTGTTCATTCATCAGGAACATGAAACCAGATGGAAATTTGAACTTATACAAAGGAAGGCAAAGTGCCAGAAATAGTAAAAATGAAGGTAAACATAAAGGTTTTTTTCCTTATGCTTACTCACTTTAAAAAGCTAGAAGACTGTCCAAACCGAAAATACCAGTAATGTATTGTGGGATTTATATCATATGTAGAAGTGAAATGTATGACAATGATAACATAAAAGGTGAGATGGAGGAAATGGCATAAACTATATTCGAAGGTAAATTATAATAAGTTAAGATGCAATAGCAAACTCTAGGTCAACCACTTAAAAAAAAGAGGTAGGGCTAATAAGCCAATAAAGGAGATAAAATAAAATCATAAAAAATAATCAGTTAGTCTAAAAAAGAGCCGTGAAAGAAAAACAAGAGGGACAAACTGATGGGACAATAGAAAACAAGTAGCAAGATGGTAGATATACACCAGTCCTATCATTAAAGTAATAATTACATTAAATGCAAATGGTTTAAACATTTCAATTAAAAGGCAGATATTGTCAAGTTGGATGAAAAAGAAATAGCTAAATGTATGTTCTCTACAAGAAACACTTATTTGGGTTCATTTAGCAGAGTGGATCTCACAATTTGATGTATATCAGAAGAGCTGAGGAACTTGTTATACCACACAGTGACTGTGACTGGCTTATTTTGCTCATTAATGTCCTCCAGGTTCATCCATGTTGTCACAAATGGCAGTTTCCTTCTTTTGGAGGGCTGAATAGTATTCCATTTTCTTTGCCATTCATCTGTCAGTGGACACATGGGCTATTTTCGTGTCTTGACTATTGTGAATAATGTTGCGGTGAACATGGGAATGCAGAAAGCTCCTCGATATTCTTTTGGACATGTACCCATTGAGTCCACTTACTTGGGAATCTAAAATAGTCAAACTCATAGAAACATAGAATATAATACTGTTTACCATAGGTAATGTGTTGAGGGAAATTGGGAGTTGTTTTTCCATAGGTATAAAGTTTTAGTTATACTAGATGAATAATTTCTAGAGATCTGCTATACAACATCATGCCTATAGTTACAATAAATTGCGCACTTGAGAATTTGTTAAGAGGGTAACTCATGTTGTGTTTTTACTCAAAAACAAACAAACAAGGAAAAAGCAAAGACACGGGAAACTCTGGGAGGTGCTAAATATGTCTATTGCCTTGACTGTGGTGATGGTATCATAGGTGTTTGCATATTTCCAAATTCATCAAATTGTACACATTAAATATGTACATTTCTTTTTATAAATTAATTATACCTCAATAAAGCTGTTAAAAATTTTAAAAAAGAAACCCCTTTGACTAAAACACAAATAAATTAGAAATAAAAATAAGGAAAACATATACTATTCAACACTGATCAAAACTAACTTGAAATGATTAAAATCATATCAAAGTAAACTTCAGAATAAGAAATATTACCAGGGAAAAGAAAGATATTACATAATGATATAGAAGTCAATTCATCAAGAATATATGTTAATCTTAAATTATATACACTCAATGACAGAGCTCTAAAATATAAAAATCAAAAATTGATAAAATTAAAAAGAGAAAGATACATTTATCATTGGAGATTTCAACAAATTCTCTTTGAATCATTGTTAGTACCAGAAAAGAGAATATCAGTAAAGATTAAAAAATTGGAACAACAGTATAAACCAACTTGACCTAATTGACATTTATACAACATTCCACCTCAAAACAAAAGAATATATATAGTCTTTTCAAATGCCCATGGAGCATCTACAAAGATACGTTGGGACATAAAGCAAACATTAAAAATTTTTAAAAATTTAAGTCATACAAAGTCTGTTTTATGATCACAATGGAACTAAGCTAGAAATCAGTATTAGAAAGATGTCTGGAAACTCCCCAAATGTTCATAATTTAAGCAACACTTTTAAGAAACCATGGGCCAATGAAGAAAGCATAAAGGAAGTCATAAAATATTTTGCACTGAGTAAAAAAAGAAAACACAACATATCAAATTTATAAAATGAATCTAAATCAATACCTAAAGGGTAATTTTTGGCATTAAACGCTTAAATTAAAACAAAACACAAAGGTCTCAAATCAATATTTTAAGCTTCCACCTGAAAAAGCTAAAATAGAAGACCAAACCAAAGCCAAAACAAGCAGATGGAAATAATAAAATAATATACAATATATTTCTAGAGTATCTATGGTAAGAAAATGTGGGATTTGTTTCAAATTATTTACTTTACTCTCAAATATAGATTTTCTTTAAGCTTATCAGCATTCAAAACATTAAGAGACAAACAGAATTGACAGAATTTCTATAATAAAAGCTAATTGTCAAAAAAGTTGTACTTTTTATTTTTTTATTTTTTTACAGTTTATTTATTTGAATTTTATTTTATTTATTTTTTATATAGCAGGTTCTTAATAGTTATCTATTTTATACATATTGTATATATGTCAATCCCAATTTCCCAATTCATCCCACCACCACCATCCCACCCCTGGCAAAAAGTTGGACTTTTTAATATGATACATCTTTATGAGGATGGAAATGTATCTTAAATATTGCTCAGCCAACTAAATACACAAGGTCAAATTTGGTTACTTCCTCTTGGAAAACAAACCTTCATAAAGCTTTCATAATGTTTCCAATAGCCCATATTTTTCTCACATAGATTACTTCGAGACCTGGATTATTCCATAGAGAATCAAAAAGCTGTCCAATTTTAGACTGGTATTTAATAAATTCTAAAATCTGTGATGTATGAGTTTATTTGGCTTTAAGAAATAAGATCCAAATGAAATTCCAAATCAAAGTTTATAGAGTTATATTTAGTTTTTTAAATTACTTGCTATTGTATATAGACTTTATTCTAGTTTATAAAAAATGAGAGCTATATTAATAAACACAAGTTACAGTTTGACACATTTTATGACTGAAAAATAATCTAATCATGGCTAAAAATCTCTTAAGCTTGGCTCAGATATTTTGGCATTGAAAAATGAAAGATTTTCATTAGATACTAATTAACATAAACTTTTCTGGCAATGTAAGTCTCCTTTTTGTCATTTTAATTTCTAGAACCTCTGTTTAACTAAAGTAAAAGGCTAATATAGCTAGTTAAAAATCATTATAGCCTCTATTAATGACAGATGTTTTAGGCCATACAAAATTGTTTGTTTCAACTTGTATTTCTTATGGAATTAAGTAATACATTTTTCATACTGGGATTCTTATTACTTGACACTTTAATAAATATAGTTGTAAGAATCTCAGGACTGTATCATTCTCAATTCAGTGAGCATTTATGATACAGGTATTTATTTTCGACTTTTTATCATTAATAACTAATGGGTTATTACCACCAGCCAACATTTGTTAAATTTACTCATAAGTAAGGTGATATATCATTAGATTCTCTAGCTGCAAAAACTTTTAAAATAGTAAGCTTCGGGAAATGGAAAGAGAGAAAATATAACACACATTAATCCAACCTTTCTAAAGAGCACAGTGTGCACTGAAAATCAGAACTAGATCATTCATAAAAGTTCCCTGCAAGAAGCAACAAGAGAAGCATAATAATTAAATTAACTAAGGAAAGACCCCCCCAAATACAGAAATCAGAGAAGAATTAAATGTAAAAGTGTAGTTGTAAATAAAACTAAATTTGAAATAAGATTTTCTGTCATTATTGATTCAATCTGAATGCACCTCTTAAAATACCACAGTTAGTTCTGTTTCCAAGAATGACAGCTGATATTTTTCATACTCACATGCTCAATTCTAGTTGACGTATGTGCTGACCAACTTTGCCATCTTTGACCTTTCCTCTTCATCTAATCTATCAATATAAGAAAAAGTCAACAAGTATAAACTGAAGTTGAACATATTTTCAGCACCAATCAGTTTTAGAATGGTATAACATCATTTAAAGCTGTGGAACCAGAACACTCTAACTGGTCAGTTTTACCTTTCCTCAGTTTAGATAAGCTTTACAACAATTTTTTTTAATAAAAGTATAGTTGATGTACAATATTATGTAAGTTACAGGTGTACAATATAGTGAATCACAATTTTTAAAGTTTATACTCTGTTTATAGTTATTATAAAATATTGGCTATATTCCCTGTGTTGTACAATATATACTTGTAGCTTATTTTATACATAATAGTTTGTACTTCTTAATCACCTACCTCTATGTTGCCCCTCCCCCGTCCCCTCTCTCCACTAGTAACCACTAGTTTGTTCTCTATATCTGGGAGTCTGCTTCTTTTTATATTATATTCTCTAGTGTGTTGTATTTTTTAGATTCCATGTATAAACGATATCATACAGTATTTGTCTTTCTCTGTCTGACTTATTTCACTTAGCATAACTCTCCCAAGTCCATCCATGTTGCTGTAACATGACTGAGTCGTATGCCATTGCGTGTGTGTGTGTGTGTGTGTGTGTGTGTGTGTGTGTGTATTCACCACATCCTCTTTATCCATTTATCTGTTGATGGACACTTAGGTTGCTTCCATATCTAAACAATTGTAAAGAAAGCTGCTATGAACACTGGGGTGCATGTATCTTTTCAAATTAGTGTTTTTGGTTTTTTCAGATATATACCCAGGAGTGGAATTGCTGAGTCATATGGTAGTTCAATTTTTAGTTTTGAGAAACTTCCATATGGTTTTCCACAGTGGCTGTATCAATTTATATCCCCACCAACAGTGTACAAGGGTTCCCTTTCCTCCACATCCTCACCAGCGTTTGTTATTTGTGTTCTTTTTCATGATAGTCATTTTGACGGGTGTGGGGTGATATCTCATTGTAGTTTTAATTTGCATTTCCCTGATGATTAGCGATGTTGAGCATCTTTTCATATGCCTGTTGGCCATCTGCATGTCCTCTTTGGGAAAATGTCTTTTCAGTTCTTCTGCCCATTTTTCAATGGGGCACAACCATTTATTTTTGAAAGGTATTTAATGTTATCAAAGACAAAAGCCTCAGGAACCCCAAAACCAGATAGACCAGAGAAACATTCTACATTACTTTTTATTCCTTCCTATGTATGGGGCACCATACTAAGATCCTCTTGATGGAAATAATACATTGTATTTACTCTAAAGCAACATAAGAAGAGGGTAACTTCCTTCCTTTTACGGTATGGTTTTTATATAACTTGTTTTCATTTATTCAACAAATATTAAATGTCTATTATTTATTAAGTACCAATGTAGTCCTTGGTAAATAATTTCTAAAATATTAACTCATCTTCTTGCCTGAAGGGTTTCTTTCAAGTTTTACAGTTAATTTAAAAGTTAATAATCTTGGGTTTTGGTTATGTTATTGTTTTGTAAATCTTAACAGGGCCCATGGTTAAAAACAATAAATCTTTTACCTGACATGAAAATGAACTCAAGTGGGTTTGTAGGACAATCAGGAAGTCAGCCTGACCACAACAGCTGAAATTGAAAGGAAAAGTACTAGAAATTTATTACATGATGGAAATTAAAGGATAGGAGTACCAAGACATGAGTAATCAATAAAGATAAATGCAAGAGAGAAACCAAAGAGAGTAAAGTAACAAAGGAAATTCCTGGATCTAAAAAGTATATAATGGATAGTATTCATGAGAAAAATTTCAGAAGAGAGGACTACTTGAAAAGAAGTTCATTTATTTGACCAGAGGAGTTGTCATAGTTACATTTATCACACATAATGATTCACTATTACAACCTAATCATCCAGTGGTTCCTCTGAATATAGTGTATCCTCTTTTTTTCTTTTTAAAAATAGCTTAATAATATATATCCTGTTACTTTTAGACATATCTTTTTGTAATTAAGATCACTTGAACAAAAATATATTTATTCTACTCCGACAATTTCTTAAGTTTCACTTCAATTCCTTTAACTATAGCTTAATTCAAGTGAAAGTGAATTAAATACTTTTATATTACAAATAGAAAATATATTATGATCTATTTTTCTAAAATAGTTCTCATTCATATTTCTTTATCTGAATGAAATAGCTTTATTATTTCATCTAATTATATCAATAATATTTACACAACATAAAACTTTGAAAAGAGACACACAAATATAAAGAAAGTAAAAATCACCAGAATGGGAAAACTTTTATTCATATTATGGTGTCTATATCTTCATGCATTTCTTTAACTTTTTTCATTTATCTTTAATAGTGGCTTAATGTTGTCATGTATATGTCTCATGTCATATGGATATTAAGTAACCATAAGGATTAGAAGAATCTGCCAAGGAATACTTCATGGATCTTTAAAGTAGCTTAAGTAATTATATAAACCATGCCTTTTCCATTTATGTAGACACCTTGTGAAAATAGTTTTTCCAAAAGTTGATAAAGGAAACATACTTTCTGTTTGATAGTTTTGAATAGTTAAACACAGTGTATTAAATACAAAAGCTAAATCCATATCTCGTAATAAACACAAAAGCTAAAACCTGCACAATAGATGCAGCTTTTATTATCTGTTTCTACTGATAAGGGAAAAGAACTTGAAAACTGAGTAGGAAAGTTCAGTGGTAACCAACCATTATTAAAGATCTGCAACATGTCAGGAACTTTAACATCTCATTAATCTTCACAAAAATCCTCTTCCTTATGAAGAAATAAGTAAAAATTTATTTGATTAATATGAAAGTAGACAACACAATCTGGTGCCCACAGGATGAATCTCAGCCAAAGATGTATTTTTAGAATATTTTAATTAGTTGCCAAACTTAAAAACCAGAGGATTGAACACAGAAATACATATATCCACCCTCTCTTGGAAATCAAAAGATCTAGTAACACTGAGCATGGAAACAAGTGACTTCCAGTTTGGATGAGGCGCAGACACTCCAGATCACCAAGTCCCCATCCTGCCAATTTCTCATTTCAGTTTTGCTGGGTCATTGTAGGCTTTTAAGTTTGTGATCTGGCTTTGAGAAAATTATCCGGCTTTATATTTTTAGTAAGGCACAAGGTTAAAAATCAAAGCCAGGTCTGTTTCTCTCCGAAGGCCTTGCTCTCATTTATGGCTCTGGTTTAAGCCTTTTTGTGTGTAAAGATATACATTGAGATTTTCCATAAATGATTCTGATTTGTCCTCTGCTTCAATCCCACTCTTGGGTATATATCCAAAAAAACCCAAAAACTCTAATTTTAAAAGATACATGTACCCCAATGTACATAGCAGCATTATTTATAATAGCCAAGATACGGAAACAACCTAAGTGTCCATCAACAGATAAATGGATGTAGAAGATGTGGTATATATTTACAGTGGAATACTACTCAGCCATAAAAAGAAAAATGAAATTTTGCCATTTGCAGCAACATGGATGGATTTGGAGGGTATTATGCTAAGTGAAATAAGCCAGAGAAAGACAAATACTGTATGATATCACTTATATGTGGAATCTAAAAAATACAGCACACTAGTGAATATAACAAAAAAGAAGCAGACTCACAGATACAGAGAATAAACTAGTGGTTATCAGTAAGGAGAGGGAAGTAGGGAAGGACAGTATAGGGGTAGGTGATTAAGAGGTACAAACTATTATGTATAAAATAAAACAAAAAAATATTGTACAACACGGGGAATATAGCCAATATTTTATAATAATTATAAATGGAGCATAACCTTTAAAAATTGTGAATCACTATATTGTACACCTGTTAACATATAATATTGTACATCAGCTGTACTTCAATTAAAAAAGAGGAAAAAAGCTTTTTTAGAATTCTAGCTTTAGAAATTTTTCCCAAGAAAAATCATTAAGCCTTCCTTTTATTTTAGATTATTCAATTTGTATGAATATATAAATCTTCTTAAAAAAACACTACTGTAAGCAACATTTTCCTGAACACCAAAGTTTTATCATAACCATTTTAGCTCAGTTATTTACTTTTCCCATATATTGTCAGAATAAAATTTTGACTCAAGTCAAAATAAAATTGGAGAATCATAAGTTGATATCAATATTGTTCTACCTCATTTAGGTATACCTTGTAATTCTATGAAATGCACAGGTAATTAAACAGGTAAATTAAAAACTTTAATTTCAGTGAAAGCTGTAAATGATCCACTTTGCGTACAGATTCCCCTTACGTATCAGTATAATAAACCAAATCTTTATAGTGTTTAAACTTTTTATTAAAACTAACTCAGTTTGCCATGTCACCTCCAAGCACCTTTATGATTTAAGAGAACTTCCAACAGTACCCACACTTAACATATAAATATTACTGACAAAATGGATAAATATTTCAATATGCATACATTCAACATTGAGCATTATAGATGTAAGTGCAAAGAGTAGATTTTCAGACGGTCATGGGTAGAGAGATAGGCTCTTCAGTTTAAAGAGAGTATCCTTGTCAAGATAAGCAGTTTAAACAAACTTATCCCAAATAACCTGGAAACTCCTACATTATCACTGAGGCACTTTGAAAGAGCTGGTCCCATAGTGAGCCATAACAGTTTTTACAAATACTTCTACAAACAAAGTTGGTTTGGCTACTATTTAAATATAGATAAACCAAGAAAACGAATGAAAATTACTTTGGTTGGCTTTAATTCTTCTATAGCTTCTATGAGCACTCTGCTTTTAAAACAAGTCCCAGATGGCTGGCTTTCTCAGGTTTATGCTGGCAAACATATATCTTCTCGTACTTAAATAAATTAAAGTCATATTACTACTAGGAAAAGCTACTAGTTTACAAAACAAATGAAATATATCAAATAACATTTTCATCAGGAATAATCATAAAATATTACGGCTGACCTCACAAAGAGGCAGACCTCACAATGTTGAAATACAATTATAGGCACTAAGTAGTAACATTAACCTCTCAAATATGTTTTAGAAAAATCAAAGAATAGAGGTTCAAGTAAAAAAAAAAATCTCCATAGTAAAATCAGTTTAATGAATTGTAAATTATTCTAGAAAGCCACGTAAGCCCAGAACACTCTAATATGCTACATCATAAAGCTATACTTCAAATGTTTTCCATGTATGTTTTCAACAATATATCATTAGTTTCATTTAAAACAGTTAAAATATATACAGATTTTTAATTTTTTAAAATATTTTGAGGAAAAATCTCAATATCAATTAGAGTAAAATGTAAACTTTAAATCTTTCTGAATGTTCTGTAGTTCCAGGATTATGACTATCTTGATAAAGTAGAAGCCTCTTTCAACTTCTTGTCTTTTTATTTCCTGTAGGTAGCCTGTAGCCTGTGTCTTCCTTAACAGAGTCTACCTATAGTAACCACAAACTATGTAAAAACAATGACCAAATAGCATATACCAAAATATTTTCTTCATGAAACTTTTATATAAAATCAATCAGTGTTCAGAAAAGGAGATTAAAAGGTAATTTGTTTACAACCTTTATTTTTAGATGACATTTAAAATCTTTTTCTAGCAATCCAATTGAAAACATTTATATAATTGAGTAGCTGGAATTACATGTCTTCTGAGTTTCTTTCACCCCAATATTGTGAATAAGATAGATTTAAACTGCTTTAATTGGTATACTTAACTTTCTTATATATCTATATCTAATCATTAATAAACTTCTCTATTTTACCTATTAAAAGACTCTCAAAATAAAATTGCTTCTATGACATAATTTCCATTTAAAAAAAACAACTTAGCAAAGTATAAAACAAATGTATTTACTGAAAAGCCCTTTAAACAACAAATAATGTATCTTTCTCTTTTCAGTTAATTATAAAAGATAACACTTCTAATTTCTTCCTACTCCTCATAAATGGTTGATGCTCATTCATGGATGAATTATAGAGAAGGAAATGCCAACATCTTTCTCCTTCAAGGACTGAAATCTTAATTCTTTGGGTAATAACGTGGTGGTACCAGTGATGTTGAAAACATAATACCAATAAATTCCAGCTCCCGGATTGTCATAACAATAAATCAGAAACTATTTTAAGGGTACTGGAAGCTTGGGTACCTCACAAATTATTCAAATGCCATAGTCCGATCTGATAATGTATGTCATAAACATTAATTGCAAAAATTCTTGGACCAATGAACGATTATAATTTATTTTGTAGGCTACAGAATACTGAATGAATAAACATAAGAGGAGTTCAAAAACTGGTCACACTCTTAGATCACAATATGAAAAAAGGATTGAAAGGATCTCCTTGAAATTTCCTAATAAGTATAGGAAGAAATGAATGTCCCATTAGTGACTAAATCATTACAATATATCTGTAATAAATATGAGAATCTGGAAAACATGCATGGCTGTTTAGTAATAATTTTGTCTAGAATATTTGAAAGTGTGTGACCCTGACTTGGCACACACAAGAATGTGATGGCTTTTGTTTTCATTTTCTTTTTCAGGTAGAATCCAAAGATAGTCTGAGAGCAATCAAAGGTTGTGGTGAGGAACATGGATGTTGAAATGGTGGAAACATGGGTATGACAGCCGATTCTGCCCCTCACTAGCTCTGTAATTTGCGTAAGTTAATCAGCCTTACTAGATTTGGTTCAGTTGAAGTAACATGAAATCATTTGATAATTATTGAACATCCATTTGTACTCGGCACCATTCTAGGTGCTAGAAATTCAGCAATGAACAAGACAGACAAGATCTATGATATCATGGGGCTTAAATTACAGTTGTCAGGGCAGGGAAAACAATAACAAGTAAGCAACTAGGATAATTTTGTATATTTATATGATAGGTAGTAAGAAATAAAAGTAAATGATGTGTTAAGGAGAGCCTGGGACACTCTTCAGATGAGATATTGTGGAAGCTTCTCTGAGGAGGAGATATTTGAGGCGAAACCAGAGGAAAATCCTCCTGTGTGACAATCAGGAGGCAGAATGTTCCAAACTGAGGAAATATACATTTCATTAGAAATCTATGAGGATTAAAAAAATGATTGTACAAAGGGCTTAACATAGTAGCTGATACATAGAAAATATTCTACAGGGCTTCCCTGGTGGTGCAGTGGTTGAGAGTCTGCCTGCCAATGCAGGGGACACGGGTTCAAGCCCTGGTCTGGGAAGATCCCACATGCCGTGGAGCAACTAGGCTCGTGAGCCACAACTACTGAGCCTGCGTGTCTGGAGCCTCTGCTCCGCAACAAGAGAGCCCACGACAGTGAGAGGCCCGTGCACCGCGATGAAGAGTGGCCCCCGCTCGCCGCAACTAGAGAAAGCCCTCGCACAGAAACGAAGACCCAACGCAGCAAAAATAAATTAATTAATTTTAAAAAATTCTACAATCAGTAACTCTAATCAAAAGGAAAATATTTGCTTATCAATGATCTCTACAACATATATAATTTCTATATGGAATATCTTTGAACATAAAAATCACATAGTATATAATTTACATCCTTATGCTCATCTCTTTGAGATGGATTATTAAGAACTGAACAATATATAATATTGATGGCATTCTTGAAATTCTGGCTGTTAATCCCAGAAAACAATATATGGGTAAAAAACCCATATGACTAGAAAGGCAAAGATTGAAGAGGCAAAGAGAAAAAGAAATATCAAGGAAAGGAAAAGGAAAAAAGGAGGAAATGGTTCTAGATCAGGAGAGAAATAAGAAAGAGGATTTTAGGAATTGCGGTCAAAAGAGGATCCATGAGGCAGAGTCCAGTCCATGTTTATCCACTAACTCACTCTATGGGAAAAGAAGGAAGAAAAGTAAAAGGCATGTGTTTGTGTATGTGTGTATAGCCTAATATGGCCAGATATTTTTAGTATATTATCTGATTTATCACTTACAACAGTCTTATTTGAACTACTTGTACTCCATTTAACAACTGAGCTTACATAATTGAAGGACCTTAGAAAACTCATTTTCCTAACATGTATAACTAAAATTGATTAGATAATCTCAAATCTTCCCATATAGTTCTAAAACTCCATGGTTCTGATAATAGGAAAAGAAAATTATCTATGTATAAAGATGATGAATATAAAGGTTCTAAAAAATAATTGGTCATATGACCTGTCAATCTTTATAAAGACAGGCTTCAAGAATATTTAACTAGGAACTGCAGTCCTAAAAACATGAAATTCAGTCTCTTGGGAGATGGGTGAAGAATGAAATATTCTGACAAGGAAGACCTGGAAAGAGGCCCTAGGAGATTTGGGGGAAAATCTGAATAGCCATCCAAACTAATCAAGTTTTATCCAAACCAAATATCCAGGCCTTTTGAAGTTTGCCAGTTACTAATCAAAAACCCACTAAGCACTTAGTATCTCAGTTTTAAATAACATCAAACCAACTATCATGTAATATAACAAATAAAGCCAAATATGGATTTTCTCTTAGAGCTGCACAGACACACAAAAATTTGTCTGAAGTAGCTCTAGTCAAGTAAGAGTTTAAGATAATTTTAATTGCTCTTATGTTATTGTACTCTTGAAAACATCCCACTGATTTTTTAAAAGGTTAAGAAAACCAGCTTTCCATAAAAACTGAATTATTAATGATAACTATCTGGAAAATTAATAGTTAAGACTTTGCAAGTATTGTTTAACACTCTATTGCAAACAATATAAAAATAAATTAAGGTTTACTAATGATGAAATGAAAGCCTCAATTGTCCAAGATTCTTATGTCTTGTAGGACTAGGTAAACAAATTTTGAACCTGAAGTAAATTAATAGTACTGCTTTGATCTTAATGCATTTCATTCTCTCAAAATTATAATATTTTGTCACAATCAGAAGCTGTGATATCAATCAGCATTCTGCAACTATGGTGTAAATCAGCTGTTGGCCAACTTTCTTGAAAAAAATCTTCAAAATCTCAACAAAATTATGGAAGTATTACAAGATAATCTTAACATCTTTTATTGATTTAATTTGACATGAAATAAATATATTACCACAATATGCTACTAATATCATTTTTTCCACTTTCAGTCGACTCATTTCTTTTCCTTGAAGCAAAATTAATGAAATGTCAAAGTGGAAAAACATTCAGTTCTGCTGAAGGAAAAAAAAATTAATCTTACTGAAACACACATGTTCTCTTTTCCCCAATGCAAGTTCCATATGTACATTATGTTAAAATGAGAAAAAATAAATAAAAATCTGTACATGTATCTGTGTAAACTTATCTAGAAAGGCAAAGGGAAAGCATTGGGAATTATGAGAAGATGGTGACCGTGCCTTTATCAAGAGGCACCTGCCAGAGCATGGAAGATGGCAGAACTCAAATAATACTTCTAAGAAGCCTCCCAGTCACTTGCTATTATATTTTACTATTTGATTTCTCTACACAGTATTTATCTAATATTTTCTTGTATATTAAGTGATTACTTATTGTTGGTTGGTTGATAATCTGTCAGCCTCCACCAGAATATAAAGTTCATGACAGCAAACACCTTAACTCTCTTGTTCACCATGTACCCTCAATGGTGAGAATATAATTGACCTGTAATTTGGCAATGAATGAATGCACTATACCAACAAATTTGACAGCCATGAAACTTCAAATATGTAAGAAGGAAAAAAGAATTAACTAAAACTTGATCAAACCAGAAAATTTTTAAATAAACAAAATAACAGCAAAATAAAATGAGAAAGAAGAAATATAAGCAAGCTTTTCAACCATTTCAATAAATAGTAAAAGGTTGCTTTCTCCTACCAAAAGACAGATCATCAAACTGTTTTATTTTTAAAGCAGCTCTTTGTTGTTTTTGAAAACTACATCCAAATCAGTGACAATGGATTATCAAAACTAAAAAACGGGTAAATGTAAACAGATTTAAAAGATTAGATATTTAACATTTGATATTCATAATTAATATTGGATAAAGTAAAATTTAAAGCTAATGACATTGAAATAGAAAAGGGGGACATTGTAACATATTGGCAAAGGATATAATTCATCAAAAAGATAAAATGGTAATACTTTTTAAGCAACAAGCAACATGAAAATTTTAAAAAATTAAGAACTGGGATAAAAAAGATTAACTTGATTAAAATATAATTATAGGAAAATATATCTTTTTCAGAATTTTACAGAGTGAGCAGTTAAAATATCAAGAATATTAATTAATTAATTCAATTAACTGATTGAATATATATGTATATATAAAATAGTACATTAAAAACAGAGAACACATATTCTTATGTTCATAGAAAAATATACATCAATTTTACATAACATTTTAAAAATTCTAAAAGTTTTAAAAAGGATGTATTTCATGTCTCATCCTTTAAATATAATCCAATTAAAGCTTATATTAAAGGATAAAATTTTTTTTTTTTTTTTTTTTTTTTTTTTTTTTTTCTTTTTGCGGTATGCGGGCCTCTCACTGTTGTGGCCTCTCCCGTTGCGGAGCACAGGCTCCAGACGCGCAGGCCCAGAGGCCATGGCTCACGGGCCCAGCCGCTCCGCGGCATATGGGATCCTCCCAGACCGGGGCACGAACCCGTATCCCCTGCATCGGCAGGCGGACTCTCAACCACTGCGCCACCAGGGAGGCCCTAAAGGATAAAAATTTAATAAATTAAAATTTTTTCCAAAAAAAATGGTTCTGAAGAACCTAGGGGAAGGACAGAAATAAAGATGCAGATGTAGAGATGGACTTGAGGACACGGGGAGGGGGACGGGTAAGCTGGGACAAAGTGAGAGAGTGGCATGGACATATATTTGGTAGTGACCAAATATAAAATAGATAGCTAGTGGGAAGGAGCCACATAGCACAGGGAGATCAGCTCAGTGCTTTGTGACCACCTAGAGGGGTGGGATAGGGAGGGTGAGAGGGAGACTCAAGAGGGAGGAGATATGGGGATATATGTACATGTATAGCTGATTCGCTTTGTTATAAAGCAGAAACTAACACACCATTATAAAGCAATTATACTCCAATAAAGATGTTAAAAATTTTTTTAAACTAAAAATTTTCAATAATCCAAGAGAAAAACAAATTATAAATTATTTCAAAAGTACTTAGAAACATTACACTAGTTCATATGGCACAACTAAAATGAGACTCAGATGATAGCTGAAAAGCCTTTATTATCAAATAAAAACAACTTAATGTGAAATAGATATTCACTTTGAGGAACAGTTAAAAAATTATAATAAAACCAAAATAAGAAAAATAATGGCATCAATAAAAAGAAAGTTGAAATTATTGAAAAAGAAAAGACAGACGTAGAAGGATGAACATAAGAAACTGACTTAAGAAAAATGAGAAAATCTGGCCAAACTAATAATCACAGAGGATTTTAGAAAACTAAAATCTTTTTACCAATTCAAATAGTTTTCATGGCTGTATTGTATATCACCTTAAAGAACAAATACTTCATATTTATTAAACTACTCTGAATTATAGAAAAAGAAAAGTCCTCTAGTCTATTTTACTAGGTAGCAAACCTTGATTCTAAAATCCAATAAAAGATAATCCAAAAGGAAAGGAGAGAAGAAGCGAAAAAGGAAGAGAGAGTGGGAGGGACCAAGGAATGGAGGAAGGAAGGGTAGGGGGTACTGGCATAAAAATAGATATATTGATTTATTGAAAAACTACCATACTGTTACCAAAGGACTTCACCATTTAACATTCCTATCAACAATGCATGAGGCTTCCGATTTCTCCACATCTGTATCAACACCTGTTATTTTCCATTTTCTATAACCATCTGAACAAATGCAGAGTGGTATCTTATTGTGGTTTTGATATGCATTTAACTAATGACTAATGATTCTGAGCATTTTTATGTACTTATGGACATTTTTGTATCTTTTTGGAGAAAAATATTTCTCACATTTTTAAAATAAATTACATTTGTTTCATTGAGTTGTAAGAAGTCTTTGTATATCATGGATACTAGTTCCAAATGATAAAGCTCAATTTATCTATTTTTTTGTCGTTGCTTGCACATTTGATATCATATCTAAAAAACTGTTGCCTAATCCAAGGTCACAAATATTTTTGCCTCTGTTTTCTTCTAAGAGTTTCATCATTTTAGCTCTTACATTTAGGTCTATGAAGCACATTGAGTTAATTTTTGTATATGGTGTATCATAAGAGTCCAAATTCATTCATTTGCAACTGGATATCCTTGCACAATTTGTGGAAAAGACTGTTCTTTCCTCACTGAGTTATGTTAGCACCTTTATCAAAAGCTATTGACTATAAACTTAAGGGTTTATTTCTAAACTGTTGATTCTATTCCATTAAGCAATATGAATACACTTATGCCAGTACCACACTGTTTTAATTACTGTAGCTTTATAGTAGGTTTTGAAATTGGAAGTGTGAGTCCTCCAACTTTATTTTTCTTTTTCAGTATTGTTTTGGATATTCTAGTTCTCTTGAGTTTCCCTATGAGTTTTAGGATCAACTTGTCAATTTCTGCAAAAAAGGCAGCTAGGATTTTGATAGAAAGTATACTTAGATAATCATGTGATTTTTGTTCTGTATTATATTCACATAATGTATTACATTGATTGACTTTTGTGTATTAAAACAACCTTGCATTCCTGGACTAAATCTCACTTGGTCATTGTGTATAATCCTCCTCTTGTGTTACTGGATTCAGTTTTCTAGTATTTTCCTGAGGAATTTTGCATCTATATTCATAAGGGATATTTGTCTGTAGTTTGTCTTTCTTGTGATGTCTTTCTTTGTCTGGTTTTGGTATGAGGGTTAATACTGGCCTCAAGGAAGGAGTTAAGAAATATTACCTCCTCTGCTATTTTTTGGATATGTCTGTGAGTATTGGTTTTAATTTCTATTTAAATATTTGGTAAAATTCACCAGTGAAGCCACTTGGGCCTGTACTTTTCTTGTGAGAATTGTTTGTTGACTAATTAATTTTTTCGTGTTATCAGCCCATTAAGGTTTTCTATTTCTTCTTGCATTAGTTTCAGTAGTTTATTTCGTTCTAAGAATTTGTTCATTTCATCTAGATTATCTCATTTGTTGACATACAAGTATTCATAGTATTCATTTATAATTCTCTCTATTTCTGTAAGGTGAATAGCATTTGCTTTTAATTCTTGATTTTAGTAATTTGAGTCATCTCTCTATTTCTTGCTCAGATGAGCTAAATGTTTGTCAAATTCATTGATTTTTTCAAAGAATCAACTTTTGGTTTTGTTGATTTTTAATTTTTTTTTTTTTTTTTTTTTTTTTTGCGGTACGCGAGCCTCTCACTGTTGTGGCCTCTCCCGTTGCGGAGCACAGGCTCTGGACGCACAGGCTCAGCAGCCATGGCTCACGGGCCCAGCCACTCCACGACATGTGGGATCTTCCTAGCCTGGGGCATGAACCCGTGTCCCCTGCATCAGCAGGCAGACTCTCAACTACTGCGCCACCAGGGAAGCCCGGTTTTGTTGATTTTCTCTTCTGTTTTTCAATTATCTGTTTCATTTGTTTCTGTTCTAATCTTTATTATTTCCCTCCCTTCTGCTTTATTTGGTTTAGCTTCCTCTTCTTTGCTTTAGTTTCTTAAGAAGAAAGATTAGGTTATTGATTGAAGATCATTCTTTTTCCTTGCTATAGGTAATTATAGATATATATTTCCCTCTAAGGACTGTTTAAGCTGCATCCCATAAGTTTTTGTATGTTGTAGAACTGTTATGAGGTATAAACTGGGGTTCTTTTCAGGAGGTAGTTGTGAGGTAATAAAAATTCAAGGGGGTCTGTGTTTAAACTGGCATCAATCTTGTCACTCAATAAGTCTAATATTGTCACTAAAGAAATATACAGATTTAAAATGGTCAGTATTCATTTCTCCAGATTAACATCTCATTCGCATGGAATATTCCTACACATTCCTACAGTCTTATAGTTCATACTGCTACTGTCTCCTAAATAAGGAGAAGAAGATAGGGGAACATTTTTGACAAATATCTCCACTTCCAGAGTCAGCCAAAAAAATTTTTTTTGATCTTTCATTCCATTTTGGAGTTTTAAAATAGATCTCTTATTATTTTATGTATATAATTTTCTCATGAATCCCTCAAATTTACTGCTTTTTGTCCTGGCTCATACCGCTTGGGGCTATAGTATAGTATGTTAAGAATAAAACATGTGACTTGTTCCAAGAAGGATTTGTATTCATAGTCTCAGAAAAAGATGACTTTCAAAATGTCCAATTGTTTTTCACTATATCTGGAAAGACACTGATAAGGTATCCTAAAAGTAATCAAAATTGAAGTTGCCAAGACTGCTTCATTTACAAGTATTTTTTTACTCTTACTACTGAACACTGGGTCCTCCTCTAAACCACAATGTTATTATCTGCAAGTTTTGGTGGCAGTTTAAGACACTAGGAGAATTACTTAGAAGAATATTCTAACAGCCACATAGGTCACTGTCTTTATATTTAACTGAAAAATGTGCAGAAAAATCTACCAGACATTTTTTTATTCATCATTCCCACTGGATTTCTGAGACTTTCCTCTTGAATATCCTACTTATGTTTTGGAAACATTTTTCTTTTCTAATGTGCTTAACTTCTTTGGAGGTTTCACATTTTTAGTGGGCTTTGTCTTTCTCTTTAATTCTCAATAACACTTTTCTGGCCATGATTTACCTATTATCTTGTAAGAGTTCACTTGGTTTTCATTCAGTCTAAATAACCTCTTTTGTATACCAAGGAATTTGATCAATTAGAATATCAGTTTCAAAATTTATGAAACTTGGAACTTTTTCTTGCTTAGTCTTTTCTTTCTAGCAACTGGCTATTCTCTTGGGTTTTAGTAATCTGTATATCAGGAGGAAAATGTATACTTTCATTTCTCTCACTGAGTCCAATTTGGCTCCCAGAACCAGGACTCTTTCCCATAGAAGACAAACTCAAACTTTTAATTTCCTTTACCTCATTCCGTGACCCAAATGAAAACAATACTGTAGTCGTTTAACTCCTACAAACTTATTATACCTAATATTTGACCTGCAAAAATATAAAGTTTTTTTCATAAGCAAAAGAAGACACAGGACCCATATCTTGCCATGGAATTTGTTTCTGATTCATTAGAACTTTATACATTCTTCAATTCTTATGTCTAGCCCCAAACACTTTGACAGTGTTTACCTAGACTTCCTTACAATATATAGCTGTAGATTAAAAATGGTAGAAAGCCAAATAATCCTGATGTTCTTTTAACATCTTTATTGGAGTATAATTGCTTTACAATGGTGTGTTAGTTTCTGCTTTAAAAAAAGGCAATCAGCTATACACATACACATATCCCCACAGATCCTCCCTCTTGCATCTCCCTCCCACCCTCCCTATCCCACCGCTCTAGGTGGTCACAAAGCACCAAGCTGATCTCCCTGTGTTATGCAGCTGCTTCCCACTAGCTATCTATTTTATATTTGGTAGTATATATAAGTCCATGCCACTCTCTCACTTCGTCCCAGCTTACACTTCCCCCTCCCCATGTCCTCAAGTCCATTCTCTACAAGTGCATCTTTATTCCTGTCCTGCCCCTATGTTCTTCAGAATCTTTTTTTTTTTAGATTCCATATATATGTGTTAGCATACAGTATTTGTTTTTCTCTTTCTGACTTACTTCACTCTGTGTGACAGACTCTAGGTCCATCCACCTCACTACAAGTAACCCAGTTTCATTTCTTTTTATGGCTGAGTAATATTCCATTCTATATATGTGCCATATCTTCTTTACACATTCATCTGTTGATGGACACTTAGGTTGCTTCCATGTCCTGGATATTGTAAATAGACCTGCAACGAACACTGTGGTACATGACTCTCTTTGAATTATGGTTTTCTCGTGGTATATGCCCAGTAGTGGGATTGCTGGGTCATATGGTAGTTTTATTTTTAGTTTTTTAAGGAACCTCCATACTGTTCTCCATAGTGGCCGTATCAATTTACATTCCCACAAACAGTGCAAGAGGGTTCCCTTTTCTCCACACCCTCTCCAGCGTTCATGGTTTGTAGATTTTTTGATGATGGCCATTCTGACTGGCGTGAGGTGATACCTCATTGTAATTTTGATTTGCATTTCTCTAATGATGAGTGATGTTGAACATCCTTTCATGTGTTTATTGGCAATCTGTACATCTTCTTTGCAGAAATGTCTACTTAGGTCTTCTGCCCATTTTTGAATTGGGTTGGTTTATTTTGATGTTGAGCTGCATGAGCTGCTTGTATATTTTGGAGATTAATCCTTTGTCAGTTGCTACGTTTGCATATTTTCTCCCATTCTGAGGGTTGACTTTTCATCTTGTTTATGGTCTCCTTTGCTGTGCAAAAGCTTTTAAATTTCATTAGGTCCCATTTGTTTATTTATTTATTTATTTATTTATTTCTCTAGGAGGTGGGTCAAACAGGATGTTGCTGTGGTTTATGTCATAGAGGGCTCTGCCTATGTTTTCATCTAAGAGTTTTATAGTGTCTGGCCTAACATTTAGGTCTTTAATCCATTTTGAATTTGTTTTTGTGTATGGCGTTAGGGAGTGTTCTAATTTCATTCTTTTATATGTAGCTATCCAGTTTTCCCAGCACCACTTATTGAAGAGGCAGTCTTTTCTCCATTGTATATTCTTGCCTCCTTCAACAAAAATAAGGAGACCATATGTGTGTGGGTTTATCTCTGGGCTTTCTCTCCTCTTCCATTGATCTGTATTTCTGTTTTTGTGCGAGTACCATAGTGTCTTGATTAGTGTAGCTTTGTTGTATAGTCTGAAGACGAGAAGCCTGATTCCTCCAGCTCCGTTTTTCTTTCTCAAAATTGCTTTGGCGATTTGGAGTCTTTTGTGTTTCCATACAAATTGTGAAATTTTTTCTTCTAATTCTGTGAAAAATGCCATTGGTAGTTTGAGAGGGATTGCACTGAATCTGTAGGCTGCTTTGGGTAGTATAGTCATTTTCACAATGTTGATTCTTCCAATCCAAGTACATGGTATGTCTCTCCATCTGTTTGTATCATCTTTAATTTCTTCAGTGCTTATAGTTTTCTGCCTGCAGGTCTTTTGTCTCCTTAGCTGGGTTTATTTCTAGGTATTTTATTCTTTTTCTTGCAATGGTAAATGGGAGTGTTTCCTTAATTCCTCTTTCAGATTTTTCATCATTACTGTATAGGTATGTAAGAGATTTCTGTGCATTAATTTTGTATCCTGCTACTTTACCAAATTCATTGATTAGCTCTAGTAGTTTTCTGGTAGCATCTTTAGGATTCTCTATGTATAGTATCATGTCAGCTGCAAACAATAACAGCTTTACTTCTTCTTTCCCAATTTGGATTCCTTGTATTTATTTTTCTCCCCTGAATGCTATGGCAAAAACTTCCAAAACTTTGTTGAATAATAGTAGTGAGAGTGGGCAACCTTGTCTTGTTTCTTATCTTAGAGGAAATGGTTTCAGTTTTTCACCATTGAGAATGATGTTGGCTGTGGGCTTGTCATATATGGCCTTTATTATGTTGAGGTAAGTTCCCTCTATGCCTACTTTCTGGAGGATTTTTATCATAAATGGATGTTGAATTTTCTCAAAAACTTTTTCTGCACCTATTGGGATGATCATATGGTTTTTCTCCTTCAATTTTTTAAATACGGTTTATCACATTGATTGATTTGTGTATATTGATGAATCCTTGCATCCCTGGGATAAACCCCACTTGATCATGGTGTATGATCCTTTTAATGTGCTGTTGGATTCTGTTTGCTAGTATTTTGTTGAGGATTTTTGCATCTATGTTCATCAGTGATACTGGCCTGCCATTTTCTTTCTTTGTGACATCTTTGTCTGGTTTTGGTATCAGGGTGATGGTGGCCTCGTAGAATCAGTTTGGGAGTGCTCCTCTCTCTGCTATATCTTGGAAGAGCTTGAGAAGCATAGGTGTTAGCTGTTCTCTAAATGTTTGCTAGAATTCGCCTGTGAAGCCATCTGGTGCTGAGCTTTTGTTTGTTGAAAGATTTTTAATCACCGTCTCAATTTCAGTGCTTGTGATTGGTCTGTTTATATTTTCTACTTCTTCCTGGTTCGGTCTCAGAAGGTTGTGGTTTTCTAAGAATGTGTCCATTTCTTCCAGGTTGTCCATTTTATTGGCATATAGTTGCTTGTAGTAATCTCTCATGATCCATTTTTTTCTTCAGTGTCAGTTGTAACTTCTCCTTTTTCCTTTCTAATTCTATTGATTTGACTCTTATCCATTTTTTTCGATGAGTCTTTCTAAAGGTTTATCAATTTTTTTAATCTCAGAGAACTGGCTTTTAGTTTTATTAATCTTTGCTATCATTTCCTCCATTTCCTTTCCATTTACTTCTGATCTGATCTTTATGATTTCTTTCCTTCTGCTAACTTTGGGGGGTTTTTGTTCTTCTTTCTCTAATTGCTTTAGATGTAAGGTTAGGTTGTTTATTTGAGATGTTTCTTGTTTCTTGAGGTAGGATTGTAATGGTATAAACTTCCCTCTTGGAACTGCTTTTGCTGCATCCATTAAGTTTTGGGTCATCATCTTTTCATTGTCATTTGTTTCTACGTATTATTTTGTTTCCTCTTTGACTTCTTCAGTGATCTCTTGGTTATTAAATAGTGTATTGTTTAGCCTCCATTTGTTTGTAATTTTTACAGATTTTTCCTGTAATTGATATCTAGTCTTATAGCATTGTAGTTGAAAAAGGTACTTGACACAATTTCAATTTTCTTAAATTTACCAAGGCTTGATTTGTGACCAAAGATATGATCTATCCTGGAGAATGTTCCAGGAGCACTTGAGAAGAAAGTGTATTCTGCTGTTTTTGGATGGACTGTCCTATAATATCAATTAAGTCCATCTTCTCTAATGTGTCATTTAAAGCTTGTACTTCCTTCTTTATTTTCATTTTGGATTATCTGTCCATTGGTGAAAGTGGGGTGTTAAAATACCCTTCTATGATTGTGTTACTGTCGATTTCCCCTTTTATGGCTGTTAGCATACGCTTTATGTATTGAGGTACTCCTATTTTGGGTGCATAAATATTTAAAATTGTTATATCTTCTTCTTGGATTGATCCCTTCAACATTATGTAGTGTCCTTCTTTGTCTCTTGTAATAGTCTTTATTTTAGTCTCTTTTGTCTCATATGAGAATTGCTACTCCAGCTTTCTTTTGATTTCCAATTGCCTGGAATATTTTTTTCCATCCCCTCAGTTTCAGTCTGTATGTGTCCCTATGTCTGAAGTGGGTCTCTTGTAGACAGCATATATACGGGTCTTGTTTTTGTATCCATTCAGCAGTCTATGTCTTTTGGTTGGAGCATTTAATCCACTTACATTTAATGTAATTATTGATATGTATGTTCCTATGACCATTTTCTTAATTGTTTTGGGTTGCTCTTTTCCTTCTCTTGTGTTTCCTGCCTAGAAAATTTCCTTTAGCATTTGTTGTAAAGCTGCTTTGGTCTTACTGAATTCTCTTAGCTTTTGCTTGTCTGTAAAGGTTTTAATTTCTCCATTGAATCTGAATGAGATCCTTGCTGGGTACAGTAATCTATCATCACTTTAAGTATGTCCTGCCACTCCCTTCTTGCTTGCAGAGTTTCTGCTGAAAGATCAGCTGTTATCCTTATGGGGATAACCTTGTATGTTATTTGTTGCTTTTCCCTTGCTGCTTTTAATATTTTTTCTTTGTATTTAATTTTTGATAGCTTGATTAATATGTGTCTTGGCATGTTTCTCCTTGGATTTATCCTGTATGGGACACTCTGCGCTTCCTGGACTGGACTATTTCCTTTCCCATGTTAGGGAAATTTTCAAGTATAATCCCTTCAAATATCTTCTCAGTCCTGTTCTTTTTCTCTTCTTCTTCTGGGACCCCTATAATTCGAATGTTGGTGTGTTTAATGTTGTCCCAGAAGTCTCTAAGACTGTCCTCAGTTTTTTTCATTCTTTTTTCTGTATTCTTCTCTGTGGTGTTATTTCCACTATTTTATCTTTCACGTCACTTATGCATTCTTCTACCTCAGTTATTCTGGTATTGATTCCTTTTAGAGAATTTTTAATTTCATTTATTGTGTTGTTCATCATTGTTTGTTTGCTCTTTAGTTCTTCTAGGTCCTTGTTAAATATTTCTTTTATTTTCTCCATTCTATTTCCAAGATTTTGGATCATCTTTACTATCATTACTCTGAATTCTTTTTCAGGCAGACTGCCTATTTCCTCTTCATTTTTTGGTCTGGTGGGTTTTTACCTTGCTCCTTCATCCACTGTGTGTTTCTCTCTTCTCATTTTGCTTAACTTACTGTGTTTGGAGTCTCCTTTTCACAGGCTGCAGGTTCGTAGTTCCTGTTGTTTTTGGGGTCTGCCCTCAGTGGTTAAGGTTGGTTCAGTGGGTTGTGTAGGCTTCCTGTTGCGGGGGGACTATTGCCTGTGTTCTGGTGGATGAGGCTGCATCTTGTCTTTCTTGTGGGCAGAACCACGTCCGGTGGTGTGTTTTTTGGTGTCTGTGACCTTATTGTGATTTTAGGAAGCCTCTCTGTTAATGGGTAGAGCTGTGTTCCTGTCTTGCTAGATTTTGGCATAGGATGTCTAGCACTGTTGCTTGCTGGTCATTGAGTGGAGCTGGGTCTTAGCGTTGAGATGGTGATCACTGGGAGAGCTTTCACTGTTTGATATTATGTGGAGCCGAGAGGTCTCTGGTGGACCAATGTCCTGAACTTGGCTCTCCCACCTCAGAGACACAGGCCTGACACCCAGCCAGAGCACCAAGACCCTGTCAGCCACACAGCTCAGAAGAAAAAGAGAAAAAAAATAAATAAAGAAAGAAAAATATATATATATAATAAAGTTATTAAAATAAAAATAAAATTTAAAAAATTATTAAAAATTAAAAATAAAGAGTAGTAAAAAAAGAAAGAAGAGAACACCCAAACCAATAAACAAATCCACCAATGATAACAGTGTTAAAAACTTTACTAAAAGAAAAAAAAAAAAAGGACAGACAGAACCCTAGGACAAATGGTAAAAGCAAAGCTGTACAGACAAAATCACACAAAGAAACATACACATACACACTCACAAAAAGAGAAAAAGGAAAAATATATATACATCTACATATATATAAAAAAAAGAAAGACAGCAACCAAATCATTAAACAAATGTACCAATGACAATAAACTCTAAATACTAAACTAAGATAAACATAAAACCAGAAACAAATTAGATGCAGAAAGCAAACCCCAAGTCTCCAGTTACTCCCAAAGTCCACCGCCTCAATTTTAGGATGATTCATTGTCTATTCAGGTATTCCAGAGATGCAGGGTACATCAAGTTGATTGTGGAGATTTAATCTGCTGCTCCTGAGGCTGCTGCGAGAGATTTCCCTTTCTCTTCTTTGTTCGCACAGCTCCTGCAGTTCAGCTTTGGATTTGGCCCCACCTCTGCATGTAGGTCGCCTGAGGACATCTGTTCCCTCCCAGACAGGACAGGGTTAAAGAGCAGCTGATTAGGGGGCTCTAGCTCACTGAGGCCAGGGGCAGGGAAGGGTACAGAATGCGGGGTGAGCCTGGTGGCAGAGGCCGACGTGACATTGCAACAGCCTGAGGCGCGGGTGTGTTCTCCTGGGAAATTGTCCCTTGATCATGGGACCCTGGCAGTGGTGGGCTGCACACGCTCCCAGGAGGGGAGGTGTGGGTAATGACCTGTACTTGCACACAGGCTTCTTGGTGGCTGCACCAGCAGCCTTAGCATTTCATGCCCGTCTCTGGGGTCCGCGCTGATAGCAGCAACCCGTGCCCATCTCTGGAGCTCATTTAGGCAGTGCCCTGAATCCCCTCTCCTCATGCACCCTGAAGCAATGGTCTCTTGTCTCTTTGGCAGGTCCAGACTTGTTCCCAGACTCCCTCCCAGCTAGCTGTGGTGCACTAGCCCCCTTCAGGCTGTGTTCACGCCACCAGTCCTCTCCCTGGGATCCGACCGAAGCCGGAGCCTCAGCTCCCAGACCCCGCCCGTCCCAGCAGACGAGCAGACAAGCCTCTCGGGCTGATGAGTGTAGGTCGGCACCGATCCTCTGTGCGGGAATCTCTCCACTTTACCCTCTGCACCCCTGTTGCTGCACTCTCCTCCATGGCTCTGAAGCTTTGCCCCCACCACCCACCCATTTCCACCAGTGAAGGGTCTTCCTAATGTGTGAAAACTTTTCCTCCTTCACAGCTCCCTCCCAGAGGTGCAGGTCCCGTCCCTATTCTTTTGTCTCTGTTTATTCTTTCTTCTTTTACCCTACCCAGGTACGTGGGGAGTATCTTGCCTTTTGGGAAGTGTGAGGTCTTCTCCCAGCGTTCAGTAGGTGTTCTGTAGGAGTTGCTCCACATGTAGATGTATTTTTGATGTATTTGTTGGGAGGAGGGTGATCTCCATGTCTTATTCCTCTGCCATCTTGAAGTTCTCCCCAGTCCTGATATTTTTGAGAGTAACGGTCACTCGTTTTTTTTAATTCATAAATTATAGATTGTTTAATGTTCTTGTTATCTGTCTCAAAGAAAGATATAGAGATGAATCTTTTTATAAATAATTATTTGCTTCTGTTAAGTACAATTAAGGATCATAGAGTTAAAGGCAGGCAAATTGGTGAAGCATCATTCAAAACTCACTCATATTTGCAAGTTACACTGAAATATTCAAAGGCTTTCTCTTAGTATCTTCCAGATAACTAAAAATTATTTTTCTTATGCCATACTCAGACTTTAATGCTAATATTGAAATGTCAGCAACTCTAAATCATGAGAAATTTAAATGGAACTTTCAAACAAAAAGAGACCTTAGAAATCCAATTGAACACTTTTAAATGAATAAATGGAGGTGCAAAAGGCCAAAGACTTGTCAAGATCACACATAGTTAGTGGAAGATATCGGATTCAAACATAAGTAACTAAAATCCTAGTGTTGTTCTTTCTCACCAAGCTTCCTATTGAACAATGAAGTGTCTCTTAACCTTAGAATATATTTCACACACAAGAAAGCATGAAGACATAAGGAGGAAGACAACTCCAATGGAAACTCCTAGCTATTAAATCACAGGTTTATGAATTTTGCTAGGATGAAAATACTCAACACAAGTAAGAAATATATACTCATAAAATCACAGATATTTCTAACTCTAAATAAAATATGTTTTAAAGAATCTTAAATCCTGTTTCTTAATATTTAACAGACTCTTTTCAAAGTTAACTAAACAAAATTAGATAGGTCAACATTCTATTTCTTTGCATGCCTCTCTCCTTTTGAAATACAAATTATAAAAATCTTTCCCATGGCCTGAAATACAACAACTCAAATGTTGTCTTGTGTTAACTATAACTCCATAATTATGCACTACCTATAGTGCTCATGTGTTGTACAGTATGTATTTTTTTTTCAAGTCAACAATTCTCCATTGAAAGGAAAATATCTCTTATTCTGGGGCTTGTACTGAGGAAAAAGCATTTTAGAAAAATTATTTTTCCCCACAATAGTTCCACAATTTTGCCTGACTACTATTTTGGCTTAAACTTGGAACCACAAGGTTAAAGTCTAATGTGTATAGTCTTTTCATTTTAATTTTATTTCTCTGGACTGCCTATAATCCCTTCTAATCATTTCAGCTCTGGCAATTTTACCTACTGCGATAATGCTTGCTCCAACATTCAGGTTTTATGTGTGTAGCTATGTTATTCCACTGGTTTGGCATGTTTGTGTCACATTATCAAGTCTGAGTTTTCTCAGTGGGCCTTCTTTTAGCTTTGTAGTCATTATTTTGAAGTACTGCTTCTTGCTGAAATGTTGGTTCTGTTCGAACAGTTCACTGTAATCTTGTTCTAAGCATTATTATTCTCCTTTATCAGACAAAAATTTTAAATATGAATGAAACAAGCCGCCATTTGCCTTTGCCTTTCAACTTTATATCTAAGAGAAAGTATAAACATAGTTCCGTACTATTAAGTAATATTTATTATAAAGCCATACTTTTTAATATAAAGATATACTAGACAAGACCTATCAAATAAGTAAAAGCATGTTAGATATTTCTAAATCAAAAACAGGGTAGGGGGCTTCACTGGTGGCGCAGTGGTTGAGAGTCCACCTGCCGATTCAGGGGACACGGGTTCGTGACCCAGTCCGGGAGGATCCCACATGCCTTGGAGTGGCTGGGCCCGTGAGCCATGGCTGCTGGGCCTGCGCATCCAGAGCCTGTGCTCCACAACGGGAGAGGCCACAACAATGAGAGGCCCACGTACCGCAAAAAAAAAAAAAAAAAAAAAAAAACACCAGGGTAAAAGCTCTTCTAGAAGAATATTTATCAAACCAAGAAACTCAACAAAGTACTTCAGATTCAACTTAGGAAATAAAAGTAAAAAATTACACTATGAGCAGAAAAACCGTGGAAGCATCTAAGCTTCATGTTTCAATAAAGATCTTGAGGTTTAAAATGCTAAAACATTTAAGATACTAATAGCAACTGCTATTCAACAAGATTGGCTTATAAATTCAAAAAAACATATTTCACAAGCTACCAGAGCCTATTACTTCATTTTCCAAAATTCATACATGAACTGCCACACTTGTAACTTCAGAGAAATTGTAGAATGATTCTGAAGAAAGAGACAGGACGGTCTGAAAATGGACTCGTGAGGATTTTCCAGGTTGCTACTCTTTCACTCTTCTCATGGGATTCAAAGTGGCACTGCCCTGACTGATATTAATGTGTCATTTTCAAGTGCCATTGTGGCCCACCGCATCTGATATCTTTCCAGGTAATAGAATTCTGGAGAACTAGTTCAATGAGCATTAGGAAGACACGGGATTAGACTAAAATACTGAGTGCCTCAGGGACACATGCTTGGTGGGAAGCTCAAAATCCAGGAGCTTTAAAGAAGACTATTTTGGAGTATCACACAGGTTCAAAATGTTTTTGAAGTTCCTGACCAGAAGACCCTGGTCAAATTATGGGAAATTAAACATTGTCAAGATGATAATTGCAATAATTTAAATCTGTAAAATAGCCTTGAATGCAATTATTAATAGAATGACAATGAAATAAATGTTTCTCATATTCTGTAGAAATCAACCATCATCAAATGAAGAAATATATTCATATAATGCTAAATGATCAATAATAACTATGCAGTAGTTTCTCTTAATCTTCCTCAACTCTTCTGAATTTGTATAAAAGAACACTTCAAAATCAATGTTTTTTAAAATTTTTGTTTTATATTGTATTATATAGTTGATTAACAAACAATGTTGTATTAGTTTCAGGTGTACAGGAGATTATCAAAGTTATTTTTAATGACTGAGCAGCTAATTAAGCATTAACAAAGGCCATTGCCATTTACATGACAAAATCCAGAAGTCCTTCAGGACTAATTAGGTGACATCAACCCTCAATTCTCCCTAATGAGGCCTTTGTAAGGCTTAGAACTATTTAACTTTTTAAGCTTGAAAGCTATATAGATCTGTCAGAGTTTGTCCTTTTAATTGAAATAATATTTTATATTTTGCCTTTAAAGAGTTAAGAAAAGTCTCTGACGTTAAAAATTCAGTGTCAGTGTAAGTTAATAAGGAACCTTATGAAAGACCCTAAAGCAGTTCTCCAACTCATAGAAGATAAGAATAGCCTACGAAGATTCAAGGGAATGTTTCAATAATTCATTCTTTTATTTGATACCTTTTTAATTATTTAACTCCAAAAATCCAAGTCCATTTCTAGACCACATTCATTCAACTACATGTTTTTCATCCTGTTTTTACAAAGTGACTCAAACTCTATTTATTTTTTTAAATGATTATAACATATGTGGAAATGTGGTCACCTGTGATTCATCCTGTGCCTGTATTGGCACTGACCATGTGGAAGTGAATCAGAGGTGGGACTCTATCCTCATCATGACTGATCAACTTGGTAGTATGTTCATTTTCACGCTGAAACAAGCAATGTGAAATCAGAGAACAATGTTAAGGAATAAACATTTGTTTTGAATCCCTTAATCAGAAAAAGCTAAAATTTCATAATAACAAGTATGAATGTTTCATTTTAAGAGCTAAAGCCATATCTACATATGGGATTTGTTGTGAAAGACTTTCAATTTTCTCTCTGAATGCATTTGTGTGGACAAGACAAAACATTAGGTCATCTCTGAAGAGAAATAATTGAAAAGGTTCTATGCTCAGGCCCATGTTACCAAAGGCAACTAAATCTTGAATGCTTTGAATTTGTTATGACCAATGTATAGGTTATAATGCTATACATTGACTGGGCAACATTTAATATTTTAAATTTTGAGGAACTGACCTTTCATATACTTTTTCTCTTCTTTCCCCCTCATGAAAAAATTTAGTAAAAAATCAGTATTAAAAGTTTTTCTTTTGAAACCCTAAAGGCAATAATGGCATCAATGTAGGTATAAGTTAGTACTGGTTTATTTTCATATTTAGGTGCTAAATGGTAAAATTTGGAGGGGAAATACCAAAAAGAAGCAGCTAGGAATGGTCCTGCTTTGTGGTTTGGCTTGCATGGTGCAAGACCCCCATAAGCACAGGAAGGCAATATAGCTAGCACTATAAAATACAGAGAGGAAAACTTAAACACTGGACAGTAGTTGATAAATCTAGTAAATAATGACATCACTATTAACATAGTAGCAATCCATACTCACTTCTCCCCAACTTTCACCACACTTCCAGGACAGAAGAACAAATAGAACTTGTCTGTGTCTTCAGAGTGAAGAGTGAGCTACAACGGTCTCAACAAGTTTGAAGCAGTGTAAATTATCAGGGCCCAAAAGAGAATCAGTAAATAAGAACTTGATTTTTAAAAAGAAAAATGTATAAAATAAAGCACAGGCAAGACTCAGGAAGCAGTTCAGAGGCAGAACTTTCTGAGATGCCCTAAAGCAATGGGACACAGCAAGAGGGATCCTTTATACTATGCCTATGGCTGAGAGCCTGGATGGGAGAATGTGTTAGGATGCTGACTAAAAAAAATTTCCCAATAGTTTTTCCATGTAAACATGTACCTGCAGGAGTTTTACTTAAATTTTCTCTTTAAAGAGTAATAAGATGGAAGCAGCCCTACCTTATATTAAAACATACTATAAAGGTACTATAATTAAAAGAGTTTGGTGTTGCTATAAGGACAGAAATAATCAATAAAACAGAAGAAATACTATGAATACTTAATATTAATTTTAATAATATATTACATAAGGAGGTCAAATGAACAAGGAAAGAAAATCACTTTCAATAAATGGCTCTGAGACAATTAGCTATTTTGGCTACAAATCACTTTAGATCATGTTTTCATATAAACCAAAATAAATTTCAAGTGATAAAAACGATGTTAAGATAAAATGCTAGAATAAAATAGTGACTTTTTATAGCCCCTAAATAAGAAGGACACTCTAAGTTTAAATTAGTGAGATAAATCATAAAGGAGCAATATATCTGACTTCAGAGAAAGGTCAAATTTCGGTGCACAAAAAATAGCAAAAACAAATGTAAAGTGAATTAATTCTTTGAAGGGATTGATGTATTGTTATCCAACACAGAGCAGATTAAGCATTCTTCCAAAAATGACAGTTTCAACTTTTTCATGTCACCAAACCTTGTTCTCAGCTGCTGGGACATAAGAGTTCTAGTTCCCTATTTATAACTTTCAACTTTTTCTGCTGCTAGAGAATGTACAAATAAAAATAGTAATGTAGAGATAAAACTCGATTAGGTACTAGCATAATATAACATTTTAAGAAAAATATTGTATAAGCTACTATTTTAGCTTATACAGTCAATTTTCACCAGATACTGTCTATTACAATATAAATTATTCAACTGTTGTAACAGTTCACATCCTCAAGTCAGGAGCCTTGGAATTCCCAGCAGAAATCATTTTAGTTTTCATTTCTCTTCCTTGGGGAAGAACACCTTTTGTATTCTCTATTTCGTATATATATTTTTTGTTTATATATATTTGTGTATATTTTGTGTATATATATGTTCATATATATATGATAGAGAACTTTTTTTTGAAGATTTTTTTTGATGTGAACCACTTTTTAAAGTCTTTACTGAATTTGTTACAACATTGCTTCTGTTTTATGTTTTGGTTTTTTGGCTGCCAGGCATGTGGGATCTTAGCTCCCCGACCAGGGATTGAACCTGCACCCCCTGCACTGGAAGATGCAGTCTTAACCACTGGACCACCAGGGAAGTCCCTGATAGGGAACTTTTTCATTTAAGGGGAAAATTCTTTCTTTAACTATATAAGGGATTTTATAATTAGGGAAAAATTGTTCTTTTTGCATACAATTTTGTCACATGAAATCAGATTAAGGGTATCCACCTGACATTGTTTTATAAAGCCATGCAAATTTAAAACATGTTAGATCAAAGATGATCAAAGCACTCTTCATAATACATGATGCTTTGCTTTTACTTTTACCTGGATTTCAAGTCCAGAGTGTAAATTAGACTTCAGGTTTATGAAACAGCTTGATTAGCAACTACTCTAGGAATTCATGAATCTATAATAAGAATAATCACTAATCAAGTATGCAACTGTGTGGCAGGCACAGTGCTTAAGAGTTAACCGAACTTTAATCTTTACCATAATCACATGAATTAAGGACTTTCATTATTAGCATTATAGGGAAAAATATCTAAATAAGGATATAAATTTGTAGATTTAGTCTAAATATTGGGATCAAATTTTGGAGGACACTTAAAAACCATTCAGTTGCAGGAAAATTATCGATCATTTGGGTTTTTGTGATTATTCTTTTATTCAATTACTAGAAATTTTTCTATGAATATATGATGTTTAGTTATTAATTATTACTCTTTCACTCACAGAATTTTGATTTTAAGTGAAGAAATGCCATATGCAATTTCCTTTGTAGCATACCACGGTATCTCACATAACTTCATATAGGTAAAAACAGCAGGATATTAACCCTTTAGAAATAAAGATTTGTTTTCATTTAGGAAAACAAAGTTCTCCTTTTAATAAAAAGCCCCCCAAAAAGTGATCCCTAAACATAAAAAATTTATTTTAGAAATTATTGTGCATCTGCAGAATTATTTCCTCTACATATCTATCACCTGATGCCAGTATACTTTTTCAGCAGTTACCACCTGTTAGAATTCATGTTTTTGGATGAGTGATCAATTGTTTCATGTTGATTTTCCCCAGCAAGCTATAGGTTCACCTCAGCTGCAAAAATTTTCTAAACTGAGCAAAGCCTCCATAGGAGAAGTCAGGATATGATCTTTCAAACACAGTGTAACTCTGTAGGAGTCTATTCAGGAATTTGAGAAAGAAACTGTGAGAGAGTAAGTTTGTAGCATTTACGCTATTTGCAAACCTGACCTTAAAAAGTGATTAAAATCCACATATAAATGACTATATTAACTCTTATATAGAACCTCTGATTTACTAAGTTTAGTTAATTTACCTAAAGTTATCCTAGACTAAATACATATTACTAGCTATCCTACAAAAGAAATTAAGTCAGAAGCTTGGAACAAGTTGTTCAAGGGGCACCCTACGTGAATGCCAAGTTGGATATACAGCTTTTATATTCTCCTAACCAAAAGTCAATAATACTGAGGGTATCCCTATAGTCAAATATTGATAACACATAGATTTCCCCCAATAGATTGGATTTATTCTGTGTCTTCTTTCCAAAAGGGATTGAAGTTGAATGTTTAAGAATTTGAACAGACAATTTGATATATGTTTGCATAACTGTCATTCCCTCAGAGAAGTCTGATGAAAATAAAACCAAATTTTTGTTAGATTCTGCAGGGACTTAACCAGTTGCTCCCTAAACTACCAGAAAATACAAATCGAAGTGGAACTTGTATTCCACACATGACTCAAAGGGGCTCTGCATCAAGATGATATCAACATCAGAACTCCATTGTTCTCCATTCATAACAATCATGCTACAAAGTAAGTAAAAATTCTATCTCCCTCTTACATATGTCTTTCATTTGTCCTCAGCCAAAGGCCCCTCATTTATTCCATTAATCTAACATAAAAGCATTTCCTGCATTGCAAAATGAAACTTCATTACACAAATGGGTTTACATTCAGTGGCAGAGACTTTATCCTCTAGTTTCCTTTCTCTTATCCTTCCTTTTAGGAACACTCTTCTCCTCCTCAAGATATGAGCACCCAACTAGAGTTCCCAGCCTTCCTTGCAGCCTCATGTGACCATGTGATTTGTCTCTTGCTAATGGTAATTAAGCAAGAGTAATGTGGGCAACTTCAGCCTTCTATCTTTAAAAGGGAAAAATCACTTGCCCTCTAATTCTCTTTCCACATCTCACAGTAGATAAAGCAAACAGTGGTGAGCCAGTGTCCACCAAGCAATTGAAGACAACTTTAGGGAATAGCAAAGCAACAATATAGAAAGAACCCGGGTTCCTAAATGACTCAGCAGCCTCCCTCTAGTTAGTTACATTAAACATCTACTTTGTTTGAGCCACTGTTTTAGGATTTCCTTGTCACAGCCTCTTATCTGTATCCCCAAATACAATTATTCAAATTAGAACTCCTTTCATCTCATTTTTCCTATTGACACTTTTGTCTGTGTTGAAACATTGCTGCTGGTGATAGTTTCAACCAAGTATGTAGCAAAAGACTATTATGGGGTCAGTATTGCTTCTCTTTTTGGACAAACATGCTTATTTTGTACTATATACCTGAGCCACTGGGTTTATACAAACTTGGGGCATCCAGGCTGCTACCCTTTAGCCCCATGATATTTGTTTTAAATCATTTTATTATAACATCAATGCTGTTTGAAGTTTTTCTTCACTGTGTTCTTGTAATGAATCTTATTTCTGCCTTTTTGATTATCATCATAGAACATTTATTTGTGTGTCTGTTTATGATCCATAATCTGCATGTGTATGACCTAGGACAATCTGGCAATAGTATTTATTTCACTGATAATCACCAGATTTTCTGATAGATTCTCTCAAGCTCTCCCATTGGACTAATGCTGGATATACAAGACCTACAGCAACAGTGTTACTGCAGGTGTTAGTCCAAGTTACTGTGGCCCCAGTATACACATATTCATGATGCAAGCTTTGTTGATAATGTTCTACAACGTGAATTTACTACAAACAAAAAGATAGTTATTCTCTTTTGTTCTTTAATCCTTTTTTTTTAAGGCAAATGTTAAAGTCTCAATGAAATGACGCACAACTGTATTGAAAAAGACTTACATAGTATATGTTATTTTTCATCTTTCTTACAGCTAGAAAAACAAATGCCTAATGCCTTTCCTTTCATTTTTGGGCTCACAAATTAGAGTATTTTCAAAGAGAAAAGAACCTTAAGGACTTCTTTTCTAGGAGTTTTTAAACTGTGTCCCTGGCACCCTAGGACTCCAGAGCAGTATCTTAAAGTATGCCTGAAGAGCGGTTGGTGGAGGAGCCTGAGTGGTAGGGACCAGAGGCTCCCACCCTGCTTCAGATGAAGCAGTTTTCTTTAATCTTTAAGATGTGAGGGTTCCATTTGAGATTTCATTTTTTAAATGTGTTTTCTAATATTTGAAAAGTGCTAATCTAGTCCAAACCAAATGAGGGAACTAAGAGCTCAAGGGAATAAGATTTACTCATGAAGTGAGAGCAGATTTGTGGTGAAGTTAAGATGGGATCCTAGTCTTTTGACATCTTTCAACATCATTAGATTGAAATAGAATTTTTATACCAAAGCTACAGAGATGATTTAATAAAATGTGGGCATTCAACCACACACAGTTAAAGTGACATAGCTATTCTGGTATTCATGTGACTTATATGAGTTTCAACAATAACTTCAAATTTCCCTGTATTTTTCATCTGGCTTTTAGTTCAGAATAGTGCTAAATGTTTTGATTTCTGTATCCAGCAATTAAGATTAGTATTAATATTTTTCTACTTTAGAAAAAGCAACTTTTTTAATTTAAAAAATTATGACTGCTCTAAAAAATTTTTTTAAAGAAGGAAATTATGACATAGCAGAATGCACAGGACTCTAATAGGAAACATGATTCTAAATACTGCTCTGACATCAAAGAAACAGCTTTGTGCCCTTTCTTTGCCAATCACGTCATCTTGACAGACCTCAAATTTCTTAGTTTTTAATATTATTAGTCTATACAGATTATAAGGTTTCTTCCAGATCTAAAAATCTAGAACTCTCTTTTCTAGGTTAATCCTGTCCATCTGCAGATCAAGCAATAAAGTGTATAATTATTCAGTGTATATCTCTGTGCATAATGTATGTATGTATGTTTTAGCATATGCCTACAGATCAAGGAATCTTCAAGCTTTTAATTTTATGGCTCTATTTTATGGGTTTTTTTCCATTTTTAAAAATATACTGTTATTTGCATTCAGTAAAGTCACCCTTTTAAGTGTAGAGTTCTGTGAGTTTTTATGAACATTTACAGTTACATAATCACCACCAAAATCAAGACATATAACAATTCCATCATGCCAAAAAATTCCCACCTCCCTTTAGAGTCAACTCCACACCATCCTTATTCCCTAACAGCTACAGCTCTGTTTTCTGTCATTGTAGTTTCACCTTTGCTTCTTTATGTATTTTTTTTAATCTTGAGAGTTCTTACTTTTCTACTTTCATCTGTAGTTCTGAAAGTTAAATAGTATACACTGCACCTACTCTGATGGTTGCCTTATATCTTGTTTAATTTTAACAACAAAATTGACAATAATTCTGAGATGCAGACATCACTACACTGACTTTATATTTGAGGAAACTGAGACTCATAAGAAGAAGTAATTTTCCAAGGTAACACAGCTAGTAAACAAAGAACCCCAGCTCTTTAATGACCACAGCACCACGATACACACCCTGATATAGCCGCTCTCCAGACATCTTGTACGTGAGAGCAAAATAAACTTTTATTTGTTTGAGCCTCTGTTATTTTGAGTTTTCTGCTACATGAAGCCAAATCTAACCTCATTTGTTTTGGATCCTCCTTTTTGAGCATCCTTTTCTCAGGACACGTGCTAATCTCTCCAGCAAGGTTACCAGGGCCAGGGAGAGATCATAGTTTAATTACATTTTCAGAGCCTTAAATGTGGCCACAGATCAAAGTTCTATTTCAAATTCTTATTTTTAAAAGCTTCATCTATTGGAATCTAAGTCTGTATTTCAATTAGTTCCAAACCCAGAGGAGGACAGGGATGATATTTATTGGAGCTCCTAAACGCCAACATTTATTTTCATTTTTAATTTGCCAGATGATTGCCCATTCTCCAATTTGTGTTATGTATAATTTTTTTAAACTGCTTAGTCTTCATTTTAGATGCATATTAAAAATACACTTTGCATCATACTCATATTCACAGAGGTGAGTTTGCTTTAGCAGAGGCAACCCTGATGCTCAGATCGGACAAATCTACTTCATACTCACAGATGCAAGATCCGCAGGCCAATATTCTCTCCCTTTAACTCCCTTAGAATATCATGTACAGTGGAACACAGCTCCCTGAACCAGCTTTCTTAATCTTAAGGCTATTGACATAAGAAAAATAGTGTCTCCTACAAGGAAGAAGGCTAGAGTGGTCTGTAAATTAAAAAAAGATATTATATGGGAAGAACTGAGGACTACATTTTAAGACAGTGTGCCTTCACGTGAGCATTTATGTTAAACAATCTGATGAAAGTTCATAAATATTTACTTCACATTGCAATCTGCATACATATTTTCATATCAGGTATAGGAAGAATACAATTAAAACATCAAACCCTTACATACACAGTACACAAGCAAGTTACTTGAATGAGTAGGTTAAAAAAATAAGGTAGATTGTTACGCTTTTTTAGTGCTGGAATCAGTAACTTAAGAAAGGGAAAATAATGTTATCTGGTATTATTAGATGATAGCATAACTAATCTTGTAGAAATGGGAAAGAAGTCATACTATGTACATTTCTCATGAAAGAAACTTTTTCCTACTCTCAGTATGAGTACGTACTCTGGGGGACCAGTGGTTTTATTTTTTGCCTATGGACTTTCTCATTGTTGGACCTCACAGTGTTTTGCTCTTTTTTTTTCGACTGCTAAAGCTAACGGACATATTTATGTACCCCTTCCAGGAAGCAGATATAAATTCATGACCTATGTTTTATATTCTAACATCATTCCAGAGGTCATCTTTTCTTTCTAATCTTATTTTCCTTTTGTTTATTTTAAATCATTTATCTTTTTAAATACAGATATTCCTGTACTATTTCTTTTTTTTTTTTTTTTTTTGCGGTACGCGGGCCTCTCACTGTTATGGCCTCTCCCGTTGCGGAACACAGGCTCCGGACGCCCAGGCTCAGCGGCCGTGGCTCACGGGCCCAGCTGCTCCGCGGCATGTGGGATCTTCCCAGACGGGGCACGAACCCGTGTCCCCTGCATCAGCAGGCGGACTCTCAACCACTGCGCCACCAGGGAAGCCCTGTACTATTTCTTAAATCATTCATGGAAAAACACAAATTCTAAATTAATTAACTAGTAAACTATGCTAATATTGGTATTTTTTAGTTACCCGCTTAAGACACCTAAAATAATCCGGTATTAGAATAGAATGTGAATGATACTTATATTATCATCTTACCTCTATAAGATCAATAATCAGAGGATGTTAACAGAGTCCTTCACTCTCAATGGTATAAATTCTATTTAATTCATAGGGAAATAAAGACATGAGAAAGCAAATAAGTCTAATGGCTCAAAAATTAGAAACCTGATATTAATGCACTGTTACTGACTCCATGTTCAGATTAATATGTCAGTTATTCATCAACAGAATGAAAGTTAAAGTCAATCAGCTTTATTATTTTTAAAGTGTAGATATATTTAAATGTAACCATACGAATGTGTTTTGATTGGTTCAATTTCTTATTACAGATGAACTCGAGTTAAGAGAAAAATATATCTGCTAAAATATTTGCGTAGATATATGATTCACTATAGCAATATTTTACATAGAGTAAAATAAATCAAAAATGTTTTATGCTGATATCGTTTTTACTAACAGTTCAGGAGGAAAGGGAAGAGAAAACATCTATTCTTTTTAGAATCTTTTGCCTTTATTAGGTGCCCAGGCAATTTGTCTCTAAACCTTTCTGTCTTGTGCAAACATTCAACATCATTAGATTGAAATAGTTTAACTGAGGGAATTCCAATTTATACCTCTTCTAGATCAATTATTATACATTAGTTGTTTTAAGTGCCTCCTCTCACTTTCCAAGGTGTCCTGATTTGAGAGGCATTATGTGGTCACCCTAAATATGATGGATTTCAGTAGCTCTCAGGAATGATAGATAGCAATAAGGTGCTTACTTCTAAAAGGCCATGATTCTGTCTCTGGGAGACAAAGATCTCTGAAAACTATGGCTAAACATTTTTATGAATTGTCACTTAAATTATCTAGTCTTAGAGCATATTTAGGGATTTCTGTACAAAGTGTATAAAAATAATTCTAGATCAAAGATTTGAGAGGTTAAGTGACTTTCCCAAGGCCACACATTTACTAAGTGAGAGAGCTAGGATGCTATCCCAGATTTGTTGGATTTGTTGGATTAAAGACAGTGACTTTAACTAGCTATGCTACAATAACACCCCCTACATTCGTCCATAATTTTTGTCCAACTCACAGTTTGTTAGAACTCCACCATACAAGTGCTGGCACACTGCTCCCTCACTGCCCAATTCAACACCTCCCATAACCCCCATCGTGAGATCATGTCAACTCTAGTTTCTAATACTTCTATTCTTCTCTGCCAAACCAAAATTAACATTTTTTCTCATGACCTAACCTGAAGTTTGTAACAACAAGTGATAATAGGTAATCAGATAAATTAATCATTACTAATGGGTTGATATCGAATGTGCAATGTCTTCTCAGGGAAAGTTGTATTCTAACCATTTAAAATAAGTATTACAATATGGTAATTAAGGGGCAGTATAAATATTGCAAACTAAACATATGTCAGTCGGGTTAGAGGCATGAGAGTCAGCAGAAGGGCAGTATTTTGGGTCAACTGCATTCTGACATCTGTCAAAACTACTGCATAATCTTTTCAGCCCACTGCTATGTAAGTCAGATCTAACTATTGTCAGTCCATCATTAACAATATGTATGAAATTGCTCAAGTAGAATAATAGGGACAAAACCTTCAGTGTACTTCCCCCAAAAGTATAAAAATAGCAATATGCTTGCATTGGCCTAAACAAAGAGCTCACTGAGCCATGTACCTGCATAAGATAAACAACTCTGCAATACTTTACAGGTTTGTTGACTTTGTGAGAAAGTAACCAGGGCTAAGTGAAGAAAGTCTATAAGAGCAAACATTCAGAATGGATGGTCAGTAAAATCTCAAGTTGTATGCTATAGAATAATGTTTTAAATTATTTTTATGTTTCACCTGCTTTAAAAAAATTTTATTCAGACCATAATTCTTTTAGTGTCCTGTCCTCATATCTCAAAAACATTTTTACCTCTCAGAGGCAAACTCTTCACTTCTGTCACTGCTTCTCAAATCACTAAGCCAAGAGATCATACTTTACAGCTTTAAGAATATAGATCCCCAGGCCAAAGGAAGAAAAGCAAAACTTATTCCATTTATTTTATTGACATGCCTAAGTCATTTTTGGTCTATAGCCTGATTTTCACTGTCTTTCTTTTAAATTAACTTTTATTAGAGTATTGATTTACAACATTGGGTTAGTTTCTGCTGTACAACAAAGTGAATCAGTTATATATATACATATATCCGCCCTTTTTTAGATTCTATTTCCATATAGGTCGTTACAGAGTATTGAGTAGAGTTCCCTGTGCTGTACAGTAGGTTCTTATTATCAATTGTTATCTATTTTATATATAGTAGTGTGTATATGTCAGTCCCAATCTCCCAATTTATCCCTCCCCTCTCCCTTCCCCCTTGGTAACCATAAGTTTGTTTTCTACACCTGTGACTCTATTTCTGTTTTGTAAATAGGTTCATTTGTACCATTTTTTTTAGATTCTGCATATAAGTGATATCATATGGTACTTGTCTTTCTCTGTCTGACTTACTTCACTCAGTATGACAATCTCTAGGTCCACCCATGTCGCTGCAAATGGCATTATTTTGTTCTTTTTTATGGCTGAGTAATATTCCATTGTATATATCCACCATATCTTCTTTTTCCATTCCTCCATGTACATTTAGGTTGCTTCCATGTCTTTTTAATGAGATTTGTAGCTCTCCCCATTTGTGGTAGAGCTTGTTTTCATGAGAATGCTATTCCCATATTCACTTGCCTGCAAACCATTCCTGCAAAGATGGGTACAGCGCTACCCAGAAAAGAAGTTGTCATATCTCTTCAGTAAAGTAGACAGGCGTTGTCAATCACACAGCTGATTCCAAATCAAACTTTTGGCAAAAGGTGGCAAAAGAGCACCAGAAATTCTGATTTTACGCATTGTAAGAGGCATGATACTGCTGTTCAGAAACTCTTCAATTTGTTCTCAACTGTTTCTAAGTTAAGCCATCTTCCACAAACCCACAACCAAGTGTATGCCTGCTCACACCCACTAGTGGACAGGGACTTAGGATGCAGCTAAGGTCTTACCAAGCCTATAAAATTTACTTAATTCCTGTGATGTCAAGGGGCCAACAATCAGCATCTCCTCTCAAAAGTCAAGAAAATATATAGTCTTTAGACAGGCATCAAACAATACTATTGGCAGTTTACTTCATTCAAACTGATGTTCTGGTGTTAATTTGATAATGCTTATGAGGTTGTTTGAGCTCATTGGGAGCCAGTATAAATATATACAGAACTTGTGGCAATAGCTGTTATATTCTTTGCCTACCTGCCTTAAAGTGTTCAGATACCTGTTCGCTAAGAAACATCCTCCTTCTTTAATACCCAGTAATGCTTTTGATTTTTAAGCTGTCTCCCAGACCATGGCCAAAGTGAGATGTTTTGAGCATAACTGATATCTAAACTATCACCGATCTCCTGTTTTTCTTATCCCTCTATTTCCACCACTGCCACAATCCTCATCCAACTTAACAGGATTTCTCACCCATATTACTGCAACATCCTCATAACTGATCCCCTTTCTCCCAATCATGCCCAATTCTATCCACTTTTTTGCTCTGTAAATTAACTTTTTTTCATTGTGTCCCCTTTCTGCCCTATTAAGACATTTGCTTAACTTACCATTTCCTTAGGATAAGTTTGAACAAAACCTTAATGTGGACTATAAAATGTAAGAGAATCAGGGCTGCCTACGTTTCCATCACTGGTTTTTCCTGCTTTCCCAATCTTTCTGCTCCCCATACTCACCAGAGTCTCTCTTGCCTACAGAACTTTGAAATGCTGATCTCTGCCTCCTCTCAATTATCCCACCTTCTCCATCTTCCAGAATCCCTCCAACACTTTACTAGCTCACTTCTACTCCTCCTGCAGTCTCAGTGTTAATTCTACTTCCCCAAGAAGTCTTTAAATGACCACCGGTGTCCATGTCCTATCCTTGTGATGTATTCTCATTGAACCCTTTACTTCACCTTACTTGATACTCTTAACTGTTGAAGTGATTTATTATCTATATTTCTTACAGGTCCTGAGTTCTGTGACATCAAGAGCTCTTTCTGCTCCATGCTTGACCACATGTATATCCAGTGCCTAGCACATAAAGGAAGCCCAATAAATATTTGTTGAACAAATTAGTGAAGGTGATAGGACTCTTTGATTTCTGCCCTAATAGCAAAGTCTCCAAAAAAACCTTACTGAATCCTAGGATAAGTGCCCACACATTTGTCACTCTTCCAGAAACAGACTCTAATTTCTATTGAATTTGCAGAACTCCATGTGCCATTTTGAGCATAAATGGAATACAGAATTAAAAGATAATTTTGAAGTCAGTTATATGTTCTGTCTGGGAAAAATCATCTAAATACATATGAATAATTATGTATATACTAATATCCCTTCACTCTGATAATGTATGTTCCATCCTATTGCTTAAGGAAGAAAAGTTTATAATCCCATCACTTTATATATGCACAATTTACTTTCCTATTTTTAATTCTTTCCACTTATCACCATTTGACAAAATTTACTTGTGTATATATGTCTTATTATTGCAGCCTCCGAAGAATATATGCTTCATGAGAGCAGGGATCTCTGTCTGATGTTGATCACTATGAGTTTGTGCCTGACTCATACATAGTAAGTGTTTGATAGATATTATTGGATAAATAAATTGTCCTTGTTTCTTGTAGCTAAAGTAGATAATTTTAAAAATATCAATCCCAGGCTGACCTTAGAAATGGATAAATTTTGAATGATTTAAAGGTCTAATTACTGAAAATATGTTTCCTATCCATATGCCACTGTGTATGAAAACATATCATTGATCAGGTTCTTATTAAGGGTTTGGCTTTAAAAATATAGACTCTAAGGAACATACACCAAGGTTTTAAAACTATATATTTTCCACTTGGCAAGAGTGACCTAGATAAATAACAGAAAGTGCTTCTAGTGAAGGAAAAACTGTAATACATATGGTAAGGAAGGATGGAAAAAAATGCCAACTACTTTATTCTTTTTTTTTAAAGAGTTTTTTTGAAGATTTTTTTTTGATGTGGACCATTTTTAAAGTCTTTATTGAATTTGTTACAGTATTACTTCTGTTTTATGTTTTGGTTTTTTGGCCACGAGACATGTGGGATCTTAGCTCCCAACCAGGGATGGAACCAGTACCCCCTGCATTTGAAGGCGAAGTCTTAACCACTGGACCACCAGGGAAGTCCCTCACCTTCTTTAAACTTTTGCCTGGTATACTCTCTTTTTGAATCCCATAAGTACTGAAAGTCAAGGCCATACTAAACCAGTGAGAAGCTAGTCTACTTTTTAAGATTTCTACAGATGTCACTTCAATGCCTACTCAGTTATTTTGATTTGTTTTACTTCTGTCATAACTTCCCATCAAATGTATGAAACAGTCACCTTTCCCTTGTACCTCAAATCACTTGTCTTCTGAGTAGCAAACTTTATTGCGAGCTTATAATGTCAGGCTACATAAAACCATTCTAGAAGAAACACAGAAATAGAGAACTGACCAGTTATTCTAGTTCATGTTCAGTTAGTGAGGGTTATCCAAATCGATACAGGGAATGGACTTTTCACCTGCATATTTCGTTCTAATTCAACTCTTTGTTCAGCTACCAGGAAATTTATTTTACAAGGTTTTGCAGGAATTTATGGATTTTTCCATACTCAATGACTTTTAATAATATTTTAAGTATCTTTGAGAATTAAGAACTGGATCCCTACAAATTACATCTCTCAAACAATATTCACAAGACTCTGATATGACTTTCCCCTGTACCTGTTAAAAATTTTGTTTTTTTGATGCTTACTTTCAATGCAAAAAACAAAATTAGCAGCAAGTGTGCACTCTGAGGAAAATGAAGTGAGACTGCTTTCAGCAGCACCTTCAGCTAAATGCTTCTTAACATAATGATTTTTTATCCACCTGGAGAATTTTGGAAATGTAATAATATTCAGAATATACTTGGATCTTGGAAGACTATGACCACAAAATCACTTTTGTATTACTGTATCCAAGTGAAATAGCTATTAATCTTAAACTATTGTAGAAAAAATTTAATGAGATTATTAAAATAACTATTAAAACCCCTTACTCCCAGACATTTTGATATTATGACAAAATTTTTAAAGTATATTTTATATATGTGTAATTCATATATAGTGGAAAAATCATATACTTTGGGATGAAGAAAACTTATTTTAAGTTCCAGACCCAGCTCCTACTGGTATGGTCAAGTTACGTGACCTCTTTAAGCCTGAATTTCCTTAGTTTAATTATGAGAAAATATCAGACAAACCCAAATTGAGGAACATTCTACAAAATCTCGAACCAATATTTCTCAAAAATGTGAAGATCATGAAAAATAAGGAAAGCATTCACAAACTAGAAAAGACCACAGAGACATGATGGTTATAAACAATTTCTATCCCAAGACTGAATCCTGGAATAGAAAAAAGCATTCATGGAAGACAAGTTAAAGCTGAATCAAATCTGGAGTTTAGTTAATACATGTACCAATTTTGGTTTCTTAGCTTATTTAGAAAACATAGTAATAATAGGAAAAGCCAGATATTGAAGATATGGGTGCTCTCTGTACTATCTTTACAACTTTTCTTTAAATTAAGTTTATTTCAAAATAAAAAGTTTAGTACAAAATTAATTTAAAAAATAAAAATAACCATAAAACAGAATTATAGATAAAATGAAATGCAGCTAAATAATTATAGTCTTCATTTTACCATTATTTTAATCAAAATAAAAGGCTTTTAATATATAAAGTATAAAATTTTCTATCATATAATCTACACTGTGAATCAATAATTTGAGTAATTTTTATTAAATTATCTAAAATATGTAGACATATGTTCATTTGATGGAGTCAGAGCTCTCATTAGCTTCTCAAAGGGTTCTAGAACTCAAAGAAGCCTTGGAAGGAGGAGAAAGAGCAGGAGAGGAGGAGGAGGAGAAATAACATTCATAGAGTACAAGCTCGTGGGACAGGACTATGTTAACGATCTTATCTGAATTATCTCATTGAATTCTCACAACTTTCTGAGTTATGGTTATTATCCCTATTTTCCCAGTCAAGCAAAAGGAGCTTATGATCTTGCCCAAATTCACACTGCTAATAGCCAGGAGTATTTAACTATAGAGCCCAAACAAATGTACACTGTATTATACTGCCCTCCTGTAAGCCCAAAAATTTAAAGGCCACTTGTCCACGTGGATGGGAATGACAGAGTTCTATCAACAATTCTAAAAAGAAGAAAAAAGAAAAGAAAAATTTAAATGAAGACAAGAGGGTAATGACAAAACTTGGTAAATTATTCACTCACTTTTTTAAAGGTGTTTAATTTAAATTATCTGAGAATTATCTAAGAAATATCTGGCCTTATAGATACCTCTGTACTGTTTTTGATCATTGCTCTTCTGAAAAAATTATTTTAAAAGTTGTTTAAAACAACCTAAAAGCCACAAAGAAAATCTGTTTCAGATTTGAAACCTGTGTCAGTTCAATCTTGGTGACTCAAATAGCAAGCCTCGATTAGAACTCAGAGCTCTGGACTTCTTGTTTACTGCTCCCACTCTTGGGAACTCCTAATATTCATGAAACTTAGACTAGAACTCATGGAAATAGCAATAGTAGTGCAAGCATAGTTAAAGAAAGTGAGTTCATTTGGGAAGCCTTATCAAAAGAGGAAAATGTTCTTTCCTTTCATCAGCTCAGGTGATTCAAGCAAACTGTCAACTTACATGTTTCCATCATAATTATTTCCTTCAGATGGACTTACTACATCTCCCATCAATGAAGTCACTACATGCATACAAGGCTGTAAAATCAAGGCCCATCCCTGTTGCTAAAGTTTACAATCAAAAGAACACAAAGAACAAACACAAAAATAAGCTTCATCACACGGGACTGAAAAACTCAGGAAAGATCTAAGACTTATCCATTATGACAACCTAAAGAGAAGGCTTTGTTTCAGAAGAGGAAGAGATGGCAATGAGATGGATATTAGCATTTGGGCTTCAAATGTCTAGAGCCCTTGAAAACATGGGTTTCTTTTCTACATTATGACTGTTGAGAGCCACTTGGTTTCATTCTTTTGCAGAAGCGGATTCTGCCTTTTGGAAGGAAAAACAATGATCTTCAGCTCACTGAATTATTCAGAGATAACATGAAGCATTGGAAATAACAAGTTCCCTGATACAGCTCCATGAAATTAATAGTCAGGCTCTCAGTGCCATACTAACATATCCAAGTGACCTAACCAAGTCATCTCTCATGCTACATTTCTGTCCCTCTCAAAATATGTGACTTACTACAGTTATAGTAGGGTGACTCTTCAATCCTTATAGTAAGTTTAGGAGATATACAAATCGACTGCCAGTAATTAGTTTTTTGTTGTGTGGTAGCCATCATCAACCTAAGAGCTCTACACAGAATCCATGTAGACTGAACTAACTACCTGATTTGTTACTGTATTCAAATGGGAAAGAGCATGCAAAGTTCTTTACACAGAGCTTTCTACATAATAAAAACTCAACAAATTTCAGCTATTATTTGATTATTGTTAGTTTTTCCTGGTCCTCCCTCTGATGTTAAACTTGAAAGAAACACATTTGTGAAATCATAGGTAAAGACAACTAAATCTGGAGAAATCTATTAGATTACAAAACCAAACTAGCATATTAAGGGGGGTGGGGGCAGGGAAGAATCTAAGAAAATTTCACAACCTCTCTTCCTGATTCATTTTATTGTTAACAACCCTGTCAGGAAATTCCTCAATTATTCTAACCTAACTACCTCATACTGCAATTTATTTCCTTATGTTCCGGCTTCAATGGAGATAGAGAACAGATGGTGACTCTCCTTTGCATAATAATAGTAAAAAAATGTTTTGTGGGTTCAAAGACTTAGTAAATCTTTCCTTGATTATTTTCTTCACTCAACAAGTAAGTCTAGTTCATTAAACACCATCAGTAGCACTATGTTTGAATATAGAAGACAAGTGTTAAATATCAAGAAAAGCTTGATATACATCACTATTTATGTGCACAAAACATCCTCAAATTTGGCTATTTTGAGCAAGCATCTGTATAAATCATACAGCAACAGGATAGCAAGTGATTTCTTTGAAGATCTCTTTGAAGAAGAGATTTCTAGGAACTAAATACAAAATAAAATTAAGAAAATTCTTAAGTAACCAACAGTAGGATAACTTCTGCAAAAAGAAAAAATGATTGGGATCAGTTCTGCCATATTTTTAAACTCATGTTCAACTTAAGAGAGATTTGAATAGTTTTAGATTAATTTACCTAGGCTAATATAAGCTTCAGAACAAATGATAGAGTTTTATATTTTATGGAAACAAAACAATAAAATTCTGGATAAAAAAATAATACACATCATTAAAATCTTTGATAAGACTGATGAGAAAAGACATCTGTTGATTTAGCTGACAAGACTTGAGAACGCATCCAGGACTGAGTAGATGAAAACAGAAATGTTTACTAAAAAGTAGCATGTCTAAAACATAGTCGGGACATTTTTACATATACTTGAAAAGCGAAAGAACGATTTCTGGCATCAAAAGGACAGTTCATTCATCTGCATCTTCAGGAATTGAATTTTGTCATTTTGTGTTTCTCCTTTCAATGTTTTTTTTTTTCCCCCACTAAATTTGTTTTTGACAGCCTCTTTCCCTCCTTCTCGCTTTCAAACATATCCAGCAAATTCTGAGCTTTAAAAAACTATTCTAGGGCTTCCCTGGTGGCGCAGTGGTTGAGAGTCCGCCTGCCGATGCAGTGGACACGGGTTCGTGCCCCGGTCCGGGAAGATCCCACATGCCGCAGAGCGGCTGGGTCCGTGAGCCATGGCCACTGAGCCTGCGCGTCCAGAGCCTGTGCTCCGCAACAGGAGAGGCCACAACAGTGAGAGGCCTAAGTACCGCAAATAAACAAACAAAAAAACTATTCTATTATTAAAATCAAATTCTATTACTGGTAACCAATCCCTTACATTTTAGAAGTTATTAGAATTCAATCTAAAAAGTGTGAATAGCTTTTTTTTAATCCCTTGGTCTATGGGATAAAGTGTTCATGCTTTATGAGTCTCATCTCATTTTCACAAGAGTTGGACAAACCTATACACAGGGCTGAGCATCACATATTTTCCAGGTTTGTTTTTCCACAAATTTATAGTCCCTCAAATCCAACATGTTTTTTCTTAGGAAATATTCTCTTAATTTTCAGCCTGTTCATTTTCAGAAAAACTTAATCCACTTGTAAGAATCATCTCACAAAGTAACTTAAAAATCAAATCTAATTTATTTAAATTCATTTCAGTTAAATTCATTTCTAAAAAACAAATTATCTTCTCCCTTTCAAATATATAACCATCCCGCCTGTGTGAGAGATTTGTTAATAAGAACTCATAGAAACAACATATCCATGTTTTTGCTAACAGAATATGCCAGCTTCTTTTTCCTAATTCTTGAATATTTTTCTCTTTGTGTTGTCCTATAGCTGTTCTATGTAAAAGTAAAACTTTCATCCACCAGTGGAAACAGATGAACTATGTATGTGTCCAAATCTTATTTTATTTTAGATAAAGAATTAAAAATAAACTCTAAAGGACTCTTTTTTTGAAATCCCAGATTATGTTAGATCCTTCTTTTGTATATTTTAATGATACACCATACTTCTCTTTCAACATAAAAAACACAGTCATAATTTTTTAAATTACTTTGAGAAATTAGTTATTTAATCTCCCTCTCCCCTGGGAGAACCTAAATTCCATGGGGGTGGGTACCTTTTTCTCTTATTCTAGTACATTGCTGCATAAAGTAGGCACTCAAATATTTATTGAATGAAAGAATTAGTTCATGAATTTCAAGTTTCTGATATTTCGTTGAAATTAGAAATAATCCCTTATGGCTGTAAGAAATGGCCTTTAGAGGAGGAGGCAAGATCAAGATGGCAGGGTAGGAAGACTCTGAGCTCACATCCTCCCACAAACACACCAACACTACACTGCATATAGAACAGCTCTCTCTGAGAATGGCCTGAGGACTAGTAGAAAGGCTTTCTACAACCAAGGATACAACTGAGACTGGTAGGAGGGGAAGAGAAACAATCTCATCAGGATCCACAGGAATCCCTCCCCACGCTAACAGCAGGTGACCCAGAGGAGGAGGGGCATATCACAAGCTTGGCAATCCACCCTAAGAAGCAAGGGGTTCCAGCCCCACATTGGGCACCTTGGTCCGAGGGTCTGGACCTGGGAAGACGAGCCCCTTGCCTGATCTTGAAAACCAGTGGGGCTTAGCAGAGGACTACAGGAAACTGAGACTCCACTCTTAAAGAGCATGTGCAGAGAGTGGCTCCCTCTGGCTTCCAGCACAGAGACAGTAGATTGAATGAAAAGTGCCTGGTGCTCTGGCTGACCTGCTGAGTCTTCCCCAGAACACCCTGAAGACCATACGGGGCTGCAGCTCCTGCTTCTCCAGCTCCAGCCCCATTACCTGCCAAGGCAGTGACTGCTATTGCACTATGGGAGAAGCCATGACTTGCACTGGGCTGTGGCTCCAGCCCCTCCAGCTCCAGCCTCATAATGCACCAAAGCAGTGACTACCAGTACGCCCAAGGAGAAGCTCTGGCCCAGCTCACTTAAGATCCAGCTCCCCAACCAAAGTCACAGGGCACATGCAGACTGCATAGGAATGCTCCCACACAGAAATACACCTTCAAGACTGGGATAGGTAACTGTTTCACCTAACTTCATATGGACAAACAGAGAAAGTAAAACAAAATGAGATGACAGAGGAATAAAACCCAGGAAAATATACAAATGAAATGGAGATAAGTAATTTACCTGATAAAGAGTTCAAAACAATTGTCATAAAAATACTCACTGAGGGCTTCCCTGGTGGCGCAGTGGTTGAGAGTCCTCCTGCCGATGCAGGGGATGTGGGTTCGTGCCGAGGTCTGGGAGGATCCCACATGCTGCGGAGCGGCTGGACCCATGAGCCACGGCCACTGAGCCTGCGCGTCCGGAGCCTGTGCTCCACAGCGGGAGAGGCTACAGCAGTGAGAGGCCCGCGTACCGCAAAAAAAAAAAAAAAAATACTCACTGAACTTGGGAAAAGAATAGAGGAACATGGTGAGAACTTCAATGAAGAATTAGAAAATATAAAAATAGCAAATCAGAGCTGAAGAATACAATAACTGAAATAAAATGTACACTTGAAGAAATTAACAGCAGATTAGGTGATACAGAAGAATGCATAAGCAAACTGGAAGGCAGAATAGTGGAAAGCTTCCAATCAGAACAGCAAAAAGGAAAAAGAAAAAAAAAGGGAACTCTTGTGCACTTGGTGGAAATGTAAATTGCTACAGCCATTATGGAAAACTGTATGGAGGTTCCTCAAAAAATTAAAACTAGAACTGCCATATGACTCAGCAATTCCACTCCTGAGTATTTATTCAAAGAAAGCAAAAACACTAATTAGAAAAGATATATGTATCCCTATGTTCATGGCAGCACTATTTACAGTAGTCAAGATACGGAAGCAACCTAACTGCCCATCAACAGATGAATAAATAAAGAAGAAGTGGTGTATATATATACAATGGAATATTACTCAGTCATAAAAGAGAATGAAATCTTGCTGTTTGTGAGAACATGGACAGACCTGGAGGTTATTATGCTTAGTGAAATAAGTCAGACAGAGAAAGACAAATACTGTATGTTTTCACTTATGTGTGGAATCTAAAAAACAAACAAAGAGAACAGAACAGAAACAGACTCACAGATATAGAGAACAAACTAGTGGTTACCACAAGACAGTGGGGTCGGGGGAGTGGTGAAATAGGTGAAGGGATTAAGAGGTACAAACTGCCAATTACAAAATAAATAAGTCATAAGGATATAGTATAACACACAGAGAAAATAGTATTTTTTATTTTTTTATTTTTTTATTATTATTTTTTTTTTTTTGCGGTACGCGGGCTTCTCACTGTTGTGGCCTCTCCCATTGCGGAGCACAGGCTCCGGACACGCAGGCTCAGCGGCCATGGCTCACGGGCCTAGCCGCTCCGCGGCATGTGGGATCTTCCCGGTCCGGGGCACGAACCCGTGTGCCCTGCATCAGCAGGCGGACTCTCAACCACTGCACCACCAAGGAAGCCCAGAAAATAGTATTTTATAATAACTGTAGAATAACCTATAAAATATTGAATCATTACGTTATACACCTGAAACTAATACTATAAATCCACTCTACATCAATAAATTTTTAAAGAGAAAGAAAAGAAATGGCCTTTAGTAAATTTGATTCATGGCACTAAAAATTCATTTGGACCCCTAATACTATTTCAGCTGTGTTATTGAACATAATACTAGAAAGGATAGAGAAATAGATATTTTTCTCTGGTTCATTAAACACTTCTATAAATGATAGAAACTGACTGCCCTGATAGTCTCTTTTATTTTAAACAATTAAAAAAATGGTTAGGTGACAGTTCTGTCACAGAATAAAGTTGTTCCATTAACCACCTCACTATAAAATGATCCTGTGGTGCTAATCATATCCCTAGAGATGTATATAAAGAAATTTCTCCATGTTTCTCTTGCCCTTACATGTCAGAATTGTAAAGGCATTCTGTTATATAAATTGTGCATCACTTTATGTTCATTGTAGCCATGACAGTGTAAAACTAATTAAGGGACAAATCCCTGGAGCCCATTAGCTTTCATCTTCCCTTTGGGACCAATTACATAAAGAAAATAAGCTCCCATAAACAAGTGTTTTTTGCTCATCTCGTCTCTCATTTTGTCTTAGTAAACAGGAATATTTACTTGGACTTGTGAACTTTTGAACAAGGTGTCCTGCTTCCAAAAATATTTATTTGGATTCTGGCCCACTGACAAAAAAATTAAAAAACACAGAAGCCAGAAACCAGCCTGGGTAATACAGTTATGCCAAAACTTATCTGACTGTCAGAAGGCAACCCATGGAGGGTCAGATCCTCAAAACACTTCTCTGTTTCCTTAAACTCAAACAGTGCTGGAAAAGTTCCAAATGTTTTGCGGGGCTGGAGAGCTAATGTTCTAATTCTATTAAAACATATTAATGGACTATCCTTTCTCATCAATACCAGTTAATCAATCCAAAGAGAGGTATTGATAACAAGGAGTTATCTCAGTTATAGCAATCTTAATACTCCTATATACTTTAACATAAAAATAAGGAGCATCCAAGATATTGAAGTACATTTGTTTGAAGGGCAGCTGGAGCACAAATGACTTATTTTCCTTGCCAGCTCTAATAAAGCCTTCAAAAGCAATGCAACCCAAACCATCAGTGGCTTCATTTTGTTTAATACACAGTTAAGGCCTTCACTAGCCTCTCCAGTGAATGATTTGACAAAATAAGACTCTCGATTTGAACCATATTACATGGTATATTAGGTAGAAAATGCCAAGAGCAGAAGGCAATCATCAGATGCCGTATCCGTGAAGCAAATTTACTGAAACTGTTAGTAAATTTACTGGATCATTGCTTTTGGAATTCCACATAAATCATGCAGGTTACTGTATTTAGAGAAAGTATGTAACTGCCTAAATGCAATATCAAAGAATGATAACAGAATGCTGCCCGAAATTACTTTTGTTGAGAATGACCTGCCTTTGCTTCAGCTTTTCCTTCAGATCCAGGCAAATGTGTTTCAATCCTTATTCAAATAAAGAGTATGGAATAACTTTTCAAAACCAATAACAGAAAATTGCTTTTGGAAAGCCAAACAGAGAATACACCTTCACTTGCGTACCTTAGCACATAGCCACCACAGATCATGGTCCTACAACTAATTTCAGCCAGCTCTCCAGCCAAAAGTGCTATGAACAGCAAATACCCAATAACAGAAAGTTGCTGCCATCTACAGTCTTCATGAAACTTTATCCTATTCAAAAAATTTTTCTGAAATCACAAAGAGTCCCTATTTTAAACAGATTCAACGTTATCAGCCTATGTTCCCAAAAAAGAATACATGAGAAAGCACCCTGTTCATTAAAACCTTCCAGATGATCTCTGAGATTTCTTATTAGTTGGACTTGATCTTTTAAACCCAGATGGATTTAATTTAAAAAAAAAACAAGTAGTTAAAACCTAGGTTAATTTTAGTAAATCAGCTTTCTTGTACCAAGTAATATATAAACAACAACAAATATCTCTTATGATCTTATCTATATTTTCACAGTGGTCTTAATCATCATCTAATTAATTTTTTCCTCTTATAACCACTTAATTAGTAACATACAAATTACTGTTAAATGCCAAGTGGTAAAATGATTAACTGCTGAGAATCTGAATTGAGAAGGCTTGTCTTCAAACTCTGGCTCTACAGCTTGTCAGTGGTATGACATTGGACAAGTAACTTGGCATCTCTGTGTCTCAGTTTCTTCCTTATTAAAGTGGAGAAAATACCTATTCTGTAAGGGTATTGTGAGATTTAAATTTAAAAATTCATTAAGAGCACTAATAACAGTCACTGACATTTAGCTCCTTAAATGTTCACCTTATCATAATAAATTCTATTGTTATGAGAGTAAAAGTCACATATGAAAAGGTAAGGAATGGTACTTCATTATCTTACCTCTATGTATGTATGTAAATTGTATATTATATATATATATATACATGGAGGTGTTATCTACATTCCCATAAGTCAGCATAGCAGGTGAAGCCAAAGTATTTTATTCCAGTGGTTCTCAATCCTGGTTGAGCATTGGAATATCTTCGGGAGCCCTTAAAGATTGTGGATGCCCCACTTCATTCCAAGATTCTGATGTTTGTAGGCCAATTTTTTTTTCAAAGTACCCCAAGTGATTCTAATATGTGGCCAAAGTTGAGAACCAGTATTATATATTCAGTTGTACATTTTTATTATATAACATAAAAAATTAAAATAAGATAAATTATTTCAACTATGCACATGAGTTGAAAACTTGTTATGATATTCATCAACTGTATAGTTAATTTTACCATGCCCTGTATATTGTTTTTCAATTATGTCTACGTTGAAAACATTTATTTATAAAATAAACCATTTTCCTAGTTGTAAGCACATTTTGACAGTGAAGTGGAAAAAAATCATATTTATTTTTACCTATCAGCAACACCACTAGAGAGAATTCTATTATTAAAGCATACCTGCTTATTTGGTTGAAGCATTTTAGCTGGTTAATTAATGGTTCAAAAAATTAGGAGATTTCTGTAAGCCTGATTCTTACAGGCTTTAGCAAGTTACCCTAGCCAAATTGGAGTAAAGACTAAAGACTAACTCCATATTTGTAATCTGATAAAAAATGGGACAAGAAAAGTAAAAAATAAGTCATCATAGTCTATAAACTTTATCATTCTACATTTCTACAAATGCATTTTGAATTTTTAAACCACAAGATAATATTTACAGAGGCTGTGTTGTATCTGGATTCAGTAGCAAAGATCACTGTAAATGTTTATCAGTTTAAAAAACACATCCATGTTTATGTTATAGACAAGTTTCTATATTCACTGCCTCGTACCATAAAAATTACTCAAAATATAAAGTTTTTATGATTCTAACTGCATATCTGAGTTAGTTCTAACAATTTCAGCACAGCTAAAATAATGCTCTCTATTACAGTATGAATACGAAAACATAGTACCAAATTAGAATCTTTCAGTAGCAACCTTCATCTTAAAATGGAAATTTTTAACAAATGATTTACTATTTGCCTAGCAATGCTCACCTAACAAATACTGGTGTATTTTACATTGCAAACAGATGCTTTTCTACTTCTTCCCAGAGTATGCATTCTAATATGGTCTATGTAGTCGACATATAATTCAGACATTAAAATTACAAAAAAGAAAATATTTCACTCAAAGTGCCAAATTAAACAGCTGAGGGAGGGAAGTAGGCTTCTCAAATATTAGCAACCTTTACGTTGCTTAGGGTAAAGCATGGCATAATTACTTACATTTTGTGTGAATTTAATGCACTAAACACACACATGAGTGTGCACGTGCACACACACACACACACACACAAGCAAGAGTTATAAGTATTACAGGAAAGGTCTATACTCCAAACTAGAAGAAAGAACAATGTAGGAAGAATTTGCCCAAATAAGTTTTTAAAACCTGCCTCTATTATTTATATGTTTAATGCCACAAACTGTAAAAAGCTAAAATCAATAAGAATTGACTCAAAATGAGTGTTTCAAAAGCATTATAATGCCTAATAACTTTATAACAAAGATGAAATAGCTATCATTTTAACTGTCTCTGTATATAAATCTACATGATGATAGAGATTAGGCAGAATTATGCTAGTATCAGAACGATAGAATTTTAGGGATACAGTTATATTAAAGACCATGTAGTCAAGTATTTCTCAATCTTTTAAAGCTATGACAATTTTTGAGAGATAATAATAATAGCTAATAATTGGATAGATGTTTTGGAGACTTATCATGTGCCAAATACTGTTCTGTGTGCATTATGAGGTAGCAATTATTATTTCTCAGCTTTCTAGGTGAGGAATATGAGAAACAGAGAGGTTGAGTAACTTGCCAACTACTGCCTGGTCTGGCCAGGCTTCAAGCCTGAGGAGCTGGCTTCAAAGCCTAGATTGGCATTCCCTACAACATATGGCAATAACAAAAATATGTCCTCTATCAATATTTCTATTTTAAAAATAGGTTTTTAATTTTTTCAAGTATTTTATAATATTTACTATACCTTTTGCAAGAATTACACCCATGAAAGATTCTTATACTCCTCCCTTACTCTCCAAGTTGAAAATCATTGCTCTTGTCCAACTTTCCTGTTTTGCAGATTCATGTTTTAAGAATACTATGTAAACACTTATATTGGGTGATGAGCCAAACACAAACTTTTCCTCAGTGATATTTTCAAAAATAGCTATATAAATGAGTAAAAGGTGTTAAATTTAATAAAAGATGGAGAAGTATCTGATAATTCAAAAAGCAAAAGGTAACCTGAAGGATGCCTGATAGTAGCATTAGACAGGATCTTAGAGAATGGATTGGACTTAGATAAATTTAAATGGTTGATAAAAATGTTCCAAGTATACGGAAATTATGAGTGAGGGGCAGAGAAGGGAAAGTGCATGATGAATAGAAAACAAGGAGTCAAGTTTTTCAGAAACAAAAAGTATATAAATATATATAGGAAGAAATAATGTTGAAAGTAGATGAAGGAGGTTCTGGAAAGTTAGACAATTCTGTAAACAAGGATATTTGAGGTGGATGGGTATAATAAGACAAGAGCTCGGTTTTAGGCAAGTAAATCTGGTAGCAATGTGTAAAATAGATTGGTATGCTCATAAGATACACCTGGTAAGAGAACTACAAGAATAGAGGTGGAAATGTATCATATAAGGGAAAGGAGAAAAACATATTATACAATTAGAATCCATACATTTTGAGAAACAAGTGGATAGAGGAGTCTAAGAGGACACTGAATTCATGAGACAGAACAACTGTGAAGATGAAGGGCCATCAACAAAAAAAGTAAATGCAAGAGAACAGCAGATATGGGAAGGCAGACCATAATTTCAGTTTGAAATGATGAATTTGAATGGTCATAACAGTCAGGGGAAGATATCCAGCAAACATTTTTTAAACATTGCTTTGAAACTCTACAGCAAAACCAGGGTTGGGGACACAAATATAAGTTTTATATTAGTTACAGATTCTGTTATAAGATGTATAAGAAGATACCAAGGCAAATAGTATAGAGTGAGAAGAATAAAGAATGAAAGTAGGTCCTTGGGAAACAGCTACATTGAGGAAGATAAGAGAAAGAATTGAAAAGAGGAGTCATCAAAGAGGGTGGAAATTCAGGCAAGATGTATTTAGGAAGTTATGGGTGGGAAGAGTTTTGAGAGAGTATGAGGTAAAGCCTGAGGAAGTCCATCGGATTTGTTAATAAGTTACTGACATCCTTTGAAAAGGCGTTTGTGCTAGGCAGAATAATGGCTCCCCCAAAGATGTCCACATCTAAATCCCTGGAACCTGTGTGAATATGTTACCTTACATGACAAAAGGGATTTTGCTGATGTGATTAAACTAAGGATTTTGAGAAGGGGAGATTACTCTGGATTAACTGGGTGTGTCCTAAGTATAAGCACAGGGTTTTTACAAGTGAAAGAGGGAGACAGGAGAGTGAGGGAAGGAGATGCGATGATGGAAGCAAAATTTGCTGTGATGCAATTGCTGGCTGGGGGCCATGAGCAAAGGAAAGTGTGTGGCCTCTAGAAACGGGAAAGTCAAGGAAACCTACTTTCTTCTAGAGCCTCCAGAAGGAACAACCTTGCCAAATTTCGATTTTAGCCTCATGAGACCCATTTCATACTTCTGACCTCCAGAACTGTAAGATAATTACTGTGTGCTGTTTTAAGCCACTAAGTTTATGGTAGTTTGCTACAGCAGAAATAAGAAACTAATATATTTTGGTTAAACTAGTTGCCACTCCATCTAGGAAAAGGGTACAGATGAACTTATTTACAAAACAGAAGTAGAGTCACAAATGTAGAAAACATGCTTATGGTTACCAGGGGATAAGGGTGGGGAGGGATAAATTGGGAGATTGGGGTTGACATATACACACTACTATTTATAAAATAGATAACTAATAAGGACCTACTGTATAGTACAGGGAACTCTACTCAATACTCTGTAATGACTTACATGGGAAAGGAATCTAAAAAAGAGTGTATATTTTATAACTGATTCACTTTGCTCTACACCTGAAACTAACACAACACCGTAAATCAACTATACTCCAATAAAAATTTTTTTTTAAAAATATAGTTAAAAAAAAACAACTAGTTGCCACTTTTCACATAAACTCTTGAGCTATGGAGTTAAGAAACCTGAAATCAAATCCCAACAGCTCAAGTTACTTAACTTTTGCATGCTTCAGTTTCCTTGTCTATAAAGTGAGGGTAATAATAGTACCTACTTCACAGGGTTGTTGAGAATATTAAATGAAATCATACATGTGAAATATTTGGATTAGTGTCCAGCACATAGCAAGTGCTCAATAAAGTTTGTTATTATTATGTCATATGATGAAGGGTTAAGGAGTACCCTAATTAACAGCAAAGAAGTAAGGCAGTGAGACCTGGAGAGAGCTGAGACTTGTAGAAGCTCAGTGATCTCAAGGTCACCAGACTACTTTGAACTGACCCAAGTCATATTCCCAGTTATGTTGGCCTCTGGTCCAACAGATCTTTTGCACTATAATACATTATTTGTGGCAGAGACTTCTAACTGTCCCCTTCACTTTAGTAATAGAATTCCTGCATTTTCTCCTGGCACAGGGTCACACAACAGACTACTTTTTACATTCTTCCTTACAAATAGATGTCTCCATGTGTCTATATTCTGATCAGTGGGATGTAGATAGAAATGAAGTATTCCACTTCTGGGCCAATCTTCTAAAGGGAAGATGTTTGATCTCTATTTTCTCCTTCCCTTATTCTAAAGGCTAGAACATGGGCAAAGTGCTAGTGAAGCAGCTCCAGCCATGCAAGAGAAGACTTCACCCTAGGAGACGGTGAACAAGAAAAAGAAAGGAAACCAGATTCCAGGATGATCTCATTGAACAGGGCTAACCACTGCCTTGGACTATCCACCTACCTCTAGACTATCACATGTAAGAGAAGCAACTTCTATTTTGTCTAAGACACTTACCTGATCCATCTTCTTTATACTTATACTGTTTCTATAAATAATTTAATTAAATAGAAGGGGAAAAGGGAATATAGAGCAAAAATAGAGGAACCCTGAGGCTTCACATTGATAAATCTAATCATTACTCTAGGAAAACATTGGAAATCTCATTTCTGAAGGGTAATAAAAATATTGATCATAACTTTAATTGCAAACACATTATATTCCAGGCACTAAGTTAAGTTTTTATTATACATTGTCCCATTAAGCTCTACTGTATTTCTAGGAGGATGGTCCTAATATATCCTTATTTTCAGATAAGAAAGGTGAGCCTTAATGATATTAACTAAATTGCCCAAGGTCACATGAGTAGAAAGTAATAGAGTTGAGATTTTTAACCAACGCTGGCCAAATTCTACAACCCCAGATCTTCCTTACTCTATATCCTGCCTCCCATGGAGGAATAGTAAATAATTTATTAATTTTGGAAGTAGCTAAGGTATTAAGACTATCACACGTACTTTTATATTATATTACTGCCAAGCAGTTGTGATTTTTTTTTCTACTGGGAAACATACTTTACCTTTTCTTTCACCTAAATTTTATGGGTAGCTGGACATTTTTTAAATTGGAAATGTAAATTTGAGCTACACATCTTATGTGCACACACATACACAAACACATCAAACTTTTCAAGTTAACAGTGGGGTCAGCTCGCTCAAAGTGAGGGAACAGCTGTATAGGGTTTGGAACCTAAGCTGATAATTGCCTTCTTGCTCAAAGGAGCCAATATTAAGCAAATTATAATTTCAAATTATTATATATTCTTCAAATAGACATTCTTCAATCAAACTGTTACTAAAGATTATTTCTGGAAACTGAAGCCTATCTCCTAATTACATGTTTTTTGATCTTTGAATGAGACTTCTCAAAAAAAATAGACTGTAGTTTTGTTTAAAGACTACCCAGAAATTTCAGTCCTTTTTCTAAAGCATATTATTTCCTTTGAGTATAATATATATAGTTGGGCATGAGTAAATACCACTAATTTGATATTTGATTTCTAGACCAGCAGTCATTTCAGGAAAGGACAGCAAAACCTGATTGTGAATATGCTATTGACATTTGGGCCTCTATTTAGGAATATAAAAATTCTTTCATTAAAACTATATCATGAAAACCATGTAATATGTTACAAGCAAGCTACAGATTTGGTGTTTAATACTAAATTTAATGGAACTCAAATCTAGGCCCATTGAAAGAGATATTGGAATAGAGATAATTTCAGATTTACAATCAAAATTTTGTTCTTGCCATAGACTGGATGTTTGTGTCCCCCAAAATTCATATGAAACCTAATCCTCTCAATGTGTTGATATTAAGAGGTGAGATCTTTGGGAGGTGACTAGGTCATAAGGGCAGAGCCCTCTCGAATTGGATTAATATCCTTGTCAAACAGACCCCAGAGAGCTCCCTTGAGCCTTCTGCCATGTGAGGACACAACAAGAAGATGGGCGTCTATGAACCAGAAGGCCAAAACATAGACCCTGTCATCATGGAGCTCTCAGTCTATTGGGTGAGTTGATTTCTAATCAGAGCACTATGAATAAATGTTAAATCACAGCTATGATAGGTTTTATGATGGAAAGATTAAATTGTTACAATAGGACAAAACAGGAATACATGATATTTCTCCGAGGGAGAAATGTTTAAGCTGTGTACTAAAAAGTTAAAGAAGTTACCAGAGAAGAAGATGAAGGCTGTTGGAACTGTATGGGTAAAGGAGAGAGCATCCAAGAAATTAAAAGGAAGACAGTGTGGATCTTGGGGCAAGATGAGGTTGGAAAAGAAGTCTGAGCCAGAATTGGCAGGGCTTTATACATCATGTTAATGATTTTAATCACTGTCTTGGGAACGATGGGAAGCCAATGGAATGACAGGGGGACATAAAAATTCCTTGTTGTCCACTGTCCCAGAGAAAGGGAAGCCATGCCAAAAGCAAAGAAAAACAAACAAAAAATTATCTTGATGACTTCTTGACTATTTAGGGATTTTTTAAAAGGTAATTGTGACTTTATATGATTTCACCTTGAGGGCTAACTTTAGAACTAACATCCTCCCATCACCACCACCACCCCTTCCCATTAATATGTCTGCCACTAGATGTGTACTCTAGAGGTACATAGAAGGCAAAACATCTGACCAAGTTATCAGGGAAGTTTAGAGGTATTAAATTCTGATATTAAATTGTACTTTGTCATCAGCTGTTGACTTATTCCTTTTTCCACAGCTGTCTTAGAATAACCTCCTTCTTTTTAAAATTCTCACTTATTTACCATGGTTCCCCAAAATTTGAATTATGGAATTTGTGAAAGTACAGCTACAATGGCTATTAGGGAATAAACCTTAAGAGTAAGTTTTCCAGTTTGTTCTAAATATCTTGATAAGTTGTAATAAGGTTTTATTATGTATAAAGTGTGGGAAAACTATATAAATGTACTAATATAAAAGAACATAAGACAATTGCCTGAGAAAGTTATAAAGAAGTAAATAAGTTCCTTTGTGAATAAGACAAAAAACAAAGAAATAGCAGTGTGACAGGCTGGAAGAGTTCTGAAATATACTTCTAAAGTTTTAATTTTGTGAAAGGATTTCAGAGGAGAGGGAAAAAATTAAATGGGTTTACAAAGATTATTCCAAATACTTAAAAGTATTTTATAAGACCTTCATTTCAAGTGATTATAAAAATGGAGAACAAATTCTTCTAGAATCAGAGGAGTATAAAGGAAAAGAAAGGAAGGAAGGAAGGAAGGAAGGAAGGAAGGAAGGAAGGAAGGAAGGAAGGAAAGAAAGAGAAATAGAAGGGGGAGGGAAGGAAGAAGGAAGGAAGAAAGAGGGAGGAAAAGGTGGAGGGAAATAAGGAGGAAACCAGAGAATCTAATTCTTACTCCAAGAAAAATATTAACTTTCTAAATTGAATTATTGTCACTTATCTTATAAACTTATTAAAGAAACTACTAAGGCCTTCTATATCCCAAAACATTGAGATCTCCTAAACTTAATATTTTTCAGGTTTTGGGCAATAGTAACACCAAATAATAATAAAATATGGAGCTTCCACGTAAGACTTCTCTGTAGTAGATGCTGAGCTTCATTGAGATAATAGAGAACAGTTAAATCAATTTTTAATGACAAAAAATTGCCTCTATCTGAATGACCTCCAGATCTTGAGAAAACCTCATTTTATAAAATAGACATGCCACCAAAATGTTACTCATAAACCTTTATTTTTTCTAATGGGATCATATTTCTCTACTAACTTATAATTTCTAACTTGCTTTATCTTCATCCCAAGTAATTCTTCAATTGGCAGAAATGCCCAACAATTTGCCTTTTAGTTTCTCTGTCCAGAGCCTGTCCTATGGTAAATGATTTATAATTTTTAAAACAAAAGAACCAATAGATATTACTTTTTAAAAGGAGAAAAGGGGCTGTGCAGTGACTATTTTTATGATACAGATTCATGTAACAGAATCAAACTTCAAAAGAATACTCATCTTACCTTCCAAACTGTATTAGTTAAAATTGGGTAGCCTACCTTACAATAGTAAATAAACCCCCAAGAATCAGTGGCCTAACATATCAAAGTTAGTTTATCACTTCCTGATATTAGCTAGGGATCACTTAAACCCATCTATCTTTCATGTGGTGACTCGGGGATTCAGGTCCTCTCCATCTCAACTCATGGCTTTCAGGATTGCTGTAGCAATAGAATATTCTGTTAGAAGGTCCTAAAGGATAAGTCATGGTCAGACCTATTAATTTGCATCCATCATTTCTACCCATCATCCACTAGAAAGAATTAGACACATGGTCTCCATCTAACTGCAAAGGGAACACATAGATATTTGGTGAGGTCTCAGCCACCATTATCAGGTTTTATTATTTGCAGATACACTTCAAAAAGTGTCTACAACACATTAGAATTCATGTTCTAATAGGTTTCTATTGAGTGTTTATGTGTGCATGTTTGAATAGACAGGAAATCACTAAATCATACCGGCTTGACTGAACACTAAAACTCTTCTTCTACAAATTCTTGTCTTCCCTTGCTATTCAATTAATTGGAAATTTCCTCTCCTCTTCCATCTCTTTATCTTTCCCTTCCATCACTTGTTGCCTAGGAACAGCATCCCACCTCCAACTTGTCCATTCTTATTTAACCAGAAGGCTGATCCAAGGTGTGATCTACCATAGTAGAACTAGTTAAAATGCGGGTGACTTAGAAGAAGAGAAAGATAGAAATCATTAGCTACCACTCAACATTCAGTTGCCAACCACTGTCATAAGTCTTCCATCCCAATACTGATTTGGGGGACAAAATACTCAGCCTCCCTCCCATATTCTCACTCACCAAACAACAAAGGGAAGGAAAGGCAAGAAATAGAAGTTTGAGGATCCTAAGAGAAGAGAGAGAATGTTTCCTGCTTTCTAACAGCACCAAGAAGAAATAAGACTGAAGGAATAAATGGCTTTGTGGTATATCTAGATATAAACGTAGCCCTTCAAATGATCCCCATGCCCCAAATGTGGCAATGAAGCAGCAGAAAGCTTCTAGAACTGAAAGATCCATACTTCTAGGAACACATGATGTCATTGCTAGAACAATGATAAGATATCACTGCTGCCACACACACATGCATACCTGGAGAAGACCCTGGAATGCTGGCATAAACCACAGAGAGCTGGAGGAAACACCAGGAGGGATGGAAATTACCTATTTTCTACCCCATCCCACTGCAACAAGAGAAATGAATGAAAATTCAAAATGCAAATTGAGTTGTTTCATGGAAAATTAACAATTACAATCTATGTTTGTAAACAGGTCAATATCTGTTATAGTCATATATAATTATTTAAAAATATGTGTATACATGTAGATTATAGCAAGAAGGAAAAAGCAAAAATAAAACATGCTAACTTCTAGGGATTATGAATGAATCTTATCATCAAAATGTCCATAAATGTAGTTTTAATAAGCCAATAGTGCATACTTACTTAAATTACAAATGACAATATGGTTGTAAAGCTCTCAAAATAGTAAGATAATTTAGAGAAATTTAATAAAATATATGAAAAAGTGTTGGCCAATACTTAGTAGCCAAAATTAAATTATAGATAGATTAAATACTTGAAAGTAAATAAAAAATTCTCACATGTATCTGACTTGTTTCTATTCTCTTTAGTAAAACTTCCAATGAAACAATCGAACCAGGCCCTTTTGAAAGTTGACACCATTATTAAATTTTAAAAGCTGACTTCTTAATCTTATTTAAATTCATGTTGATTTTCCCTTATCTTTAATATCTACATGCGTAATGTCATAACTGATTCATGGCTAAACTAGGAACACAAAAATTTAAACATTTTGTTAATTGTCTACAATTACTGATTTTATTCTAAGGCATGCCTATATTTTTGATCAATTCTAAAGCATTTTGACTATCAATTAAATATCACCTGCTGATGGAATGAAGCAATAGGCATTCTAGTGAGCAAACAACACTATGAGTATTTGAGGCATAAACAAAATTAGCACTGAACTAAGAATGGGTCATTGGTAAATACCAACTGTAAAGTTTTTATCAGTAAGGAGAACTATTTTATCCTTTATCTTGATAAACTGTGAAGAAAAAGTAGGAAAAAAAAGTGTAGCTAGGTGAAGCAGTAATTTAAGGCTCTAACACAAAAATTTTGAGAAACCAATGAGAAAAATGACTACTTCATGAGTATCTTCTCCTGCAAGGGTCATTTGGACTTCTTATTAAATATTGCTTCTGGAAACTATGTTGAAACTTCAAAGTGCTTTCTTCCACTAAAAATAGAAGATTTTGCTGCCTGTTGTACATAATTTTGTTGCAACATATCATTTAGTAAGGCAAGTAAAATGTGGCTCCTTACTCTCATTTAGTGAAGTAAGGATACCTATTAAGAGATAAAGACATGTAATTTGAATTGCTTCTAGCTGAGCAGTCATCATCTGGACATATGCTATGCAAATAATACCCCACTTCCTGCTCTTCTCTGCATTTAATGCCATTAGTTTTACCTCTTGAATTTTGACACTGAAACAAAACAACAAAATTTTTTAATAAAAATTGTGCAATTAAACTACAAATAAGGTGAGATATTCTGCCTAACCCAATAAAATATAGTATTTCATCATGGTTGACATTATTTTTCTGTAATTTTGTAAATTCCACAGCAAAAATAATCTTCTAAAATTTGACAAATATCTTCATATTACAAGAAATAGTGTAATAAAATCATAAGCAAGGGACTTCACTGGTGGTCCAGTGGTTAAGAACCTGCCTTCCAATGCAGGGGACTCAGGTTCAATCCCTGGTCAGGGAACTAAGATCCCACATTCCATGGGGCAACTAAACCCATGCACTGCAATTACTGAGCCCATGTGCCACAGCTAAAGAAGAAGCCTGCATGCCACAACAAAAGATCCCGCATGCCACACTAAGACCTGACACAGCCAAAAATAATAAATAAATAAATATTTTTAAAAAATCATAAGCAAAAAATTCAATTTATCAAACATACTGAATGGTCACAGGTAAGGGCTTTGGAGTCATAATTTACATCCTGGTTCTAACACATTTTTTATGACCCTGAACAATGTATTGTATCTCATTAGGCCTCAGTTTCTCATATGTACAATGGGAATAATAGTACCTAATTCATGTGGTAGTTTTGAAGTTTAAAGGAAATAATAGCCTTTTAAGTACTCATCATAGTGCCTGGAACAGAGCAAGCACAAAAAAGTGCTTAGCTAAATATTATTATAATGTACGCTATGCATGGTGTCTAAAATCAAGTAAAGGAAGATCATTATAAGCTTTGAAGGATCAGGCTTAATAAAACCCCTTATCCATAGAAGCTTTGATGAAAAAAGTTCAAAAAATTGGTTTGATAGCGTGCTATGTATAGGAGAAAAACTGTTTGCTCAGTATTAAATAAAAAGAAAAACATTCTACGTGGTAAGAAGAGAAAAGGAACACATCCTTACATGATAGTCAAACTGCTGCAAACCAAAGGCAAAAGGAACAATCTTAAAAGAAGCCAAAGGAGAAAAAAAAACACACAGTTTATACCAAGAAACATCAATGAGAATAACAGATGACTTCTAGTTAAAAAAAAAAGTTGAAGCCAGAAGACAATGGAACAACATCTTTAATGGTCTGAAATGGAAAAACAAAAAAGAGCTGTCAGTATAGCGTTCTGTATCTGGTGAATTATCTTTCAAAAAATAAACACAAAATAAAATCATTTTCATATACACGAAATTTTGACAACATTTACTGCCAGCAGATCTAAGAAATGCTGAAAGAAGTCCCTCAAGCCAAACCAAAATGAAAACAGGTAGAAATTCAAACAGGAAGGGAAAAAAAATCACTGAAAATGGTAAATACATGGGTAAATACAAAAGACAAATTTTTCTCTCTTTAATTTCTTTAAAAGACAAGCTGTTTAAATTTTTTTAAAAATTCTTCTTAGAGTGTAAAAACTTTCAAGAGAACATCATTTCCATCCTAACAACAAGAAAAATACAGATAATCTAAAAATAAAACAAAACTTTTCTTGAACCCATCAGACACCTCTGGTAACAAGGCAACTAACTGAACTGAATTTCAAAGTGTGACAAGTTCCTCTGAAAAGAGATTGGTCACATGAACTCTTTCATCTTTGGCAGAGCACAAGAGGAAGAGGTGGCTGCCCCCCCCAAAAAAAAAGAACAAGAATAAATCAGCTAAAATTTTAAAGAAATTCCTAAAGGCCAAGTGTGGGCTTGTAATAGTTTGCTTGCTCACAAACTCTTTTTCCATGGATCTCTGCTAAGTACTCATAAGAAAGATTCTGGGCAGAACAGGATACTAGGGAGAGCCACTCCCCTCAATGGGGACATCATGTGGGTGTTGATCAGCTACCAATAAGGCACAGGCACAAAGCAGTGCTGCTTCCGTTCTCTCACATAAAGCAAAAACCTTAAGATGCTGGGCAAGAGGCATCAAACATTCTTGCCACGGCACCCTAGGCATGGCTTAAGTAGTAGAAGGAATCCTTATCTTCCACCCCAAAATATCAGACAAAGATCGACTGCTTCTTGAAGAAACAGCTCTCTGTTTCTGTGGAAGAGGCAGGAGAATCTTCTAGCCCACAATCCTACACTGATACAAAGCAGAGGTCTGCTTCCACTGGGAAAGAGGAAGAAAATTCGATCCTGCCTAAGCCTCTCCAAAGATATAATACATATCTCTTCTGTCACAAGAAGAAAGACCAGGAATACTGAGAAGGCCTTGCTCCTAAAGTCCAGGCATACAGGCTCTACCTAAGACTGAGGCTGGACAAGAATACCAAGTACAAGGACTGCTTAAATATCAGGGTTGAGGAAAGAATACTGAGATAAACTATCTGCTAACCCAGACTCCACCCACAATAAGCACACAGAGTTCATGTGTTCAATTTCTTTTCAGAGGGACTTGTCACACTTTGAAATTCAGTTCAGTTGGTTGCCTTGTCAGGCCACCACTGGAGAAATTTGTAGCCTAATGTGTAATGAGAATGATGATAACAACAACAAAACCTAAACCCAACTCAACTATGAATTATATTGAACTAAATTCCCACAGTAATGAACTGACAGAAAAAAATGCATGCCATTCCAAAGCATAAGTATTATTTCTGTCAGCCTTTGTAGTTCTTCTCTATGCAGTGGCTACTGTTCAATTCAAAATTACAAGACATGTCAGTGAGTCTAGAGTTCTCCAGAGAGATAGAACAAATGGGATGTGTGTGTGCGTTTACAGAAAGAGATTTGTTGTAAGTAACTGGCTTATGTGATTATGGAGGCTGGCATGTCCAAAATCTGCAGGGTGAGCCAGCAGACTGGAGACCAAGGAAGAGCTGATGCTGAAGTTGAAGTCTGAAGGCCATCAGGCTGAAGACTCAGGGATAAGCTGACATTACAGTACAAGTCTGAAGACTGGCTACTAGCAGAATTCCCTCTTGCTCAAGAAATGCCAGTCTTTTGTTCCACTGAGGCTTTTAACTGACTGCATGAGGTCCATCCACATTATGAAAGGCAGTCTGCTCTACTCAACGGCCACTGATTTAAATGTTATCTCATCCCCGAACACCCAAACAGAAATATTCAGAATAATGTTTGACCATATATCTGAGTATCAGAATATTATTAAGCATCACAATTTACTTTTTAGTAAAAGCAAGGAAAAGAAAAAAAAAAAAAAAGAATGTCAAGAGATAAAAGAATCAACAGAATCAGAGGCCAAAATGCAAATTACCAATATGATAAATGAAATAAATGATATTACCACAGATCCTAAAGACATAAGGAAATATTATGAACAACTTTATATCTATAATTTTGATAACACCGTAGGGAGGCACTAAGTTACATGGCAATCTTGATGATGTATAATTCCCTTATGGTTATAGGAAGGGGGATGTTGAGTAAATGTTAACAATAATAGAATCTGCCATATCCAGTAATACCACTTCTGTTAAAAATATCATAATATATTACTATGTGCACATGGAGGTTGCAACATTATTTTTAATTGTAAAAACATTAGAAACCACCTGGAATAGAGGAATAGGTGAATATATTTTAGTACAACCTTACAATGAATATTTTGCAGATAAAAAAATAATTAGAACTATCCATTTAACAAATTATCCTTTTTGCTTAAGCTATTTCCAGTGGGTCCCTATTCTTTGCAAACTGTATTGTTTTGCATACTTTTTTCTCCTGAGCATTGTGATTTTCCCTACTCAGATATATAATCATCCTCCTAACCTATGGGCATCTCAAGTATGCACAAGAAACTTCTGAGACATTTCCATCCTCCTAGTCATGAAGAGGTCATATACGCAAACCTAGTAGTGGAAAAGTTTCCTTTAAATATGGAATAACAACACCAATAATAATAATAAAGTCCAAAAACATTAAAAATAGGGAACTATATTCAATATCCTGTGATAAACCATAATGGAAAAGAATATTTAAAGAGTATATTATATATATATACGAATAATTGAATCACTTTGCTGTACAGCAGAAGTTAGCACAACACTGTAAATCAACTATACTTCAATAAAATAAATAAATAAATAAAAATTTAAAAACTAATAATAAAGTGCAGAGTAATTCATATCATGACAACTTCTTAAAAATGTTAATGTCAGGGCTTCCCTGGTGGCGCGGTGGTTGAGAGTCTGCCTGCCGATGCAGGGGACACGGGTTCGTGCCCCGGTCTGGGAAGATCCCACATGCCATGGAGCGGCTGGGCCCATGAGCCATGGCCGTTGGGCCTGCACGTCAGGAGCCTGTGCTCCGCAACGGGAGAGGCCACAACGGTGAGAGGCCCGCGTACTGCAAAAACAAACAAACAAACAAAAATGTTAATGTCAATTTCTTAAAAATCTATTTTCACATGAATTTTGTCTCAGTATAGCTTGAGTTAGGAAGGCTTAATCCCCTGAAAACTATAACAATCTTAAAACTTTCAGTTGCCAGTCCATCAACTGTTAATTATAATTCAGATGGTCAAGCAGCAAATGATTTAAAATAATATTTTATTCCACAATATTATTTACATAGTATGGTTGGATATGTTTTGGAGTATGTAGACTGTACATTTCCCAAAATAATTCAAATCAGTAAAAATACTTGGGCACTTACTATGTGCCTAGTTACATGCTAGATACCATAAAAAGTAAATTTAAAAGATAGATATTTTCCCTTCAAGAGTTTATATAACATTTGGTGAGAATATTACAGAAAAACACAAATATAATTCAATACTATATTAGCTATTTCACTGTACCTGATTTAAGTCAAGGCAACTGAGCTTTAAAATGGTCTATTAGTTTCTCTTGCTTTGCACTCAGTTTGTGGTGCTAAGGTCTCCTCTTCTGAATATATTTCAACCCATTACTTTTTACAATATTATATTAAAATAATCCATTCAAAACTTTTCCTAACAAACTGTAAGCACTTCTACACCAATTTATTTTTGTCTTGTTTACATCTTGAGTATGCAGCAGAACTGAATAAATGCTCATTGAAGTGCAATAAAACTGCACTGTTCCCTATACTGACTTGAATTACAAAAGGAGGACTCTAGGAAGGATGGTAGACAGTAGTGTTTCTTTATTGCCCCAGCATGTTTTGAATACCCTTCCTTTGTATGAGGAATTTCCCACTGTTTAACTCCTTCCTCTCCAAGGTAGAAAATACCCCTGCAGTTAGGAGCAATCCTGAAACTCAATCAGATATTCCAGTAGGAGACCTTAGTGAGCAATGTGAGGAACTATACAGCATGGTTTTCTAGTGAGGGTGGAAGTGAGAGTGCATCCAGCTCTCAGCCACAAAGCGATCGAAGTGTGTTCCTGGTGCAAAATTGCAGCAGGTAAAATTCTAACATCTAGCAGCAGCAGCAGCAGCAGCAGTTTCCCTTCAGACAGTTCTACAGTGTGGTTTGGACATTTTTCCTGGCCATTTAGCCTTGAGTCTGGTTCTTCAAATCTCCAACAGGCCTGTGAGGTTCTCATTATCCTTTTAAATGAACTCCTTTTCTGCTTAATTCACCCAGACTCCTTTTCAGTTGCTTTCAGTTAAGGACATAGCTGATGCCGTTAGTTTGAGCAAAGGAAAACAATTCTAAAAATCAATGATACATTAAAAATTAAGATGGAGACTTTTCTGTATATGTGGGAAATAGGGGTAATTCTAGTTATCAGAAGTACTATATTGGGAAGAAACTCACATTGTAGGAAATGGACAAGGATAAGTTAGAACAAACACTCAAAGATCCATTCCCTGAAATGCTGCCATCCTTGAGATCTGGCAAGTTGATGTGAAGAAATCGGCCTTCCAATCACTCCAGTCTCATGCAGGAAGAAACCAAATGGCTTATTTTTCTTATTTCAACCACTATTCCCAAGATGTGCTTATATGCAGGAACTCAATAGCAAAATTGTGCAAGGACAGAAACAATAACATTTCTGAGGGTCTATGCAGCCAAACATATCCTATGTGAGCTGGGTTTTTATTTAAATAGTGCGGTGCATGTTTTGTTTTCTCAGCTGCAGTCTGTTGTAATAGAGTAATTTGACTTTCAGTTTATGAGTGATTCTAAAGTACCACTGGAGTGAATCCACCAGCTCTTGCCAATGATGAGGGACAATAATATTCTGACCAGTGGTTTCTCAAGCCTGGCTGCATGTTGGTATATCCACAGGGAAATTTTTTAAACACTGAAACCTGGGTCTCAGTACCAAAGATTCTAGATTAATGGTTCAGGGGCGCAACCTGAGCATCAGGATTTTTCTATTTTGCCAGGTGTTTCTCATGTGAGCCAATGCTCAGAACCACAGATCTAGAGCCTGGCTAATCCATAGACCAGAAACGTGTGGAAGTTTGTTAAAAATAAACCATCTCAGGCATCACTTCTGTACTACAAATCAGAATCTGCATCTTTAAAAGGTCCCAAATGAACTGTACAAACACCAACTGAGAAACACTGGCCTAGATCATTTTTCCATCACTTGGGTCATTCAATAAAACTCCATAATCAGTATTATTCAATAAAATTGTTCTTTCACCTGTCTTTTCCTTTCCCTTTCCCTTCCTCCTTCCTCCTCCATCCTCTCCTATCCCTTCCAGTGTTGTTGAAGCATCCTAAGCAAAGGTTTCTCTTCAGGTTAATAATACATATGCCTGAGATTTGTTTAAAAAGTCCATCTTTCTCTGGAAATTAACCATTTCACAATTAACCTGGCTGTGGCTTCAGATACTGACTGCGCTATAAAGCATAAGCTAATATTAATCATGGGAGTAGCATGTGAGGAAAACGTTGTGAAGGATGTTTTGCATATAAAGGATATTTAATTTTGAAATGGAAAAAAACACATATGCAACATTCTGACTTTATTAAATTGACAATAATATTGTCAATTGAGATTTTTACAGAATGAAGTAATAAGCCCTTCTGAAATTTGAAAGTAGTTATATTTATAGTGTTCCACAGCAAGGAAAAATTTCATAATAAATTATTTTACATGAAATTGGGTTGGTTTTGTCTGGCTTTTTCTTTTTTGTTTTGTCGTTTTCTTTATTTTTATAAACTGAATAGCTTAGAAAAGAAAGAGAAATTAAGGAAACAAAAATATTTTCTCTGTAATTACCACTCATTTGACTTATAACATGGTATTTAATCCTGACAATTTCATGAATCCATGAATACTACATGTAGGTATTTTAAATTTTTAAATTTAGTGTTTTAGCTTACAATGTAGAATATAAAAATCTGCCAAACAGGGAAATTCCAGAATCTTGATAATAGTTTTTAAATTCAAAACCAAGAGACACTTTTTGGAGGCACAGATCATTATTCCACCAGATTTAAACCAAACATTCTCTGGTCTTTTTCCTATCTTCCCATTATTTCACAATACCAGGGCTAGGATAAGTTTCTCCCTGCTCAAATTTTCCATCACTTCCATATTTCCCCATCCTAAGAGTGCTCACACATCATCATACTTATCCCTTTGGTGCCTATCTTCCCCAGAAAACATTAATTTCAGGGAATGAAAAAACAGATCTAGCTGTTTATTGCTATATTCCCAGGTAGGGTCTCAAAAAATTTGTTGTAAGAATAAAATAATCAACTAATAATAAGTGATATCCAAGTATGTATTTTATTCACTAAAGTTATAACAAAATTTCTCCCAATCTGGAGATGATAATTTATAGAAGTCAGGGACTCTTTTATAAATCTAACTCTTTTATAATCTAATCTATCTTTTAAGTATAGGCATCTCTAATAAATGTGAGAAGTGGAAATAAAACACCCAGAAAGGAAAAAATCTTGCTACATTTTTCCAATTTGAAAATTGTGCTACTCAGCACAGAATAAAAATAAGAATTTCCTCTTTTTACAGTCATCTGTGAAAATCACACAACACAGGTCAAGCACGTCTTACCCAGAATATAACTTAAAAGCATTCCTCATCTTGCTTGTCATGAATATTTTCTTCAAGATTCTTGACATACTTCATACAATTCCATGCCGATCTTTTATATTTTCCTTGGTTATGCCTTCTCTTACCTGAATACACTCTTTGGTGATGTTGATGAGGATGATGATTGTTAGTTTTCTGGAATGCTCTCTGCAAAGTCACATTAGGAGATTTTCCTATTTCCCCTTTATCAGGGTTTACTTTTTCTCCTATTCCCTTCTCATAATAAAAATATTTTTTACACGTCAAGCTGCAAGAGTCTAAATTGGAGGCATCTTTACCCTTATTGATGTCATTCAACAAATATTTAGGGTGAACTTAACTAAGCTAACATGTGGTGGAGACAAAGGATGGATATCCTTTTATGAGTTTTTAGACCAGTACAGAAGATTAGATTTTCATTTACACAACAGTGGCACACAAATGTCATGAGAGAGATAAATCAAGTATTTTGATAGGTCTAAGGATTTATGCACTTTCCTCCTTTACAGCTGTATCTTCTCTAGGCACTACTCTGAACAACTATGTCAGTCAAAAATTGAAGCCAAGTCATACAAACCCCCCAAAAAGGTGGTGTAAACAAATAATGGGTTGTGTTTTTCTCACATCATGAGATGTCCAGAGATAAGTTGGTGGTGGTATTAGTTCAGCAGCTCAAGAATATCAGCTCTCAAGTCTCTGCATTCCTCTGGATCCTTCTGTCGGGATGGCTTTGTGGTCGTAAGATGCATGCTCCACAACTGGAACTCATCCACAGTCTAGTCAGGAGGAAAAGCAAAAAGACATATACCATTTAGCCAGCTAAATCTGGCTCTTTGGAAAGAATTTTCCCAGAAGCCTCACTTCCACTTTCAAATCATTGGCCTCAATTGAGTTGCGTGACTATTGTAAGATTTTTAATTTGTTGGTCTGATTTAAAAATGTGATCCTCTGTGTTGTCTTATACTATGATAGAAACACTTATACATTAGAGGATCACAAAGATCTATAATTAGGCCAAAACTTTGAAATCACTGATGATGTTAGTCAAATTCAGGGAAACCTATTAATAAGGTAGCAATTTTTCTTTAAATAGGAGTGTTAATTACATGTCCAAAGAGTAATATGGAATGCTTATCATCATTAAAGAAGAAGTTGTAGAATATAATAGAATAGAATATAAAAGTGTTTAATATATATTTCAAATACTGTACTAAGAAAAAGTGTTGCATATCTTGATTTCAAATTGATTTATTTAAATGAATTCTCTAGTAATGGTTCTACCTGGAAGAAGTCTAAAAATGCCCACTCAAAGTTCTCAACTCCTGTGTATTCAATAAAATACCAAACTAGGTACTCTTCTGAAGGAATTTTGCAGATGTAATTAAAGTCTTAAATCAGCTGATCTGAAGATACAAAAATTATTTGCAGGAGAGAGATGATCTAATCATGTGAGCCCTTCAAAAGCAGAAGAGAAAAGCAGAAGAGGAAGTCAGATAGACTCAAAGCCTGAGAAGTATTCAATACACCATTGCTGGTTTGAAGATGGATGGGGACATAAGAGAAAGAATGCAAGGAACCTCTAGGAGCAGAAAGCCACCCCCAGCTAGCAGCCAGCAAGGAAACAGGAACTTCAGTCCTATAACTCCAAGGAACTGATTCTGCCAACAACAGGAATGAGTTGGAAGCAGATTCTTCTCCAGATCCCCCAGATACAGCCCATCAAGACAACATTTTGATTTCAGCCTTTGGAGACCCTAAGGCAGAAAATTCAGCACATTGGCTTTCTGATCTACAAAACTGTAAGCTAATAAATTTGTGTTGCTCTAAGCTGTTTTATATGTGGTAATCTGTTACACAGAAATAGAGAACTAATACAGATGTTGGTGTCAGGAGTGGGGTGCTCCCAGAACAAATACACAAAATATGGGAGTGGCTCTGGAATTAGGCAGTGACTGGAGGCTGAAAGAAGTTTGAGAAGAACCTTAAGGAGCACTGTAGAGGAAGCCTAGACTCCCGTGAATAAACTGTTGAACCATGGATGTCAAGTACATAGACTGGGGACAGCTCAGAATGAAGCATGGAACATGTTATTGAAAACTATGGAAAGAGGATCAATATCATACTGTGGCATAAAGATTAGCAGAACTTTTTCCTGAATTTATGTGGAAGGCAGAATTTCTAAATGATAAACTTAATTATTTAGGTAAGTAGATTTCCAAGCAAAGTGTTGGGGGTGCTGCCTGGTTTTTTACCTGCTGCTTATAGTAAAATGTGAGAGGAGAGAGAAAAATTGATGAAAGAATAATAAACAAAAAGAAACCAGGACTTGCTCTGGGAAATCCTCAGCCTATCCTGATGGCAAAAACTGCTAAAATTAAGAGATTGTTTCTGAAAGTGAAGTGCAGAGAAAAAGCTGAGTGTGTCTGGGCACCCCTTTGTTCAAATTTTGGAAAGACCAGAAAGTCAGAATATTAAGTCTCAAGAGATTAAGGGTTTGCTTCACAGATCCTCTTAAAACAGGGAGTTTCTAGGAAGCTTAAGGGTACTCTCCATCAGCCATTTCAACAGAAGCCAAAGATAGAGAAAAGATTATCTCAAAATTTGTTATGGACTTGAGATCTGTCTATTGAGATGAATCCCTGTGCCAAGGGAGACACACAAGTTTCTTGAGAAATCTATGTCAACAGAAATACTGCTAGCATAGACCAAAAAATGAAAGAGGAAAAAAATTACAAAATGAAAGGTTATTGGACCCCTGAAATTCCATTGGCAGGAAGTGGGCCTAGAGCCCAGAGAGTAGAACTGAGGGCTCAGTGGGGAGAGCTGAGAGCCACAGAGAACTGTTCCCAGGGTTTGAAACCTAAGGGAGTCTGCCCAGATGGATTTCAAAACTTCTTTGGAATAGAAACTCCCTTTTATTTTCCTTTTCTCCCATTTTGAGCCACACTGTCTGTAACTATTATCTTCTTGATGTCCCACCAATTTCTATTTGAAGCAGATTAGATATTTATTTAATATCACAGTCCACAGATGATAGAAATTGTGCACAGGAGCCTCATCTGCACTGATTCAGTTGCTTTAGATGATGAGATTTTGAATTTTGAGATGATGTTGTATTGGAATGAGACTTTTGGGGATCTTGAAATGGGTTGAATGTATTTTACATGTGAAATGGATATGAATCTTTGGAAGGGGGCAGTAGACTGGGGTAGATAAAACTATGGTCATCCAAAGATGTCTTGTTCTAATCCCCAGAATCTGTGAATATTATATTATTATCACTCCGATGATTATATAATATTGTAGAGCATGACTGACCTTAAAATAGGGGGATCACACAAGTCCTAATGTAATCTAATCTAACCATAAAAGAAGAGAACTTTTCTAGCTGGTGAAAGAAGAGAAAGTCAGGAGAAGGATTCAACATGCCTTTGTTGACTTTGAAGATGGAATAGGCATGAGCCAAGGCATGCAGATAACCTCTCTAGAAGCTGAGAACCACCTCCAACCAGCAGCCCTCGCTGTTAAAACCTGAATAAGCCTGGAAGCACATTGCCTCTCCAGTAAAGCCACCAGATAAAAGCCTACAGTATTTGCCCCTTTAATTTCAGCCTTGTGAGACTAGAGTAACTAGCTGAGCCCACCTGGTTTTTTTACTTATATAACAGTAAGTTATGTAATGAAATAATACACGACTATTGTTTTAAGCCACTGTTTGTGGTCAATTGTTACACAGCAATAAAAAACTAATATGTTGAAAAAAACAAAAAGCCTTTGGAAAGACATTTGGCATCAGAAATCATCTTGTTATGGGAATGCCGTTCATTTTAACCAAGTAACAGATATATTTTCTCTGATTGCAGCCTGTAAAAACCATTTTTATGTGAATCTAGAAGTAAAACATGGATCTTTATAATTTCCTTTTCAAATTGAAATTTTAAGTATAAAAATAAGAATTCAAAATAATGAATGGGTTAATGAATTAAAGGAGAGACTTTTTCCTAAAGATTTCCTAATTAATTAATTTAACAAATGTGTTTTGAGCACCTATCATGTACGAGACTCTTAATGTGTTGTTAGCAATGTAAAAATAAACCATATATAGTCTCTATCCTCAAGGAGCTCAGAGGACAGATGAACAATAATCCCAATAATAATGACCAACATTTATTGGGTACAACTTATGTGCCAAGTGTTGTGTTAGGATTTTATCTATTCTCCTTTTCAACAAACAGATAAGTCCACGATGAAGGACATGATAAGTGAATATACTAGGCAACACTTATGGTACAAAAGGAACTAGCAAACATGGCTCATGAAGGAGATTGAGAAGGTTTGAGCTGTCAAATTGAAGATTAACTAAGGACTCATAAGACAGATAAGATAAAGAGGAACGTTCAAAGCAGAGAAAATAGTGTGTATTAAGTCTTTAGAGCATGAAACAATGTGGTTTATCTGGGAAAGTTATGGGTATACTAGCTTGGCATGAGAAAAGATGGTAACATTGAAGAGACAGGCAGCAGTCAGTCAATGGAAGAACTTGTATGCTTTAGCTAAGGAATTACAGACTTGTGCTAGCTATTCCAAAAATATTTTAACTTTAATTATAAGAATAGACCCTTTTCTCTTTGCCACCTACTTCATCATTCTTGTGTTTAGGGAGGTTGACCTACCTTGAAGAGAATACATGCAATAAGAAAAGTTATTTTAGAATCCCTAGTGAAAAACTACTCAATGAATTTTACCTGTTCCCACCCACTTATTTTAACCACTGGGAATAAGGGGACCCAGAGAGGTTACACTATTTACCTAAGTCCCATAACTAGAAAGAAGCTTATTAAGAGTCTGGATTCAAGCATTCTGACCCCCATTCCAAGAATCTTTCTACCTATTCCTTCAGTTACTTGTGTAGTTTTCACATAATGATGTTTGAAAACTAAAGAAGTTTTTATATTTAAAATATTTGAAATATTATTTTTAAAAATAGGTAAAACTTTTAAGGTAAGTGTTTAAAATGAGTGTACAGTTTTAGAAATCTAATATAATACATATGACTAAATGATGTGGCCCTGGGTTACTTACTCAAAAGAAGGAAAAAGTAAAATAGATGAGAAAGAAGAGTGTAAAAATCTCTGATCTCAGTCTTTGAGATGCAAGCATACTGAGATTCTCTACTCAGCCAGAGTACCTCAGAGTCCTGGGCTGTTCAACTGACATTCATGCCCAGGAACACCATGGAAGCAGACTGTACTCTTCTCAAGTCTGACACAGCAGAAAACTTGCATAAAAGGTTTTTATGGCAGCTATGACAATCTCTTCTCTAACTTTCTTCTCTTCACACATATACACACACTCAGGCACACACGCACACATATACCTTCCCATTACTATACTAATTCACATTCCATAGTGATAATCTATAATATTTGACAAATGAGTCTTCCAATATTTCCTTTTTGATTTTCCTATTTTTTAAAAAACATGTTATTTCCTAAAATATAGACAATCAATCATAATCTCAAACCATTATGGATTCCCTAATGCTGTCCACTAAGACAATGTCAATCATGGACGACAATATTCTAATATCCAGGTACCCTCATATGAAAAATCTCAGGGGCACAGTTTTGTTTGTCTGTTTATCTTATTTATTTTTAAAATTTATTTATTTTTGGCTGCACTGGGTCTTCATTGCTGTGTGTGGGTTTTCTCTAGCTGTGGTGAGCGGGGGCTACTCTTCGTTGCAGTGTGTGGGCTTCTCATTGTGGTGGCTTCTCTTGTTGCAGAGCACAGGCTCTAGGTGCGCAGGCTTCAGTAGTTGTGGCATGCGGGCTCAGTAGTTGTGGCTCATGGGCTTAGCTGATCCATGGCATGTGGGATCTTCCCAGACCAGGGCTCGAACCCATTTCTCCTGCATTGGCAGGTGTATTCTTAACCACTGTGCCACCAGGGAAGCCCAGGGGCATAGGTTTTATATCAAGAAAAAAAGTATGCATTTTTTTAGCTCTCCTGTGTCTATCACAACAGTTATAAGCAGACCCAAGACAGAGAAGAATGCCAACAAGTTAGGTTAAAAGGATAAGGATTCTCACCCCAAAAGCTTTTTAACTAAGTGAAGAAAGATGTTGATTATTTAAACAAGACTTTTTAGACTTAGGAAAGCTTACTTGTTTATTCATAAATTCTTTCTTGGGTTTAGAAAAAGAGAAAGGGGGGAGAATAAAATAACTCCATAAGTTTTAAACTGTGGACAGAAGTCTTTATAAAACTTAAATAGACATAGGTATTAAAGCAGTTGACTCTACCCACTGTGGGCAATTATACTAGTGTTCAAAATATTGGCAGCCTCTCTTTATGATACCCTCCCACTAAGGGAGGATTGTATATTCCCAACCTATTTAAATCAGGGATGGCCATTAGACATCCTTTTGTCAATGAAATATAAGCATAAGAGATGTGTCCTGCCCCTTCCAGGCAGAAGCTTTAGGAGCCAAGACACTGTTCGCCATGTAACTGGTAATATTACAGAGACAACTCCACTATCATTTTATCTGGCATAAGGTAATGGGAGCAGAGTCACAGCTGACCTATAATGGAGAAGAAGTCTGAGCCAGACATAAACTTTTCTTTGAAAGCCACTGAAATGTTAAGGTCATTTGTTATTACAGCCTAACCTAGCCTATCCAAAAGTAGGAGGAAATTTCCTCTTTGCCTAAAGCAAAGATGACACTAAAGAGTGAAACACTGGAAGTACGCTCCCTGTCAATAATGCCATATAATATTGTATTGGAAGACCTAGCTAGCTCTGTAAGACAAGAATAAGAAGATGGATAATAGATGATAGATGATAGGTATATAGGTTATAGATACATAGATATATAGATGTTTATTTGGATTATGATATCTACATATATGTTATATATATGTGTGTGTGCTTTTGTTATTATATATATATGTGTGTATACACACATATATGAAAGGTAAAATAAAAGTGCTATTTTCACAAGAGAACTGATAGCCAAATAACTACAATTAATCAGAGATTTTAGTAATGTTGCTAGATGCATGGTCAATGTAACAATCAATGCAGAAAATCAATCATACTCCCATACACCAATAGCAAACAGCTAGAAAATGAATTTTTTAAAAGTTTCCATTTATAACAGCAATAAGATACCAGAGATAAATCTAACAAAAGATGTCATGAAAAAAATGATAAAATATTATTGGAAAACATTGAAGAAGATCTAAATAAATGGAAATCTACACCCCCAAATTAATCTATTAAATCATTCAGTTACATTCAAACTCACAGGTCAGTTTATTGAAGTTAACAAAACTTTTTATCAAATGTATAAGAATAAGCAAAGACCCAAGAATACTAAATATAATATTGAAGAAAAATAGTAAGATTCAAGATAAAGAAATACAATACTGAAGAAGTATAATAAGGTATGGAGAATCACCCTTGTGATCTCTTGGCTAACTATAAAGTAATTGAGATGATGTGATATTGGCTCAGGGATTTAAGATAAAAAGAAGAAAAATAGATCAGAAAGAAAGCCCAGAAACAGAATATTTGAGAACTTAGGACATGATGAAGATGAGGTTACCATATACTGGAAAATATCTTTAGGCCTTCAGGATGGGAAGAATAAACCATTAAGGAAAAGATTGATAAATTGACCATATTAAACTGTAAAACTGATGTACATCAAAAAACGTTATGAGAAAAAGAGAGTAAGAGGGAGGAAAAGAGGAGGGAAGGGAGGGAGGAAGTCTTGGAAAGGATATTTACACTACGTATAACCAGCAGAAAATTAGTAGCCAAAGCGTATAATCACATGTGATCAATAAAAAAGTACAATGATAAAAATAAGGAAAGAATAAAAAGAGTAAATTCCTTAAAAAGGAAACCAGAATGGCCAATAAACATATGAAAATATGATAAAGCATTAGTAATCAGAGAAATCCAAAATTAAATAAGATACAATTTCACACCCCTCAAGTTGGCAAAAGTTTGAAAGCCTGACCACATAAAGAAATAGGGAGATTTCATGTGTTACTGGGAAGGTAAAATGGTGCAATCTATTTGGAAAACAATTTGGTCTTATCTAGTGAGGAGAAGATGTGCATTCTCTTTGATCCAGCACTTCCACTCCTAAGTAGGTACCCTAAAGAAACTCTTGGACGGACCACCATGAGACACGCACAAGAAGGGTCATTGTTCTACTGTTAATATTGATGAGATTCTCATCCATAACAGGGGATAAAATTAATACTTACCTAACAGGGTTGTTGTAAGGAATAAATGAGTTAGAACATGTAAATCCTTAGAACAGTACCTGAAATCGTGTAAGTGCTCAATAAGCGTTAGCTGTTGTTAATAAATCCCCTTACATTATTTTGATTCCCGGCATACGCCCTAGGCTCAGTACTTGAGGTATTTTCCTTTGCAAGCTTTCTTTTCTTCACAACTGCTGACCTCATTTAATGGGTAGTTCCCTAGGTCCCAGACAAGTCAGCTGGCCATGTAATAAGACCGCAGTCAGGCCTGCTGTGATCTGGGTGGGACTTGCTCATCCTCTCAGGTCATGTTTATGCTAAACCTTTTCTCCAGAGTTGAGCTGGGCAACTATCCCATTTTACATTCTCCCCGGTGAGGTCTGCCAATGTTCTTAAAACTATCAATATTTTGATCTATGTGATTAATGAATGCTAAATCATACCAATTAGGCATTTCAACATTACCCCTTAACAGGATCTTCAATTGTAAGATTTTACTTTAATTAAATATAAAATGAAAGAGAGAAGGAAGAAAGAAAGGGAGGGGAGGGAAGAGGAGAGGAGAAGAGGGAAGGGATATTGAAAGAAGAGATTCCAACTGCATGTAATTAACAACATAGAGAAATACTTTCGGCAACCCTATCCAAAATTTCAGCATGAGTAAATTTTGTGTCCCACTTTTACCTACAGCTCTTTTGTGACTCCTGTCCCTGTTTGAATAATTACTCCCATTCCCTCAGAATCATGTCCTTTGAAACTCTCAATCCTATAAACAAGTCAATATTAAGGATTAATGGATAATGACATAACAAAGTGTCGTCGTTTCCAGATACCTTATTGAGACTTCTAAATGGCCCCTAAATTAGATATAATCAATTCACCAGGATTCTCTAAAAGTAAATTCCTCCAGTGCTAAAAGTTTTAGTCACCATGGCCATCGAGTATGGGAGAAATTCTGGAGGAATAGACTTTTAGGAATCTACCAAACCACATTAACTATCTGACTCATTTATAGGTGAGATTGGCTCTGAAAGTACCCTCAATCCCACCCACTACCTGTTTCATGTTATAATCATGGGTGGGAGAGGAATTAACTTAATTTGAGGACTAAGAACGTATACTCTTCTTATTAATGACCAATTTATTTATTTTAAAATATTTACAAAGCATTACAATGTATCAGGCAAGCATTAACCTGGTTAGTTAAAAATCATTATTTGATTTTTGTTTCACTCTGTATTTAACTATACCCTTTTCCATTCTCACAGCTGACACTTGCTCCTGTCCCATCTCCTGGTCTTTCCCCCCTTCTTCAAAACTGACAGACAATAAAGGTATGAGGATGGATCATGTCCATCACCCGGTGGAAGAGATTGGCAAGAGGTAGGCCAATAGCAGTAAACTGGGAAAAAACTGATGATTCAGTGAAGTTATGACACTGTCATCCAGAATGAACCAAATGTTCCAACATAAAGGTACTTTCTCTGGAGTTATTTTTGCTAAAACACTGAAGGATTGTATATTCTGCTTCTATGAGGGAAGCTGCTTGCTGAAAAAATTCGTGTATATGTTTTGCGATGTGTCTCTACATGTATGGGGATGATGATGTGACACAGGTTCTGTGATCTCGAGTGATATATTATCACAGTATATGGCCATGAATAAGGAATACTAAAAATTAATCCTTATTAAAATTGTCAGAAGGTTGAAAACCACATACAGAATTATGCTGTTTATTCAGAGCTAACTCTAGTGAAAAGTCAGCTACTATCTGTTTAGTTCTGGTAGACTGGAAGGGGCTTGAAAGGAGAGTAAATTTTATAGAGCAAATGGAGGATATTTTAAGAAAGTCTTTGATTGGTCAGTGTTCTGTTAAGGTGGGATTTTCTAGTGGGTGGGATTTGGGGAAATAAGATGAGGAGACTTTCCGATTGGCTTTTGGCAGCTTTAGATTGGTTCTCTATACTGGCACATAGCTTAAAGATTTCCAGGTAGGTTAGGGCCATATGGGTTTTCCTGTTTCAATAAAAGACTATCCAGTCCTCTGCTTTAGGGTTCAAGCAATTCACAAAGGTAAATTATTTTTCCAATGATTCACTTTTAATGACTTTCTAATTTACTTTTATTGTCTCATACAGCACATACTATATAAGCTTTTACAAAAATAATGGTTATTTCCATTGTTCAGAAACTCCTTACTCAAGCACTATATAAAAGTTTGTGAATGAAGTGCTAAAAATAGTACAATAAAAAATAATTCAATAAAAATTTTTTTGAAAAAAAATAATTTTTGGTTTAATTATATTATAAATTAATAAGACCACTAAAATATTGTGACAAACAGATATAGTTCATTATTTTCACTCTAACTGCATGACATTTGAAAAATAACAGTAATCCCAGGATGTGTATCTCTAATCTGATGATCTCCATTCCTTACCAAGTCCTCAATTTGTTGTTTCTTTGCTCTTTGGAGACAAAGTTCCCTAGGATGGTTGTTTGTCTGTTTGTTTATTTTTCTTTTTTATTTATCAACAAAGAACAGCTTTTTTTTTTTTTTGCTCTTGTTGAAATGGTATTTTAACATTTTTTAAAAATTATTGTTCCTTCCCACATATCAGGATGACCATAACCCTCCCTGCCAATTGTTAGGAAGACTGTTGCAATTTCCCTTTCCTTTCTTTAGTTGCATCAAATACTCTAATCATCTTATTCGGCATTTTGGTCAGGGATGTCTTCTCTATGCCCTTCAGCTATGTCTCTTCCCACAACCACTCTAAACCTTTTAACTTTTTACAGATGTAAATGCTGAATCATTCCTGCCTTTCATCATAAGTCCATTCCTCCTAGACTCTTCAATTATCCCCAGACTCCTACTTTGAACATTTCTCAACTGGATTGCACAAAGTAGTAAAGTTGGTCCTGATTTGCTTTTTAATACTAACAAAGACACTCGCTTAATGAGTTTGTACTCCAGATGAGGCCCTTTGCTAAGTACCTTCCATACATCTTCCCAATAATTCTATAAAGTAGGAATTTACAAATAAGGAAACTGAGACTCTGTGAGTCCAGGAACTAGAAACTCATTTCATCACACAGATAGTAACTGGGGAACCAGTACATGACCAATCTGATCGCAAAGTCTGTGTCCTGCCTTAAACCTTCATCAAGTGATTCCTGACAACAGTCTGCACCAGAATTACCTGAAATACCTGATAAAATTTAGGCTTCTAGGCCGAGCCCAGATCTTTTGAGTTAGTATCTCTGAGGAAAAGAACCAGCAATATACATTTTTAACAAGGCTCCAAAATGATTCTTAGGCACACTGAAGTTTGAAAGTCACTAAACTGCAAGGCACATATTTTATGTGTTGTTCTCTGTGTCTCATCACCAAGCACAGTATCTGGCTAATAGAGAGTAAGTGCTGATGAGCCTAAATCAATAAGCCTACCATAAGAAAAGGGTGTTGGTATTGATTCTGTGCCTTTGGCTCTCTAGGAAAAGGTTCTATAAAAACACTAGGAGAGATTAGTACTTTTACATCACAGTTGGGTATTCCTAACACTGACATTGTGCCAGCTTAGGGAGGGCCACCCTCTTTTGGCACACACCACAGTAAGGCCTTGCACAGTGGCTTCTGTTATGGAAGATGGTTGGAAGGCTGATAGATATCACAAGACTGTTCATGATTTAAAATTATGTAAGCCTTAGATTTTTAAAAATCTGTTGTTCAAGATATCCTACTCTAGTAATGTTAATGGTTGCATAAAGCTAACTTCTAGCATCCTGTGGTAGTGATGGCCACCCCTTCCATAGTCTGATAATAAATGGATAGTTAAGAAGGTTTACTATGAACCATTAGCCGAAATAACCATCTGCTGGAAAAATAATTAATTATGTGCATAAATAAGACTACAGCTAGCCAGCAAAAACCTTTGGCTTAAGGTAATGGGACAATTGATGGCTCTAAAAGATAATATTTTAAAATATATTTCTTACTAAAGAAAGGACATGAGGGTATTGACTCTGTGGTATTGGGGGCTGTGCTGCTGTTTCTCTTTAACGTTCTGCCTTAAGGGAAATAGGAAGTACTAAGTCAATTGTCAAGATAATGGTAAAATCTTTTCTACATAACTTGGAATGCTAGAAAAATCAAACCAAATGAATGCTCAAAATTCCAGCTCTGTTTATTCACTCAGTATCCTGCTGGCTAGTTTCCTTGAGAGATGGGAAATTAGGATGTATATATATATATATATATATATATATATATATATATATATTTCTTCCACTGCCTATTTCCTGCTTTAGGATGAAGACAGTAGATGCTAAACAGGGCTAAAGGAGGCTTCATATTCAAGATGATGACCTCTGGGTAAGAAGCAGCCTGGATATAAGAAGGAATTAACAACAACATGGGGTCCCCTTAGCCCCTCTTTTGGGGAAATCAGAGTCTTGGTCCTCGTCTTAAAGCCTGTACATCAGACAGCCAACAATAATCAGTATTACTCCTTCCAAAGGAGTTATTGCCTTTTCTGTGCCAGTTAAGCTTCTACTCCTCCTTGCTTGTGCATGTAGGGAGGGGAAAACATTGAGCTCTCTTTCTTCTTACCTCCTTTTCACTAGCATAATGTATGAGAGAATGCATCACGATGATCATTTATGCAAGTCTCATTCCAATTGGTGATCCAAAATGCAATTCTACCTGGAATTTAAATTGTCTTACTTTTTATCTCACATCTAATTGACTACAATAATCATATAACTTACTAAACTACTCTCATTAAAGATTTGAGTACCCCAGCTTATCTGAAGCTGTCTTAATCAGTAGAGACAATTATATCCATTCTCTTGAACTTTCCTAACAGTTTCACACTCACAAAATTCTCTCAGGGTTCATGTGGATATTTACCCATTGGCCATTTCCTTCCTAGTCAGGTCACAGGCCACATGTTGTTCTAAGAGTTCTTTTTCCCCATCACTTCCTCACAGATGATTCAGAGGCTGCAGGTAATTCTTGCCTAGTTCTCTTTTGTGCTGTAGTCACTAGCAGCTGCTTTGCTGACTCATTTTGTTTTGTTTTGTTTTGTTTTAATAGCCAAGAATCCTAGGATTCTCCTAGGATTTGACCAGAGTGTTATTAGTCTATTGTCCTTGGATGAAACACAATGAAGGTGCATCCATGTGCTGAGGGAAAAGCAGTGAAGAAGTGTCCTGAGGCCAAATAATCCTAAAACTGAGGGCAACCACTGGGTAAAATTCCTCAAATCCAAGCTTTCAGGGCAAGTCCCATCAGATATATGCAACATAGCTGCTAAATACTACAGAAATTAAATTAAGTCAGCAAAGTAAGAACAAACAGATCAAAGAAATAGAAAAACTGCCAGCAAATCTCAGATACAATAGAGGAGACATCATAAATTAGAGATGAAGAGGAGACAAGGCTGAGGTACATGAGTTTTGGGAAATATACAATTTAGATACTCAGTAAGTACAAATTACACATGGATTCAAGTTACATTTAGTCAGTAAATATATACTTATCTAATTTATGGAAAGGAAAATTTTTCTAGAATAAAAGCAATGAAAATAATAAAAAACAAAATTTTGAAGTTTTTACATAACCCAGAATTTAAAACTTTGCAACATTAAATAGTAAATAAAAATGCAAAAATTGATCAAAATCTGGAAAAAAAATTTTAAATACTTTGCAAATACAACAAAAACTCATGCTTATAAATAAGAAAAATACTAAGCCCTCATTGATAAATGAACGAAGGTAGTGGATGGACAATGCATAAAGAAGAATTACAAATGGATAGTGAATATTTGAAAAAAATGCAAAATAAGTAAACATGTAATACTACCTTAGTTTAACCCACCAAATAAGAAAAAAGATTATACTCAATATTTGCAAGAGCTTAATAATGTGAGCACTCTTATAAGTGCTGATAAAAATGACAACTGGTAGAGCCTTTCTGAAAATAACTTGGCAATGCATTTCCATGCCTAATAGTTTATCATAAGGAATAAATAAAATATAAGACCAATATTTATGTACAAAATGTTTCAATATTATTTATAACAAAAATCAAAAACAGGGCTTCCCTGGTGGCACAGTGGTTGAGAGTCTGCCTGCCGATGCAGGGGACACGGGTTCATGCCCTGGTCCTGGAAGATCCCACATGCCACAGAGCAGCTGGGCCCGTGAGCCATGGCCGCTGAGCCTGCACGTCCGGAGCCTGTGCTCCGCAACAGGAGAGGCCATAACAGTGAGAGGCCCGAGTACAGGAAAAAAAAAAAAAAAAAAAAAGGAAATCTCTTCTAAATATAATCTTTTATCCCTTCTGAGTAAATCAGGAACTAAGAAAAAAAAATTTTAATCCTTTAGCTGCTCCCTGCTGTCTACAGGATAAAGTCCAAATTCTTTCATTCTTCCATTTAAGCCCCTGCACCTTGTTTTCTTTTACTTTCTTACATATCTTTTCACCATGTAGAAAAGCCTCACTCATCCAACTCTCCATGCTGCTCATATTCAGATCTGGATCATCCTTCAATAGAAGATTGTGGCAATGGACTGAGTGTAAGCTGACAGAATGGCAGGAATAAAACAGAACAGACAGTCAAAGTCATTTTGAAGGTAGAAACCACTTAAGTTTCTTTCTTGGGAAGTCCTAAGTTATAGAGACAAAGAATATCAAGGGAGAGGAGAAGGAAATCTGAAAAATGATAATAATACTGTCTTGCTCTATTATTTGAATGTTTCAGTTTTATGTATATTGTAATCTCCTTAAAGGGAGAACTTTTTTTTACATTTTTTCCTTTATATACTCATGTTTTTCATAGCAGTAGGCAATAAATACTTGTTGAATGAATGAACAACATCAATTTTTCCTTGATTGCCATTTTATTACTATCTCCTTTTGTTTAAAAATGTCTGTGAATGTTCACATTTATAATAAAGCATTTTACTTATGACAACTTGAATGGCAAAAATGGAGATGTCTGACAATATCAAGTGTTAGAGAAGATAACGGTTAACTGTCACACTTACATGAGGACTAGGGTAAGTTGGAACAATCACTGTGGAAAACAGTGTGGCGTTACTTTGTAAAGGCAGAACATGTGCATAGCCCATAACCTAGAATTTCCACTTCTAAAGAAATTTTTACATGTACACTAGAGAAACTCTTGCACATGTGCTCCAAAAAGCTCACAGTAGCAATGTTTATAGTAATAAAGTAAAATTAGAAAAACCCAATGGTCATCTAAAAGAAAATAGATAAATAAATTGAAGTGTGCTCCCACATGGAATAATAAAATAGTATAGATGGATAGACTACAATTTGTAACAACATAGATGGCCTCTTACATTCATAATTAAAGAAAAAACATGAAGTGAAGGCTATTTCCAGTATGACACAAATGTTATAGCTCAAAACAAGCAAAAATAATATATCATCTAGGCATACATACACATATTTTTTTAAATTTAAGACAAGAGAATGATAAATCTCTGTGTTGATTCTCAGAGTGAAAAGAAGAGAGGAAGCAAGCATCCAGTTTAGATATAAAACATTGGTAGCATTTTTTAATTCAATGCAGAGTTCTTTGTTGTCCATTATATAATTATACGTTAGAATTCACATATAAGTTACATACATTCTTGTTACGTAGCAAGTAGCATATTTTTTAACTGATGATAAAAGTGTTCAAAAATGGCAGCCTTAAAAATTTTTCTTTTTAGAAAAAAATCTTGTTTTAGTTAGATGTAAATATGATTTGTAGATCCTACCCTAGAGAAATGGCAATGTAATAACAACTAATAGCAACATCTGACAGTGGGAGACTTAGGATTATAATGAATTTACTGGATTCATTACTTGTTTTTACTTCATTAACTTTTTTGCTCCATCAAAGTACTCTAAACAATAAACTTAGTTTGTCCAACATATGGGAAGAATTAGACAGAAAATCTTTTATTTCACATTGTTATGCCCAGAACAATCTCTTTGTTTAACCAGAACACTGGCTCTGTCTTCAAATCCACCAGGGACAAGTAGGAGGGGAAAAGTTATGAAAAACATCAATTCAAGTGTTTTTGTTTGGTTTTTCAATGTATTTTTGCAGCAACTTTGTCACAAAGAGCATTTCCAGAGCTTTACATAGTCTGATTGTGGTACAAAGCCTTTACACTTTGATTTAATACGAAAGTTATTAGAAACTACAATGTACCTTGAAAATCTTGAGGCTGTAATTTCCCATTTCCTACAAAGAGATTTTGTCAGTATTCCCCCCATCGCCATAGATATTCTAGCATATTACCGTCATACGTGCCAGTCTTTTTTCTGAATGCACGTCTCCCTTAGGAAATCGTTCTAGTCTAGAGGTAATGTTTGCACTATAAGGTCACATCAAAAATAAAGCATGTCCTTGAATAACAACACAACACTTCTAGTGGAAGAGATCCTTATATCTATGAATTTTAAATATCCACTTTTTTAATTAACATCTTTATTGGAGTATAATTGCTTTACAATGTTGTGTTAGTTTCTGCTGTATAACAAAGTGAATCAGCTATATGTATACATATATCCCCATGTCCCCTCCCTCTTGTGCCTCCCTCCCACCCTCCCTATCCCAACCCTCTAGGTGGTCAAAAGCACTGAGCTGATCTCCCTGTGAGATGCAGCTGCTTCCCACTAGCTATCTATTTTACATTTGGTAGTGTGTATATGTCAATGCCACTCTCTCACTCCATCCCAGCTTACCCTTACCCTCATATTGAGCTGCATGAGCTGCTTGTATATTTTGGAGATTAACCCTTTGTCAGTTGCTTCATTTGCAAACCTTTTCTCCCATTCTGAGGGCTGTCTTTTCATCTTGTTTATGGTTTCCTTTGCTGTGCAAAAGCTTTTAAGTTTCATTAGATCCCATTTGTTTATTTTTGGTTTTATTTCCATTTCTCTAGGAGGTGGGTCAAAAAGGATCTTGCTGTGATTGATGTCATACAGTGTTCTGCCTATGTTTTCCTCTAAGAGTTTTATAGTGTCTGGCCTTACATTTAGCTCTTCAACCTATTTTGAGTTCATTTTTGTGTATTGTGTTAAGGAGTGTTCTAATTTCGTTCCTTTACATGTAGCTGTCCAGTTTTCCCAGCAACACTTATTGAAGAGGCTGTCTTTTCTCCACTGTAAATTCTTCCCTCCTTTATCAAAGATAAGGTGACCACATGTGTGTGGGTTTATCTCTGGGCTTTCTATCCTGTTCCATTGATCTATTTTTCTATTTTTATGCCAGTACATACTGTCTGATTATTATAGTTTTGTAGTATAGTCTGAAGTCAGGGAGCCTGATACCTCCAGCTCCGTTTTTCTTTCTCAAGATTGCTTTGGCTATTTGGGGTCTTTTGTGTTTCCAAACAAATGGTAAAATTTTTTGTTCTGGTTCTGTGAAAAATGCCATTGGTAGTTTGATAGGGATTGCACTGAATCTGTAGATTGCTCTGGGTACTATAATCATTTTAACAATGTTGATTCTTCCAACCCAAGAACATGTTATGTCTCTCCATCTGTTTGTATCATCTTTAATTTCTTCAGTGCTTATAGTGTCCTGCATACAGGTCTTTTGTCTCCTTAGGTAGGTTTAGTCCTAGGTATTTTATTCTTTTTGTTGCAGTGGTAAATAGGAGTGTTTCCTTAATTTCTCTTTCAGATTTTTCATCATTCGTGTATAGGAATGCAAGAGATTTCTGTGCATTAATTTTGTATCCTGCTACTTTACCAAATTCATTGATTAGCTCTGTATTTTTCTGGTAGCATCTTTAGGATTCTCTATGTATAATATCATGTCATCTGCAAACAGTGACAGCTTTATTTCCTCTTTTCCGATGTGGATTGCTTTTATTTCTTTTTCTTCTCTGATTGCCATGGCTAAAACTTCCAAAACTCTGTTGAATAATAGTGTTGAGAGTGGGCAACCTTGTTGTTTAGCAAAGGTTGGGCAATCTTGTTCCTGATTTAGAGGAAATGGTTTCAGTTTTTCACCACTGAGAATGATGTTGGCTGTGGGTTTGTCATATATGGCCTTTATTATGTTGAGGCAGGTTCCCTCTATGCCGACTTTCTGGAGTTTTAATCATAAATGGATGTTGAATTCTGTTGAAAGTTTTTTCTGCATCTCTTGAGATTATCATATGGTTTTTATCCTTCAGTTAATATGGTGTATCACATGGGTTGATTTGCGTATATTGAAGAATCCTTGCATTCCTGGGATAAATCCCACTTGATCATGGTGTATGATCCTTTTACTGTGCTGTTGTTTTCTGTTTGCTAGTATTTTGTTGAGGATTTTTTCATCTATGTTCATCAGTGATATTGGCCTGTAGTTTTCTTTCTTTGTGACATCTTTGTCAAGTTTTGGTATCATGGTGATGGTGGCCTCATAAAATTAGTTTAGGAGTGTTCCTCCCTCTACTATATTTTCGAAGAGTTTGAGAAGATTAGGTGTTATCTCCTCTCTAAATGTTTGATAGAATTCGCCTGTAAAGCCATCTGGTGCTGGGCTTTTCTTTGTTGGAAGATTTTAAATCACAGTCTCAATTTCAGTGCTTGTGATTGGTCTGTTCATATTTTCTATTTCCTGGTTCAGTCTCGGAAGGTTCTGCTTTTCTAAGAATGTGTCCATTTCTTCCAGGTCGTCCATTTTATTGGCATATAGTTGCTTGTAGTAATCTCCCATGATCCTTTGTATTTCTGCAGTGTCAGTTACTTCTCCTTTTTCATTTCTAATTATGTTGATTTGAGTCTTCTCCCTTTCTTCATGATGAGTCTGGCTAATAGTTTATCAATTTTTTTATCTTCTCAATTAAGCAGCTTTTAGTTTTATTGATCTTTGCTATTGTTTCCTTCATTTCTTTTTCATTTATTTCTGATCTGATATTTATGATTTCTTTCCTTCTGCTAACTTTGGGGTTTTTTTGTTCTTTCTCTAATTGCTTTAGGTATAAGGTTAGGTTGTTTATTTGGGATTTTTCTTGTTTCATGAGGTAATATTGTATTGCTATAAACTTTTCTCTTAGAACTGCTTTTGCTGCATCCCACAGGTTTTGGGTGGTTGTGTTTTCATTGTCATTTTTTTCTAGGTATTTGTGAATTCCCTCTTTGATTTCTTCACTGATCTCTGGGTTATTTAGTAGTGTATTGTTTAGCCTCCATGTGTTAGTATTTTTTAGTTTTTTCCTGTAATTGATATCTATTCTCATAGCATGGTGGTCAGAAAAGATACTTGATACGATTTCAGTTTTTGTAAATTTACCAAGGCTTGATTTGTGACCAAAGATATGATCTATCCTGGAGAATGTTCCATGGGCACTTGAGAAGAAAGTGTATTCTGTTGTTTTTGGATGGAATGTCCTATAAATATCAATTAAGTCCATCTTGTTTAATGCGTTATTTAAAGCTTCTGTTTCCTTATTTATTTTCATTTTGGATGAGCTATCTATTGATTAAAGTGGGGGTGTTAAAGTCCCCTACTATGATTGTGTTTCTGTTGATTTCCCCCTTTATGGCTGTTAGCATTTGTCTTAGGTATTGAGGTATTCCTATGTTGGGTGCATTTACAATTATTATATCTTCTTCTTGGATTGATCATTTGATCATTATGTAGTGTCCTTCTTTATCTCTTGTAATTGTCTTTGTTTTAAAGTCTATTTTGTCTGATATGAGAATTGCTACTCTAGCTTTCTTTTGATTTCCATTTGCATGGAATATCTTTTTCCATCCCATCACTTTCAGTCTGTATGTGTCCCTAAGTCTGAAGTGGGTCTCTTGTAGACAGCATACATACAGGTCTTGTTTTTGTATCCATTCAGCCAGTCTGTGTCTTTTGGTTGCAGCATTTAATCCATTCACTTTTCAGGTAATTATCAATATGTATGTTCCTATGACCATTTTCTTAATTGTTTTGGGTTTGTTTTTGTAGGTCCTTTTCTTCTCTTGTGTTTCCCACTTAGAGAAGTTCCTTTAGCATTTGTTGTAGAGCTGGTTTGGTGGTGCTGAATTCTCTTAGCTTTTGCTTGTCTGTAAAGGTTTTAATTTCTCCGTTGAATCTGAATGAGATCCTTGCTGGGTAGAGTAATCTTGGTTGTAGGTTTTTCCCTTTCATCACTTTAAATAAGTCCTGCCACTCCCTTCTGGCTTGCAGAGTTCTTCTGAAAGATCAGCTGTTAACCTTATGTGGATTCCCTTTTATGTGATTTGTTGCTTTTCCCTTGCTGCTTTTAATATTTTTCTTTTTCTTTGTATTTAATTTTTGATAGTTTGGTTAATATGTGTCTTAGCATGTTTCTACTTGGATTTATCCTGTATGGGATTCTCTGTGTTTCCCGGACTTAATTGGCTATTTCTTTTCCCATGTTAGGGAAGTTTTCAACTATAATCTCTTCAAATATATTCTCAGATCCTTTCTTTTTCCCTCCTTCTTCTGGGACCCCTATAATTCGAATGTTGGTACATTTAATGTTGTCCTAGAGGTCTCTGAGACTATCCTCAATTATTTTCATTCTTTTTTCTTTATGCTGCTCTGTGGCAGTTATTTCCACTATTTTACCTTCCAGGTCACTCTGTGTTCTTCTGCCTCAGTTATTCTGCTCTTGATTCCCTCTAGAGAATTTTTAATTTCATTTATTGTGTTGTTCATCACTGTTTGTTTGCTCTTTAGTTCTTCTAAGTCCTTCTTAAACATTTCTGGTATTTTCTCCATTCTATTTTCAACATTTTGGATCATCTTTACTATCATTATTCTGAATTGTTTTTCAGGTACACTGCCTATTTCCTCTTCATTTGTTTGGTCTGGTGGGTTTTTACCTTACTCTTTCATCTGCTGCATATTTCTCTGTCTTCTCAGTTTGTTTAACTTACTGTGTTTGGGGTCTCCTTTTTGCATCCTGCAAATTCATAGTTCCCATTGCTTTTGGTGTCTGCCCCCCATGGGTGAGGTTGGTTCAGTGGCTTGTGTAGACTTCCTGGTGGAGGGGGACTGGTGCCTGTGTTCTGGCGGGTGGGACTGGATCCTGTCTTTCTGGTGGGTAGGGCCACATCCAGTGGTGTGTTTTGGGGTGTCTGTGAACTTAGTATTATTTTAGGCAGCCTCTCTGCTAATGGGTGGGGTTGTGTTCCTGTCTTGCTAGTTGTTTGTCATGGGCCATCCAGCACTGGAGCTCACTGGCCGTTAGGTGGAGCTGGGTCTTAGTGCTGAGATGGAGATCTCTGAGAGAGCTCTCACCAATTGATATTACGTGGGGCCAGGAGGTCTCTGGGGTCGACTGTCCTGGACTTGGCTCTCCCACCTCGGAGGCTCAGGCCTGACACCCAGCTGGAGCACCAATACCCTGTCAGCCACACGGATCAGAAGAAAAGGAAAGAAAAAAATAAATAATATAACATAAAAAAAGTAAAAAACAAAAAATAAAAAATAATAAAATTTAAAGTAGTAAAATAAAATTAAAAATTTTAATTAAAAAAATAAAAGAAGAGGGGCTTCCCTGGTGGCACAGTGGTTGAGAGTCCGCCTGCTGATGCAGGGGACGCAGGTTCGTGCTCCGGTCCAGGAGGATCCCACATGCCGCGGAGCGGCTGGGCCTGTGAGCTATGGCCGCTGAGCCTGCGCATCCGGAGCCTGTGCTCCGCAACAGAAGAGGCCACAACAGAGGCAGTGAGAGGCCTGCGTACCACAAAAAAAAAATAAAATAAAAAATAAAAATAAAGAAAAGGAGAGAACAACGAAAACAATAAACAAATCCACCAATGATAACAAGCACCAAAAACTAAACTAAGATAAACATAAAAATCAGAGACAAATCAGTCACAGACAGCAAATCCCAAGTCTACAGTTGCTCCAAAAGTCCACCACCTCAATTTTTGGAATATTCATTGTCTATTCAGGTATTCCACAGATGCAAGATTCATCAAGTTGATTGTGGGGATTTAATCCCCTGTTCCTGAGGCTGCACGGAGAAATTTCCCTTTCTCTTCTTTGTTCACACGGCTCCTGGGGTTCAGCTTTGGTTTTGGCCCCGCCTCTGCATGTAGGTTGCCCTCAGGCATCTTTTCCCTGCCCAGACAGGAGGGGGTTAAAGTAGCGGCTGATTAGGGCTCTCTTGTTTTCTCAGGCCAGGGAGGCGGAGGGGTACAGCAGTGATAACTGGAATGTGGGGCAAGCCTGCTGCAGCAGAGGCCAGCATGACATTGCAACAGCATAAGGCATGCCAGGTGTTCCCCCCAGGGAAGTTGTCCCTGGATCTTGGGACCCTGGCAGTGGCATGCTGTACAGGCTCCTGGGGTTGGGGGGTTGGGAGTGACCTGTGCTTGCACACAGGCTTCTTGGTGGCTGAAGTAGCAACCTTAGCATTTCATGCCTGTCTCTGGGGTCCGTGCTGATAGCCACGGCTCGCACCCATCTCTGGAGCTCATTTAGGCGGTGCTTTGAATCCCCTCTCCTCGAGCACCCAGAAACAGTGGTCTCTTGCCTCTTAGGCACCCAGAAACAGTGGTCTCTTGCCTCTTAGGCAGGTCCAGACTTTTTCTCGGACTCCCTCCCGGCTAGCTGTGGAGCACCAGCCCCTCCAGGCTGTGTTCACACAGGCAACCCCAGTCCTCTCCCTGGGATCCAACCTCCTAAGCCTGAGCCTCAGCTCCCAGCCCCACCCATCCCGGTGGGTGAGCAGACAAGCCTCTCGGTCTGGTGAGTGCTGGTCGGCTCCGATCCTCTGTGAGGGAATCTCCCTGCTTTGCCCTCTGCACCCCTCTAGCAGCACTCTCCTCCGCGGCTCCAAAGCTTCCCCCCTCTGCCACCCACAGTCTCCACCAGTGAAGGGGCTTCCCAGTGTGTGGAAACCTTTCCTCCTTCACAGCTCCCTCCCACAGGTGCTGGTGCTGTCCCTATTCTTTTGTCTCTGTTTATTCTTTTTGCTTTTGCCCTACCCATGTATGTGGGGAGTTTCTTGTGTTTTGGGAGTTCTGAGGTATTCTGCCAGCGTTCAGTAGGTGTTCTGTAGGAGTTTTTCCACATGTAGATGTATTTTTGATGTATTTGTGGGGAGGAAGGTGATCTCCATGTCTTACTCCTCCACCGTATTGAATGTCCCCCTCCACTTTTCTATTACAAGAGTAAGTTTTTGTCCCCCTTCATGTTTTGAGGGATTATGTCTTAAGTATTTTTTTATTCCTAAAAGTAAGAGATACGAGTGAATGATTAAACAAAAAGTTTTCAAGCAATACTAATCTAATGTAATTACTAGGAATTAGAAGAAACCCAGAGATGCTTCATTTGCATGTCTAAATTTTTTATTTATTCACTGTAGGAGAGAAATCAATAAGAGGACTGCATAGAAATTTAGTAACCAGGGGTTAATTAGAAATTTCTGAATTTCCTAAATGTCTTGAAGAGTCCTATTCCTTCCCATTGCTTATGCACTATACCCTCTCCCTTTCCCTTTGGCTCATTCAAATTTACAGATGCAAACTAAAGAGACCTTAACCCCATAAAAGTTAACAAATGCCAAGTCAATAAATATTTCCTGTATAGTATGGTAGATTAAAAATAAAAATCTGCAACCCACACCCGAACATGCTTAAGAATCAGAAGTTTCTTTAAGGCATCCTTCCATGTCATGAACACTCTTTTACCCAGCATCTCTGATCAGTGGTCACATAGCCTCCAGTGATGCAAAAAGCATCACCATCAAGGGAGGCCCGTTCCATCAGTGGACAGCCTTGTTAGAAAATTCTTAGGTTAAACTGTAATTTATAGCTTTGCATTTTTCCTACTTTTGGTTTTGCTTTTAACCTATTATAATAACAAGCCTGTCTTCATGTTTACATAAATTTTTAAAAATAGTGACTATTTAAAATGTCCCCATTTTCTCTTGTGTTCCACTATATCATTCCCCATAGGACACAGTTTTTAGTTTTTCTTCAAGTTTCCATTTTATTCTCCTGCATAGCATTTTGTCAGTGTAACTCTAAAAACATGGTACCCACAGTAGATGTACTATTTTGGGTGTAAATCATCTTATACTACAGACTCTAGACTTCTATTACTACAACCAGACATAATGCTAGCTTTTATATAATTCAGTAATTATTCATTCAGCAAACATTTACCAAGTACCTAAGTGTTACGTTTTAGGCTAGACTTTGGGGATTCAATATCAAGTAGTCCCTGCCTTCATATAGCTGTATTACACTATTAGCTCTTGGGAAACTTATGATCAGTTAGAACCCTAGTTCTTTTTCATTTGTGTTTCTACAAGCAGATCACCATCTCTGTCTACTGATATGTAAAGAAATTTTCCTCCACACTGATGAAACTCACTGTGACTTTAATCACAGCATTCCCTTTAAGAATGACAAGTTTTAATTCCAGTTCCCTGTACTGTATATTCTATTCATCACCCCGTTAAACCCTTAAATCAAAGATTAGAAAAAAACATCATTCTTTCATCTTCTTAAATGGCTTTTATAAAAATGAGTAGTTTGGAGTCAAGGACAGACACCTATCATGAGCCTTCGACCTCTCTGCTCTGTGTAAATCACCATGCAACACACCTTGAGTACAGTGTTTTTAACCAGACCAGAATTTATCACTTCTGTCATTCACCCTGCATTTTATTGATTGATTTACAAATGAAAATTACACAAAGCATATCAAGTGCTTTACTCAAGTTATGTTGTGCACATATTTTCCTGATTTACCATACTAGCAACTCTATTACAGAAGGATATAAAATATATTATGGCTTGTTTCCAATGAACTTATTTTGAAGCCTTGTGATGTCACAATTCTCCAAAATTCTCCAAAGTGCTTGCAGTTTTTTTGTTCCTGAATTCTATACTTTTCCTAGAGATTGAGATTATGTTTTCAGGTCTTGTTCTCAAGACTTAGGAAACTACTGTTTTCTAAGTTTATGTGCTGACATATTTATTAAATCATAAGCTTATACCAAAAATAATTTATAATACATATAGTTGAGAGTCACATGGAAAACATTAAAACTCAGTAAACATTAATAAGGTTATATATTATAAGAATGGTACACCATTGTAAAGCAATTATACTCTAATAAAGATGCTAAAAAAAAAAAGAATGGCATATTAAATTGAGACTGAAAAGGTACTTAAAATGGATAAGTTGAGCCAATAAAGGAGTCTGACAGAAACCAATATATTAGAAATAGATAGTAAAGTTAAATTTGCCCAGTGTGTCACTAAATAGAGCCGCATTCTAAATCTCTATACTAGACGTAAACATCTCTTCATCCTCCTGAAGTTTAACAATTAGCTGTCTACACTTTTCTGTCACTTTTCATCTCCCACTTCTCCCCAGCACCCACCCCCCCATAAGAAAATTGTGATACTTAAAGAAGCAGGTCAGTAATGCCAAATGAAGTCATGGACTTACGGTGGGAATAGAAATGTCAGAGAAGAGGATGTCTCTGCATCCTTTATAGCTGGGATTATCAAACTTTTATTTCAGTTCCCATACAATTTCTTCAAGTGAAAACTTAGTAGTAGCCCAATAACTGAAGCACATACAACTGAAAGTTTCTCTGGTTAAAGGAACAGAGCCCCTCTTCTAGAACCTTGCCTCTCACACTTTTATATGCATATGAATCTCACCTGAGGATCTTGTTAAACTGCAGTTCCCAAATCAGTAGGTCTGTGGTGGGGTCCAAGATTCTGCTTTCTAACAAAGTCCAAGGTGATGCCCATCTTCTGATCCATGGACCAGACCTTGCAAAGCAGGACCCTGGGCCATCTTCACAGTATTCCAAAGATTCCCCCAAAGAATTATACTTCATGTGGCTCTAGAATTTCTACCTGTTTTCTCATAGCTCCATATCATCTCCCTCTATGGTAGGCACAGTTATGCCCCCACCAATGATGTGTCCTAATTCTTGGAATCTGTGAATATGTTAGGTTTACATGGCAAAGGGGAATTAAGTTTGCAGATGGAATTAATGTTGTTAATCAACTGACCTTAAAATAGGGAGGTTATCTAGGTAGATCCAATGTAATTCAATGTAATCACAATGTAGTCCTTAAAGATGGAGAGTAAATCAGAGGAAGAGAGAGATGTGAGTCTTGAAGAATTGTCATGGAGATACAGTATTGCTGGCTTTGAAGATGGAGAAAGGGGGCCAGGAGCCAAGGAATGTGAACAGTCTCTAGAAGTTAAAAAAAGGCAAGGAAACAGATTTTTCTCTAGAGCTTCCAAAAAGGAACATAGCCCAGCTAATACCTTGATTTTAGTCCAGTGACTGGTGTCAGACGTCTACCGGACAGAACTGTAAGATAATAAATTTGTGTTGTGTTAAGCCCCTAAATTTGTGGTTATTTGTTACAGCAGCAATAGAAAACTAATATATCTGCCTCATGACGTTTGTCACTAGATAACTAAAGAGCCAACTCTAATGGTCTAAAAAATATCATAGCTCTCTCTTTAAAAAAAAAAAAGTAGAAAATATTGGGACTTCCCTGGTGGTAAGGTGGATAAGACTCTGCTCTCCCAATGCAGGGGACCCAGGTTCAATCCCTGGTCTGGGAACTAGATCCCACATGCATGCCACAACTAAGAAGCCCATGTACCACAACTAAGGAGCCTGCCTGCTGCAACTAAGACACAGTGCAACCAAATAAATAAATAGACAAATAAATAAATAAAGAGAGAATTAGTGTATATACAATAAGCAAGTGGATTAAAAGGAAAAGAAAAGGAAATATTCGAGTGACACTTTTTCCCTGAATTGCTACTTCATTTTAAGCTATGAGATGTGTAGATGCTGCAGGGGTCTCTCTATAGACATCAGTGATTCTTGCATGTAACAATACAATATACTTTATTGTACTAACTTAACATCTGAATTTTTTTAAACTCAATTGTTTTGCTGGTTTTAGAACCAGATTTATTATTCAAACAAGTTGCCTGGAGTCTGACTTTAAATATGACATTTCATTGTTTTTTAGTGTTCAAAAATGTGTCACCATTACTGTTTTTAAAGAAATGCATGAAAACCCATAAAATGATTTTTGTCAGTATTTTTCTTCCTCATGGTATTTAAAAAGAATTTGCCACCTTTACCATCAAATAAGTTTAAACGTCAGCATAATAAATTTTCCATGATTCTAAATTAGTTAGAATTTTGGTTGAAAGGAACCAGTACAAGTATTGAAATAGAAAGTATCAGGAGTTAGACAGGCCTCTTATATGAACAATCTCTAATTTCCCAGAGATGAGGGGTAGGGGTGTCAGATGATGGTTAGCATTTTTTAGCAATAAAGTATTTTTAATTAAGATATGTACTTTTTTTGACATAATACTATTACGCACTTAATAGACTATAGTATAGTGTAAATAACTTTTATATGCACTGGGAAACCAAAAAATTCATGTGACTTGGTTTACTGCAATACTTATTTTATTGCAGTGGTCTGGAACTGAACCCACAATATCTCTGAGGTATGCCTGTACATGCGTAAAGTGTCCTTGAGGTCATAAATTCTCTATAAATACATTTACTCCAATCTGACTGAATTTGAGGACATTATGTCACTGTTTTCCACCAGTTCTCTTGATCCCCAGTTTAAATATCCTGCTCCTCCTGTTAAATTATATTTAAAATTTAGCTACTGGCTAATATCTTACAATAAACAATATTTTGACAAATGCCTGTATGTTACTGCCTCAAGCGCAAATTATTAGCTAAACAAACAATTGGATCAAATACAAAAGTCGAGAAACACATCAACTAAGTATTTGCTGAGTAATCTTGCCTGTGGTTGAACAAATACATATGCCAGCTGACATCTGTTTGATTCTGTCCTCCTAGATATAAATTGGTAGTTTTGACCTTATATTTTTCTGCTGCTATTAACTGTGATCAAAGCATCCTATGACAAATTGTACAGGGATCACTGTACAATTTAAAAGAAAGTCTGCTGAAAACTAGTTAGATCAAATCATGGGAGGAAAAGATTTATTTATTTTAAGCATAAAATTAGTAATGTTGAAAGGTTTCGTGTTTCTGAGTTTGTTACATCTGTAGTGAAAACAGTATGTTTAACACCATACCTTGAATTTAGTTACTTTCTATTATTTAATGTTGCTTTTTTTTCTATAGGACAATACAACTAATGTTTTATCAGAAATTTACCATTAGTCTTTTTCAATCTGTAACTTCACTTTTTTCTTGTTAAGTAACAAAATTTTAACTAGTTAAGTGTCATTTCCAATTTAATAATGAAAGCAACAAGAAATACATAACCTATTCACTTAAAGATTTGGAGAGCAAAATTCTCTGTTCCACGAAGGGAAGGGTGGGTAAGTGGCTATGTGTAGCTCAAACTGTGAAATACCTTCTCTAGTCAAATAAATGCTTATCTATACACAGCTGCAGAAAACTGAAGCATATGAAGAAAGAATCAGAAGTACTCTCAGTAAAAATTTCTTTAATTTTTGATACAGGCCAAGCTCTTCATCTTTGAGAAATAGTTTGTATAGAGAAGGGTCCTAAATTTTTCCAACAGTGCAATTCTAGCTGCTCCAAGTAATACATCTCGTCCTTGTACATGAGAAAGTGTTTAGTAAAACCAGATGGCCAACTGTTTTCTGTACTGAAGCACTTGAAACTGGCAAGAATATATCTGAGGTCAAAAATCTTACAGATACTAATGACATGAACAGACACTTGAAAACTCTGGTTCATCAATAATTAGATGATTTCAGTTATTCTCCACCCAACTCTTATTAATTCACAGTTTCTTATCTGAAAAATATTATTCTAACACAAACAGAGCTCAAATCTCCTCCATCCCCATCTTTGTGAAAGTCTATACAAGTCCTATACCATCATTTGAAGCACTAAGGAAATAATGGGGAATTAAAACTAGATTTAAACTCAGCATTTAATCAACTCACCTTTATTACTGGATATACTGAGGGTCACCCCTGAATATTCAACTCAGACAGATCCACTCATGCACCAGAACCCAGCTTGACCATAAAATCTATATGTAAAGACAAATGGATACTTTAGGCCAGTACTTCCCAAAGGAATTGCCTAATGATCTTATTAATGTAAAGATTCTGACTCAGCAGTTCTAGAACAGGCCCTGACGATATGCATTTCTAATAAGCTCCTATGTGATACCAATGCTTCTGGACTGTGGAACACTTTGAATAACAAGTTTCCAGGGCTAGACAATATTCAGAATTCTACTACAGCCATTTCTCCCAACTTTTCCCATGATTTGTTCCCAACCTACTTATTCTCTTCTCCATGACCCACTGTCATGATGCCTCACATCAATTCCCCTTCTATTAACTATTGGTGTAGCCACACAGTTTGTCTCTTTGTCCATCTGTCCAGCCTCCATGTTTCTCATCTCAATGGAGAGTATTTCTTGTAGTCTCTGACCTCTAGAATCTCTTCTTTCATTTTAACATCACCTCCAGAGCTTCTTGTCTAGATAACAAGAGTGAAGAGAAAAAATAAAAGAAGACCCTAAAGTACCAAAAGGAAGTATAAGATAGGAAAGGTGCCTTTGGGGAATCTGAAATCCATTTGAGAGTTATCAGATAATTAAACCTAAAAATCTGTTATCAGTGCAAGCTTACATGTATAAGACAAGTGATCAACCAGTGCTTAGGAGTTCAGAGAGAAGAGAAAGTAATCTCAGCAGACTAAAAGTATGGGAGCTTTATCAGAAATAGGAGGGATAAACTCTACTTTAAAATTTGTATAGGGATTAGATTGGTGAAGTAGTATGGGGATAGCATTCCAAAGAGAGAGAATAATGTAAGCAAAGGTGCAAGGGTAGAAAAGTTTAAACAAAGCATGTGAGGAGATCAGTGAATACACCCATCAGAGAGACACAAAGGGTTAATATGAAGTTCCTGAATGCCAAGCTAAAAAAATTAGTTCTATTCATTGGTGATGGAAGGCACTGAGGTTATAGATGGGAGTGACATGACTAGGATGATCCTACTTCCCACTTTGCCTGGGACAGTTCCAGTTTATACCACTAGGATTAATTATAATAATTATTAATGTCCTCCCTTTCATTGTTCAAAGTGATCCAGTTTGAACAATAAATTCTATAGTTGCTCTAAACATAATGAAATTAGTATTTCACTCAAATGGATTAGAACAGTGGTATGTAGCCTGTAGCCCCAAGATGTGTGGTCCACAAATGGAGGACTGCACAGGGTGCTAAAAGAGCATATTTTCTTTGTGTGGTTATGCTGATTATTACAGGTGGATCAAACTTTTATGGTAGTTACACATTACATATCTTGGATTTATAAAATATAGGTAAATTAACTAAGTACCATGCCAACTTATAAACGCAGTTTATTTTATGGTTAGAACTTTTCAAAATATAAAATTCAGAACGAGAAAATTAATAAAGCGATGTTCAGAAGTAACCTCTGAATTAGAATATATTGCGAATAAATTAAGAAGGCAATGGCAGTTTGGGGAATGGACATGAAAAAAAATAAATTAGATGTTAGATACATTTTAGATGGAGAACCAAAAGGTCTTAGAACTACCTGGCTACAAAAGGCCAGAGAGGGGAAAAGGTAAAGGATGAGTTTTGAGTTTTAGACTTGGATACCTGGAAGAAATAAGAAACATAAAAGGAATTATAGAGTAAGAGACAGGGGAGTTCGGAAGATGGGTTGATGGCATGATCTTCAAATGGACGTATCCAATAGGTATTTTAATTTCTATTTTTGCCTAGGAACTGAATCCTTCCCTTTCATTTTTCATTTCTAAAAGTCATATCTGTATTGTCTGTTATCTCTTACATACCTTTAGATCCAGAGAAAAGAAAACTCAATGAAATGAATCCTTCCATTTTTGTAGAAATATCAAATTCCTGGTTTATAGTCCCAGTTTCAAAGAGATGGAGGTTCAAAATATTTATGTGATTAACTTGACATTGCTTTTTAAAAATTAAATAATCAACACCAGGAAAATTATGAATTTAAGGGATGGTTTACAGTATGTCACCTTAGATATCAAGACATGCCTAAATTCAATATAAGAAAGCAATTTTCGTTAAAAATCGTAAATGAAAGGGGAAAATGGCTTGATTTACATATGTAAGGGTTAGTCTGTCTTCTTTTTTACCTAGATTCGGTTTACATCAGCAATATATTCCTGCTTTACTCTCTCTTCTTTCAGTTCTTAAGCCAGACTTAATTGGGGTTTGTCATTGCCTGAACAGGAAGTGTATGAGGGATTGGAGGAGGCAAAATGTTGGAATAGTGCCTTAAATCTATCTTTCTATTCATTTGCCCTACACTTATGGCTCTTGCCAGTTCCCTAAGTCCAGACTAATCAGATTTCAAATCCTCCAGCCTGCTTTGCCCTGGGCCATGTGTTTCCTCCTGAGTCAGACCAGAGACCTGACATCCATATTCAAGTACACCCACGCTCTTGTTTTTCATCCTAGGTTCTAATGGCATTTCAGACTAAGTCTTTTGTATTCAGGGATGCTTCTGGGCTTCTTACCACTCAAATCGTAATGTTAAAGTAGGAAAAATATTGTGGAACATACACGAATTTTATAGATGAAGAAACGAAGCCCAGATAGTTTAATTAGTCAGAATCATATAGCAAATTTGTGGCAGCATTAAGAGTAGGAGGCAAATGTTATGTCTTCTAGTTCAAGGCTTTGTTTACCACAAAAGCTTTATTCCTTAGCTGTTGTCTCAGTGCTGAGACCAAGTTTAACAATAATTGTATTTTGATCTTTACCATATATATCATCCTATCATTTGTATCCTCTTACTAAGCTTCATTTACAAGATACAGGTAATTCATTTTCACCTGTAAAACTGAGATACTCCTAGGGTGAAATATAATAGCTACTGAAGCAAATCACTAAAAACAAATTAAATTCAAATGACAGACTATAATGTTACCAATTTGAAAGGACATGGGGAATCTAAATGATGCTGAGTAACTATCAAAATGAAAAAGTAGATACAGCTCAAATAATTGTCACCTTAGTAATGTTTTTAGAGAACTGCTACCATCAAGGAGAAGTTTCATGAGGTTTTAAGAAATCAGAACTTTAAGATTTCCCAGGAGGACAGAACTAATTCAATTGTAAGGTACTGATTCAGAACTGTTTCAAAAGAATAATTCCCCATTCTAAATCGCCAACACTGATGCTCTAACAAGCAGAAACTCATTTTGTGTACAGACTTCAATTCCATTTAAAGATAAATTAAACAAGCAACAACAACACAAATGTTATAACCCAGCCCTGATCGTTGCTACCAAAAAGGAAAAAAAAAAAGTATAAAAATCATAGTAGAATTCCAGAGTCTCAAATATACATCTTGTTCGAGGAATAACCCACATGAATTTTATCCTTCCCCACTGAAAACCAAAACACTAATTTAAGTGCTTCAAAGCTAGCATGGTTTTTGTGCAAAAGACTTATTGGATTCTTGACAGGGAAATAAATCAAGAGATGGTGAAAAGATGTTTTGCACAAAAGAGTAAGGATTCAGAATCCAGGTCAATGTATTCTTTTCCTCACGCTTTTCTACTTTCTATAGCAGGTCCCAGAGGAGAAAACTAGGCATAAATAATGAGACGGGAAGAATAAAAATTTGAACATCTAACCTCTCAAACCCTCAATAGAAATATATCAATAGAGAAGAAAGATAAAAGCTGATGTTTGCTTGGTTTCTCACTTACTCTCAGGAGTGGGTGCTCGTTTTTGCTAAAACCTCTCTTTTGTGTGCATCTTTAAATAGAGAAAATAGAAATACATGAAAATAACAAGGCTTCTTATAAAATGCCTTTATAAAATTAACAAAATCAACTTCAATCAGAAGATTTATTAGTTTTTGTTTTTGTGGTTTTTTTGCTTTGAGGAATATAGATACTATACAAACTTCTGAACTAATGAAAGGTAAGAAGATATTTCACATTTATGTCCAACATCAGAAATTACTATGTCTCTGTTGGATGTTTTCTCCATCAGTAAGTTAGAGTGGCATGGATGATCTTTTTTCTTACAGTTTTAATCATGCAAATATTCATGGCAATGGCAAAAAGCCTGGGCATAGGTCAATCCCCCTTGCTACACTTCTGAAAATCTCAGGACGAAAAGAAACCCAATTCACTGAACACCTACTGTGTTCCTATTTTGATGCTAAGGGCATTAAATACAATATTTACAGCAACCGTAGGAAGTAAGTATTATTGACCTTCTGTTAAAGACTATCATGACTCAAAGTGAACCAATGAGGGGGGTGAGAATTCTAATCTAAATTTTTCTGACTCCAAAACCTATTCTTGGGACTTCCCTGGTGGTCCAGTGGTTAAGATTCTGCGCTTCCATTGCAAGGGGCACGAGTTCCGTCCCTGGTCAGGGAATGAAGATCCCACATGCCCCATGGTGCACAACCAAAAATAAATAAATAAATAAATAAATAAATAAATAAATAAATAAATAAATAAATATTTTTAAAAAATTAAAAAGAATTTTTCTCTCCACAGCTCTGTGCTGCCACTAGTATCAATAACTGCAGGTGATCCACCAAATATGTGAATTAGAAAATGAGTTATTGCTTTTACTGTGAAGACCACATAAAGTCATTTAATTGCATTTGCAGATAACTACAGAAAAACTACTTATGTAATTACTTTAACAGATAGGCTATTCGGAGAAAATACCATGATTATCTTTTTCTTAAAATATCACCGATGCACATACAACTAATAAATTCTTCTAAGTAATTTAGAAAAATCCCCACACTATTCAGTGCATCATATTTGTGAATATGCATTTAATTGCTCTCTTATTTTCCTCTACATTTCCTTACTAGAAAGAATAGTTAGTGATAAGATGATTTCACAGATGAAATTCCAAAGAACTCGTACAAGATGCAACTTCAAGTTGATTTCTGTTAATAGATGTGTTTGCTCCAACCTTCAATTTTGAACAAGCATATGGGGAACAGCCAACCAGAAACTTGAATACAGCCTGTGGCTAAGGAACAATGTGTGTCTCTGTGTGACACTAACCAGCACATAGAGAGATCTAGTCATGTTGACCTCACTGAAATCAATCTGTCATCAAGTAAACTATCTGGGTAGAATGATCTACGAACTCTTGATGGCCCCTCCAAAAACCCAAGAGTTAGCTATATGCATTAGTTCCAAATATAGTCATATATTCATTACCAAAAACCTCAGTCATGCATGAAAATGTTAGAAAAAGCCTTCAAATCTACTTTAATCCAGAAACACTTTCTGATTTATAGGAAGAGAATGAAAGTGTTGGTTACTCCTTTATCAAACCAAGAAGGCAATAATCCACATACCATTCAATGATCAGAAGCCTCTTAAAATGAGATATCCTCTCCTTTAAGACTCTAAACTTTGCTTTCCTTTAGAAAGGAGTGTTTGGTATTAAGTTCATCTTGCTCAAAGCCACGTTACTGCTGAGTGAAATAACAAAACTGGATTATCTACACATGGCAGCCCGCTAGGCAGCACATTTCTGAGTGGTTATCACAGACTGTACCTTAAGTGGCTGTTGTAAGGCCTGAGGCCAAAAAGCAAAATGATTCACAAGAACTGCATGAAACAGCAAGAAATTATTCTGTTTGGCTTTCATACTGCTATTGTAAAATGGAATTAATATAGACTAAAAAAGAAAAAAATCTATTAGGTGTTTTCTTCTCATGTTCACAACCTTTGGTTGGAAATGTACCACAGGATAGAAACTGTGGATATAACTCTCCAGCTTAAACAGAAATTCTGTGGCTTGTATGTGGTTTCTGGCCACATACTAAGTAAATTAGCCATTGATACATTGTTAAAGTCACTCATGTGACAAGTGAGTCAAAAAGACCATGTGTGCAGTGGGGTAAAGAAGGGAAAGGTGTTTTTCATACATTCAGAAGGAAAATGTTAACCTCAAAGAACTTTTAGAGAAGATTAATCACCAATTTTCAACAGGTAGTTTTGAGTTACCTGTTTGGGTAATTCAAGAGAGCTACTCATGACAACTGTACCTGTTGCCAAGGAACCTCAGACTTCCACTTGTTCTACCTGGAATTTAGTAAATTTCAACAAAAAAAATTGAAAAAGCTTAGTTATAGACCAAAGAAAATATGCTAATAATAATAATAGGTACCATTTCATAAATATATGTTATGTTTCAAGAACTTAGTATTCATTACCTCATTAAGTCACAATACCTTTATTTTAGGAAAACTCCACATTAGAGATGAGGAAACTAGAGTTCAGACATCAGATAGTGTCTTCAATCACTTGAATATTATCTCCATCAGGGCCAACATGGTATAATTTACTAATGTGAGTTTAGCTCCAAAAACAGTGCCAGGCACACAACAGATGTTTGATCAATAATTGTTGATGGATAATCTGAACACTTCCAAAGTTGAAGACATTTTCTCCTGTGCCATGCTACTTCTCCAGACATGTAGGAAGACAAGGAAAGAAAGAGAGAAGGAAGGAAGGAAGGAAAGAAGGGAGGGAGGAAGGGAAGGAAGGAAGGAGGGAGGGAGGGAAGGATGGAAGGAAGGGAGGGAGGGAAGGAGGGAGGGAGGGAAGAAGGAAGGAAGGAAGGAAGGAAGAAAGAGGGAGGGAGGGAAAGAAGGAAGGAAGGAAGGAACGGAGGAAGGGAAAAAAGAAGGAAGAAAGAGGGAGGGAGGGAGGGAGGGAGGAAAAGAAAGAAAGGAAGGAAGGAGGGAGGGAAGAAGAGAAAAAAGTATCATTTTCTTAGTGGGAAAAAAACTTCTATATTTTCAACTGTTTAAAACGAATGGGCAATTTTGTTTTATTAAAATGACTTACAGCATTATGTTAGTTTCAGATATACTACATAGTGATTTGACATTTGTATACATTATGAAATGATAACCACAATAAGTCTAGTAACCATCTGTCCCCATACAAAGTTATTACAATATTACTGACTGTATTCTTTATTCTGTATGTTACATCTCCACGGTTTCTTTTTTTTTTTTTTTTTTTGCGGTGTGTGGGCCTCTCACTGTTGTGGCCTCTCCCGTTGCAGAGCACAGTCTCTGGATGCGCAGGCTCAGCGGCCATGGCTTACGGGCCCAGCTGCTCCGCGGCATGTGGGATCTTCCCGGACCGGGGCACGAACCCATGTCACCTGCATCGGCAGGTGGACTCTCAACCACTGCGCCACCAGGGAAGCCCCACGGTTTCTATTTTTAACTGGAGGTTTGCACCTCTTAATCCCCTTCACCTATTTCTCCCCACCATATCCCTTCCCCTCTTGCAACCACTGGTTTGTTCTCTCCATCTATGAGTCTGATTTTGTTTTGTTTTGTTTATTTGTCTTATTAGATTCCATATATAAGAGAAATCATATGATATTTATCTCTCTCTGTCTGACTTACTTCACTTAGCATAATACTCTCTAGATCATTCATGGTATCCCAAATGGCACAATTTCAATTATTTATGGCTGAGTAATATTGCATAGTAGGCATATATATATATATATATATATATATATATATATATATATATTTCCCATCTTCTTTATCCATTCATCTATTGATGGACACAAGTTTCTTCCATATCTTGGCTATTATAAATAATGCTGTAATGAACATTTTTGCACATATGTCTTTTCAAATTAATGTTTTTTTCCTTCGGATAAACACCCAGAAGTGAAAATGCCAGATGATATGGCAGTTCTATTTTTAATTTTTTGAGGAAACTTCATAATGTTTTTCATAATGGCTGCACCAATTTACAATCCTACCAGCAGTGCATGAGGGTTCCCTTTTCTCCACATCCTTTAATAGGCAATTATTTTTATATCCCACCCCTGTCTGACTAATGAAAAACTTCATGCTTGTAAATTCAACAAGTTAGATAAAATGGATAAATTCCTTAAAAAATATAAACTACCAAAGCTCACTCAAGAAGAAACTGATAACCTGAATATCTCATTATCTATTAAAGAAACCAAAAATAACTTTCCCACAAAGAACACTAGATTTCACTGTCAGTAACTTTCTCCCCTACATCTAATCAATAACCCATGCTTATCAGTTTTTCTTTAAAATTTCTTCTTGCATTAATCTCTCTCTTCTACAACTACCTGGTCAAAGCCTTTTTCAAGTTTTGTCTGAATTAGTATAATAGCTTCTAAGTTGTGACTATGCTTTCTTTCTTTCCTGGTTAAATATATTATTTAAAGCATTTCTTTTATTCATCTGCTTAAAATAATTTCAGGATTCCCCTTTGTCCATAGATGTGGTCTCAACTCTGTTGAGGGTCAATTTTGCACAGGTCAACCACAGGTTCATCATGAGAAATAAAGCACTAACTGTCCTTTGTTTCACATTATCTTTCCAGGATGTTTGTATAGAAGATAGAGATAGCGTCTCTCCCTCTGGAGCAAAGGGTAGGCATGCTACTTTCTAGTATAAAATATGCAGGTCTCCTAAACTTCTGAATCCTCTTCTGTAATGAAACTTACTCTGTGTAAAGGTGTCATCTGGCCCTTTTGTATCACCCAATGGGACTTATGGCTCGAGGAACCAGCACCAAAAACGTTAATATTTCTATGAATAATAAGCTGCCCTTCATCTCTAACTAAGGAATCTCATGTTTTATGCCAGCATCCTTGAAACTGTGGCAGACTAAGTTTTTAGCTAGCAAATAGAGTAAAATTTCAGACCCTTCACTCTTCTTAAGAATTAGAATCATCTTGGGAGATATTCAAAAACACCATGTCCAGTCTCCATCAAATCAATTAACTCAAAATCTCTGGAAATGAGCCCGAGCTTTTGGCTTGTTTAAAGCTCCTCAAATAATTATAATATGCAGCCACATTAGAGCAACCTATAGGTTAGAGTTTGCATTCAAGGCCCTCTAAAATCTGACTTAAATTTGCCTTTTCAAACTTATTTTCCAAGTAGAAAACTAAACACAAATAAGAAACTAACTAAGCTGGAGAAGGAGAGACATCTTCACAAGAGAAAATTGAAATATGGGAGAAAGGAATATGATGGAAAAAAATGAGATTCTGAAGGTCTGAATAGAAACATATTAAAAGGAGAAAGAGATGTATCCAGATATGTTTGATGTCAAAGAAGTCATTAGAAAAGGAAGAAATATCTAATGGCTACTAGAGCCCAACAACATCTGAGAGAGGAAGAGAGAGGTAAAGTCTCAGAAAAGAAAGAAAGGAATGATTTCCCCAAGGAGACCAGGATCCTGGAAACGATTAAGATGTGGTTTCTTAAGCTACAAATACGGATTCCATTGTAAAAGTAATTGGGGGACAAACTCTTAAGTTTAGGACAGCAATATTAAATTGTTTAAGAACATAAAACTCTGCATATATTTGAGGGGAGAACATCAGGATTATCACAGTAAAATACTCCAAGAACTATCAGGTGAGTTTCAGAGTAATACAGTGCCCTAAAAGCACATACCAGAAATATGGGTGAAATTAGGACTGTAAGGGATGGTAAAGCAAAGAAGGGGCACATAAAAGTGGAGCCAAGCAAGACCAAAGCAGATGGAGTCTGAATTCGATGTTGGTCTGATGGGAGAATAGCTCCTGGGTAAGATTATCCAACCCAAAACATATAAATTGGGCAAGATATATTTGACATGCAAAGGTTTTAGCACTCCCGGAATCATACTATACCACTCTTGGCATCTACAAGTAATCTGAAGGAATAGGGTAGAAATAGAAAGAATAAATTAAAAGGAAAAAAGTGAATAGATCAGGCAAACCTTGTTAGAAAAGGAAAGAAAACAATTTAAGAAGCTGATTAAAAATTCAGTTGAGCTTCTCTGAAGATGTAACAGAACGGTAGAGATAAGTGAAACTAGAGACAAATATTCTACAGCTACAGAAAAATATTTGGGAGAAAATAATGTTATTCAAGACATTTAAAAGCTAAGTACAATGGCTTAAAGAGCCGGCCCTTAGGGGTGCAGTTTTCACAGTTCTCAAAAGCGTCTTCAGTTGAGAAATCTATTGAGTGATTCTCAGGTAGGTGCCAGGGGAAAACTTCCCTAGCAACAGGTTTCTGGGATCAGGCTGTTCATATTAAAAGGAAAGAACAGGTACGGGTCTGAAAATGCCTGCTGACATGACATTGGATGGCTATACCTCTGGTCAGAGTCCACACTCATTAAGCTCTGGAGTGCCAGAAGCACAAGATTCAAAAGGAAAACTGGGAATTGAAAGGGTTTAAATACACAGAAGGTAAGTAAAGAAAAACATTTCAAATGAGACCCATGGGCCAAAGTTGCCACCATCATAACTCCTAAGCTTGGAGAAAAAAATACACAGCACATGGATACATTCCGCTCCCCAATTCTGGCCATGGGATTTTGCCAAAATTACCTCTTGCTGGGAGAGATCTCAGGCTTTTGAGTTCCCTGATTGTAGATTTGGATTTCAAAGAACTAATCATGGACAGGAATTGCAGCAACTCTAAACAGAGAAAAATCTAACTTTCTCCTGTCAAATACTACTTGGACTTTGGCAACACTAAGTGAAAGGCCCTGGAGACAAACTTTTGCTTGGGACCACAGCTCTAGGAGATGGGAATTGGCCCACTTTCTCAATTAGGCTAGTGAGAGTTTGGTGCTCCGATGATTTTTTTTTGTTCTGTTAACTATTTGGACACTTTTTTAATGACAAGGGTATGAAAGACTTAACTCTTACAGCTGAAGGCACTACATGTTTTTTGGTGAAAAACCCTAGCCAGAGATGCTAAAGAAAACCTGACACAACCCAGGCACCAGAGAGAGAATAAGAAATTGGGGAAGACTTGAAGTCCTTTGATTTTAATTTAACCTCAGCAATACAATTTGATTCGAGACTTTAAATCTTTGGAAATTAAATCTTTGGAATCTCCCCAGAAATGTTATACATAGAAGGGATTTATATTCAAATTTAGGACATCTCTGTGTTGATAGCACTTAATTACCAGAGTATCTTAATGTTTGCATTCAACCTCACGGCAAAACCCTGCTAAGCGATTGTGGATACTGTGGTCAGCCTTGGTTACAAAATATCAATTTAATTGGCATAATGTTCTGACTTAGTTCAGAGCCTTGAGTGCTAAATCTATACCGACAACCTGTGGTGGTAGAAGTTCAATAACAAGTAGGAGGGGAGTGCCCTCAAGAGGAGTGAAGCTGTCTCAAAACGTTCATCTTCTCCCAAAAAAGGGAGAGCCACACTCCTAATTGACCACAGTCTTTTTTTTTTTTTTTTTTTTTTTTTTTGCTACGCCACTCACATGGCATGTGGGATCTTAGTTCCCCAACCAGGGATCAAACCCGGGCCCACTGCAGGGGAAGCAGAGTCTTAACCACTATACCACCAGGGAAGTCCTGACCATAGCCTTAATGGTTAAACCCAATGGGTTAAAAACAACAAAAACAATAACTCCATAGAATGTGACAAATAGAGAATGGGGGAAACTCAGGAAACTCAACTGACAAGTTTGGGAACAAGAACCCAACAAGCAGAGCTGAGATCCTTCCCCTCCTCACCTTCCTTTTAGGAATAATTTGTTTGCAGAGAGTACACATTATCCTCTATCCTTAACACAACTAAAACGTTACATCTTTGCCCTGGGGGAGGAGGCCTGCCAGAGTCTAGACAGGCCTGTGGGATGGAAACTCTGGATATTTATGGGATTCAATATTTATGGGGTTCAGTATCTTTGCCACATACCCGAGATGAGTTTCCCAGCAGCTCTGGCAATAATACAACTAACATTTAGATTCTCCTCAGCTAGACCTCTTTGTCTATCCCAGTTGAATCAGAATTAAGAGGAAAGATTCAGGTGGATGTTATGCACTGCTCCTCTTCAAACCCCAGATCTCTGATTCTACGAGATGAACCAAAACCATATTGCCTCACACCAGACAGCTCTGGTACCCATCTGACCCAACTAGATATTTAAATATGACCCCTGGAACAGTATAATCATAGCAGGAGCATGGATGGGATTTAGTGATAGGTTGGTACCAGTTTGGTAAAAGGAAGGAAACTTCATAGATGATGCCAAACACTTTAGTTTGGGAAACAGAAAGGAACCTGAAAAATGGCGGTGCTCCTGTGAAAAGAAATGGGAAAGCAGAGCTCAGCATGATATCACTACTCTTAGCACATCCATGTGCCAGGAACTATGTTATGAGTTAGTGGTACACAGATGAAAAAGCATGAAGGAAGCTCTTTGCCAGTCACCCCATTGTCTCCTGCCTGGCAGCACCAGCAGTAGCATCAGTAGCATATAACATGCAGCACAATGTAAGATTTCTGATCCAAATCCTTTACTTGCATTCATCAAAGAACATAAAAAGGAGACCTAAATGCATGGCCCACAAAAACACAGCAGAATTCATTTTTCTCCTCAATTCTCTTGCTCCCCCAAGGTTTCCATAAAATCTCAGTCTCTAAACTCCCAATTTTTAACTCAGAGATTTTGTTGCTGCCTCCTCTTGAGCCTGGTTCTTCTCTCTTCATCTACCTTCACACCTGATGCTCCTGAAATTTTCCAACAGACTGTGTCTTCCTGAGGCATGTCATCTAAAATGTCCATGACTTTTCTCTGTAAGAATCAGCCCACTGACTTTATCCTTTCCATTTCTGCACCTGTTCTCATCACTCGACATCACAAACAACCTAAAATCCTTTCTGGAAATATCAGAATCCCTTTGGAAGGTGGTTGAGGGGAAGAGGCTAAGTGAGCACAGCCAGAATCCTCTTCAGGGGAAATTAGAGGGGTAGAACTAAAAACACTTATACAATTTTATCCAATCATAATTATAATAATAAACATAATTAATTAAAAGGTTTACTATATGCAAGGACTTACGCTGAGCACTCTTACATGGACTATTTCGCTTGATGTACCAGTTTTTTGAGATAATTGCTATAACTATTTCTGTTTTAGAGAGGAGGGTAACAAGGCTTAGCAGTTAAATGTTGCCCAAGGTCACAAATCTAGAAAGAAGCAAAGCCAGAACTGGAAGCTGGGTCTGCCTGACTTGGGAACCCTTAACATTTTCATATCTTGTTTAGTCCCTGACAGCCTTGCCCTTTTCTTCCCATCACCTTCCCCCCAAATTCCAATTGTTTTCAACATTTTTCAGTGCAAAATATCAGGAATCTTAAAGTGTTTGGAACATCACACAGTATATAAAAGCATGGACATGGTGCCAGCACATTGTGTGCACTGGAGTAATATTCACTCATTTGACTTATAATATTTGAAACAAAATCATATGCCTCCATCCAGTTCTTAGCCTCCAAATCAGTTGCCGCCAATTTTCTTTCTTCTGTAAAGTATATCATTTCCCACATCCCCCTCCCCCTGGGTCACAACATCAATCTGGAGTCCACTCTCACAGAATCTGTTGTTCGTCTCTCCTGTTGATTCTTAAGACTGCTCCTCTCATCAATCTTTTCAGGACCACTATCCTGCCTAGCCTAGACCCCCATCATTTTAGATCACAAAGCACCACAATAGCACCTTAATTGAATTTCTGTTTCTAGTTTCCCAATGACAGTAGATTTGACATACTACATATGAACTTTACACCAACCCTCAGTTAGATCCTTTACCATTGCCTTTAGACTAAACTTCTCATTATTTTGTCACAATCTGGACCCTACATCTCAAATCTAATATCCTACTGATCCCCAGGTCAAAGACTCAGCTCCAAACTGCCTTTTAATAGTTCCCTGAATATATGCTTACATTTCTTTCTCCTAAGTGAAATGCAAACAACAAATAATACACAAAAAATGGGTTCATCCTTACTCACAATTAAAGACACATTAGTTAAAACAATGAAATAAAATTCTAATCTAGGACAAAGACAAAATTAAAAGGTTGATAATATGCAGTGTTAAAAAGGAGGTGGGAAAATAGGCACTCTAATTCATTGACAACACAAATTACTTCAGTGTTTGGAGGGCTATTTCTCTCAAAAATTTAAAAGACATCCTTTATAACTCTAAGAACTTGTGCTATAAATTCTCTAACACATGTAGGCAAATATAATATATGCCTATATGTACATACAAATTTACTTACTAAACATTATTGTGCTATTAAAAATACTATCTAGGAAACAACCCAAAGGTCAAATAAGAAATAAGTAACCAGTTAAATAAATTATGATGCATCTACACAATGGCACACTGCAGTGTGGAAATTAACAAATATATATATATGATTGAGCTATATGTGCTAATATGGAAATATATTTATGATATGTCGTTAAGTAAAAAGAAAAAGTTGCTGCAATAACATCAATGAATCTCAAGGGAATTATGCTGAGTTTTAAAAAAAGGCAATCTCAAAAGTCTACAAAGTATACAATTCCATTTACAGAACATTCATGAAATAAAATTATAGAGATGAGCAGGTTACTTATTGCCAGGGGTGAGGGACTGCGGGTGTAGCTGTAACAGGATAGCACAAGGGAGCCTTGTGGTGATGGAACAGTTCTGTACTGTAATTCTGGTGGTAACTACAGGAAGCTGCATTTATGATGAAATTGCATTGAAGTATACACACACAAACACACTCACACACAAATTGGTGCCTATATAACTAGCAAAGTCTGAATAAGCTCTGCAGATTGTACCAATATCAATTTCCTGGTTTTGACACTGTACTACAGATTGAGGAAGTGCAGGTGAAGGGTGCATGGGACCTCCACATACATATATTTGCCATTTTCTGTGAATATATAATAATGTCAAAATTAAAAAAAAATTTAAATATATAGGCACTCTTTCTGTGTTCACACAAAATATCATATAATAGTAAGTGTAATAACTGTGCAAGTTTTACTAGAATGGAAGGCTGAATATAGATAGCACACTAAGAGAGAGATCACTTTTGTATAAAGAAGGTTAGAATTATAGAGCATGCTGACATAATCTTATGATCTCTCAATAAACCTTTTATTAAACAAAAATAAAGAGAACAAGTTGCAAAATAGACAAATTGTTATATCTCATTGGTGTAAAATATAAGAATATTTATGTATTAAAATATCAGGGAATATCCTCATCTAAGTCTTGATACTGGCTACCTCTAGGTAATGTTAGGAAGAGTTGGGGGCAAGCTCTTTATTGTTTTACTTTCTTTTGTATTAGCGTGTATTTCATTTATAACTTAAAATTGATCCGGAGGATAATGAGTAGGAAGAAACTGAAAGAGAAAAGAAAGGAAAAGAAGGAATTTTTCTCATCTGAACCTTTGCTCATCCCATTTCTTCAAGGCCCAACAGAGGGCCTGAGGTCTCAATAGAGCTCTGAACTCCAGAGGTATTTTACTTATTGTGTACACTATGTATTTGGGATTTAGAACAGTCTTCCTTGAAATACTGAACCCTGGGATAGCAGGGTTCTCAAGAAATGTTTATCATGGCAATACTAATACTTTATATTTGCTAAAAATGGATTGTTCACAAAATAGCTGTATCATATTGTCTACCACAAAGAGAAGAATAAAGAAGATCCTAATTTGAAAAACACAGACCTTAATTAAGTACCATAATCTTAAACTTCTGGGTCAATTAGTCATCAGAAGAAAACAAAAGGCAACCTTAAAGAATTATTCAGATTTAATAAAGATTTTAAGGGTTATTTGAATACTGCTACTTCTTTTAGAAAAACAACGTAAGTTTTAAAAATTATTAAAACTCAGATTAACACCTAAAGAGGGATTCTGTCCAGCCACACCAGTCCAGTGTTCACTAATCCACTGCCGTACCATTTCTTGCAAAAGCCTGCCCTGCACTCTTGTGGTGGCTTCTGTCCTTTGCAACAAACGGAAGAAAATTAATCCAAACTGTATAATCCACTGCATTCAGACTTCCTGTATCTTTCATTGATGTTAGGGAAGAGATGGGAATTACTTAATGTATATGAAGGCACAGCAGCAGTAAACACCTCTAAGAGCTAATATGAAGTACTTGATTGTAGACTATTTTGCATTTTACATTTATAGTGGTATGGTTAATGATGGTAATGATATTTGAAAATGTATGATTCACTTGAAATAACTAAAAGAAATGGATAGGATATATTAAATTTTTCTTCACTGAGAGCTAGAAATTAATTTTAAAATAATACCAAGAAAAAAATTATATCTGCATTTTAGTATACTCCAAGCAGTTATTGTAATCATGCTACTATCTAAAAGATATGACAAAATGTCATCTCAATTATTAAATTATAATAGAGAAGATTTGATTTTATTCCGATGCAAGATAAAATCGAGAAAGGCTTTAGGAGTTTTCTACTGATTTTCCAACAACAACAAAAAAACTGTGCTTTGTGCACCACCTAGAGGAAATATGTAAAATTTATATTGAACATAGTTGCATTGGTTATAGAGACTGAGTGAAAAATCTCATCATTAGAGTTATAAAATAGAAACTACTTTCATCTGCCTGAGGTGATTTTCAGGTAGTCCTGCTGGAATATGACTTCCAATCTTATCTAGATGAAGTAGATGCCAGTTGGAGTCTAGCATAAATACTTATAGTTGCAGTTACTAAAAATTTTTTCTTGAATATAATTTAAACTCTAATTTCCCTTCGTAAATTGGAAAGCCTACAGCTAGATTTTCTTCTAACATTAAACCAAAGTCTATCTATTTAAAATTAAATGTAACACTTGTGTTACCCACAAATAGTTTAAATAACAAGGAAAAACCTCTCTCTCTTTTACTCTCCTTACCAAAAACAAAACAAAACAAACTGTATTACTGACAGGGAAACTGAAATGTAGATTATAAAAACTTCCAAACCTAAATGTTTTATAACCAAAAAGAGAAGGAAAAATAACTGCATTTCATGACCATTTTTACCAGATATCTTTCTGGGCCTCATAGCCTCTATGTAGCAAAGTGTGTTCAATTAATAGTTACACTACCCTCTATGAGTAAACATTTTTAATATGCAACTCTGTCTTTATGGCATATATTCAACTTATTTTCTAGAAAAATTATTGATATTACTTATAAACACAATTTTTTTAAATGAGAAGAGTCTCCTTACTGTACTATATTGAAAATACTTAAGACTAAAACGCTATGCCTTCAACTCTTCTCACTTATACTCTCTTCCTAATTAGTCTCATTCAAAAATAAAGTCTCGGGCTTCCCAGGTGGCGCAGTGGTTGAGAGTCCGCCTGCTGATGCAGGGGACACGGGTTCGTGCCCTGGTCCGGGAAGATCCCACGTGCCGCGGAGCGGCTGGGCCTGTGAGCCATGGCTGCTGAGCCTGCGCATCTGGAGCCTGTGCTCTGCAACGGGAGAGGCCACAACAGTGAGAGGCCCACGTACCGCAAAAAAAAAAAAAAAAGTCTCACTTAATAGTTTCACGTTATTGACTCCAAATTAGTATCCGTACACAGTATACAGATCTTACATCTACATATTCAAAATCCAACTCAGTATCTCTATTTGTATGTCTCAAGGACAGTTCAACTCAACCTGTTCAGAACCATTATGTTCTTTCCCCCCCAAGCCTCCTTCTCTTGCAGCTCCCCTTTGTTTAGGCTATGACACCATGAAACTTGAAAGTCATCCTTAAAAACTGCCTCTTCCTTGCTCTTCAAATCTACTCACTCTACTGTCCAAACCACTAAATAACTCTGAAATCTGTTCACTCCTGTCCATGTCCACTTCTGCAGCCCTAGTTCAAACAGCCAACACTTCTGAATTGGGCAGCTGTCCTAATGTCCAAACTCATCTCCCTTCATCACTCCCACCCACGCTCAGTTTACCGCTCAACAGCCAGGCCATTCTCATCACATTGCTCCCACACCCGAAATCCTCTTACAATCCTTCAGTGGCTTCACAGTGCTCCTAGGGATCAATACTCCAGTCTTTTTTTTGTTTTGTTTTTAAACATATATCCTTTTTTTTTCTTTAAATATCAGTTGACTTTTTTTTTAATTAATTTATTTATTTATTTATTTTTGGCTGTGTTGGGTATTCATTTCTGTGCAAGGCCTTTCTCTAGTTGTGGCAAGTGGGGGCCACTTCTCATCACAGTGCACGGGCCTCTCACTATCGCGGCCTCTCTTGTTGCGGAGCACAGGCTCCAGACGTGCAGGCTCACGGGGCTAGTTGCTCCGTGGCATGTGGGATCTTCCCTGACCAGGGCTCGAACCCGTGTCCCCTGCATTGGCAGGCAGATTCTCAACCACTGCGCCACTAGGGAAGCCCAATACTCCAGTCTTGAATCTACCTAAGAAGGCTAGCTTCACTGATCTTATCTGGCCAGGACCTGCTTTAGACATCTCAGGTCATGCTGCTCTTCCCCTTGTCCTCCACATTGTAGCCACCAGAATTCTTTCAGTTCCTCTAAGCGCCATTCTCTTTTCCCAGCCTGGACCTTTGTAAATAACCTTTGCTTTTTCTAGAACATGCTTCCTCTTACCCCCATTTTAATCTAATCACATCATTCTCAGCCTATTCCTCACATCTCAGCTCAAATTCACTTTCTCAGGGAATCTGCCCTCTGAGATTAGGCCAGATCCCTTCTCTTATCTGCCCCCTTTGGTGTCCTCATGAGCATAGGAAAACTCTCTGCTTTTGCTTATCATTGTATTTTCAGTGCATGGCATAGAGTTAGCGAACACTTAATATTTCTTGAATGAACAAATAAATACATGAACGACAAAGGCCATTTTTGTCTTCATTCCAAGAAAAAAAAAATCAAGATGAAAGACAGAGTACCTATGTTTATCTCCTCTCTTTCCCAAGACTCAATAAAAATAATATAGAGGTATACACAAAAATGATATACATGGACAATGAGAAAGAGGATGGCACTCACCAAATGATTGCAACAAATTTTGGGAAGACTGAAAGCAGATGATGATGAACTAATGACTGATAAATTAAGGCAAAGGAAGATGCTATAAGTATGCACACAGAGTGAGCTGTAGAAGAAAGCTAATCTGCCCGGTGGAATCCAGATGACTGAGAACTTTGAAGTGCCAACTACAGTGGAGAGCAGAAGTGAGGCCTGGGCTAAAAATGAAGAGATTCATTGAAAGACTTCAGAGAAAACATGTTATCTCCCCCTACACCCTCCTCTCTCAGCCAACATCTTTCTCAGAAGGTCCAGTTACCTACCATTCACCCTCATCCCAAAGCTGGGTAAAAGGAAGAAAAAAAGAAGAAAGAAAGAAGAAGGAAGGGAGGAAGGAAGGAAGGAGGGAGGAAGGAAGGAAGGAAGGAGGAAGGAAGGAAGGAAGGAGGGAGGGAGGGAGGGAGGGAGGAAGGAAGGAAGGAAGGAGGAAGGAGGGAGGGAGGAAGGAAGGAAGGAAGGAAGGTGGGGGAGGGAGGGAGGGAGGGAGAAAAGGAGAAAGGAAGTAGTAAAAGTAGCCATTCTTCTCTATACAAATTGAATACAGTGCTTGAGAAGAAGCAGGGCATCTTGTGCAGGAGTTGGAACTCTGACATTTAAGAGTCCCAGATTATAATGTTCACCTCCGCACCCACACACCTTCAACAAGGCTTGTCAGGGCAGTAACGGCCTTTGACAAAAACTCACTCAGCTTTTCTATTACCTCTTTCTAAAATATAAACGAACAAGCAAGAACCACCAAATATCTGAAAAAAAAACCAACCCTGCACTATGAATGAGAAAGATCAAAATAAACAAAAATGGGGGCTTCCCTGGTGGCGCAGTGGTTGAGAGCCCGCCTGCCCATGCAGGGGACATGGGTTCGTGCCCCGGTCCGGGAAGATCCCACATGCCGTGGAGCGGCTAGGCCTGTGAGCCATGGCCACTGAGCCTGCGCGTCCGGAGCCTGTGCTCCGCAACGGGAGAGGCCACAACAGTGAGAGGTCCGCGTATCATAAAAAAAAAAAAAAAAAAAAGCAAAAATGACTCTAGGAAAAACAGAGGTAATTCCTCAACAAGGGGATTTTTAAAAAACAACTTGTATCCTCAGAAATATTCAAGAAGATACCATATCTATTGCATGTATAAAGCAAACAAAAAAACAAGAACAGGATACTATTAAAGATTAAATATCAGAAAGCAAATGTGTTACAATATATGTCAAATTAAAATATGAATACTAAAAATCTTCCAGCATAATAGAACTAAAAGACAAGAAATAGAAAATATAAAACAAGACACCCAGCATTAGAAAGAGAGAACAGAGATCATAGAAGAGAGGTGATAATAATAATAAATAGAAATAATCATCCTAGAAGAAATCTCCTACAGCTAATGTACTTCAGTGAAAGTCTGCTCAATGATATGTCTGGCTCAATTACTAAAAGGAAGACATTCACTGAGTCATAGCATTTTAAAACCTCAAAACAATAAACTAAGAGAATATACTTTAAATTTCTAGTGTGGAAATAAAAACAAATTCCGTAAAAAGGAACAAAACACAGACTGTCATCAGAATTATCAGCAGTACCCGATGATAGAAACCAGTGGATGAATGTTTAAAATTCTGAGTGAAAATGATTTTCCACCCAGAAGTCTGTATACAGCAAAACCACCCATGAACTGTGAGGGCAGAAACAAGAAATATTTTCAGACATGTATGCAGTCGGAAAGTTCAGCTACCATGGTGCTTTCTGATGAAATTCCTTTTAGGATATATTCCAAAAAAAAGAAGGGATAATCCAAGAAAAAGTAAAATACCAGCAAAGAGTGGCTTCTTCTCAGAAGGGCAGTAAAGGTAAGCCGCAGGATGACAGTGGAGCACCAGAACAGCAAGTCATACTGGCTAATCATGAGGATGATGGAGGGCTCCAAGCAGGAGAACTTGGCGGGAAAAAAATGTTCACAGTATCATAGACTGCATGATGGGTAGTTTGAACAAAATGTAAAGTATAGTAAAGGCAACTGATCAAGGAAAAAACAAAACCAGTTAGAAACTCTACAAGAAAGAAACAACTGTAAAAGGAAATATAAATATAAAGTACTACTTGCCTCTTCAGTGAATGACATTTATATTTTACACAATCATTAATAACATGAGCAGTGTCTACTGAATTTTATATTTTAAAATCAACTATGGACAAAGTATAAAATTATCGTGGTTACAGTGTAGAATGTATGTGGTGTGAACCGTGAAAAAAGTAAAAGTTCAGTGACAAAAGGTGAAGGTGGAAGGGAAACTAGGAAAACTGAAGAACAGGGCTACTGTTTGTGTTTATAGAGAAGTGTCAAAAGATACTCTATAGTTGGAGAAAAAGAAATCAAGATAGTAAAAGAATTATACTAGTTAAACTAAACTAAAGCTACTACACAGAAGATTAAATTTTTGATAAAAATATACTGAGAAGCAGGGGAACACTGGAAAGCTTGGCAAAAATGAGCTAAATCCTGATCTATCAAGGCAAGAAGTCAATAAAGAATAAAACTGATAAATCTAGCAATAGATATATAAACATATTTTAGCGATAGGGATTTACTGTGTGAGAGCTAAATTAACTTAACCACTATGCCTATCTCCTCATCTGTAAAATAAGAACAATAATAGTACATACCTCATGGTGTTTATTGTGAGGATTAAATGAGTTAATATACGTAAAATCCCTTACCATCCCTCAGTGTCTTCAGGGTATTAGTTCTGGAACCTCCTCGGATATCAAAATCATACTCAAGACACTCAAGTCCCTAATATAAAATGATGTGATATTTGCATATAATCTACCTCATCCTCGTGTATACTTAAATCATCTCTAGAGTACTTATAATATCTGATACAATGTGAAAGCCATGAAAATAGTTACGTGTGCATGGCAAGTTCAAGTTTTGTTTTTGGAATTTTCTGGATTTTTGTTTCTAATATTTTTGATCTAGGGTTGATTGAATCCACAGATCGTAACTTGTGGATATAGAAGGCCAACTGTACTGCTTGGTATATTGTGAGTGCCAAATACAAATGTGTGTGTGTGTGTGTGTGTGTATTTTATGCCTCTTGATGAGTAATATGGGTGGAGATGGGGAAGGGAGCCACAGGGCTCTTAATTTTCATTATTTACCCTTCTTCTTATTTTATTTCTTTTAACAAGAATAAGTATTACTCTGATAACAGGAAAAGTACTTGTTTAAAATAACTTTCAAAATCATGTCTTACCATTGATTAAGGTTAATTCCAAAGCTTAGAAAAGCCAAATTTAAATTTATATGATGAATTTTTAAGCTCTCTAATAATAGTAGTAAGCATCTCTATAAAGCCAAATTGAATTAAAGGATTAATATGAGTGCAACTAACCCAAATTCTCATCCTTCTATGATCTTCCAGGGAAAAATGTTTTGGTGCTCTATTCCCCTTTGCTACATACACCAATTGTTCCCTTCTTTTTCCCCTTCACTTCCTTTCATTCCCCACCCCTCCCCCTACCCCCAAACCCACCCATCCCTTTTTCTCTTTCATTGTCTTCTCTCCCTCTATACTGGTTGCCCTGCCTAAGCGTTAGGATGTTAGTGGCCTGACTTACAGTGCTTACTTATCCCTCTTGGGGGTATTTAATATCAGTGGATTGGTGACCATGGAAATAGTTTTCTCAGAAATTAAAATTTATATCGATAATATAACATAGTTATTGTAATACATATTATAAATGCAATTTATTCTATATTATAACGTTGGCATCGTTTCCTAGGGTCTCAGAAATGACCACACTTTTAAAATGTAAGAAAATAACCTTTTAAAATGTTTAAATAAATATTAACCATATTCTAAGTGTGTTACAAAACTCTATTGTTCTAATGAATCATTGAAATACTCAGAGAAATCATGTGCCTTTAACATCATGTAGACACTTTTAAAAAAACCCATACCTACAAATAGAATCACTTGCTATGAATTCATGTCTTATCACTAAATATAAAACTGATACTAACCAAGGTGAGAAAAATCTGATCCTAGGAAACAACTCTCTGAAGTACTATATTCAGTGATGTGGCTTTGCTAAGGATGAGCAATTCTAGTGCTGGGATAGTGGAACTTAGGAAATTAATCAAATTAAATACCATTTGGGGCTTCTTAAAATGGGATTCATCTTTCTTCAATAGACATTTTTTCTTAAAATAGCCTTTTTCTGCTGTATGTATTTTTCACTGAGTGGCCAAAAATAACGCGTGGATTCACAGGTCGCAGCAGTAATGCAGCGTGAACAGCAGAGGGAGCTAGAGGCACAGGCCAACCTGGGAATGTCAGTGAGCTTAGTGTCTCACCACTACAGCTGAACTATGCTTGAACTCCTAGGAGGCATGCATATGCAAAACTCCGCACCGTGAGGGCGTACAATGCGTACTGGTGGAAATAATTGAAAGGTTTCTTTATTCTCAAAAATAGTATGAAAATTTCAAACTACCCTTAATGGAGCTCATTCTTGCCAAATATTATTTCTTGGGCAAATATAATTAGGAAATTATATATATATATATATATATATATATATATATATATATATATATATATTTTTTTTTTTTTTTTTTTTTTTTTTTTTTTTTGCGGTACGCGGGCCTCTCACTGCTGTGGCCTCTCCCGTCGCGGAGCACAGGCTCCGGACGCACAGGCTCAGCGGCCATGGCTCACGGGCCCAGCCGCTCCGCAGCATGTGGGATCTTCCCAGACCGCGGCACGAACCCGTGTCCCCTGCATGGGCAGGCGGACTCTCAACCACTGCGCCACCAGGGAAGCCCGGAAATTATATATTTTAAATATTTTGGAAACACCATTAACAAATATTTCACCACCTCCGTGATCGTCATTGTGAGTATCATCAATCAGTGCAGAGTCTGGGATACTTATATGAAGACTTGACGCCCTGGGTGGGGAATTAAGCCAAAACAAATCATCTGACTCATGACTTCTACTAAGAAGGACTTGCTAGAGTGGCCCAGTTACAGATTTATTCCCACAAGTGAGGCATTTTAAAATGCCTATTCACTACTCTCTTCTCTATTGTCTCATGTTTTTCTCACTTATTTTTTCATATATTTCTTTTCCTTTGTATTTTACTTTTTTTAATCTTTCTTTCATTTCTACAACTCCTTTTCTCCAAATGACACCTATGTTTTCTTTTCTATTTTTATCTTTTGTTCCAATCACATTTTATTTCAACCCCTATTTTTATTGCTCTTTAATTTCTTTTTCATAATTTATTCCTTTTGTCATTCATCCTTTTCTTCCTTCTGCAACCTTCTCCTCTTTTATAATCAGCCATTGTTTCAAAATTTTTCTTTTCCTCTTTCTTTTCGTATTTATTGAAAAAGCTACCTCTTTTCCACTTTTGTGAAATGGGAATAACAAAATCTGCTGCTGTAATCACTGATTTACTTATTTTATAAATGCTTAAGGCACGCCTACAGTATGAAAAATATGTAGTAGGCAACAGGGTTGCAGGGTGGGGTAGCAATAAGGAAGGAATGAAGAAAATAAAAATGAAAAAGACATTATTCATTTCCTTTGCTGCTCATAATATAATAAGAAATAGACACAAATAAATATCAAGGCAGTATAATATCAGTACTGTCAGGAAAATATAATATTTTTCTATGGGGATATAAGGGGTTAACATGAAAACTTTCTAAGGACACAACTTCTGTGAGGAATCTTGAGGGATGGAGGGTTATTAATGAGTGTAAATGGAGAGAACAAAATGAATAATAACACAAGGTTAGAGAGGGAGAAGTTTAAGCGTGTTAAAGAATAACTGGGGGGCTTCCCTGGTGGTGCAGTGGTTGAGAGTCCGCCTGCCGATGCAGGGGACACGGGTTCGTACCCCGGTCCGGGAAGATCCCACATGCCGCGGAGCGGCTGGGCCCGTGAGCCATGGTCGCTGAGCCTGCGCGTCCGGAGCCTGTGCTCCGCAACGGGAGAGGCCACAACAGTGAGAGGCCCGCATACTGGAAAAAAAAAAAAAAAGAATAACTGGGGGGTTGTGCGTTATTTGTCAAACAATGAGAATGGTCCGTCTGCAATATTCATAGTAGACTCTCCTTTCGGTTAACCTCTTCCACCTTCCTGTAGACTTGGTAGGAAAGACTGAATATCACAATTACTAATCTTCACCCTTCCTTTGCCTCTTCCCCCTTCATAAAATGGGATTAAAATAGTACTTAGTTCATAGGGGTTTGGTGAGAATTAAGTGAGTTAATAAATGTAAAGTACTTTAATTGTTCCTGGAACATGTTAAGTGCTATAAAAGTATTTCTTGCTGTTGGTGTTTTTGTTATATTAAGAGTTAATTGAGGCCAATTCAAATAGTACTCTACACTCTTTCCATGAAGTTTCTTCTAATCTCTCCAACTCACTCTGACTTTTAATTTCACTGTACTCCTAGACACTGTTACCCAGTTAATATTTATTCTCTAGTTATTTTATGTATTTTCATTTTGTGTCTTCATTGGATCCAAATTCCTTTTGTCAGGTCCCACAAAGTATCGTATGCTTGCTTGATTTGTCCATGAAACTAATATAATTGAGGACACCTAAGGGACACTCAAAGAAGCATCAGCTAAACTAATCAATGTATTCCACGTCTTAGAAGTGAATAAGTGACTAGTATGACATGTAAGCCTGCACATTCATTAGTGGAAAGTGAAAATTATAAGTAAGCTCAGAAGAAACCTGAAAACTGTTCAAATAAATAAACAGTATTTCACTGTTTCAGGGTTATTTGACAGTGTCAGGGAACATGTCAGATATTTACTTTTACATATCTATTTATCCACAATGAATTCATTATTTAATTGAATTTTCACAACCACCTTATGAGATTTTGTGAGTGAGGCTCAGAAAGGTCTACAGTCACACTGTCATTAATAATGACAGAACTGGGGTTCAAATCCATGTCTACCAAACTCCAAGTATGTGCTCTTCTATAGCATCTTCCATTAATAGAAGTAAGATAAATTGGAGAAATAATTTTTTTGGATTAAACAGTTATATTACACAGGCAAAACAACTATGGAAATACCAATAAAGTGAGAATAAAAAATCAAAATGCATATTTCTAGAGTTATCCAAGGAAATTTAGCAAGAATTATCAAGTGTCAAAAATTAACTAATATAAAAGATTAGAACTCTGTAAATTTATTGTAAAGTCTCAAATCATAACTACTGAAATTTTGTTTACAAGTGGTATGGAAAATCTTAGATACATGTTTATTGAGGGAAAAAGTAATAGCAATAAAGTACCTTGATTTGTATTTCATGTTTTTAAGAGTCAACCTAAACTCTTTATTGACCCCATTAGTGGCTCATTTCTTTGATAACTTGGAGTAGGGTTAATACATTATTAAATGGAGCCTGCGTTTCTGCCAGTTCCATTTTTTTCTTTTTACGTATCAAGTATTGCTTATTCATTAAACCTTTTCTAGCTAATGACAAATATCACAGAGTAAGGTGAACTTCTTCCTTACCTGGGCCAGGACTGATGCCCAAGAAAGTGAACCCAAGGAGTAGTTGGGGTGCTGTAATGCTCACCTGAGGTATAGTTTGTTAAAACTGCCATAACAAAATATCACAAACTAGATGTCGTAAACAACAGAAGTTTATGTTCTCACTATTCTGGAGGCTAGAAGTCCAAGATCAATGTGTTGGCAGGTTTGGTTTCTTCTGAGACCTCTCACCTTGGGTTGCAGATGGTCACCTTCTCATTATGTCCTCACATGCTCGTCCCTTGGTCTGCGTGTTGTCTGTGTCCTAACCCTCTTCTTCTTATAAGGACACAAGTCATATTGGATTAGGGCCCATCCATCTGACCTTATTAATTACTTCTTTAAGGACCCTGACTCCAAACAGTCACATTTTGAGGTCCTGGTAGTTAGAATTTCAACATAGAAATTTTTGGCAGGGGCGGTGGGGGAAGACACAATCCAGCCCATAACACCTAGCATCAAGATCTGAATCATCTATCCGGTTAAAGGAAGACTTGAACTGTAGCACCCAATTACCTAACTAAGCACTAGGCAAAGCAGGAGAACCAAAACATGTTTTTGTTTGTATTTTAGGGTTTTTGTTTTGTTTTGTTTTTGCAGCTTTTGATATTTTAAAAAACCTTCAAAGCAGTCATCATGGAAAAAGCAGAACTTTTTTGCATTTTCTTATACTTATTATAACAGTCTTTTTACTTGGCCTCTAAGGATCTTAGCCAGTCTGTGGCCAATCCTGGCTAAGGGCTAAGGGAGCAGCCCAGGTAAGTGGATGGGTAGCCAAGGCAGGGCTCTGACCTAACATGGGAAGTAGAATGCAAATCAGAAGACTATGACTGAATTCCAGTTATACTGTCCAGAGGAGTTAAGAGAGTTGAAAGGGAAGGCTGCCACTGTGGACCGGGAAAGCCACACCCTCACTCCATGCACATCAGATAGGAGGCCTGGGATACCAGGTTTGGTTTGGATTCCTTTAGAGTCCCCGAAGGGTAAATCCTAAACAAAGTGGTGGAAAGACATCAGCTTTAAGGTGAAAAAGTTCTGAATCAAGACACTAAATATGAATCATACTGTTTGTGAATCTATGAAAATGAGATCACACCTCTTTGGGTCCCAAATTCAGTAAATATCTCCATAAACACTAGTTCTTTTTCTTTACCCTTTTTGCACAGCTGAGTGGGACTGGAGGAGATAATTACCAATTATAAATGTAATCTAGTGAAAAGTAAACCAGAACTAAATTGGGCCAGTAGAAACATGGAATGTATCTTCAGCCACCAGTGTCACAAAGTCACATGTAATAAATCTATAGTTTCCTGACTTTGCATTAATATGTTATGGAAGTATCTAAGAACAAAGATATCTCCTTTAATGTCTATCTAATAGTCAAAACTTCCCTGAACACCACATATTAGAGTATTTTCTGTTAAGCTTAAACATTTGCTTATTGCCATAGTAGCATGGTGTTGACATTTCTGGTTGCTAGGAGCGTCATAGTGTTGGGTACGTATACAATAGCATCTGTCAGCTCAGATGTGGGACCTTTTAATCAGCAAGACTTTCTTTTTCTATGCTGGTACAATAATCGAATGTATAGATTTACCATGCAAATTATACATGAATATCTGAACTCACTAATCCAGAGAAATAAAACACGAGTGTTTAATAACTTATATTTAAGGATGTTTTTTTAGCATCTTTCAGAGTGAAAGAATAAATAAATAAAAGCCTTGAAACAAAGTGGATGCCCGCCAGTAACATAATGGCTGAATATATTGTGCTGCACACACACCATGGATACCATGGAGTCATTAAAAGAAGTAAATTACAGCTATGTCAGTTGACTTGAAAGAATTTCCACCCTGTGTTGTCAAATGAGGAAAGCAAAATGCATAAAACTATGTATCTATAGTAATGTTCATAGCAACATTATTCACAATAGCCAAAAGGTGGAAGCATTTAAAATTTGATTATGTAATTCTTAATATTTTATAACTTTAAAACATATTAATATAACCTTAATTTTAAATACTTTTACATTTATTTTAAAATACATTTTGTAAAATATATTCAAATTTGGATTTTAAATGCAATCATGCTTTGAATACAATTACATTTTTAATTATTTGATCATTACCATTAGAACACAGATTATGCAAAAATCTTGATCTTGACAAGATCAAATCTTGACAACTTAACTAATGATTTTGTTGAAATAAAGGCAAGAAAGAAGTTTATAGAATAAACATATAATGATTTATGAATTATATATGTCTTTATTTTATTAGTCATCTAAAACACTTCCTATTCAATGGACACCAGACAAAAATAATTAAATTTGGTCTTCTGGATATTTTGCCAACTTATTGTCCTTATAGAACTATAGTTTTACACATATCATTCAAATGTTATTATGAAAATATATTTGTCAAGGTAGGAAGATTTCTACCTTTTTTTTACGGTTTGTTAACTTGATTTGTGATGTTCAAAGGTTCTAAAATGTGTATGCGGGCCTCTATTTTCACTTTTGACCCAGGTTACCCGAATCTCCTGAACGGGCCTGGAAAGCACTCTGAATACAGGATTTATGAGAGTCCTAAGGTTAGAGCACCCACAGAACGGCAGAGGCTACTGGCTCAAGATATCTTGTTACTCAGTTCAGTTGAGAGTGGAGAAAGCCTATTGGCTTTGTTTCTAGTTGATGTTTCTAGTCGATACATGTATCCTGAAGTTCATTCATTTTGCCAAGGAAAAATCACTTCCACATCCATTTTCCTAATTAACAAAACTTTTGGTGTTGGTTAATTTTTTTTTTTAATGAAATTAAGATAAAGCCTTCAGAGAGCGAGCTTTGCTTAATCTTTCAAGTGCTAACTAACACTCCTGGAGTCTGCATACTTAACTAGGGTAACTCAAATGTTAACTAACTGCCCTTAGGGTGCAAATTACACTGAACTATCACACTATATACTGCTGTTTAAATAGCAGTATTTTAAAGTAAATTATAGCAAATGTAACAATCACCATATATAAGGGCTTTATAATCATGAGTTCTGCCATTAACTAGCAGTTCTTTAATATGTTCTTGCATTCAAACAATGCCCAGACTTTTCTCTGAAAGGTCGAAAGTCATTCAACTCTAGCCTAACAGACCTCAATTTGATATCTGCTGTTCATAATCCACACCGTGAGCCCAGAGACTAGAAAGGACATCTCCCTTTCCAGCTGGTCCCTCGATGCTGCTCATAGTAATTGGCTAAACTGTAAACAGGTTAGAAGTGGTTGCCACCTCTCCCTACACACCTCTCAGATCATGGCACACATCTCTGACAGTGGTACCTCCTCACTGAAGCCAGTTTCTCCAGTTCAATCTTGTGTTCAAGGTATGGGTAAATTTCTGTACACAAGCCATATAACCCAACACATTTAATCATTGAGGGGGCTCAGATCTCCACCATCAAATGATTTGAATAAAATGATCATTTAAACCCACTATCTAGAAAGATGAAGTCCAAACACCTCTCTTGGCTACCACCTCCACTTGGAGCAAAATCAGTCCCAAGGGAATGGAAACCGGACCCCTAGCACGATGCTATTCTAGTGGAAGGCTTACATCACAGGCCATGTCGCCAATCTACTACATTTTTCTAATGCTTCCTGTTCTTTTAAGTTTTCTGGCCTTGAGTTCTCTTCCTTATCAGTATCTTTCAGCTTGGGTCTGGGCCTCCACTAGGATATTGGTTTGTGGGGTACATAGATTCCTTCTTTTTATCAGCTGTCTGTTGGGGTGCCTGTGAAAGAGTACCTCCACCTTGCTTCCAGAAAGGCTAAGAACTGCATTAAAGTTGTAGATCTCTCATTTGTGCTAGCTGCTATACAAGTCACCTGGCTTAGCTTGATAAGTCAATGCTTCCTGTCCAACATCAGTAGCTTGACGAGGCTGGAGTTACGGTGACGAACCCTCCTGGTTTGCCTGGGGCTGAGGTACTACCCGGGACATAGGATTTGCAGTACTAAAATGGGAAAGTCCTGCACAAATCTGGACCAGTTTGTCACTGTCGTTGGGTGATTGGCTGGATTTTAGCACATGTGGCATACAATGGAAGTTTCATGTACAGCAGTGCCAGCCCAAGGCTGGTACAGTGATACTAACACATTTCCTACTTAAAAAGCTCCTCCGGCCAGTCCCGTTTACATCCAAGTTGTAGCCTTAGAAAGAAAGAAGATTCTTCTTTGACCTTCTTGAAAATTAACTTTCACAGTCTCCTAGCCCTCTACTTATTCAAAAGCCATAGGGTCTTTAAGCATTTTGCTGCTATTGCCAAAGGTTTGTTTGTTTCAAAGACAAATGACCTCAAGCCTGGGACTCTATGACATTCCATTAACGTCTGGCATTTCCAGGATTCTGATACTTATTCCACAAATAGCTCCTCAATCACATACCTTTCAGCTGAGCTATCCTTAAGCTCCCCTTCTCTTCATTTTCTTCTCCTATAAACTAAAAAGTTTGTATGGACTGAGCCCTAATAAGTTGTAAGGTGTTTCTTTATTATTAAGTAGAGTACATTTTATGCAAAAGGTATCAGAAACTAAAATTATTCATTAACAAATATCTATTGAGCTGTTGCTATGTTATAGCACTGTGCTAACTGCTAAGGATACAAGAGTGAACAACGCAAGCACAATCTGCTAGGCTAGTGAGGGTTGCTGAGAAGTAAATGAGCAACTGCAACGTGGCAAATACCATGAGGGTCAAGTTCCACATGCTATGGGGCGCAGGGGAGGAACGAGTCATCCAAATTTGGGGGTCATGGAAGATTAAATGGATGGTTAGCACTCATCAGTTCACGTATTCATTGCTTAATTCAATAAATATTTATTGAGAGTCTTATGTGTACCAGCACTGTGAGAGGCCATTTTAGATGAAAATAAATGTAAATATGACTTAGTCTTTATGCTGAAAGTGTTATATAGCCTAGTATGAAAAAACACATGTAAATAAATAACAAGTAGTTATTTATTTAGTTATTAATAAGTGCTATTATAAAGGCCTCCAGGGAAAGTTTGACTGAAAGAGGTGACTTCAGTATGGAATTGTACTTGACCTTGAAGGTTAAGGAGGAAATTTCTTTGGAGATAATGGGGAAGAAGAAGGGCTCTCCACACAGAGGCAACAGCTCATGGACATATGTAGAGGTATGGAAGCACATGATCTGCAAGGTAAGTACAAGATTTGGGTGTGGCTAAGGGTTAGGTGTTTGTGGAGAGTGGTAGACAATGACTGAAATTGTAGGTGGCATCAGATCACAGAAGGTCATTTTACGCCACCTTTAAGGGGTTTGAATTTATTCTGAAAATAATGGGAAGCCGCTGAACAGTTTTAAGTCAGGAAGTGACCTTTTCAGTTTTGTGTCTTGGAAAGATCTCTGTAAAGATTGTGAGCATGAACTGGAGGAAGAAGCAGTTTATCAAATTCTCAGAACCACTCTGTGAAGTGAGTATAACAGGTATTTTTACTCACATTTTACATAGAAGATTCTAAGATTTAGAGGTGTCAAGTGATTGGCTTAAGGCCCCATAGGCCATTCCAAAATTGACGAAAATCAACACTTGGTCCAGATAGGAATATAAATAGCTGGAAATCTCTACGCAGGTAGCCTTTGGCTTCAGTCTTGCTATCCTTGAAAACAATAATTACAAGCTAGTTCTGGTTGTAGTGCCGACTCCAAGTAGTTTTGCATAATAGATTAGATAGAATTTATACAATTTGAATCAGACACTTTGCACACCACAGTATGCTTTTCTATTTCCTAGGCAAAGGTCTGGGTCACTCATATTTTCTAATGTTATTCTATATCTTCTAAATCTTACATTCCAGGCTGCAAGTGAGCCATGGAAATATTCCAACTTTTCTAATTTGTAGCCAACAGGAGGCAATTCACTTTAAGAAAGTGATATTTTTATCCTCTAATATTGTAAACACTTCAAAATTGTTGACACTGGCTCAAATATGTTTCTTCTGATATTTGTGGAATATTGTAGGTGGCAAATAATTGTGAATTACTTTGATTTGGTTTTCTTCCCTTCTCCGTTTTATATTTAGGTGCAAACGAGCCAATAATGATTTTCTTTTCCACAAAATGTCTCTAATCAGTACTTAAAGTTTTCAAAGAGTTTATTAATCACAATAAATATTAAAGATTATGTTCATAGAAAAAGAAAACACAGTAGTTTAAATTATTCCTGGAAAGTCTGGATTTTGTTGAGGTGAAGGGTGAGTAGCAATAAGTCTGTAAATGTTAGCAAGGGAAAGTCAGTTTACTAATTTTTCCTATATAACAATGGTTCTCAAAGTGTGGTCCGAGGGCCAACAGTTTCTGCGTTACCTGGGAACTTGTTAGAAATACAAATTCTTAGCCTGAACCCCAGATCTACTGAGTGGAGCTGGGGAGGGGGGGAGAAGCAGCAGTCTGTTTTTTCAGAAGCCCTCCAGGTGATTCTGATGTAGGTTAAAGCTTGAGGCACATTGGTATAAAGGAAGAAAGCATATGTTTCAGACTATGAAAGACATGGTTTCCATTCCAACCCCAGACATTTGATTTTAGACACATCATCTATTTCCTGGTGCCATCATCACATTATCTGGTTAATAACCCCATAGCTGGCCTCGTGAGTATTATAAGTGATACCTGATCATCTGTTATATTGACAGTCTTCTGCCTCCAAGAGATTTGTATACATGCTTAAGTTTGAGAACCACTGGTCTATAAGTGTAATATTTTGGAAGCAGACCAGCTACGTAATTTGAGAGGCCCAAAGCAACTTGAAAATACAGGGTCCTTTGTTCAAAAACTAAGAATTTCAAGATGGTGACAGCAGAGAATTAAACCAAGTAAGAGGCCCTACTAAGCATAGGCTTACAACTACACAGGTTGAATGCCCAAAGAGGAGTTTTTGCTTGTATCTAAACACACCATTTTGTTTTGTTTTTAGATGGAAACAATACAATGCCATGAAAGTGTGCCACATTTTCTCCTCAGACACTACCTCCTGTGCTGTCAATCTCCAAAGGCAGACGGTGCTCATTGGCCTCCCCATCTTTGCTCAGTGTTGTCTTCTTTTTAGCTAGCCAAATGCGTTTGTACTTCAAGACCCAACTTAAGGTCCCCATCCTCTGAGAATTCTTCCCTTACGACCTTAACTCACTCAACTCTGTCTTTCTAAATGTTTCAGTACTAGTTATATGACAAATTTAGCTAATTAAAAAATATTAATGATTGCTCATCATTGTGTTTGTCTTGTGTCTTAAGTCAGAGTATAAACATCTTAAGTATTGAGATGGTGTCATCATCATACAATGGAAAGAACATAGGCTTTCAAACTCAATAAAGCCTGAGTGTAAATACCCTCTCTTGTTTACTAGCTGTGATATAGGTAAACTCGCTCTTGAGTCTCAGAATCTTCATTGGAAAAATGGGATAATAAGACCTACTGCACTGGGTTGTTGTGAGGATTAAATGATATAATATATGTAAAACCCTGGGCATATATAAGTGCTCATCAAATATTAGTTCATTTATTGGATGTCTCCCACCACACATCTGATTTTGTTTCAGCAAACAGATCATTGCTAGACACAAAGTCAAACACAAATTTCAATAAATATATGCTTGTTGGAAATTGTATGTATTTTTTTTTATTGTATTAAATTACATGTACCCAGGAGATAAACCAATCCTATGTTGAATTTCTTATAAAATGTTAATTATTATCTCTGACTTGTTTGTACATTCTTATGTTTACATTCTGACTCATAAAAAATTTTAAATTTTGTACAATTCTTTATATTTTCAAACCTCCTATGTTATTAATATTATCTTAAGGGGTGAAAAGAGAGACAGTTTTATTCCCAATGGGGAGATGGGAAAGACCTGCACAGACAGATTAAGGGATAGCTCTAATTACACACACTACCAGTGTAATTAAATATCCACTAATGTGTCCTTGAAGCTGGGTCTAAACTCATATGCTGACTCCTTGTCCAATATTTTTTCCACTACACCAAATCTGTAAAGGACATACAGGGATAATTATCTTAAGAACATACCTGTAAAGTACCTACAGGAACAATTATTTTAATTCATTAAAACAGAATAAATGATACTATTTCTTTTTATGCTGCGCACACAGTGCGCATTCCATGTCTGTTAAACAGCATGTAAGCTGCCTATTACAGTTCTTGGTTCACTGTAGTACGTGCTTAGTAAAGAGTGACATTTAAATTCCTCTATTTGATAAATGTGTTTTATACGAACGATTTTTTTCCTAATGAAAATTTAAGGACACGGTTCATTATTATTAACACAGTTTCAATTTGGGGCCTAGCAAATCATGCTTGAAAGCTGCTTTTTTTCCCCCCCGTGTGAACTATTACACTCCTTCCTCCTGCCTGACTGGCGCAACCCACACTTTGCCTACCAAACTTATGACTCAAATGCCCCTGAGGACTTCCTGTAGCCTTCCAGCCATAGCCCAAACATCCAAACCTGCTTCCACGTGAAACAACCAAACACAGTCCCCCAAGCAGCAGATCCGCTACAGCGAGAGCTCCTATAGACAGGGCGAATGAGAAAGCAGCGTCCCCCTTTGCTCCCACCCCTCCCCATCTGCAGCATCCAATTGCTTTCCTCTGTTGTGCGGTCGGCTCCTGCGATTGGTCGGCAACGGAACCGGCGCGGGACCAGTGAGCACAGGCAGAGCGGGGAGACTGGTCAGTCACGTGCGGTCGCCCGGTTACCCCGCCTCACTGCGCGCCTGGCGGGGCGGGGCGGGGCGAGGTGGGCGGGGCCCGGGAGCTGCTGCGCCTGCGTTGTGGGCGTTCTCTGGGAGCAGCTGCTGCCGCCGCCGCCGCCTCCGCCTCCGCTGCCGCCGCCTCCGCCTCCGCCTCCGCCGCTACCGCCGCGTTTGGGTGTAGAATTAGGAATTCCTGCGCCTCGTTAACAATGAAGCAGAGTTCGAACGTGCCGGCTTTCCTCAGCAAGCTGTGGACGCTTGTGGAGGAAACGCACACGAACGAGTTCATCACCTGGAGTCAGGTAAGGGTGAGGGCACGGCGGCCTCCGAACCCCCTAACTAACGTCCTCCTCTCTCGCTCTCTCCCGCGGGGTTGTCTCTCGCGGCCTGCGGCTCGACGCCCTCTGTGAGGCCCGTGGCGCGGGGGTGGCGGGGTGGCACGGGCCTCGGCGTGCAGCCTCGCGGGGGACCCCGGTATTGTTTGCGCGGGGAGCCGCGGGGGTCCCGGCCGGTGCCGCTGGCTCAGGCCGCGGTGGGGGAGGGGCGGCCCGCGCGGGGCGCCGCGGCCCGGGAGACCCCGTAACGGTCCGACCCGGGCGGCGTTCGGAACCAGCCCGGCGGAACGAGGGCTGCCGACGAGCCGAGGGAGCGGGAGCCACGTTACTGCACACTCATCCTCCGTCCTCCCGCCGGGCTCGCGGGCTGCGGCTCGCTGGGGGCACGGGCAGCTCTGGCCGGGATCTTAAACGCGGGGTTTATGTGAGGCAGTCTTTACCTTCGCTACCTGATTCTCGCCCCTAAAACACACACAGTTCGCCTCGCATCTGAGATCTTTATGAGGACGGCAGTCAGGGAAGGAGGCACATGTTCAAACGCAGGTTACTGCTTATCAGGAAGCTTGAAAATATTATATAGAAAATGGTACGTTATTCTTTCGCGATTCTGAGCCATTTTTATAAACGGATTTTTATGATTATTTTAATAAAAGTGCCAATAGACAGGTGTTCAGTAACATAGGGAAGAGCAAAAACGAATCACTGAATTTCACTAAACAGTTGCCGGCAGTGTGGTGTATAGATAGATGTCTTGATTATTGGTTTGATCCCAATTCTGCCACTAAACAGGCTCCTTATCTCGTCTGACCCAAGTGTCGTCGTCCATAAGATGAATGGGTTACTTAGGTGATCCAAGACCCCCCTCTAGTTCCAAATACTGATTCTAATTAGAATGATTATTACATAAACAGCATTTGCGTTACAATACACTTAGGCTATTGGAATCGTTTTGTGAAGGGGAGTGGAGTTCTCCTATTGTAGATGGTCATCTGTTTTGGATATTATCTTGTTTAGAGGCCTGGAAAAGAGTAAGTGAAAACTACCTGCACAGTGCCTGGCACCTGTTAAGTACTGAGTAAATGTTATCTCCCCTTTCTCACTTTCTTTTCTGTTCCTTTTCTGTTCTGTTTCCTATGCTAGGAACCCTCAGTTTTATTATTTTATCTTAACAGGGAGCACTATATTGAGTACGTGAAGTTTTGACTACTGTAACACCACAGTCTGCCTTATATTGCTGTCATTTGTTTATTTTTTTTATCTCCCTCTAGGACTTAATTTTCCTGAAGGTCAGTAGCATCGAGTGGATGTTGTGCATTAGGCATTTGATGAATTCTGTACAGTTGTACAAAGAAGGGGTGAAAATAAGGAAGCCAGCCACCAGTATACACTTAAAAATAAACAGATGTCTCATGCTTTTCATCAGTCATAAGGATTAAAGGTTGACAAGGATGGATCAGCACAGACTGCAGTTACTCAGCCTTGTGCATGTGTAAGAGATTGGACCGAGAGTCTCCCCACTCCTAAGCTGACTTTATCACATCTGTTTGTCTTGGGTGGGCCTTCTTGTTTTTATTGCCTAGAAATGGTACCTAAATATATTGGAAATTGGTTTTACTTAAGGGGTATTCTGTCAGCAGGTCTAGTAAATTCTCATTAACCAACATATTTTAATAATACTTTAATTTTATGGGCCGTATCAAATGTGTAGAGTTTCATACTAATCCGTAAATGCATCATTTTATGAATTCTAAGCCAAACCACTTAAAAATCATTCTTATTTTTTTCCATTATTAAGTCTAAGCTTATGTTTTGGCTACTCATTTTTTAATACATAGTGGGACAATTAAAGTATAAATTCAGGGCTTCCCTGGTGGCGCAGTGGTTGAGAGTACGCCTGCCGATGTAGGGGACACAGGTTCGTGCCCTGGTCTGGGAAGATCCCACATGCCACGGAGCGGCTGGGCCCGTGAGCCATGGCCGCTGACCCTGCGTGTCCAGAGCCTGTGCTCCGCAACGGGAGAGGCCACAACAGTGAGAGGCCCACGTACTGAAGAAAAAAAAAAAAAAAAAATATATATATATATATATATATATATATATATATAAATTCAGTGAGAACAGGGACAGTATCTGTGCCAAGGGACACAGTAGGTACTTAATAAATGTTTGATGAAGCAGTGAAATCCTTGGACTATGTAATGGAAATGGTAGAAATGATAAAAGTGGAATGATGCCTGAAAAGAATCTCAATGATCATCTGGTTTAGTCTCATTATGTAGATTTGAAGCTTAGGTTAGATTATTTATCTATAATTACAAAGCTAGCATTATTGGAGGTGGGGCTCTAACATAGATTTCTGAGCTCCCAGATCATTCTTCCATCAACGGCCCTACACTTAATACAGGTCGTCACAATATTTAGTTTTTATACCAAAATGTTACTCCTCCACACGTCAGTGGACAATTCTGGATTAATGTCTTGGACTATGCTTAGTTGCCTAAGGAAGTTGTCTTACATTCCCACAGTTTTTTCCGAAAACAGTGTTAACAATGAAAGGTAAAACTTTAATTGAACAATGATGTTAGATGGAAAAACCAAAATAACTTACTCTCATCTTTTAGAAGTTGCTATTTATGGTTGTTTCTGGTTTCCTTCAAACTTGTTTTGCTGGACTTCTGTTGAGGTAATTTAACATTTGTACTCTCTGAGTGAAAATCATATTAAGACCTTTTAGAAGTAGCAGATGTTTTGGAAAGGAGGCAATCTTTTATGCAATTGTTTTCACTTGTGGAAAACAATTTACTCTAGCTAGAGTGTAAGGCAAGGGGAGAAAACACCAACTGCAGTTTGAAAAGCTTGGCTTAATATTCCTGAAGACTTATATAACTTCAGTTTTCCTTGAAATTTGTAGTATGACAGAAATGAACTAATACCCCCATTGATGTCATTAATTGTAGAAATATAATATTCTGAACAATCAAAATTATACTGTTATAGACTCAAATGATAGAAATGTCTTTAGATTCTGAGTGTCTTTAAAACATACAGTACATCCCCCAAATTCCCCTCTGATATTTCTTTTTCCTTTCTTTTTTTGTCTGTTTTTACATTTCCTATAGCTATTTTGGCTGTGGTAGGCAGTCTGTTACCAGAATCGAGGACAGGGATAGTACTGTTGAACAACCTAAAGCTGTTTTAAATGTAACAGAGTCCTAAACAGAGGGCACAGGTTTAGTTTGGTAGCAACTGGGGAAACTTGATCTTCAGGGACAAGAAGTTGTGGAAGTTGAATGGAAGTTCTTGCCATCGTAAGGAACAGCCTTTACTGTTACTGATAAATGATACTCAGTGTATGTTGAAGTGAAGCAATATTAAAAAAAGAAAGAACTGGAAAGTCACTGTTTTACCAGTGTTCCTGCCTTTGTCTCAGTTCTTCAGGTTGCTTGAGAATACCAAAAAGTGATTTCCACCGAGACTTCATACCCATCTGTTCCACCTTTTTGTGCCCTATGGCAGTCTCTACTTCCCTATCCATCTCAAGTCAGCAGAGATAAATCAGGAAATAGGAGGGAAAGGGAGAAAAAACAGAATTTGTCCAGTGTTTTCTAGCTGTTTTGGATGAATTTGAACAGATCTTTAGACTTCCCAGTGTTATGGTATTGTTTTGAATTTCCCAGCAGTACTCTCAAGTGAAAACAAGAAAAGCCACAAATGTGGCAGAATAGGGGTTAAATCCACTTTAGATGGACCTACAGAAAAGTTGACTGATTCACAGACAAGTATTTTTTATTTGTATACGTAAGAGAAAGAGCTAGAGACTCACAAGGAATGGTTGGTACACATAAAGAAATTATAGACTGGTTGTTTAAAAAAGAGACTTCTATTCTGGAAACTTTTAAAGTAATGGGGCTGAAGTATTAGATTATTAGTAAGAGTATTTGGGACGTTTATAATCAAGAGTACCAGTTTGAGCAGAAACAATTACTATTTGGAAGCTTGCATTTATGGGTTAGGCCTAAAGAGAAGCTACTATCCTTCTCACCCTACTGAGTAATAGTGGCTTTTTGTCCCTTATAAAATGCATAGGGAGGGTTCTGTGTTGCAGTGCTTAAGCTTCACAGGTTTAAACAGCAGTAAGGTAGAAATTTTGCACTCGAAGTTATTTATTAATTTCGAAGTAGAGACTGAAGGAATACCATAAGCAGAGACACAGAACGATATTAGTGAGTTAGGGTGGTGTGTGTTTGAGAGAGAGAGCAATATAAGCAAGGCACATTAATCTCATTTGATATATATAATCCAAGAGTTGAAATTCTAAAAATACAATTTGGTCCACTATGATCAAAGACTCATTTATTGTCACTCACAAATAGTTGTGACTCTGTTACAACCAGACAGTGTGCTAGGTAGTAGGAATTCATTCAGTAGTTAACAAAATAGCTGCCTTCATAGATCTTACATTTTAGTGAAGGATACTGATAATTAAAAAGTAAGCAAACACAAATAATATAATTTCAGTTAGTGATAATTAACAAAATAAAGCAGGGTAAAGAGAGAGTGCAATTAGGAGACAAATCACACAGTATTTTGAACAGAGAAAGTTTAATAGGATAACTATATTAGGAGAATTGGGGTAAAGAAAACTCTAAAGAAGATAGGAATAGCAGTTATAAGAAGCAGCCATCACTGGTAGGCCTAAGTGCGAGTGCCCAAGTAAGAGCCCTTCCCTGAAGTCTAAGACCTTGTTGGAGAGAGAATGACCATATCTCACTGAATGGCAAAGACTTCACTGATGCCACACTAGTGGGACTTACTAGAAATCCATCCTTCAGAACTTGCCGGGAAATATGCTTTCTAGGGCAGGGGTTGGCAGATTATGGCCTGTGGGCCAACCATGTGTTTTAAAAGTAAAGTTTATTTGGAATATAGCCATGCTCAGTCTACTTACATATTGTCTGTAGTTGCTTTCTTGCTACAGGGGCAGAGTTATGACCTTATATCCTGCAAGCCTAAAATATTTATTGTCTAGCCCTTTAAGAACATGTTTATTAGCCTATGCTCTAGGGTACCCTAGAAAGCTATTCATGGAGAGATGTCTGGCCAGAGATACTCTGATTTGAAGCCTCCCAAGGGAGAGGGAGTGTTGGGGGAAGCTCCTGGCCTTAGGGTGCTGCTGCCTTCTGTGCACTGCAAGAGCTAGGTGCTGGAGAACCTCCCTGCACAGCAGGAACCTGCCAAGGACACACTGGAACCAGGAAGGGTAATCCCTTCCTCTTGTAATATCTCTCTAGTGTCTTCTATGACAAAGCTTAACACCATGCTCGAAAAGAAAGATATTTAAGACTCAGCTCCATATTTGCAGAGCAGACATTGAAGAATGAATTTGGCGCAGTAAATTCATAACTAGCATGTAAAATGACTGGAATTTGTTGTATTTTAGGTAGAGTGACGATGAAACCTCTTTGGGGAGGTGATATGTGAGCAGAGATCTGAATGATTAGAAAAGATGGGTCTGGCAAAGGGGAATGGAAAATGTAAAGGCCTTGAGCATAGCATGTTCATATGATTTCAGAAGGCCCATGTAGTTGGATTATCTTTAGATAACATGAGAGTGAGGTCAGAGAGGTAGGCAGAAGCAAATGGTATAGGGCCTTAGGGCATGGTAAGGAGATTGGAAATGAGGGAACTAGTTAGAAGACTATCACAGTTTTCCACTATGGTATTGAAAATAGCATGGTTGAGACTAGGGTAATAGCAGTGGAGGTGGTGAGCCGCAGATGTAATATCTACTTTGAAGGCAAGGTCACAGATCTTAATGATAAATTTTCTGGAGTTGGAGGAGACATAGAAAAGAATTAGAATGACTCATGTATTTGGCCTGAGCAACAGATAGATGATGGTACCATTTGCTGAGATGCGGGAAGATTCGGCGAAGTGCAGGTGGGGATTCTGTTTGGCCATGTTAACTTTGAGATTACAAATGGATCGCTAGTATTACTTCAGACGTGTTTTGTTTTGTTTTGCTTGCATTTCACTGACCACACTTGGTCATACGACCACACCTTATTTCAAAGGAGCTGGGGAAGTGCAGTGCTGGAAAGGAGAACAGCATGAATGACTTCTGTACTCCAAGACCTTCAAGTGGCAATGTTGAATAGGTTGTTTAGAATAGTGTAAGACTCTGGCATACAAGGTGGAGTTTGGAGCTTGTGAGTGGTAAAGCCATGGGACTGGATGAGATCATCCAGAGAGACAGATGAAGATAGAAGGACCTGCAAGATAGGGTATTCTAATATTTAGACAATATGAAGACAAGAAAAAGCCAGCAAGAGAGATTGAGAAGGAACAGTGAGAAAGGAGAAAACACAAGGGAGTGAGGTCATATAATTTAATGGAAGAAAATGGTTCAAGAAAGAGATGATCAACCATGTCAAATGCTGTTATGACTTTTCTTATACACCTCTTCTGGTGTATATAAGCACAAATTTCTGTAAGGTACACTTACATTGACGAGTAGAATTTCTGGAAAATAAGGTATGACATGCTCAACCTCAAGATCAAATTATTTTCCGAAAAAGTCAAATCAGCTTGTACTCCTTTTAGCCATGCATGAGATTTCCCATTAATTTGTCTCTTCAAAACTTGATATTCTCATTCTTGTGAGTTTTTACCAATCTAGTGGATATAAAATATTGTATCAATGAGGTCTTAATTTATATTTCCCTGATAATTAACGTGTTCAAACACCTTTTCATATTTACTGGCCATTTGTGTTTCGTATTCTATGAAATGTTTGACGATTTTTCTATTGGGTGGTTTATCTTTTATTATTTGTAGGAATTCCTTGTAATTCTGCATCTTTTTGGATGTACGTGTTGCCTCTGTCTTCTCCTAGTTGTGGCTTATCTTTTTTACTTTCTTTTGATGAGTATAAGTTCTTAATTTTAGTATAATATATCAGCCTTTTTTGTGGTTCATGTTCTTTGTTTCTTCAGGATGCTTTTGCTTTCCTACCCCAAGGAGAGAAAAATACTTTTCCATCTCCTTTTTTTTTTTTCTGAAAACTTTAAAGGTTTGAATTTTATATCTAAATCTTTAATTCACTGGAATTGATTTTTGTGTGTGGTATAAGGGATCCTGTTTCATTGTTTTCCATATTTAGTTGTTTTAGCCCCTTTATTGAACAGTTTCTTCTTCCTCTAGTGATTGGTGTTGCTACCTCTGTCTTATAAGCAAAATTATATGTAGATTGTGTTTTTGTGTCTGGGTTCTCTATTTTGTTCCACTGGATAATTTATCCTTTTTCCTGTATCACATGTCTTAATTACTGTAGCTCTATAAAGCTTTTGGGAGGGCAACCTAGTCTTTAGGACTGCCTTGACTACTATTGGTCTTTGCTCTTCCATATATGTTTTAAAATCAAGTTCCATTAAAGAAAAAAAACAAAGCAAACCTATTAGGATTTTTTTTATTGGAATTGTACTGAAACTGTAAATCAGATTAGGGAAAATAGGTATCTTTATGATATGATATATTCATGGGAACAAGGCATTTTTCTAAATTCATTTTGTTATTTAATAAAATTTTATATTTTTTGCAGTTAGATCTTGTACAGCTTTGTTAGATTTTATAGATATTTTAAGTGGGATCCTTTAATGAAAAATAATTGCTGTTGCTGGTAATTAGAAACACAAGTAACATTTGTATATTGATAATAAACCAGTGAGCTAATCATTTTACTGATTTGGATTCTCTAAGTGTACATCCATAGGTGTCTGGATATGACAGTTTTGTTCTTATTTTCAGAACCTTATACCTTCAGTTTCATTTTTTGCAGTGGCTAAGACACCTCAGGGTGTCAGATAGAAGCAGCGATCATGGGATCCCTTTCTCTTATTTTTAAAGGAAATGTTTTAAATATTTCCCCTTTAAGTTACTAGCTGTTAAAATTGAGGATTTTTAATTTGCCTTTTTGTTATTGATGACAAAATTAATTGGGTAGCTTAGAGGGGACAGGGCATGCCGGGATGGAGAATACAGGAAAAAGTTGACTTTGGAGGAGTAGGATGATGGGTTTGAAAGAGACAAGTGAGTAAGTCAAAGAACATTGTGTAAAAATGTTAATGTTTGAAAAATTCAAGTGGGAAATTTGAGATGGTCAGGGGCAGAGGCATAGTTGCGATAATCATTATACATAATAAAGTCAGTAATTAGAGAAATTGGTGTGGATGAGATTGCCTAAGGAAAGAGTATAAAAGGTATCATAATCAAGGATGGAAACTTAAAAAACTCACTACCTCTTGATAGCTGGAAGACAATTGAAAAGAAATATGAGAGATAGGAGACCCATTGTATAGTTTCAAAGCCGTAAGAGCAGAGCATTTAAGAAGGGGAGTGTCAGTAGTGCCAAATGAAATGCCACAGGGAGGTGTAGGAAGATGAGGACTGAAAAGAGGGCATTGAATTTGGCATTTGACATTTTAGAAAAAGACAGTTTGAGTAGAGGCACAAAAACTGAAACCAAATTTTAGTGAGAGTAAGTAGATGGCCCTGAATTGGAGAAGGGGGCTTTAAAATATTTGTTTGTCAAATTTTGCAGTGAATGAAAAGACAGATGGGGTGGGTAGATTGAGAGGAAGTAAGGTAGAGGGAAAGTCCTTTTAAGATAGAAAAAGATGTATGCATTTTTAAATTTTAATAGCTACTACCGAATAACCAACAGTGGTTATTTTTAAACTTTAAAAATTTTGCCAGTCTAATAAGTGAAAATCATTATTTTGCTGTACATTTTATTATGAATGAGATCTGATCTTCTGAATTTCACATTGAGTGTTTCATCTTACTGATTTGTTAGAAAAATTTTAATTAATGCAGTTAATTGTTTGTTATAAATGTTGGATATATTTTTATGTTAGTAAGCTTTCAACTTTATTGTATTTTTTAAATGTCTGTTGTCAGTTAAGTTTAAGTTCAGACACAAGTAATAGAAATCCAGACAACAATGGCTTAAACAAAATAGAGATGTACTGTATTTTTCCTCTTACATCTGAAGATACTGAGTCACCTTCTTAACCTTTCAGCCATACTTAGTTCCTCTACTTCAGTCATTATTGGAGCTCTAGCCGTTGGCTCCAGGTTCTGAGCAGGAATATGAGATGTAGGGCTTTGACACTTTGAGTCTTTTCCCTTTTAGAAGCTTTTGTGGAAGCTCCGCTCAATCCATTTTGCTTATATCTTGTTTGCCAGATGTGTTATTTGGCCACCTCTGTTTCTAAGAGGGACTGAGAAATGTATTTGTAGCATCAGACAAAATTGTGTCGTTAATAAGAAATTAGAGGATCATCCATGTTGTTGCAAGTGGCAGGATCTCTTTTTTTTTTCCCCCGGTACGCGGGCCTCTCACTGTTGTGGCCTCTCCCATTGCGGAGCACAGGCTCCGGACGCGCAGGCTCAGCAGCCATGGCTCACAGGCCCAGCCGCTCCGTGGCATGTGGGATCTTCCCGGACCGGGGCACGAACCCGTGTCCCTTGCATCGGCAGGCGGACTCTCAACCACTGCGCCACCAGGGAAGCCCCTCTTTCTTTTTTAAGGCTGAATAATGTTTCATTGTGTATGTATGTATAAAATATATCAATATATGTATAAAGTATGTATATATCTCACAATTTCGTCATCCATTCTTTCTTTGTTGGACATTTAGGTTGTTTTTGTGTCTTGGTTATTGTGAATAATGCTGTAGTGAACATGGGAGCATAGATATCTCTTAGAGATACTGGTTTCGTTTCCTTTGGGTATATATATACCCAGAAGAGGGCTGCTGGATCATATGGTAGTTCTATTTTTAACTTTTTGAGGAACCTTCATGCCATTTTCCATAATGACATTACCAATTTACATTCCCGCCGACAGTATACAAAGGTTCCCTTTTCTCTACATCCCTCACCAACACTTGTTGGTTTGTTTTTTTGTTTTTTTAGGAATAGCCATCCTAAAAAGTATGAGGTGATGTCTCATTGTGGTTTTGATTTGCATTTCCCTGATGATCAGTGATGTTGAGCACCTTTTCACATACTTGTTGCCCATTTGTATGTATTCTTTGGGAAAATGTCTAATCGAATCCTTTGCCCATTTTTTAATTGGGTTGCATCTTTTTGCTGTTGAGTTGTGAGAGTTCCTTATATATTTTAGATATTAATCCTTTATTAGATATGTATTTGCAAATATTTTTATTCCATTAAGTTGTCTTTTCATTCTATTGATTATTCTTGGCTGTGCAGAAGCTTTTTAGTTTGGTGGATTAGCTTGTAGTAGTCATTTCACTGTGCATGTGTGAATATATGTTAAATCATCATGTACACCTTAAATATATACAATTTTAGTTTTTTTGTTTGTTTGTTTGTTTGTTTGAGGTACGCGGGCCTCTCACTGTTGTGGCCTCTCCCGTTCTGGAGCACAGGCTCCGGACGCGCAGGCTCAGCGGCCATGGCTCACGGGCCCAGCCACTCCGTGGCATGTGGGATCTTCCCGGACCAGGGCACGAACCCATGTCCCCTGCATCGGCAGGCGGACTCTCAACCACTGCGCCACTAGGGAAGCCCCCAATTTTAGTTTTAAAAAATAAAAAAGAAAAAGAAATCAAGATAGGGTAGGCAGCTAGTAGTCTCCATAAATATATTTATTAATTTTTACCTATATGACTTCTGGGGTTTTTTATGTGATGCTTTCAAAAACTTGGTTATAAAGAGTGAGGTAACATTAAGTTAGCATTGAGCTTTTGTTTTTTCCTTCCAAATGGAAAATTTATTAACTCATCCTTTTCCCTCCTAATTTGAATGCTGCCTTTACTTATTACCTGTTAAATTCTCAAATAGATTTGCTTCTGCTTCTGTTCTCTCTAGTCTGTCCATTCAGCTATTTGAGTATCCCTTCTTTAGTACCAAACTCTTGTAGACACTATAATTCTGTTGTCTGCGTAAGGTAGGGTTAACACCTCTCTCTCCATTGTTTTCTGTATTTTCTTGGCTATTTGTTACATAATTTTTATGAAATGAACTTTAGTACCTAATATTTGGTTGTGTTAGCATCTATTCACCTTGTCTCCAAAAACTTTTTTTTAATTGAGAGAGAAGTCAGTGTACTGGTTAACTTAATTAGACTTGACATCTTTACAACACTGTCTCTCTGCAGTTTAATATTTCCTTAAAGGTCTTGTGTATTCTTAAAATTTATTTTTAGATACTTGATATTTTTCTATTGTTGGAGTTTTTTATTCCATTTTAGTTTTAGGTTTTTGTTGTAAAATACATATATTTTCAGATTAACCATTTTAACTATTTTTACGTGTGCAGTTCAGTGACCTTAATTAAGTACATTCACTTGTTATGCAGCTGTCACTACCATCCATCTCCAGAATGTTTTTCATTTTCCCAAACTGAAACTTCATAGTCATTAGACAGTAATTTCTAATCCCCTCCTCCTTAGCCCCTGGTAACCATTCTACTTTCTGTCTTTATGAAGTTGAGTATTCTAGATACCTCATATAAGTGGAATCATACAGTATTTGTCCTCTTGTGACTAGTCTAACTTAGCATAATGTCTTTAAGTTTCATCCACATTGTAGCATGTGTTCTTCCTTTTTAAGGGTGAATAATAGTCCCTTGTATGTATGTACCACATTTTGTTAATCCATTCATCTGTCAGTGGACGTTTGGGTTGCTTCCATCTTCTGGCTATTGTGAATAATGCTACTATGAACATAGGTGTACAAATATCTTTTTGAGCCCCTGCTTTTAATTCTTTTGGATATATATGTAGAATTTTAGGATCATTTAGTCATTATGTGTTTAATTTTTTGAGGAACCACTATACTGTTTTCCATAGCAGCTGCACTGTTTTATATTCCCACCAGCAGGGAAAAAGGGTTCCAGTTTCTCCACATTCTGACCAATACTTATTTTTTGGGTTTTTTTTTTTTTTTTTTTTTTTTTTTTTGCGGTACGTGGACCTCTCACTGTTGTGGCCTCTCCCGTTGCGGAGCACAGGCTCTGGATGCGCAGGCTCAGTGGCCATGGCTCTCAGGCCCAGCTGCTCCACGGCATGTGGGATCCTCCCGGACCGGGGCACGAACCCGTGTACCCTGCATCGGCAGGCGGACTCTCAACCGCTGCGCCACCAGGGAAGCCCTATTTTTGTTTTTTAATAGTCATCTTAATGAGTGAGGTGATACCTCATTGTGGTTTTGCTTTTTATTTCCCTAATGATTAGTGATGCTAGGCATCTTATGTGTTTATTGGCCATTTGTGTATCTTTTTGGGGAAGAAATATCTATTCAAGTCCTTTGCCCTTTGCTAATCAGGTGGCTTGTTTTTCGTTGTTGTTGAGTTGAAGTTTTTTTTTAATGTATGTTGTGGGTATTAACCCCTTATCAGATGTATTATTTGCAAATATTTTCTCCGATTTTGTGGGTTACTCTTTCACTCTCTAGATAGTGTTCTTTACACAAAAGTTTTTAAGTTTGAGGTAGCCTCATTTGTCTGTTTTTGCTTTTGTTGCCTGTGCTTTTGGTGTTATCCAAGAAATTTTTGCCAAATCCATTGTCATGAAGCTTTTCCCCCTTGTGTTTTCTTCTAAGATTTTTATAGTTTTAGCTGTCATGTTTAAGCTTTTGATCTGTTTTGAGATGATTTTTGTATATGATATAAGGTAAGGAGTCAACTTCATTCTTTTGCATGTGAGTATCCAGTTTTTACCAGCATTGTTTGTTGAAAAGGTTGTTCTTTTTCTGTTGAATTGTCTTTTTTTTTGGCTGAGTTGGGTCTTTGTTGCTGCGCGTGGGCCTTCTCTAGTTGCAGCGAGCAGGGGCTACTCTTCGTTGCAGTGCGCGGGCTTCTCATTGCAGAGCACAGGCTCTAGGTGTGCAGGCTTCGGTAGTTGTGGTACGCGGGCTCAGTAGTTGTGGCTCGTGGGCTCTAGAGCTCAGGCTCAGTAGTTGTGGCGCGTGGGTTTAGTTGCTCCACGGCATGTGGGATCTTCTGGACCAGGGCTCGAACCCGTGTCCCCTGCATTGGCAGGTGGATTCTTAACCACTGCACCACCAGGGAAGTCCCTCCATTGAATTATCTTGGCATCCTTGTCAAAAATTCTTGGACTGTATATATGAGGGTTCATTCCTGGGTTTTCTATTCTGTTCCATTGATTGGTCTGTCTTTATGTCACTACCATATTATTTTGATTATTTTAGAAGGAAATTTCAAATTGTTTATTTTTTATATGGAAATACACTAGTGACTTTATTTTTTTTTTTTTTATTTTATATTGGAGCATAGTTGATTAACCATGTGTTAGTTTCAGGTGTACAGCAAAGTGATTCAGTTATACGTGTGTCTATTCTTCTTCAATTTCTTTTCCCATTAGGTTGTTACATAATATTGAGTATAGTTCTCTGTGCTATACAGTAGGTCCTTGCTGGTTATCTATTTTAAATATAGTAGTGTGTACACGTCAATCCCCAAATCCCAATCTATCCCTTGCCTCCCACCCTTCCCCGTGGTAACCATAAATTTGTTCCCTGAGTCTGTGAGTTTGTTTCTGTTTTGAAAATAAGTTCATTTGTATCTTTTTTTTGATTTTGCATATAAGCAATATTGTATGATATTTGTCTGACTTACTTTACGTAGTATAATAATCTCAGGGTCCATCCATGTTGCTGCAAATGGCGTTATTTCATTCTTTTTGATGGCTGAGTAATATTCCATTGGATATATGTACCACATCTTCTTTATCCATTCATCTGTCGATGGACATTTAGGTTGCTTCCATGTCTTGGCTATTGTAAACAGTGCTGCAGTGAACATTGGGGTGCATGTAATCCTTTCAAACCATGTTTCCTTCTGGATATATACCCAGGAGTGGGATTGCTGGATCATATTGTAGCTCTATTTTTAGTTTTTTAGGGAACCTTCATACTGTTTCCCATAGTGGGTGAACCAATTTACATTCCCACCAACAGTGTAGGAGGCTTCCTTTTGCTCCACACTCTCTCCAGCATTTATTGTTTGTAGGTTTTTTGATGATCATCATTCTGACTGGTGTGAGGTGATATCTCATTGTAGTTTTGATTTGCCTTTCTCTAATAATTAGAGATGTAGAGCATCTTTTCATTTGCCACTTGGCCATCTGTATGTCTTCTTCTGAGAAATGTCTGTATTTAGGTCGTCTGCCCATTTTTTGTTCGGGTTGTTTGTTTTTTTGATATTGAGCCCCATGAGCTGTTTGTAAATTTTGGAGACTAATCCCTTGTCAGTCACATCTTTGCAAATATTTTCTCCCATTCTTTGGTTTGTCTTTTTGTTTTGTTTGTGGTTTTCTTTGCTGTGCAGAGGAATTTAATTAGGTCCCATTTGTTTATTTTTGGTTTTATTTCCATTACTCTAGGAGATGGCTTGAAAAAGATATTGTTGTGATTTATGTCAAGTGTTCTGCCTGTGTTTTCTCTAAGAGTTTTATAGTATTTGGTCTTACATTTAGGTCTTTAATCCATTTTGAGTTTATTTTTGTGTACGGTTTTAAAGAGTATACTAATTTCATTTTTTTTACATGTAGCTGTCCAGTTTTCCCAGCACCATTTATTGAAGAGACTGTCTTTCCTGTATTGTATAATCTTGTTTCCTATGTTGTACATTAATTGACCATAGGTGCATGGGTTTATTTCTGGGCTTTTCTATCCTGTTCCATTGATCTATATTTCTGTTATTTTGCCAGTACCATACCATTTTGATGACTGCAGCTCTGTAGTATAGTCTGAAATCAGGGAGCCTGATTCCTCCAGCTTCATTTTTTCTTTCTCAAGATTGCTTTGGTTATTCAGGGTCTTTTGGGTCTCCATACAGATTTTAAGATTTTTTTGTTCTAGTTCTGTGAATAATGCCATTGGTAATTTGATAGGGATTGCATTGAATCTGTAGATTGCCTTGGGTAGTATAGTCGTTTTGAAATATTGATTCTTCCAATTCAAGAATATGTTATACCTTTTCATCTGTGTCATCTTTGATTTCTTTCATCAGTGTCTTACAGTTTTCAGAGTACAGGTCTTTTGTCTCCTTAGGTAGGTTTATTCCTATGTATTTTATTCTTTTTGTTGCAGTGGTAAATGGGATTTTAAAAAATTTTTCTTTCTGACCTTTCGTTATTAGCGTGTTAATTAGTAGCTAGATATCTTACTGAATTCTCTTGTGGTTTTTCAGTTGATTGTACAAAGATATAATTATGTTTATTGATAAAATATGACTTTCTTTCAAATTTTGTCTTATTTTTGTCTTAATTGCTTTCGCTTTAAAACATTGTTAAGTAATTATACTAGCTACATACTGTATTTTATTTGTTTTTGATTAGAAGAATGGAAATCTTTCTAATATTTAACTATAAAGTTTGATGCAGCTTTTGGTTTGATACATACTCCTAAACTTTTGAGATTGACATCAAAAAGTTTAATTGCAGTTTGGAGCTTAATTGAAATTTGTAATTTAATTGCAGTTTGTTTTTGCTGATATTAACAGGAATAAAATGATGGTCTGAAGGTGTCATGGAAGGACTGCCAAGTTTTGGGGTTCATATGTATCACCTAATTTCAGAGGATCTTAACTAATTGACGTTTTCAATTTTTTTCAGAATGGCCAAAGTTTTCTGGTTTTGGATGAACAAAGATTTGCAAAAGAAATTCTTCCCAAATATTTCAAGCACAATAACATGGCAAGTTTTGTGAGGCAACTGAATATGTGTGAGTATGGATAGCAGTTTAATTGGAGTACTGTCATCAGTCACTGATTAAACCATTTCCCCCATTAGGATGATAAAGGAAAAATATATATTCCATAGAAGCACCATTGATTTTTAAAGTTTTTACTTTTGTCTATTTAAAATTTTATTCAAAATCTGAATTTTGAATCTTTTTCAGATGGTTTTCGTAAAGTAGTACATATTGACTCTGGAATTGTGAAGCAAGAACGAGATGGTCCTGTTGAATTTCAGCATCCTTACTTCAAACAAGGCCAGGATGACTTGTTGGAGAACATTAAAAGGAAGGTGAGCTATTGTTAACATGATTTAATTAGGGCATTAACATGTAGTATACTTGGCCAAGACATATTTCATTTGTTGAAATTAAGAAGGTACTGAAATACACAGGTTTTCTTGTTGGGACAACTTAGACTAATAAAGCTTTCATTATTTTGCCCTTTATTTTTTTTTTCCTCTGTGCTCAACTGTATGGAGGGCTCAGTCTTTAAACACTTTTTAGAGGAAAGGAAATGTTTACATTCTGACTTAGGATAAGGAGTCATCTATATTGTGATGGCTCACTCCTTATAATTTAGCTTAAAAAACATAAGTTCCTACTAGAAAGTCAGCTGTCTGGAGGGCCTTTTTCTTTAGTTCACTGCTGAATATCTAGTGCTCAGAATGAGTCCTTATATATAGTAGGAATTTAATAATACATTTTTGAATGGATGATATATTTTGCTGAAATAAGATATTTTGACTAAATTCACAAGGTGGGGTGAGGGGCGGTAAAAGGGTAGTGGGCCATGAAAGAACATGGTCTTAGCGTGCAACTATTCTGCATAAATTTAATTAAAAGTGGAATGCAATAATAAATAGGCTTGGGGAAATTACAGGGAATTTGACAGAAGGAAATGAAAACAAAAAAAAAAGCCCTTAAGTTGCTCCTGCTCATGGAAACTTTTCCACATTAAAAATAAATAAATAAACTGATTATTCCTTATTCTCTCTTTGAGCTATGAAGTCTATTCTTTTCCTGGGCTTTTGGAACTAAATCTCACTTCCTGGACAGGCTACAAAAACGTCTTATAACAGGGAAGTTTTGAATTATAATCAAGGTGTTTAGTATTTGTTTAATTTCCTACATTTACTTTTTGAAAGGTTTCATCTGCGAAACCAGAAGAAAATAAAATTCGTCAGGAAGATTTAACAAAAATTATAAGTAGTGCTCAGAAGGTTCAAATAAAACAAGAAACTATTGAGTCCAGGCTTTCTGAATTAAAAAGGTAAAGTATTATTTCCAAATATAATCCTAATATGGGGGTTGGTGTGTATGTGTGTGTGTTGAGGTTTGGAGGTTGGTGCTTTAAGTACCTAGATTACATTGTTGAAGCCAAGATCAAAAGCCTTTTTCTTAAGTATTGATTCCCTTTATTTTTAATTTGTAGTCATAAACTTTACCCCAATATTGTATTTTCATGATGGGGTTGAAAGAATATATAAACCTTGTCAGTCAAAACGATTTGATACACAAGTGTTACTGATGAAATAATAGATCATTAAGTTGGTGTAGGAAACTATGATTCTACTTAGGTTGACTTTCATATGTTTACACACATATGAGGACCACAAGCCATACTACAGGGACTTCTCTGGACCCAGTGGACCCAGTGGTTAAGACTTCACCTTCCAATGCCAGCGGTGTGGGTTTGATCCCTGGTTGGGGAGCTAAGATTCCACATGCCTCATGGCCAAGAAACATTAAAAAACAGAAGCAATATTGTAACAGATTGATAAAGACTTTAAAATTAGTCCACATAAAAAAATCTTAAAAAAAATACCACTGGGCTTCCCTGGTGGCGCAGTGGTTGAGAGTCCGCCTGCCGGTGCAGGGGACGCGGGTTCGTGCCCCGGTCCGGGAAGATCCCGCATGCCGCGGAGCGGCTGGGCCCGTGAGCCATGGCCGCTGGGCCTGCGCGTCCGGAGCCTGTGCTCCGCAGCGGGAGAGGCCACAGCAGTGAGAGGCCCGCGTACCACAAAAAAAAAAAAAAAAAAAAAAAAAAAAAAAAAAAAAAAAAAATACCACATACGTTACCTATCCTTTCTTTTATAGAAGTTTCTTAGGACATTTTCTATGTGGCCTATCTTTTAGCAAAAAATAGGACACAAAAAATAGGGAAAAAAGGACACTAGAGACTTGTCCTACTTGATACTTACTTTACATAGACTTGGGAAAGTGATATTCAAACCTTTTATCTACAGAAAAGTGCTGTATTCTGTATTACTAAATTTTTGGCACCTTTATCCTAATGCCACAGTAACAACTTGTGTATAGAGTAGACCTGTATTACTCTTCTTAGTAAGTAGTTGGAATTCTCTTATAGTAAATAGGCGCCAAGGGCTTAAGAGTAGTTATTTTATGTATTGTCTGTCCCATTTCAATTGTGGGACGTTAGTTTAGCTATTCTTAACTCAAGTATCTTCATTGAGAGTAACCTTGGACTTTGATTCTCTTTTTAAATAATCCTTAATTTGAAGCTTGCTCGTTTTGCATGTTTTATTTAAGCACTTATGTTGGTTTACTCTATGTACCTTGTGTCTGTTGAAGTGCCCTTTGACCTAGTTCCTTGAATCTCAGATTTAGCTTTTAAGGAGTGGGATCCCAAATTCATCCTGTAAGTCTTAGTGGTAACCATTCTCCTACTTATCTTTAGTAGGCAGATGACAGTATCTTTATATTTCTGAGTCAGAAAAAGTACAGTAGTTATTCAGTAAGTATCAAAATCTTATTTTCTGTGCCCTCTATATTTAAATTCAGTCCCTTTTGTAATAGTTTGGATTGAGGAAGATGGCTTTTGTGTAAATTAACAAAAGAGCAAAAATTAGAGCATTTAATAGAGGAATTATCTTTCAGGCCTTCTCAAAATTATCATTGCTGCTAACATTTAATAACTGCAATTTCAATGGAAGATGGTGAATGAAGAAAAAAAAACTATTACTGCTCGGCATATAATTGGTTTGTCATGTATTTAGATATGCTTTTAAAAAAACACATTTTTTAATATGCTTTAAAAAAAACGAACATTTATATGCTTGTGTTTGAGACATCTTTAGACAGTTTTAGAATCTTATAGACTTCAGCTCGACATCAATACTTATCAAATTGTGTGTGTGATCTTGGGTAAGTCTTCTCAGTTCTCTGAGTCTCAGTCTCCTCATCTATAAAATAGAGATAATTCCTTTCTTGACAGATTTTTAGAGAAGTTTAAGTAATACACATAAAATGTTTAGAATAGTGCCTGGCATAGCAAGTGTTGGGTAAATGTCATTTCCCCTTTAAGAATTGTTTCCTAAGCACAAGTCCTGAATTCACATGGTAGCTGTAGTTGAAAAGTTAGCTTATTTTTTAAACAAGAAGTAATGAAGCAGATTGTCAGAGGAGTAAATGGCCTACTATGTATGGATGTAAGCATAAATCTTAAGTTTTCGTGCATACATTTCCATGAGTAGAAGATACTACAGTTATGAAGAAAGAGGTACTATAGTTATGAAGGAAGGATTCTGGAGTTGTGTCAAGATTAGTTGCCATTCTGTGTAATTGAACCAAAGTTTTCCTAGTCTCATAAAGATATATAGTAAAAACTAGTTCAAGTCTGGTGTTCTTAATTAAAGATATTGAGGTCTGGCTTATCTGACTGAATTTTTTTATTTTTATTTTTCATAAATGATAACATAGTGAGAATGAGTCCCTTTGGAAGGAGGTGTCAGAATTACGAGCAAAACATGCACAACAGCAACAAGTTATTCGAAAGGTAAGCTTTTTTCTCTGTGACTGTAATCTGCATTTGTTTAATGAGTACCATTTGTGACCCCCCCAGGAATCTCTATTGAGTAGTCAGTAATTGATCTTTGTTTCTTATGTATTGGGTACACAGAAGTAAAACTATGAAATCAAACAAATTAAGCCAAGTGTTACATATTCTTTGTAATAAAAAAATTTCTTATTAGCTAAATGTAATCATTCCATACTTCCAGATAATGTTTCATTAGCTTTTAGTAAAATTTTTTTGCCTGATATAACAACTTTATTATACTTCATTCTTAGGAGTATAATCAATATACTACCAATTTCTTACCATTTTGTATAAAAGACATAGCTTTACTGTGGGATTTTTTTTTGTTTTTTGTCTTACTATTTTTTATTCTAAAAGGCATAGATATGGTCTTGGAAGGTAAGTGACTAATATTTTCAAATCAGTCGGATCAAATTATGTGTTCAAAAAAATGAGTTATAAGTGTATGCCACTATTAGTATGTGCAGAAAAGCAGTTAATGTAGTGTTGTAAAATAAATCCTAGATTTTAGTATATGAGCTGAAAATTACTGGGGGAACAGAAAATCTCTCTGCTGCAATTGTGTCCTTGTGATTTAATCTTCTCATATCAGCTTTCATATGTTAATAAGAGGTGAAACATAAAAGTAATTAAGGCAGCTATTTTTTGCTCATGAGTAAACTGGACTAAGTTTAAGCAACAGGTTTTATCAGGGGAGGGAGGGTGGGAGAGCTTCAGTTTGTTCCTAGTCAGAGGCCGTTAGCTAAAAATAGTGTTATGACTGAAAGGATATGGGTGTAGTGGAGCAGACTTGGAACACAGAGATGAATGGTAGCTGTAGCCTTTGGCCCATAGTCAAAATAGGTATACTGATTTTTAGAAATAAGTATGCAAGTGAAGGTTGAATGTAGGATTCAACTTTAAGTGTTTAGTCCAAGTACATGTATTTTTAAAACTTCCATAGTTGATTCCAACTTGAAGCCCTGTTTAAGAATACCTGATTTTAAATGATAGGTGTATGTTAACCTGTGCTTTATTTTTAAAATCTGTTAATCTTTTTCAGAAAACAATGTTTTGGTTAAATACCAACTCACAATACTCCATAATTTGTTGGGGTTTTTTTCTTGAAAGCAAGGATAGTTGGTAAAATACTTATTTAACATTTCAGTTTTTCATGAAAGCTAACGTTCTTTCTGCTCAAATTTGAGTTTGATTCTATGTGTTTTAGTGGGGTTAGGGAGTTTACATAATGCATGATGACAGGTGATAATTTTTTCTCTATTCCTGGAATTTGTTTCTAATTCTGCCATTTACTGTTTGGCCTTGGATTAATTGGAATAATATATGGGAGGTGTCTGTTATAGAACTTGTCAGCTAAAGAAGTCCAATGATGAAAATGTTAAATGCCTCATTTTCTCCTTCAGGAAACGAACTCTACAACATAATGCCAAAGTGTCAAAAGAGAACTAAAATACACAGCAAATTTCAGGAGAAATTTAGCCAGAGATTCATGTTCTTGTAAATTCAGCCAACTAATGTTTTACGAATTTTCCCTAACACTTTTTTATAAATTAACAAAAGTAATTGGACTATTTCATAGATATCTTTAAGGTTAAATGTTGTCTTTTCATCAGCTGTCAGCATTTTCTTTTGAATAAGCAATTTAGTGGCTAACCTTTTCATAGACTCTAATGCTGTCTAACTCTTCAACTAAAATGTCTATATTTTTCTCCATGGCAAAGTTAATACTGATTGTAAGGCAAACCATTTAGTAGCCTCGTTTGGGGGGAGAATGTACAATATTAAAACTGTACAGTGTGTATTTTCAATGGACAATTCTCTGTTTTAATTACGTAATTATATTTCATAAAGCTTGTACAAGGAACTCTTCTGTGGAGTCTAAATAGTCATCAGTCACTTGGCCTTTATTCATAACATCTCAGTGATATACTGCTGCTTTTTTTTTAAATAAATTTTTTTAAAATATTTATATATCTTTGGGTGTTCATTGCTGCACGCGGCTTTCTCTAGTTGTGGCGAGCGGTGGCCACTCTTTGTTGTGGTGCTCAGGCTTCTCATTGCGGTGGCTTCTCTTGTGGAGCACGGGCTCTAGGCACACAGGCTTCAGTAATTGTGACATGTGGGCTCAGTAGTTGTGGCTCGTGGGCTCTAGAACGCAGGCTCGGTAGTTGCAGCGCACGGGCTTTGTTGCTCTGTGGCATGTGGGATCTTCCTGGACCAGGGCTCGAACCCGTGTCCCCTGCATTGGCAGGCGTATTCTTAATCACTGCGCCACCAGGGAAGCCCCTATACTGCTTTTAATAGTTTACTTTTTTAACTCCTTTAGGCAGTATAATTTCAAGGCATACCCTAAACCAGTGGTTCTCGCATTCACATCAGTATCACCTGGAGGTCTTGCTAAACAACACATGTTGCTGGACCTCATCCTCAGAATTTAAGATTCAGCAGTTCTGGAGTGAGGCAGAGAATTTGCATGTCTAAAAAGCTCCTAGGCCAGTGCTGCTGGTCCATGGACCACACTTTAAGAAACACTATCATAAAATATGAAGGATTGTTTGCATGTCTTGATCTGTTTAATAGTCTTTTTCTAAATTTAATCAGACTTTGAAGATTAAATCAGCTTCCCGTGATTGTCAGCAGGAAGCTTTGACAGATGTTCAGTGTCTCAATAATAATTTTTCTAGAGTTAGCCAATAAACTTTTTCTAACTTGAAAATACTAAGATCTATTCTGAGAGAGTTGGCAGTTTCTTTTGCCTCTAATTGTATTACCTGATATAAGAAAAATATCTGTCAGACATCAGTTTTCTTTTCTGCATCATAATCTTCTTGAAAGAATTTTAAGTAAAAATAGGGATCTGTATCCAGGCATGCTTGGTACTTATCATCAAGACAAATAATTGAACTGAATATTTGATAGATAAATAGGTGGATGGGTGGGTAGGAAGCTAGATATATAGATAGATAATGAGTAAATGGATGTCCTACGTACCTCTACATCTTAGGTAGCAGCAACTTTATCACAGGTTGTTCTTCTGCCTGGATGCTGGTATATTTCTTTAAATATCATTGTAAGATGCATCCAAATTTAAAATGTAATATGTGAGAAATTATGTGACTTAGAATAGAGGACATACAGTACCTGCATTAATTTTATAAGACTTATAATATAGACTAAAGAATTAAGAATCTATGATGGAATATTTCTTATTTATATTTTCCTTTTAGATTGTCCAGTTTATTGTTACATTGGTTCAGAATAACCAACTTGTGAGTTTAAAACGTAAAAGGTAAGATTTTATGATAATACATTTTGACCTATCTATAGACAACGAAACATGTTAGAATTTAATCATGAATGGTCTACATTTACTGAGTATATGCGTGTTGTCCCAGATGAACAGTCCTCCCTTGTTAAATTATACTTCTAACATTTCAAGAGTGGTGGTGTTTCCTACTATTGTCATGTTGCTGTTTTTGAGAGATTAGGATAGCCTAAATGGTCATTTTACATACATACGGTTTATAAAGAGTTCATCTTTCATTCACATTAGCAAATTATTGTAGCATTAGAAGGCCTCAGTGAGAGAAACTCTTAAAAAGAGGATACATGCTGAAAAAAGCATAAAAATTTTTTACTTGATATCTCATGTTTAATCCACTCACAAGGGTCTTTAAAAACCTGTACATTGACCATGGGTTGTGATACCCATAAATGTCAGTAACTACCTTTGTCACAATTAAAACATAAGGAAAACAGTGGACAAAGGAATAGTTAGAAGGAGAAAAAGATTATCTTGTAAGGTAAAAGATTTTAGCAGAGCTTGGTTATACTTACAGCTTATGCTGTAGAATTAACTCTACTTCCACTGAGTCTTTGTGATATTACCTACTTTTTACTATGTAAGTACCATAAAGAGTTATATAGTTCAGTCAGCAATGAAGTATATTTGGGGAGAGTAATTTATAGTGTTTATTATAACAAAGATAACACAGAAGAATGGAGAAATAAAAGCCGTAGATACACTCATCCTGCATACCCCTCCAAAAAGGTAATCGTTTTTAAGAGTTTCTTGTGTACTGAAATTTTTTATTCATTATTAAAGTGAGTGTGTTTATATGTGGCTAAATTATTAGAAGCAATTTAAACTCCATGTATGTTTGCTCACTGAACTTCATGTATATCTTCTGATTTTCAGACCTCTACTTCTAAACACTAATGGAGCTCAAAAGAAGAATTTGTTTCAGCACATAGTAAAAGAACCAGCTGATAATCACCATCATAAAGTAATTTTTAAAATTCTGTTTTATATTTATTATCTCAAACTAAATTTTATTACAGCATTATGTCATGCATTTGAAAAAGTTTAGTGAATAATCTAACTGTTCATCCTCCAGCTTTTAAAAATCATGACATTTTTTATCATTTGCTTTAGATTATTTTAAGAAATAAACTATTACAAATATAGTTGTCTCAGTTGCCTGTTCTCAAGTTCATTTTTCTCTCCCTCTCCAGTCTCCCCTGTCACCCAGAGATAAATCACTATCTTGAAGTAGTATATATCATTCCCATGGCTATTTGATGTGTGAATCCATGAATAGTATTTGGTATTATTTTGCATATGTCTAAGCTTTATATAAATGATATTATTTTGTACATATCATTTTGCAGTGTGGCCTCTTCCACTTGGTCTTGCTTTTGAGATTTATTAAACAGAGATTTAGTTGATCTTAACTACTATATGAGACTAATTGAATATTATGATAATGTAATTATGCACTTGTCCATTGGTTATTTTAAGTTGTTTCCAACTTTTATTATAAATGTGTATAGACCTAGACTCTTTTACTGTAGCAATTTCAAAAAATATTGTTGTTTACCTTCATTTTTTCACAAGCTCTCTGGGTAAATTGTCAGACTTATACCCAGAGGTAATTAGTTGATTCCAGACTTCTTTTAATATCTGATTATCATTGTTACTTTCAAATCTTAGAATTCTAAATACTGCTTTAGATTTATTATTAAAGTATTGAGATTTTTGTTCTCAGGCAAGTCAGAGTTAACCTGACATCTGGTTCCTCTTCCCACTGTTTAAATAATCAAGCATACCTGTTTTTAGGATTGAAGACTCATGTAAATGGGTGAAGATTTCTTAATTTAACTTGATTTGCATCTTTTGCCTCTATATTATCTAGAGTTGAAATTGATAGAATTTTCTATTATAATAATGACTTTAGTTTGCTTTGGAGAATTGAATGTTTCTTTATTAATGTATCCATGGTCTGAATATAGCTGTAGCTGAATTTAAAAAAATAATAATTGCTAAAATGCCAGACTGACATTTGGCTGTGGAATAGTTGAAGTGTTTTTTCCCCCTATTAAAGAAACCATTTAATGAGTAAGAATAAAACATGGCGTCAAACAGAGTAGCTTGAGATGAAATAATCCCCATCAGCCCAGTGGCCATCTGGTTATGTTTGAGATTTCTGCTGAAGTCCTAAGACTTTTTTACTCTTTGGGTATAAAAAATGCTTTAAAATTTGAAGATCTTTTCATAGAAATATTCTGAGGCGTGTCATCTTTAAGGTCCCTTACAGTAAAAGAAATAGTTAAGTAGCATGCAGCTAATACATCTCATACCTCTGTAAATTGGTACTTCTAATACCAATTTAGTGTATAAGTCCCATAAGGGCAGAAAACATATCTGTTTTGCTTACCATCGTATCTCAGTGCCCAGTTAACATTTTTTAAATGATATGTTGTTTGGTAGTCAAAATAATTTCAGTTTTTTGATATATTTTCTACCTGATTTTTTAGGTTCCACACAGTAGGACTGAAGGTTTAAAGCCAAGGGAGCGGATTTCAGATGATATCATTATTTATGACGTTACTGATGATAATGCAGAAGAAGAAAATATCCCAGTTATTCCAGAAACTAATGAGGATGTTATATCTGATCCCTCCAAGTAAGCAGATTGTGAAATAAAATTTTGAAAGTATTACTCGTTTTTTATCAGAGATCTAAATTTAAAACTACTTTATTCTTTGATAAACTAATATCTGACTCATATTTTAATTATTGAACTGAAAAATTAAGCCAAATTATTCAAGCACATAACCCCCCTCCCTCCAGCGAAAAGACTCCCAGCAAAAAGTAATGAGAATTCATTCTTATTATTAAAGTTTGGAGTTAAAGACCTTTAATTGATTCTTTGTGGTCTTATATTGTATGAAGTATCAATATTTTTCATTAAACTACACACCCAAGAAAAGCCTTTTGACAGGCGGTTTGGGGAGAGAGTTTCCATGGAGAGTGACTGGATAGGGTGAATTTATTGAATTAGTCTGAGAATGTAATTGGTTACTTCTCATATTGCTGATCTAGCTGTAGCCAGTACCCTGATATTGTCATTGTTGAAGATGACAATGAAGATGAATATGCACCTGTCATTCAGAGTGGAGATCAGAGTGAACCAGCCAGAGAATCCCCAAGTTCAGGCAGTGATGGCACCAGCCCTCTCATGTCTAGTGCCGTCCAGCTAAATGGCTCATCTAGTCTGACCACAGAAGATCCTGTGACCATGATGGATTCCATTTTAAATGATAACATCAATCTTTTGGGAAAGTGAGTCTCATGTAAAGATTGTCTAAATTTATATGCTTTCTTTGTTTACTTCACATGTTCTTTTTCTCTTTGAATGATTTTCCTTTCAGGTTATGAACCTATGTAGTCAACCTTTCTGTTCTGGTTAGTGCTGAGCTCTGCAAATGGTATTTTGAGAAAGATTTAATTATCCCAAGAGCAGTCTTGGGATCTTCTTGTCAATTCCTCAGATTTCTGTAATGAAATACTTGTTTTTGAATGTCTTAAAAGTGTGTGTGATTGTGTGTATTTGTGTTTTTATCAGGACTGTGGAATAATACAATCTCTATGAAGGAACTTACTTTATAGCAAAAGAAAACTAGAAGTTAGTAGCAATAACCAATAGTAAGAGGTTAAACATTTTATAATTTATAGTATAGAGGAAAAAGATAAATCAGACTGGGTTATTGCAGAACCTTTTTTCTTTAAATACTAAAGTTTTGTATAAAGGCTGTGGGTTCTCAATTAACCAAGTTTTTTTGAATCCTAAATACTGAATAGGATCTCTTAAGGTTAAGAATTGTAAGGATTCAGCAATTGCTAGGAATGTTTTGCTTAGCTAGACTGCAGTGTGATTTTAAACATAAAAGCAAGGAAACCTAATATTCGATTTTTTTAAAATCTTTTTTCCTTAGGGTTGAGCTGTTGGATTATCTTGACAGTATTGATTGCAGTTTAGAGGACTTCCAAGCCATGCTGTCAGGAAGACAGTTTAGCATAGACCCAGATCTCCTGGTCGATGTAGGTACTTTGAATATTCTTTGTTGTACCGGCAGTTTGTGTATTTATGTATACTATTTATAAATCAATGCATCATATTCTTGAATTCTACACTGTTTTTGCAGTTTATTTTTTTAAATGAATGGTTTTGTTTATTAGAATGAACAGATGGGTTCAGGAAAGTGAAGGAGGGTGATCACTATTCGTCTCTGAGTAGAAGTTCAGTTAATCCCTGTGTAACAACATATCAACTCTGTTGAACAGTACTATTAAATCCAGGTCTTGTCTGGACTTGTTGCTGTGTTATGTTTTGCTCTAGAGTAAATTGTCATTGAATAGAAATCAGTGGAAATAGTATAAAAACAGCATGGAGGCACTTCTTAATACTTTGGGAATTAATGTTTTTCAGTCAAATGTATTATATGTTATCATATTTAAAAATTTTTTGTATTGAGTCCTAAGATTCCCCTATTCCAGTTCTCACCACCACCTATATGAACTTGATTCCTATGTTGTCTGGACTTTGAATCCTTGTCTATCGTTTCTGGTACTAACCTTGGTCTCTTTTCTCTTGTTCCTACCGCTCCTCTCTCTCTTACCTAAAGCTTTCTGTGTGGCCTGGTCTCATCCAGATGAATCTTGTTCTTTTCCCTATTTCCATTTCCTGTTGTGAACATTTTCTGTTGTGTTCTTTTACTTGAAAAGTTTTGTTGTTCTTTGTTTTGCATTTTTTCCTTAAAATACAACTTCTCTCACATCAGAAGATTCTACAGTTTGTCAGTGTCACATGACTATTATTTTTCCTAAATCATCAGTGCCTCACAGGATGGATTTCACCTTCTTTGAAGATTTCCTTTCCATGTTACTCTCTTAAATGAATTCAACATCCATGTTAATGACCTATTTGGACTTGTTTAACAGTAACTTGACAGCCCTTCTTGATTCTATCAGTCTTTGTCCCCAGTCTGAATCCAGAGACCTTTTAGAATATCTCTCCCTTAGATCACTTACGAAGGAAATAAAATCCTGTAATTCTGACTCTACAAATCCTCACAGTCTTCAAGTAGGTCATTTTAATTTAACTTTGGAACAGTTATCACGTTCTTTTGTCCTCACGACCTTATCCAGCTAACACTTCCCTATTCACAGAGCATAATTCACCTTGCCCTGGTACTCTCATCAGCTGTGGAATCTCATATCCTTTCTTCTTAGAGGAAGTACTTCCTTTTTAAAGCCAGTTTGTACACCTGCCCCCCCACCTCTCTGTTTTTCTCTCTCTATCCTTGATCTTTTCCAACTGCCTTCAGTGGGTACAGATCATCTCCATTTTGATGTGTTGCTCTGCTCATTTACCATTCTGCTTCTCTAATCCTTTTACTACAAAACTGTAGAAATGAGTGGCTGTATTCATTACTTTTTTTTTCACTCTATATTTCTTTTGAAACCCTGGATTGTCTTGCTTATTTAGCCTGTGCTAAATTTAGCCTGTGTCTTGGTATATCCACTGTAAGTAGCCTGCAGCTTTTTTTTTTTTTTTTTCTTCCTCCAAATTAGGCCACTGGGCTAGTGGAAGGAGGTTTGTTTTGAATCAGACAGATTTGGGTTCCATTTTTGGCTCATGTTACTTACTAGCTAAGTTATTAATTTGGGAAAGTTAACCTCTCTTACTCAGTTTCCCCATCTGTTAAATATGGCTGATGCCTGACATGAAGGGCTTTTGTAAGGATTATAAGTAATTAACACTATTACTATTTAACAGTATTGATTTTCTACTGTAGAACTTTTCCTGTTGATTTTAAAGGCACTGGACCTCTTTGTTCTCTTCCTATCTCCCTAACCATTCTGTTTCCTCTAAGAGCTTTTCTTTTTCTTGCTGTCTTCTACTTGTGGATATTCCCCAAGGTTCCCAGACTTTTATCCTGTTTTTTCCTACCTCTCTTTTTTCTATCCTGCCTCTCTGGTGGGATTTTGGCTTGTAGGATTGCTCTCAAATGTATTTCTCCAGCTCTTAATATTTTTTAAAGTAACCTTTGCTTGAATTCTAATTCCATGCCTTTAGGATCATCAGTTAGATCTTGCCTTAAATTATTTGTGTTTAACACCAAACCTTTGTTTATTTTCTAAACTAGCTACCTTTTTAAGCTTTATTTTCTGTAGTGGTATCAGTATTCTGTTTACCCACACAAGATAGTAATCACAGTAATCTTGGTTTCTTTATCTCCTTGTTCACCAAGCCTGTGTATTTTCCAAAGTAACATTCACAAACCGTCCCTAGTTTCTATTGGGTTGGCCAGAAAGTGCCTTTGGTTTTTAAGTAAAAATAAGACAATTTTTCATTTTCACCAAGAACTTTATTGAACAACGTATTCACCGTTTTGTTCCACTACCTTCTGCCATTTTTCATACACCTTCATAATTCCATCTTCCCAAAACTTTTTATCTTTTTGAACAAAGAACTATTCCAGGTGCCTTTTACAGTCTTCCAGGGAATTGAATATTTTTCCATTAAGAGAATTCTGTAAAGATCGAAGTAAATGGAAATCTGAAGGTACAGTATCTGGTGAATATGGCTGATGAATCCGAACTTCCCAGCAAAGCTGTAACAGTTTTTGCCTGGATATCAAAGAAACATGTGGTCTTGCATTATCCTGATGGAAAGATTATGAATTTTCTGTTGACTAATTCCGGATGCTTTTTGTCAAGTGCTGCTTTCAGTTGGTCTAATTGGGAGCAGTACTTGTTGGAATTAATCGTTTCGTTTTCCAGAAGGAGCTCATAACAGAGGACTCCCTTCCAATCCCACTACATACACAACATCACCTTTGGATGAAGACAGGCCTTTGGTGTGGTTGGTGGTGGTTCATTTCACTTGCCGCACGATCTCTTCTGTTCCACATTATTGTACAGTATCCACTTTTCGTTATTGTATGGTATCCACTTTTCATCACAATTTGTTTTAAAAAGGAATGTTTTCATTACATTTAAGTAGAGAATCGCATGTAGAAATATGTTCAAGAAGGTTTTTTCACTTAACATATGTGGAACCCAAACTTCTAAGCAATTAGCATATATATTAACATAACAAACTTCATAGTGACTTTCAGTGCTCAATTTGAGTATTTTGAATGTGTCAGCTATCTGCCACGTGGTATAATGTTACTTGTTCTAATTAATGTCTCAATTTGATCGCTATCAACTTCAACTGGTCTACCCAACCGTGGAGCATCATCCAGCGAGAAATCTCCAGCACGAAACTTTGCAAACTACCTTTGACACATTCAGTCAGTCACAGCACCTTCTCCATACACTGCACAGATCTTTTTGTGCCTTTCAGTTGCGTTTTTACCTTTCTTGAAATAGTGAAGCATAATATGCTGTAAATGTTGCTTTTTTTCTTCCATCTCCAATATTAAAATGACTATGTAAGAATTCACCAATTTTAATTTTTTTTTTAAATGCACGTTGATATGACAGCTGTCACAATACAGTCTAGCAAGATTGTTTCAAATGAAGTTAAAGACAACTAAGTGCTACTAGAGCCATCTTACAGAAAAACCAAACGAACTTCTGGGCCAACCCAATATTTTCACTGTTGTCTCTCATCTAAGACCTTCATTGTTTATTTCATCCTTGAATTATATGGGGTATTGTTACAAATAAAAAATCTACCCATAGGTTGCCTTGTTCTCTGAGATGGCAAAGATGGTAAGAACATGTGTGAGTAATAAGTATGCTGAGAAGCTCATGGGTTCTTGCTGCAGAGTTCAGTACAAGTCACCCAGTGTGGAATCAGTAGGAGAGACTCGACCTTAGAATTTCAGCCGTGTCAGCTCCTCATACATGATCTGTTTTCCTACTTCAGACCATGCGTCTGCTGGGAATACATGAAAGGTATCCCTGAGTCAGTGGGTAGATGGATTGGGGCAAAGAAGGAGTGAGGAGTTTATACTGCTGGTCCTCCTCAGATGCCACTCTCAATAGGGACAAAATCTGGTCAGACCTCTGAGGCAAGTACAAGCTGAACTGGTAGAGATTGGCAGTGATGTATAGTTACCTACTCTTAAGAAACTGAGTCTCTTCCTCTTCATGGATCAGTAGGAGGAAATGTTATGAAAGGAAGAAAAGTTAATGAAAGGAAGAGCTGGGGATATTTTTAGGGCTACAATGAATGTGGAACTTTAAGGAGAGGAATCAGTGTTTAGAGAGGGTAGAGGAGCCTCTCTGCATTTCATTCTATCCTGCAAACCATTTGGTGTGCTCATTCTCTTAAAACGCTTTAGTCAGTATATTTCATTACTCAGGCCACTCCCAAGTCTCTTATTGCTGACAGAATGTCCTGTCCATTCATTAGCCTTGCCTTACCTCTTGAACCTTATGTATATAACTTACTATTCAACCCAGAACTTCTGCATTATTTGGACTTGTCATCTTATTTGTAGAACTTACCTCACAACCATTTCTTCCTCTCTGTTGTTGCTAATGCTGTAACAATGTACTCCTTCATCCTCTCCTTTCTAAGTCTTAACCATTCTCCAGGAACTACATGTCACATAGTTTTATCAAGACTTTTTGTTTCATTTGAGGGACGGGGTGTGTGTGTGTTTGTCTGTTTTCCTTTCTCTTAGCTCCTTAGTACTTTTGAGCCCCACCATCCATTATTATTGTAATACTGTATTGTATCTGATCATATGTTGCTATTTTGATGTTATTCTTATTTTGCCTTTTAGATTGTAAGCTCCTGGAGAGCAGGAATAGTGTCTTCATCTTGTATTCTTCATGATGTCAATTATTTCTTAGATGCTCAATAAATCCCTGTGGACTGGATGACTTTGAAGCTTATGACATAAACAAAAGTTATGTTTGTAAAGTGGCTGGTCTGAGGAGTGCAGTAAGCAGTAGGCAGTGGTCTTTGCATTTATGCCTTCCCTTGCTAGGTGAGGTGAAAAGAACCAACACGGAGTTAAGCCATTTGGTCAGAGGGCTCTACTTGAGGTGTAATTTAGGAACCACTGTCATAGAGCAGATTCTATAAATTTATCACATAATTAGCAGGTAGTCAGTGAAGGCTCTTGTCAGGGCAAGGGACTCAGCCCTGGGTGCCACTTAAGGCCAGAGGCTTTTAGGGAGGAAAAAATAAAGGAAATGAAGGAGAGGGGAGGTGGGGAAAACCACTGTTTGTCTCAAGTGATTTACCCTACTACTTTATAGAATAGAAATTCTTAAAACAGCTAATGCATGGGCTAGCTTGCTCTGCTTTTGTTCGTTTTTCTTTCCGCTTTCCTGCTTTTCTCTTCCAACCTTGTTTTACTATATGGAAACTTCCTAGTGCAGGAGCTACATCTCTTCACCCAACATGGCTGTATAGAAATTTTGAACACACAGTTAATTTTTTTAAAATATTTTTTAAACTTATCATCTTTCTTGTTTGGTCTTTCAGCTTTTCACTAGTTCTGTGCAGATGAATCCCACAGATTACATCAATAATACAAAAGTAAGTTTTAATTCGTGTTGCTCAGGACCCGTAGCTGTAAGAATTTGAAAAAAGTCCTACTAAGGAGAGAGCAGTATCACTCCCAGTTACAAAAAGCATTTTATATTCTTACCTAATACATGTGATCAAGATAATAAAATTCTAGATGAAAAATTAGCTTTTGGTTATGGGGTGAATCATTGCCCAGTTCTTCTGTGCCTTGTGCTATTAAGTACCAGTGTGAAATCAGCCCTCAATGTGCTGGGAGATAAACTGAATAAATTTGGCATATTCAGGTATATCACTGAAAAAAAATATGATTATTAAAATATGATTTCTTCATGTTCTGTGTCTTCATTTTACATTCTTATTCCATCTATAAATAACTTCTCAGCATTTTTTATTGAAAATTTAAGGGTACCCATATTTTAAAATAAGTTCCTTCATTTTATTAGCGTACAGTAAAAGCACAGGGATTTATACTGTTTGTAGGTAAGGTGAGTTGAAACAGTGAAGTATGGATTTTGGACTTTTTTTTTTAAGTAATTGTTTTATTTTCTTAAATGTATAGTACCTGCAGTTGGGATTAGCAGATGTTAACAAATTCTTTAGAACTGGTTTTTAATGAGTAATAAGAACAATGTGAAGGTGTTAGAGCAGACATTTAGAAACCATTCTGTTTCATTGTATAGCTTATTGTCTTGAGTAGGTATATACTTCATTTATCTTGTATTTATACCAAATTGTTCTGTAATCCCTGTTTTTCTTTGAATAAAAAGGTAAATCAGGTCCCCTGAAATGTGTACAAATTCTAGATTAATGGAATCAAAATTTAATTTTTATTCGTGTTCTTTATAGTAAAAAATGAACACATATTGAATAAATATGAGGTATTAGAGTGAGGAGGTGGAATTTTTCTGACCATTGTCATGTGTGAGGATGGCCTGACCACATTTTCTACATTTTCAAAGTTATAGCCTGGGTAACTTAAAGTTGAAGGAATTTGTGAATTTTTGAACTAGAAGGTCGATTATACATTCAGTATTTGGATGATTTATATCAGGGGTTGTCATACTTTTTCTGTGAAGACTAAATATTTTTGGTTTTGCATGAAGCCAGGTGTTCTCTGTCACAACTAGTCAACTGCAATTGTAGTGCAAAAGCAGCCGTAGACAATACATAAAAGAATGAGTGTGGCTGTGCTTCTGTAAAACTTTACTTTCAGAAACAGTCAGGATGCTGAATTTGGCATTTGGACTATAGTTTGGCTAGGTTTATATTATAAAAATCTGTGGACCACGTCAGTACTGTTTTTCAATAAATATATTATTGAATGTTAGACCTTAAGTTGAATGAACCCATATCATGCATTCATTTAGTGAATGTGCTGTACTGTTTGTTTATTGTTAGACATTGAGTCGTTCTCTATTCTTGAATCATCTCCTGTTCCCAAAAGCTTTTAGAAATAGTAGTTTAACAGCAAGTTTACATATTGCTCTATAGTAGTATAGAAAAATTAAAATTGAGAGTGATTTCTTTATCATAGTTTTAGAATCTAGATTGTTTTTAAATAATTGACACATCAGCTGTCATTCCCTTGCTCCTGACAGGTATTATGTGACATGTATTACAGCACTCTTTACTAATGAGTCAGGATGCCTTATACTCCTCACTATAGCAGTCTAAGTGGTCACTACTAATAAGCAACAATTTGTATGGGAGATGAAATCCATTTGTCATCCTGGTTCTCATATGCTTTTAGAATAACAACAGTGGCATCCTTGGAAAATACCTATTTTAGGAAGTAGAAAAATACAGAAGGTATTATTTCATTAATGTTTATTTATTGTGAATGCTAAATGAGAAATATTTTAATGTAAATTTTGGGGGAAGTTTAAGTAGTTTTTATTATGTCTTGGAGTCATTATTATCTATGAAGCCTGGAAACTTGTACTGCTTAATTTTGTGATGAATATCAGGGAAATTATAGTAATTAGTATGTTTGTTAAATCATATATAATTTACAAGTGTGCAGATATCTGGGACTTACAGCTATTCAGGAAAAATTGTGAACCTCAGCACCTCAGTTTGAACATCGTTGAAAAGAGCACTGAAGAACTTAACATTTAAAGATTAATCCCCTTACAATCAGATGTAAGGAGAGAAGACAGTGGTTGAAAGAAGCAATTTAAATGACAGAAAAGAATTGAAAGAGCCAAAAAAGGAAATGAAGAAACACCACCTCAACTTTGAGGCTTCCAAATATAGAGATAAATAGTTTGAAGGATGTTATCCTGAGCTACTGTAAACGTGTTCACTTATGCTAAATATTCTGTTTGTGAGTGAAAAGAAATGTGTAATACGTTTTAAATCAAAGCTGCTTAAAATGAATTTAATTGTTTAAAGAATTATCTCTTCATTAGCAATTAGAAACTAGCCATCTTTGATTCATTACCATCTTCTACTCTTGTCAAATTCTGTCTGTTCTACTGTTGAAATGCTCCCTCCTTTTCGTACTTAGTGTCATCCTAGTTCGGGTTCTTTGTTTCATCCACCTGATGACAGCAGTAGTTTTCTTAGCCAGTTTCACTACCTCTACTCAAATCTCTTTCTCTCCCTAGTTCATCTTTCCTGATGCTCCCCTTTCCCATATCTTTCAGAGAGTGTACCAATATTCTTATACTGTACCAATTTTTTGCTATTTTTCAGGAACATATAAAATATGAGACAAGTATTTCTATATTATTTTTTCTCTTTTAGTCCGAGAATAAAGGATTAGAAACCAAGAGCAATGTAGTTCAGCCAGTTTCAGAAGAGGGAAGAAAATCTAAACCCAAAACAGGTAGGTGTAAATGTAGTATTAGTTTTTTTAAATAAAGATTTCTATGTAGAAACTGGGGGCCAAGGAAGGTTTTGCCATGCTTAACAATTGAACACAGATTTGTATTCGTCTCAGTTCTATGCATAACGTATCGAGGTTCCAGCATATAAAGGAAATTGAGTTGGTGAGGTAATAGTTCTTAAAGATTGTCATTTTTCCCCCCTATTTAACTTCAAGAGAACTGAAAGAACCCTCAGTTCTTAATTGTTGAATAAAAGTATACATTTTCTGACTTGTACATTTTTAAATTTACTGACACAAAGTGTGATATTTCTTGTTTGGCTGTATAAGGGTAATGATTGCACATATGCACATCTGCTGCTGTTTTTTCCACCATATAGCTTGAACTCTATATAAGCTGGTGTTAAAAGATCAGTCTTCTTATCTTTGTTATAGATAAGCAGCTTATACAGTACACTGCCTTTCCACTTCTTGCATTCCTCGATGGGAACCCTGCTTCTACTGTTGAACAGGGGAGTACAGCATCATCAGAAGTTATGTCCTCTGTAGATAAACCCATAGAAGTTGATGAGCTTCTGGACAGCAGCTTGGACCCAGAACCAACCCAAAGTAAGCTTGTTCGCCTGGAGCCATTGACTGAAGCTGAAGCTAGTGAAGCCACACTGTTCTATTTATGTGAACTTGCTCCTGCACCTCTGGATAGTGATATGCCACTTTTAGATAGCTAAATCCCCAAGAAGTGGACTCTACGTGTATATATTCATCAAAATGATGAACTATTTATTTTAAAGTATCATTTGGTACTTTTTTTTTGTAAATTGCTTTGTTTCGTTTAATCAGATACTGTGGAATCAAAAGCACCTTTTGCTTTTCTCACTAACCACACACTCTTGCAAAGCTTTCAAATGTTACTCAGCTACGTAGGTACATAAGATTTGATGCGTTAAATCACAGTATTGGCATATCTTTAAGTTGGATTCAAATGGCCATTTTTCTCCAATTACAGCAAATTGGATTTGTTTTTTACATGTATGTTCATTAACCCCAGTTAAACTTTTTGTTTGTTTGTTTTACTTGTTGATGCTGTCTTGTTTGCATTGAGTGTAAGTCACTATAACTAATGGTAGAACTCCTAAAGCTTTCTCTGTTCCAGTTGCTTTTATTAAGTATTTTTCACTTGACTTCTTTATAAAACTGGGAACATAAAGTGCCTGTATCTTGTAAAACTTCATTTGTCTCTCTTGGTTCAGAGAAGCTCATTCATGTCCAACAGAAAAGGCAATGTGTACTTGAGTGCTTGCTGTCTGATGCAGTCGCAGCTCCATGTACATAGAAGGGGGGTGGGTGCCGTCAGCCCATCCACCTCGCTGGACTAGTTTTAAGTAAAAGTTTTCTGGTTTGTTTGTGTTTTTTTGAAGCATAATATTTAGTAAAATAAATATAATGAATGTTGCGTACTAGTGTCTGTTATGTGTCTTACTTGTAGGTGACGTCCATGTGACAGTTTCTCCTTTTCATAGGAAGTAGACAGACTTAAACTGTAAACTTTGTCTGTTGGCCACTATTCTTAATATGAGTCATACCAAGATCTTTGTGCCTCATCTCAGAAGATAGACTGTGTATTGCAACAAGGAAGAAATTTAATGCCTCCAAATTTAAAAATTATGCTGGCTTGCTTTCTATGTTGCTAATAAAGAACTGAGAAAAGTATGCTTCCAGTTGTCCCAAATTAGGTAAGAACATTATCACTGGATGCCAAGGGCCTATAATTTTTGCCCTGAGAGAAGATAAGAGAAACAGTTAAATCACTTCTTTCCTTTGGAACACTTGCTCAGAAGAATTAGAGAGACTTAATGCAAGGCCAGGGCACTATCACTTGAAGAATTGTACCTTCAAGCAGAGGACTGAAAGCAGTGAGCTAGTATCTGAATATTTTCTAGGGCAGTTGAATGAGGAATTGCCAAGATGGCCTTCCTGTTGGTTATAGTCTCAGTATCTTGGAACTTCTCTTACTGTGATGTAAAATTTCAAATAAAGCGTAGCACAGAGGGATAAGAAACCCTTCCTTAGCAGATCCTAAAATACTTGGCTCTGACAGTGGGATCTTGGTGAACTAATCTAAGAACCCAGAACAGTTTTCTGCATAAGCTTTAGAGGTCACTTTCTTAGAGATTGTTAAGGTGTGAAGAGCTTAGAGACTGAGGAGAAGATAGCTTCAGAGGCTTTTTCTTTTTCGCTTCCCTTCCTCACTGTGGGATATGATTAAGTTTCTTCTCCTTTGGGGATAACTCTAGAAGTATTTAAAAAATAATTTTGAAAACCTTATACCTCCTAGTACTTTTTAAGGTGATACTTAATTTTTTTCGTCTTAAGTATTCGGGAAGAATTTAGGATAGTGTTAAATACTGCCATTTTAAAAAATAGTTGTTATGTGCTTTTAAATGTATCTGAAAGAATCTAAATACCATAGTGATTTGATGTTCTTCATCATTCATTCCACTTCCTCCAAAGAATGTTATTCTACTTTTATTATGCGTGACAGTCATACATTGAAGATAATTGTTGCACTTCTCTGCAACTAAATTTGAAACTGCGTCCTGTAACCTTAAGATTCTAGGCATTAAAGTTTGTCTCCAATTATAAATACACAGTTGATCAAAACAGTACAAACGTATGTGGCCGAGACTGTTAACTGATTGCTGAACCATTTCCTATCATGCAGTTAGATTATTTCCACCTTTGTAAACAGGGTAGCTATGTAATTGAATTCTAATAAATCAGGAAAAGTGATGTTCAGAACTTGCAGGTCTGGTCTGTGAACATCTCCCCCATGCAACCCTCCTCACCTTTTACCCATCTACTAGCTTGATGCAGAGGAAGGAGTATGTGGCTTCTGAGTATACACACAAGAAGGAAGAAACCTGGCTTCCTGAATCGCTGCTTAGAGGAGAGGCACCCATCAATCCTGGATATTCATTTAGACTTCAGGTGGGGCCGGGGCGGACAAATCTTCATTATATTCTGTCTCTGAATTTTGGAGGACTGATCTGAGGTTTTAGTGTTTGCTAATAGAATATAGTCCAAATTTTGATGAACTGTTAAACATACAAAGTAAAATTTTACCAGAAATACATCTTTTTGTGGGGTGAACAGATCTCAGGGATTTTTTTTCCCCAGATGTTTTATTATCTGGGGGTAAGTTTATGTCAATATAATAAGAGCATCAATTTTTTTTGTTTTTATAGAGTCCTAAGAAACTTTTATAATATAAAAAAGAATAGAAGGGATTTTGTTACAGCAGTGTCACTCAATTATTTGAAGTCCTTCAGAATTCACTAAGTATTTTAAAATTTATTAGCTGGTAGTTTCATTAGATCATCCTGATTCAATTTCATTGAAAGAAAAGAAATGATCACCTAAGGAATTTTTAAACCAGTGTTGCTCTCTTACCAATATTTAAAATTGTCTCTACTTTTGTGTTTAGCGGTTTTATCCAAAGTGCCTTGGTATTAAGATTCAGAATGAATTAAAGAGGTATTATATATCCTTTGTTTTGTCAGATGTGAAAAAGTTGTTAAGAGGGATGATGCCTTGTCCTGAGGCATCTTTTCAGGCACATCAACTTTAGGAAAATGTACGCATGGAAACTGAAGATCTGGAAACTGATTCCTTTAAAAGTAACCTAACTTGTGTTTACTGCAGGAAGTCTGTGTGCTGTTTGGAAAACAAATAGCATAGTATGAATGCTTTAGAGGGTACCCCTCATCTTCATCCCACCTCGAAGCTTCTTTTGCCTCAGTGGGATACAAGTAGGCCCACAGGAGAGCCTGTGACTTAGAGCTAAGTGTTCTTTTAGGGTGTGTCACTGTGTGTTTCATAGGGATGGTGTATACTCAGGAACTTAGAGGCTGAAGTGTGAGAACAAAAGGTCCATAGACTGGGAAAATGACACATGATGAACATACATAAAATGCTACATTTGAGAATTAGAGCCTAATTGGATTATCAAGCATACATGAAATATTTTGAGAATCAGTTGCATATTAGGCCATAAAACAAGTCAATTTTCCGGGAATTGGTTTCAAACAGACTAACTACAATACAAATAAGCTAGACCTTGACAATTTTGAGGCGTACTGGCATGATATTTCGTAGTGCCCCTCAATTTGGGGTTACCTGATGTTTCTTCCCATTAGACTGGGATTATGGGTTTTGGGAAAGATCATAGAAGTGAAGTGCCACTTTCAACACATGAAAGGTAAATGCTATCAACCTGATTTTTCACTGCTGATATTAACCTTGACTTACTAGATTGAGCCCAAAGCTTCTGTAATACCTCTTGTGCAGTCTCAAAACCAACCCAAGCAGCCCGATTTTGGACTTGTCAGCCTGTGTAATTTGTACACACACACACACACACACACACACACACATACACATACAAACACATACCCTATTGGTCTCTCTGGAACAGTACTAAAAAGGGTGTAACAATGGCCAAATAGTGACAAGTTGTCTATTTAGGTCTTCTGCCCATTTTTTGATGATTGGTTTTTTTTTTTTTCCTAATATTAAGCTGTATGAGCTGTTTGTATATTTTGGAAATTAATCCCATGTCAGTAGCATCATTTGCAAATAGTTCCTCCCATTCTTCAGTTTGGCTTTTGTTTATAGTTTCCTTTGCTGTGCAAAAGCTTTTAAGTTAAATTAGGTCACATTCGTTTACTTTTATTTCCATTACTCTAGGAGACGGGTCCAAAAAAGTGCTGCAATTTATGTCAGTGTTTTGCCTATGTTTTCCTCTAGTGGTTTTATAGTATCTGGTCTTACATTAGGTCTTTAATCCATTTTATTTTTATATATGGTATTAAACAGTGTTCTCATTTCATTCTTTTACATGTAGCTGTCCAGTTTTCCCAGCACCACTTACTGAAGAGACTGTCTTTTCTCCATTGTATATTCTTGCCTTTGTCAGATTGTCCACAAGTGTGTGGGTTTATTTCCAGGCTTTCTGTCCTGTTCCATTGATCTATGTGTTTTTTTGTCCCACTGCCATACTGCTTTGATTACTGTAGCTTTGTAGTATATAGTCTGAAATCAGGGAACGTGATTCCTCCAGCTCCAGTTTTCTTTTTCAAGATTGTTTTGGCTATTCGGGGCTTTTTGTGTTTCCATACAAATTAAAAATTTTTTTGTTCCAGTTCTGTGAAAAATGCCATTGGCAATTTGATAGGGATTGCATTGCATCTGTAGGTTGCTGTGGGTAGTATGGTCATTTTAATACTGATTTTTCCAAGCCAAGAACATGGTATATCATCTTTCCATCTGTTTGTGTTGTCTTCAGTTTCCCTCATCTGCATCTTAAGTTTTCAGAGTACAGATCTTTTGCCTCCTTAGGTAGGTTTATTTCTAGGTATTTTATTCTTTTTGATGCAAAGGTAAATGGGATTGTTTCTTTAATTTCTCTTCCTGATATTTCATTGTTATGGAATAGAGCATTTTATTATTATTATTTTTAATACTATCTATCTTAATTGTCAGAGAAAGAAGCATCAGTTGGCCACTCAGGGAAAAAATGCCTGGAGGACACAGCAAGTGTAGAATATCTATCAATCAAATGAATTAAAAATATTCTCCAAACTTAACTGGTCTCCCTCCTGAAGGTTCTTTAGGAGAACACCACTTGAATTACCTTTGAGATCCACTCAGGAGTTTCTTACAGAGGACCAAAAGGGTAAACGTCACCTTAAAAACAATTCAGTTTTTCAGTACAGAAAATGGTCAGTTAACCCTTAGTGTCACGTTCTTTAATACACAGGAAGAAAGTAGATCTGAATATTATACCACCTAAATTCAAACTGCTAAAGAATACATACACCACACACTTTCTCTGAATTCATTTATTTAAAGATTATAGAACACAGCCATTTGAAATCATGAACACAGTATCAACACAGGTGGGAAATTAAATTGTTATACTTCATTCACATTAATAAATATCTTAAAAGAAGCAAATGCAGATTTTAAGATTCATTAAGACAACAATCACACAAGTAACTAAGAGTTTCTACCTAAGTTAACACTGATACTGCTTGATTTTCAGGTTGAAAGATTATAATAACCTATGTATTTCAATTGGATGGCAGCAAATACAAAAGCATCTTTTGAACTGTATAGTATACTGTAAGCAGGAGTTTACAGCAGTCCATCATTCTCCTGGCCTGTCTGTGTGTAGAAGGCATGCTGGACACCAGCAACTCACATCACATAAATTATCCACCACTCACAAGGTGTAAAATCTATTACGCATATATTTGAATAGTAATTATTTTTGAATGCCAGTTGTTTTGACAGACTTGGGATTTCCCAGCTTTGCCACTGATTAGCTGTGTTTAAGCCTATGCTTCAGTTTCTTTTTTTTGTTTGTCTTTTTTTTGCGGTACACGGGCTTGTCACTGCTGTGGCCTCTCCTGCTGCGGAGTACAGGCTCCGGACGCGCAGGCTCAGCGGCCATGGCTCACGGGCCCAGCTGCTCCGTGGCACGTGGGATCTTCCCGGACTGGGGCATGAACCCATGTCCCCTGCATCGGCAGGCGGACTCTCAACCACTGCGCCACCAGGGAAGCCCAGTTTCTTCATTTTTTAAATGAGAAAAACTAAATGAGACTTTGTCTACTGAAGCCCATTTTGCAGTTTCTTCCTGTTCTGTCAAAAGTTTATCAACTCTGATTTTCAAAACGAAATTTCCAAGTGATTTTCAACCTCCTTCTAACCCATGATTATCCTTTTCAAGACCTTTGTCTAAACCCTTCAGAGTTCCTAACCACTCCACTGAACCCACTGAACACATTTTAACACATCTGCATGTGTTTATAATGACCAAAACAAAGTTCACTATGTAAGTATGGAAGGCCATCCCTACCCAGGAATCATTACAAACCAACTTGGGTATTCAATTTAGTACCCACCACCAGCAATCTTTCTTTGAAAGCTCTGTGTCTCAGTCTCTACCATAAGCTACACTGTTGTCAATCAAACACTCCATACCTGTGTAAGTTCCTTCTCTTCATATCAAGGGAAAAATCGGAAAAGATTTTTTAGAAAACTGGCATTTAACTGACTTGTTTATACAATTTTAGGATAGCCATGTACTTTGTAGTATCCTGTAGGGCAAGACATCAAATATTTCAGAAGGCAGCCATAAATTTCCTTCTGTATTTTCCTAAAACAGCTTAAGTTCTAACACAATTTAAAAATCAAACTGTCAAGCAGTTTTTATTCTTTTCACAAGTACTGAGCAAAGGATAAACCTATCAATGTCCACTTCTCCTAACTTACCACCACCAACATACTCAAAACTCTGCTTCAATCTAAAACACCTATCAATGTGCTTGGCAAGACTATAATGAATAAAATGGCAAGCAGTAAAATCTAATTCATGCCAGAACACTGGAGAAGTTACATGGGAAGCACACATACGCAACTTTACAAAAGTTGGGAATACTGTTAATTTCAAATAAGTGATGATCGAAGTGAGACTTTCACGTCAGAAATCCCGTTCAGTCAAAATCACGATTTGTAAGAACAAGTGGTGCCACCAGTGTCCAAACATACAGCACAATGCCAATCCAACTAGAAGAGATTTTCACCCAGACAGCTGTCCACTGACTTTTCATCTCACGAGAAGGCTCATACCTAAAATTTAAGGAAAACAAAAAGGGGAGAGAGGTTGGATTATCGGTCATCAAGCCATCAGGCTTCATTACTTCAGAAATATTCTTTGTATATAATTTGTGGTAACAGATATATAGTTGCTGGACTAATTATCTGTTGCCTTGCTTTTCCACACCACTTTGATAGCTAATGTGAAGGTAAAAAAAAATATCCTTTAAAGGAGTAGAGTACACAGGCCTCTGAAATAGCTCTTTTAGATAATACTCAGAGCATCTTCGTTTTTCTGGCTCACTAATTACGAGACAGAGAAATGGAGTGTGACCTCTAGATAAATAAGACATTATACAGTTTAGAATTGGTAAGTCTTTATGTCATTAAGAATATAATCTGTTCAGAGTGTATATGGGAACCCCCTCCACCTTCTCAGATTTAAGAAACTGGGAAGGAAATACATCCCAAAGTTAGCTTTTATGTTGATGAAACATACCAAAAATATTTTTCATCTAATCTTAACATTTACTATTAACCTGACAGCCAAAGCTGTGAATTACTGAGAACTATTTGGGTTTGTATACCTTAAGAAGTTGCAGTGTAGGAATTTTTATAAATATATGTATTTTTCAATAATAAATGCTGGTAGAGGCTGCTCTCAAAGAAATAAAGCAAAGAATAATCTTTTCTCTACATCTTTTGATGGCATTCAAAGCCCTCTTACAAACTGTTAAGGATATTATGCATTAAAAATTATTAAAAATAGAACTGCCCTAACCATATAGTCCAACTTGAATCTTAAATAGTACTCCTTTGGACAAAATTAGAATTTTTAAAAACAAAATATAAACCGCTATCTTCCAACTAACAGAAAAAGGTTAGTTTTGAAGTGATAAAAAAACAAAAATTAGTTTTGAAGAATTCTAAGAATCCATCTATGTTAATGTAGTCACACCTCAATTCTGAAATCTTCAAAGATTTTAATGACAAAGTTTGAACAAAACAGAAGGAAGGTATCTTTTTATTGCACTACGTTGGGAACTGGTCAGTATTAAAAAGAAAAGCAAGCATTGTGTTTGATCAACTGTCAACATGTATTTCCCTAAGCAATGTGTTAGTTTCATGAAACTTTATTTCAGTCTCTTCAAGATTTGGAAATATTTCAATGATTGTTATTGCTGAAGCAAGGAAATAAAGCCTGCATTTCTGAAACTGATCTCACTATTCATTTAGTTGTAAATTTTGAAATATATTGGAGGATTAAAAAGTACTCCATACCACATTTAACAATGGAATCACAAAAAAGCCATGTTTCCACATGCAAAGTTTTCATAAAATATAAGTACCTGTACCAGTTGGTAAGGGTCATCATGATATAAAGCGAAGCCAGGAAAAGCATAAAGTGAAAGAAGGAGTAACTGTAAGTGACACCATCCCTTTCATTATCTACAGCTCGGTGAACATCATCTCTATCCTCCAGTGATCCGTCACTTCTGGCTCCACCATCTTCCATTAATGTTGATTCATCACTTGTTAGAGTCAGTTTATTAACCTGACTATTGTTTGAAGTACGGATGCTGCATGGAAGACAGTTTAGAAAGAGAGAAGGAAAAAAAGGGGGAATTTAAAGATTCATATATGAATAATAGCTGGACTTTTTAAAAAATGAAAATCCATAATTTTTCTTACCTTGAATAAAACACACACAGTAAAAAGAGGATTAGTCCAATAATTCCTTGAGCATGCCACCACTGTACAGACTGCCCCTCCTTTGGGACAGTGCTTGTTGTATTATATCCAATTATGCTCAGTAGACTTGGGTTGCACTCTGTTTCTGTAATGTAAAGTAAGGTCAAATTAAAATGTTAGTATAAAAAATTTTTCAGAGCACAGTGTCGTTCTTTTTAACTCTTATACTCTTGCAAATTCAAAACATTTTGTTAGAAAAAGGCACAAACATAACAAAAAATACTTTAAGACAACTTGTATTTATAGAGACCTTTTTATAAAAATTTTATAGTGTTAATTTTATAGACGTGCTTGGAAAACAATTTCATTTTCAACCTCATGCAGGAGCTGAGACATTAAGCTTTTTGTTGATCAGGAAACTGGTGAAATTCAGATGACCTCTCTAAAGCATAGTAAAGCTCAAGTAGAGTTAAGAATAAAATTCAGATATTCTAAACTAAAATGCACAGGCTTTTCTACTACAAACTGTGAGATAAATTTCATAAAATGACTATTGTTATTATCAATTTGCCAAACTACATTGTTATACAGTTTATACATAAATCAGTTACTAGAATTTTAACAAATAGTTTGTGGAAATGAGCAAACGAGGCGTAATGACCGAATGCTTATTCAGCTTCTTGACTCCCTTAAATAAAGAATTTAAATGGGGTTGGTATCCACGTAAGTGTCCCACATATGTTTTCCTCCCACAAAGCCAGATACGTCAATTGCCACCTTATCAATGAAAAATGTTTTTTTATCTTTAAGCCATTCATATAAGGATAATCCCTAAAGCAAACTACTATTAGTTTTTTTCTAGACACTTACCTGGACAAATATAAGGAATTTTTCTCTAGTATACTAACAAAAAAAAACAAAAACATTTTCTCCAACTAGTGATAAAGCACCTATGAAATTTATAAACTCAATGAAATATAAGATTCAGAAAACATTTTATAATTTTTCTTTATTCTGAGGAAGAGAGACCATTTTTTTTCCTTTTCAAAAAATAGTACAGTTAGTGGTTGAGAGTCCGCCTGCCGATGCAGGGGATACGGGTTCGTGCCCCGGTCTGGGAGGATCCCATATGCCGCGGAGCGGCTGGGCCCGTGAGCCATGGCCGCTGGGCCTGCGCGTCCGGAGCCTGTGCTCCGCAGCGGGAGAGGCCACAACAGTGAGAGGCCCGCATACCGCAAAAAGAAAAAAAAAAAAAAAAAAAAAAAAAAATAGTACAGTTGACTCTTGAACAACAAGTGGATTAGGGGCACCAAGCCCCTCACACAGTCGAAAATCTGCATATAATTTTTTTTTTTATTTTGGCGGTACACGGGCCTCTCACTGTTGTGGCCTCTCCCCTTGCGGAGCACAGGCTCCGGATGTGCAGGCTCAGCGGCCATGGCTCACAGGCCCAGCCGCTCCGCGGCACGTGGGATCACCCTGGACCGGGGCACGAACCCACATCCCCTGCATTGGCAGGTGGACTCTCAACCACTGCGCCACCAGGGAAGCCCGAAAATCTGCATATAATTTTATGGCCGGCCTCCATACCCAGCCATTCATATCTGCAGATCGTGTAGTAATGCAGTACATATATTTGAAAAAAATCCATGGATAAGTGGACCTGTGCAGCTCAAAACTCTGTTGTTCAAGGGTCGACTAATTATTAATTTCTAATTTGTTTCACCGCAAATGACATATAAGGGCTTCTACTCCCACAGAATGCAATAAAACTGGCCTATAAAAAGATTACAAAGACCAATTAATTATATTCACTTTTAAGGTAACCACAGACAAAAAACAGTAAGTGGAAAAAAACTATACTATTTACAGTAGAATCAACAAACATTTTAACAGCTCTTATTTCTTTCTACATATACTATCATATGCACTGTACAAATTAGGTATATTTCTTATAATTTTCATATTATTTCTTATAGTTTTGCTAGTGAAAAAATATAGCAATACATCAAAGATGAAAATAGTATTATTCCCATTCTCTTCATTTCTCTGTGAGCTTAATTTTATAAAATGACCATCTTTGAAAAAAGAAAAGCTGTAGGATTCATTAAAAAGAAACAAATCCAAGCAAACGAACATACCTGGTTCATTAGTCATAGCAGACCATGTCAAATACATTGTGTAGACTGTAATTACTGAAGACTGTAACAAACCAGATCTTGGTTGTGATTCCTACAAAAAAATAAGCAAAACAGAAAAATATTGTTACCATTCAAGATTTAGGAAAACTTAAAAAATAGAAGCTTCATAAACATTAATGAACTAATCCAAGCTTACTTGGATTTTTGGCAGTATAGACATCACAGAAGCACCAAGGCAGAGGAGCATGTTGACACTGATGAACGCTTTATTTTCTGCACAACTGGCTGGATGAGTATAGTAAACAAAAAATAGGACGATAGCAACTAAAGACAGCAGATAATTCAGAGCTGTAGCTGATAACAGAGCTGTGAAAGAAATACATTGGACAATTAGATTTTATCACTAATATTAGGAATTAGGCATATGGCTCATTTTACAAGCAATCTTATTTTATTCAAAAATATTACTTTAAGCAACTAACATTGTGTCAGCATTACACAGGCTATATAAGCAGGTACAGATATTCTGAGCTTTATCACATTTAAGAACTTTATAGTCTTTACATATAGCTCATATGATGATGTGTTTTTAAGGACAATAACATACTAATATGATCTTCATTTATAGTAATATTTACATAGTTTCCAAAATGCATTCAGATGTATTAGCCATTATTTTCAAAATACAGAAAAATAACTAAGAGGGGAATATTAAGGTTTTTAAAGAATGATAATCATTCAGTTGTAAACAAGGGCATTAAGAAAATCATTTTGTTAATGCTAAGCCTGCAAAACAATGTTTTCCTTATCAACTAAAATCTTAAAAAAGAAATTATTCAAGAGTTAAGTCATTATTATTTAATAAGACAACCTAAGTTTCTTCTATCACACACACACGTTTTAGTTTCTGTGCTAATGTATGCTTAATATACATGTATTTATGTTGATGTGCTTCACTGACAGGGGATCCATCAAACAAATATTTACTGAATACCTACAAAGACCCAAGGGATATAGTGGGGAACAAAGCAGAAACTCTTACACTAGATTTAACATTAAAAAATGAGATATTCTATATAAGTAAATTTTCCAAATGACCAAAGCTCATTTCTTTGAATAGCAAACTCTTTATTTTAACCACTGAGATCGAATACCACAAACTAGTTGTATGAGAGAATATATGAAGCTAGCAGACATGCTGGATTTAGCTTTCACTGTGATTTTTTTTTTAAAGTTTTTTTTTTTAGCTGAAACTCAGATCATTTCACATAAAAATCCAGATTTATGGCTTCTTTTGGAAAAATCAGAAAAGTTAAGCAACACTGGGTTCACATTTCCACAAGGCAACTATGAGATGGAACCGAGCAGTAGCTCTATGCATTTTAGATAAAGGCCTTTACACTCTCCAATTCATCACAGTCCCTTCTATTTGCAAAAAGATTGAAAACGCACTTAAACCTGGTTCTCCTCCCTCATTTTTGTTACCTGTTGTAAGCGTCTGAATTTTGATCCCTGTTTTAGAGTATAACCACAGGACTCAAGCTCATCATTATAAATAAACATTAAAACACTACTGTAAAAATTCCCTTAGGTGTTAGTTACACATAAGGGCATTCTTTGCACTTACGCAAAACGTTTCAGAGTTGCTTTTTTATTTTTCCTGCTTGCTGATGTTTAAGAATCGTACCACTGTTTGTTCATCTATTTCTAGCAGTCCTCGTCCCTTTAATATTTTACTTTTAACCTTCTGTAGGCTTCCCAGGAAATTAGGCTGTAAAATATACATGCATTCAGCAATAGGCTTTGGAACTTCTATTTTAGCCATTCATGGTCTTCTGGATTATTTCCTCGTTCTTGGGTATGTTCCTAGTTGACATGCCAAAAACTGTCTCTACAAGTAAAGTTGCTGATATAATGTGGTAAGATGCCACTCACAAACTTCAGCTAAAAATCTCCTCACAGAAAATTGTACCATAAAAATCGTGATTTTCCCATAGTCTACATATCTGTTCTCACTTTCAAACTTCAACTATCTTGAAGATGTTCTGTAAAACAAAAAGCTTACCTGCGTACCAACATCTTGAGTTCCCTTCTTCCATTTTTTCAACCCATGATTCATTCCACGAATGGGCAAAATCAATGAGTAAGACTAGCTGTATGAGAATGAAGCAAAAGGCACCTGCCATGCCTACGTAAAACCACACTGGAAGGAAAAAAGAAAGCAAAAAACCACAAATGAGTGACTGGTTCACTTTTCATTATTTCATTTTCACAATCAATACAGAAAAGGAAAAATAAAATTTTACATAAATGCCTTGATTTTGCCAACCGGGGCGGGGGGTGGGGGGGAGGAAAAAACAAAACAAATACAGTTCCAGGCAACAATTATTTCAATTTCCTTATAAAATATCAACATCACACAATTAAAGAAAAAAAAATACTTCTTACCAGTTGTAAAAGTTCCTTCTGGAATGAAGAAGGCCCCAATAATAATTGCAACTGCTGCAGCAAATTTAAAGAACCAGAATCTAAAACAAAAAGAATTTTTTATTAATAAATATTCATTCAACAAGTAGTTTCACATATGGAATCTTTGAAGAGCTATTCTTAAAGAACAGCTACACTTTATGTGACTATTCTATTCTTTCTGAGGATACCCTGAAAATGAGACGTGAAGAATATCATGTAAACTATTTTAGGACAGTTTTAATTCATTATGATAAAATGAGAATATTAGTTTCATTTCACACGTTTATTTTACATACACACCAACAGCTATTATAATTGGTGTATATGAAAGTGTAAATAAGGTACACTGTACAAATGAATAGTTTTGAAAACACACAATGCCTGGAAAACAGATTTCCACTAGCTAGCCAGATGAATTGAAAGAACCAGAGAAGACATAAAAGCTTAAGAATTCTGCCACAGAAAGGCGCAAGAAGTGAGAAGCAGGTGTTCAGAGTCAGAGAGAACCCTAGATATAAAAGGATCAATAACCTTATCTGAAGACAACTAGTAGAGATTTGAGGCATCTGCTACTTCAAATGTGAAAGCAGCAATGCAAACACTACAAGGAACACGAAGAATCAAGAAAACATTTTACCACCAAAAGATAACAATAATCCTGCAATAATTGAGCACAAAGGCACAAAATCTTGCAGTCTAGCAGATAAAGAATTCAAAACAGCTGTTTTGAGAAAACTCAATGAGCTATAAGAAAACACAAAGATAATTCAACAAAAGCCAGGAAAAAAATATATGAATGAGAAAGTTAACAAAGAGACAGAAATCATAAAAAAGAACCAAACATACTCTGCAGCTGAAGAATTCAACAAAAGACATGAAAAATACAATAGAGATCTGCAGAAGGGCAGATCAAATGGAAGACAGAAAAAGCGGACAGGAATTTTGATATAACCCAATCAGGGGTGAACAGAAAAAAAAAAATGAAAAAGAGGGAAGAAAGCCTCAGTAATCTATGGAATTCAAATATTAGAATGATTGGGTTCCAGAAGGAGAAGAGAGGAAGAAGCGGGCAGAAAGTTTATTTAAAGAAATAATAGCTGAGGGGCTTCCCTGGTGGCACAGTGGTTGAGAGTCCGCCTGCCGATGCAGGGGACACGGGTTCGTGCCCCGGTCCGGGAAAATCCCACATGCCGCGGAGCGGCTGGGCACGTGAGCCATGGCCGCTGAGCCTGCGCGTCTGGAGCCTGTGCTCCACAACAGGAGAGGCCACAACAGTGAGAGGCCCGCGTACCGCAAAAAAAAAAAAGAATAGCTGAGAACTTCCTAAATCTGGACATCCAAGTTCACAAAGCTAATAGATCACACTATCAGCTCAATGCAAACAAACCTTTTAAGCCATATTAATGAAAACTGTCAAAAATCAAAGAACAAGAGAACCCTAAAAGCAGCTAGATGAAAAAAGACTGTAATCTACAAAGTCATTTCCATCAGGCTCTCAGTGGATTTCTCAGTAGAAAACTCTATAGGCCAAGAGAGAGTAGAATGACTTTAAGTGACATACTCAAAGTGTTGAAAGGAAAAAAATGCCAGCCAAGATTACTCTGTCCAGCAAAGTTATCCTTCAGATACAAAGGAGAAATAAAGATTTTCCCAGTCAAAATCCAAGGAATTCACCACCACTAAACCTGTCTTGTAAAAAATGGTGAAAGGAATTCTTCAAGCTGAAACGAAAAGACACTAAATTAGTGACACGAAAACATACAAAAGTATACAAGACACTGGTAAATGGAAATACACAGATTTAGAAAAGTCTAATTCTTTAATAGGATGGTGTGTTAACTACATAACTGTAGTATAAAGATTAAAAAGAGTATTAGAAAACAACAGCTAGGGCTTCCCTGGTGGCATAGTGAGAGTCCGCCTGCCGATGCAGGGGACACGGGTTCGTGCCCCGGTCCGGGAAGATCGTACATCCGGAGCCTGTGCTCCGCAATGGGAGAGGCCACAACAGTGAGAGGCCCGTGTACCACACACACACAAAAAGCTATTATAATTGGTTAATGGATATACAATATAAGAGATAAATTGTGATATCGAAAAAATAAAAGAGTAAATGGGTAGGGCTTTTGTATACAACTGAAGTTGCTATCAGCTTAAAATGGGCTGTTTTATCTATAAGATGTTTTATGTAAGCTTCATGGTAACCACAAAGCAAAAATCTAAAGTAGATTTACAGAAAATAGGGAAGCAGACTATACCACCAACTCACAAAGAAAATCACCAATTTACATAGGTGTTAACAAAGATAAAAGAAATTATGGAAATATGAAACAGCCAGACAGCAATGAATAAGATGACATTAGTAAGTCCTTCATATCAATAATTATGCTAAATGTAAATGTAATGAATTCACCAACCAAAAGGCACAGTGGCGGATGAATTAAAAAAAAAACAACTGAAAAAGACACAAACAAAAGGAAAGATAACTCGTGTTTGTGGATCTGAAGAATAGTTAAAATGTCCATACTACCCGAAGCCACCTACAGATTCAAAGTACTCCCTATAAAAATTTCAATGCCGGGCCTCCCTGGTGGCGCAGTGGTTGAGAGTCCGCCTGCCGATGCAGGGGATACGGGTTCGTGCCCCGGTCTGGGAGGATCCCATATGCCGCGGAGCGGCTGGGCCCGTGAGCCGTGGCCGCTGGGCCTGCGCGTCCGGAGCCTATGCTCCGCAACGGGAGAGGCCACAACAGTGAGAGGCCCGCATACCACAAAAAGAAAAAAAAAAAAAAAAAAAAAAAAAAAAAAAAAAAAATTTCAATGCCACTTACAAATAGAAAAAACAATCCTGAAATTTGTATGTAACTACAAGAGACCCCAAATAGACAAATTAGTCATGAGAAGGACAAAGCTGCAAATATCACACTTACTGATTTCAAACTATACTACAAAGCTACAGTAATTAAAACAGTAGTACCATAAAAGTAGACACATAGACCAATGGAATAGAATAGAGAGAGCTTAGTAATAAACCCTTCCATTTTGGATCAGCGAATATTTGACAAGGGAGTCAAGAACACTCAATGGGGAAAGGACAGTCTCCTCAACAGCCTTGGGAAAACTGGGTAACCACAGAAAAATGAAAATGGACTCCTTTATTACACGACTCACAAAATTAACTCAAAATGAATTAAAGACTTAAATATTTAAGACCTGATACCATAAAAGATATCAATACTAGAAAGATGCTGATACTGGGAAGAAGAAAGTAAGGAAGAAACTCCACAACATTGGTCTTGGCAATGAGTTTTTGGATGAGACAGCAAAAGTACAAGCAACAGAAGTAAAATCAAACAAGTGGGACTACATCAAACTAACAAGCTTCTGCAAAGCAAAAGGAACAATCAACAAAATGAAAAGACAACCTACAGAATAGGAGAAAATATTTGCAAACCATGTATCAAAAAATGGTTAATATCAAATAAAGGACTCATAAAACTCATTAAAAAAACAAATAATCCTATTAGAAAATGGACAGAGGAACTGAATATCTTTCCAAAGAAGGCATACAAATGGCCAACAGGCATATGAAAAGGTGCTCAACATCACTAATCATCAGAGAAATGTAAAAACCATTATGAGATATCACCACCTCAGACCTATTAGAATGGCTATCGTGATGACAAGAAATAACAAGTGTTGGTGAGAATGTGGTGAAATGGGAACCCTTATGCACTGTTAGTGGGAATGTATGCTAGTTCAGCCACTATGGAAAACAGTATGAAGGTTCCTCAAAAAATATAAAAATGGAACTACCATATAATCCAGCAATCCCACTTCTACGTATATATCCAAAGAAAGTGAAAATAGGGTACTGAAACAATATCTGCACATCCTTGTTTATTGGAGAATTATTCATAATTGGCAAGATATAAAAACAACCTTAAGTATTTGTCAATAGATAAATAAAGAAACTGTAGTATATATACACAATGGAATATTATTCAGCCCCCAGAAAGAAGGAAATCCTGTCATTTGCAACAACATGGATGGACCTTGAGGGCATTATGCTAAGTGACATAAGCCAGACAAAGAAGAACAAACATTTATGATATTACCAATATGTGGAATCTGAAAAAGAAAAATGTACTTTAAAGCTTCTAAGAGACTAGATCTTAACTGTTCTCGTCACAACTAAGAAATAAGAATTATGTGATGTGATAGAGGTGTTAGCTAATACTATGATGGTAATCATATTGTAATATATTAAAGTATGAAATTAACACTTTGTACACTTTAAACCTGACACAATGTTATATGTCAATTATATCTCAATTTTAAAAAAACATTAACAGTGGCATGAGTGCTTAGTGCATGTTTTGAGAAGAATGTTATCTCATGAAATGACTGTGATAGCCACCCTGTAATGCATTTTGAGAAGTGTTTAAAAATACATTTAGTAAAGATGTTTTAAGAGTGCAAAAAAAATTAAATTAAAACAACCTACGACTAAGGGAACAAAATAAACAAAATAAAATCAACCTGGCACAGCACATCTTTTTTCATTAATATTTATATTTCACTTGTTCATTTTTCCTGTCTTTGGTAGCGTGTTAATAGATAAGCAATAGCAGATATTCCAATTTTTTTTTTAATTTATGGGGGGGGGGAAACAGTGATAAAATTCAAAACATTCAAAATTGAGTGTGAGAAGTAGTGCTCTATATTAAGGGAGACTGATAAAAGGGACCCTGAAGTTTCTAGGTTGTTCAGTATAACCATTTAGAAAATCAATCAATCACCTTGTTTCAAAGGAATGAAGTTTTTCATTTTGGCTGCACTGTACATCTTAGGAACTGAGTTCAGTTTTATGTAGTGAGATTGGCCTACAAAAAGCCAAGAGAAGAAGGAGGAATAAGCTCCTCATTATTAGTCACAGATATAATAAATCTTCCTTTTTAGGATGAAAATACAGTGGACCCTTGAACAGTGCTGGAGTTAGGGGTGCCAACTCTCTACATGGTTGGAAATCCATGTATAACTACAGTCGGCCCTCTGTATCCGAGGTTCCTCATCTGTGAATTCAATCAACTAGAGATCAACATGGATTGTGTAGTACACTGTAGTATTTACTGTTGAAAAAAATCTGCATAAAAGTGGACCTGCACAGTTCAAACCTGCGTTGTTCACAAGGGTCAACTTTATAAACATTATGCAGAGACTATAGCAAAAAATGACCCAAGGCTACTATTTAATATTTATATTTCCAAATTCCAACACATTCTCTAGTAGAGACAAGAGGATTTTCTTACCTTGTCATTCATGAATAAAATAATTCTGCAGATTGTTCAAGTTTATTTTAAACTTTCTTTAGACAGACTCAAAATTACTGAGAAGAGACTATCCAGACTTTATATTGAAGTTTATTAAAAACCTTACCCATTGTGTACTGCAGCTCTAGGATCACTGCTGCTCTTCACCTTGATCATTAATAGAGATAGGAGAAGGTAGAACATAGCCAAGCCAAAGCACAAACGGTATACAGCTTTATAGCCAACCAGAATATTACAAGGGACCACTCCTTTCTCATTCTCACAAAATCCAGGAATCTGAAAACAAAACAAGAATTTGAGATCTAGAATTTTTTTCAAGAAAAAATGAAAATTCTGTGTAATCAAATAGTTTAAGGTTTAGAAAATTGAAGTTCACTTTACAGTTTATGCTGAAATGTAATCAAGCTAAGTCTACACATTTTCATAAGACAGAAGTGTAACTCTTTTTTTACTTTATGAGAGCACTGGATAAGCTACAAATGTCAATCCTAAAGTGGATGCTTATTTTAACTTGCAGACTTATTCTAAGTTTTTTTAAAAACTTGCATTCCACCGGGATCACATGTATAAGAGAAAAATACAATCAACAAAAGTGTAAAGAATCACAGAGTAACTAAATCAGTTTCTAAATACTAAAGAGAACAATGAAGGCATTTTGAGTTTTGGTCCCACAAGGGTTATTTCTGATAATGGATGGATTTGGATTAACAGCAAAATGGCTGGCTGTATTTTTATTTTTTAACTTAAAACCTTAAAAAAGACTGATGACCATTTCAGAAAATCACACTGGAATCAGAGTATAAGAAAGTATTTTTTAAATATTTTTAAGTGAAATAAATGGGAGTAGATACACTATTCACATATATCAGAGTGAATTACTGCCTCTAGAAACGTTAAAGCAAACCAATATGCCAAAATACAACTGTTAACGTGTGCCTTTAAAATCAAGAACCTAAAATTATATTTTAAGTTGATGCAGATGCTACTTCCTTTTTGCTAGCTCCTATACAGTCTATAAGCTCTTTCTTGGTCTCACTTGAACCCTACTTTCCCAACTTAGTTTAACAATTATGGCAATATGTACTTACCCATACTCACTTGCAACATGTACTCACTAGCACCCTTAATTATCCCATGCCCTTAAATGAGAGCAGCACACCACCTGGCTAATTCCCATCATTAAATTTTAATTCAATCACCTATATTAAGTTAAGTTGCTACAGTAACAACCTCCAAATATAGGTGGCTTAACAGCAAAGATGTATTTCTTGCTCACGTACATGTATATGGTTGGTTCTACATAGTCAACTAAAAGAATCTAGGCTGCCAGAGAAACCACCATCTCAAATGATATACAGGTTGTGACAGAAAAGAAAGGAGAATCTGCATTAGCAAGTAGAGGGTGATGTTTATCACTTCTACTCATAACTCACTGACTAGTACTAGAGACATGACCCTACATATCACAAGCACTCTAGGAAATGCAATTCTCTGATGACCTTCAGAAAGCAGAGAAGCAGAAACATTGGGGGTTACAAACTAACATCTATCAACTAAACCGTTCATAACAACAGTCAACTGGGTCCACGACAAAAAACATATGAACGTCTTCTGCTTATACGAAGGACTTGAATAACATTAACTGAGCATCTACATATGCCATGTACTATGTTACTTTCAAACTGTAATAAGCTCATTTCCCAAACTTACACTATTTTTCCTTACCCCAAAGTCAACCCTAAGCAGACTACTATGCTTTAAAATGGAGGTTATCTGACATAAACACTCTCTCAACCTCAAATTTTCTATTGTCATTCATTTTTCCTTGGAGGAAAAGTAACTTCTATATGCCTTCTCCTGATCACACTCTCTCATGGGTTAGATCCCTTATGACTATTCTCAAAATACAAATAATTAAATCTCCCCAGCCTAAAAACTTCTTTAATTCAGCCTCCAAGACTTACTATCTGCATTACAAAACTCCTTTAAATCAGCAGTCTATTCTCATTGGATACATTTCCTCATAGCCATCTAACTCTCCCTCCCAATCCTTCTAGGCCAGCACTCTATAAATGCTTTTTCAAGACACTAGACATATACTGGCTGTCAAATCCCAAGGCTACTTCTTTTTTTTTTTTTTTTTTTTGCGGTACGCGGGCCTCTCACTGTTGTGGCCTCTCCCGTTGTGGAGCACAGGCTCCGGATGCGCAGGCTCAGCGGCCATGGCCCACGGGGCCTAGCCGCTCTGCCGCACGTGGGATCCTCCCGGACCAGGGCACGAACCCGCATTCCCTGCATCGGCAGGCAGACTCTCAACCACTGCGCCACCAGGGAAGCCCCCAAGGCTACTTCTTAATCCTCACACTCCTTTACCTTTTTTACACAGACATTATGCTGTCATTCTTAAGACTGTTCCTAAGGCCTACTAAACAGGTTCTTGGTTCTCTTTTTTCACTGTTCCTTCAGAGGTTCCCTTTTCTCCACCAACTCCCTTAAGAGCTTTTGTCAAAGCTCTAGCTCTCCTCACTCCAAATGGTCTTCTTCAGCATATGCCGCCATAGTTTGAATTTCATCTCTATCTCTGATTTCTTTTGAGTTACACACCCAAATTTTTTACTTCCTGCTGGACACACACACACAATGTAGTGCAGTACCCACAAGCTAACATTATATACTAGATATTTTCCCCAACCCTTTGAACAACCTGACTCCCTGGGGGAAAAGAAAAGTTTAATAAAACATCTTTTCTTTCTTTTTTTCCCTGAGTTAACAGCAACAGTTTCCTCTCAGTTATCTAGGATCAGAACCTGGTTATTATTTATTATTCTATCACTGCCAATATTTAAATCCAGATTCAGTCAATTCTACATTCAGAGAATTATTTCAGGCCCTCTATGCCCTTCTTGATTACACCATTCCAACAGCCACCATACTTAACTGCTGCCTTCTATCCTAATTATCAGATAAATCTTCCTAAGGCATACATACTTAGCTCAAAAAGCTTTTATCCTCATTCTCTTCCAATTTTTCAATTTCTGCACACAAAAATTTACTGATTCTTAGAATGTCTCTTTTTCCATGAGACCCACAGTGATTCTGACATTTCCCTGGTTAGAATTACTGATTTCCTCATATTAACACAACACATTTTCTGCCCTACCATCAGAGAATTTTAATAAACTGCCTTTCACTGTTTGTCTTTCCTAAATGATCATGAACTACTAAAACTCGGATTAAGTATTCTTCCTTTTTACAGTATTCTGTTTCCAATACACAAGAAGCAGTTTTATGCATATACATACTAAAGGTTCAGTTAATCATTAAAAAAAAAAAAAAGAAAACTAACCTTATTTAGTTGTTCTTCCATTCCAGGTATCAACATTACACAAGCTACACACACTCCAACAAGCAAAAAAAGTGCATAGATCAACCGAGTTACAGTGGAGTTGTTTCCACTAGGACAGCATCGGCACAGCAAACATGGGGCACTGCCACACAAACATGGAATCTGGAAAAAGAACTTTAAAAATCAGTATAGTTTCAAATGATACAGTGAAAATTTACATTCTACCTACTCAAAAAAGAAAGGATTGAAGTTAAAGTAATTACCAAGAGATTTGGTTCACATATATTATCTATAAACTATAAAATTTAGTAACTTCCAGGTAAAACTGAAGCAAAGTAAAACCAAAAAGTGCTTGCCCTTTATATCAAGCAAAATGAGTAAACTCAGTTAAAACAACAAAAGGGGGAAAAAAACAGCAGCAGCAACCAAAGTTTAGCTGAGAAAAGGAATGGAATATTCATACTTACAAGCTGATCTCCAACTCCTGCCTTTTAACCCCAAAAATCATGCTGGTGAATTCACAAAAGTCTGATATTTCTCAGATCCACCAGAAGAAGAAAAGAAGTGAATTGATATCCTTATCTTTTCCCTCTTCTGACTTGGTGGTAGTGTTAACAGTAAAATTTTCTATTAGAATCAGCAAAACAGGATAGGTGAACAAGTGGGGCTAGCTAGCGTTGTCTAACAGAACTCCACACTAAACTAGTAGTATATCCTAGGGGAACAGAATATCTCCCTCAGCAGGAGAGGTGAATACTAGTAACGGAATTTAACAATATCTCAGAAAGGCAAAATCAAAGTATCCTTAAAAGAACTGAACATAATCTAGGCTGAGCTCCACCATACGATCAGATACCATAGGAAGGGAGAATTGTAGAAGCCAGACACACTATAGTAACCAATATAAGGTAGGATAAGAACCACTTATACTAAACTTCAGTAAGATAAAAATAAATGTCGTGGAAACAATGCAAACACACTTTAGCAAAACATAAAAATAAGCAAACATACTCCCTCAGACAAAAAAAAAAGGCATCTGAAAAATCCAATCTGAAATAAAACATAACTCAGTAAGAAGGGGAAATTCCCTAAAATTGGTACACCTGAAGCAAAAAGGAGAGCTCAAAATGAAAATAGAACAAGTTGAAAAGGAGGATTGCAAGGCTGAGAAGAAATGAGAAGGGGAAAAACATGCTTAAAAAAACAGTAATTAACTATCATGGAACAAAACAAAAACAGCTGAAAATAAAATCTGATCGATAAATAAAGTTTGGGATGAGTACCATAAACTCAAGCCAAGATAGAGTAACAGTGACCAGACTTACCCTACTGCCTTAATCCAAGGGAAAAAATTAATGAAACAATGGTTTTTCAGACAATTAACAATAGGCAATGTAGGACACTAGTTTCTGAGAGAGATGGAACAGTGTGAGATCTATGATTGGCCCAATCTTTCTGCCTGGGAAAGAGTTTCCAGCGCAGGGAGGAGAATCCAGACAGAGGACAGCAGTCTACTGAATTGAGGAGACAGAGTTGGCACAGAGTTGAGAGTTCAGGGAAGTGAAGGCAGCTAAAGTTCATAGGGCAGAAACAAGAAGAGAAGAAAGCTACACCAAGAGTGAGCTCCAGAGATCTGCAGAAGCTTCAACTTGTGTCTTCAGCAGAGCACTGATCAGTACATGCATTTGATTAAATTACTGTGGGGTGGGGGTGGGGGAGTGGGGAGGGTGGTATTACCAGCCAGAGTGGAAGAACTTTATAATCCATAAGGCCTTGAGCAGAGTTATAGGCTATTATTATTACACAGTATTGGGCGGGGGGGGGGGGGGGGCGGAATAAGCCATAAGGCTAAAGCTACTCCAGTCTCACTTAACAAAGCCTAAAAGCGAACACTGAAAAGATCAAATTCTCTTCAAATAACTCACCTATGTCTAAGAATAGGACCCAAGAATGTTTTTTAAAAATACAACACATCCAGCACCCATCAAGGTAAAATTTATAATATCTAACAGCTAATAAAAAAAATTGGTAGGCATGCCAGTATGGAAAGAACAACCTACAATGAGGAGAAAAGTCAATAAATCAAAACCAACCTGAAATTACACAGATGACTTAATTCAGTTATAAATAATGGCACTTTAATGTTATTGTAATTATACTTCATTTGCTCAAGTAGAGAACACAGCATGTCAAAGAAAGATATGGAAGATAATTTAAAAGATCCATATCAAACTTATGGAGGTGAAAAATAAGATCTCTGAACCAAAAAGTACTTGATAAGACACTGCAGAAAAGACTAATGAACTCGAAGACACAGCAAAAGAAATTATCCAAAATTAAAGAGATAAAAAAACTAAAAAACAAAAAAAAATAACAGAGGGTTAGTGTTGTGACAAAATTTCAAACAGCCTAATATATGTGAAATTGGGGCTCCTGAAGGAGAGAGGAGACAGGAAAGTCCTTTTGAGATAATTGCCAAAATGTTCCTAATTTAATGAAAACTATAAACTCACAGATCCAAGAAACTCAAGAAAGCCCTAGTGATACAAATATAATGAAAACTATACACCAAGTCACATCATAAACTGATGAAAAACAATGATAAACAGAAAAATCTTAAAAGCAAGCAAAATAATAAAGGCACATTATATAAAGAAGAACAAAGAAAGGTATTGACTTCTAGTAAGAAATACTGCAAGCCAAACGTCATTACTGAATGAAAAAAAAAACTGTAAGCACAGAAGTTTATACTCAGCAAAAATATCTTTCAAAAATTAAGGCAAAGTGAAGACATTTTTAGGCACAGAAAAAAGAATCCAAAACTAACAAATCTAAACTATCTTTCAAGAAGGAAAGTTACACCAGCAGAAATGTGGATCTACACAAAAGAAATGAACAAAGGAAGTAGTGTGTATTTTTTCTTACATCAAAAAGGTTACTTTAAAAGATTATTATTTTTTTATGGGCTTCCCTGGTGGTGCAGTGGTTGAGAGTCCGCCTGCCAATGCAGGGGTCATGGGTTCGTGCCCTGGTCCAGGAAGACCCCACATGCCGTGGAGCAGCTGGGCCCATAAGCCATGGTCGCTGAGCCTGTGCGTCCAGAGCCTGTGCTCCACAACGGGAGAGGCCCGCGTACCGCCAAAAAAAGAGAAAAGATTATTTTTTAAAGCAAAAATAATAGCAATGTATTCTGGTGTTTATAACAAAGATGGAAATAAAATGTGTGACAATCACAAATAGGCTCGAAGGACTTCCCTGGCGGCGCAGTGGTTAAGAATCTGCCTGCCAATGCAGGGGACACAGGTTCAAGCCCTGGTCCGGGAAGATCCCACATGCAGCCGAGCAACTAGGCCCACGAGCCACAACTACTGAGCCTGCGCTCTAGAGCCCGTGCTCTGCAACAAGAGAAGCCATGGCAGTGAGAAGCCCATGCACCGCAACGAAGAGTAGCCCCCGCTCGCTGCAACTAGAGAAAGCCCGTCCAGCAATGAAGGCCCAATGCAGCCAAAAAATAAATAATAAAAAAATTAATTAATTTAAAAAAATAGGCTGGAAGAGGAGACATTCAACCATACTACTGTACACTTAAATTAGAAATAAAGTGGATATCACACAAAGGTAGATTATAGTTAAAGATAAATACTAAAAACCCTAAAGTGACTTCTAAAAAAGCAAAACAAAGAAATACAGCTAGTAAGCTAAAAGATATAAAACAGAATACTAAGAAATGGCTAATTAATCCAAAATAAGGCAAAAACTAAGGAAACGGGACAATGAACAGGCAGGATAAGCAGAATACAAATAGAAAGGTGGTTGATTTAAGCCTAAACATAATCTATAATCACATAAATGGACTAAACACTCCCAATTAAAAGGCAGATTGTCAGATAAAAGAGCAAGATCCAACTTTTCTACAAGAAACCCACTTAAACACAGACACACACAATTGGTTAAAAAGTATAAAGAAAAAAGTATACATATATATAGATAGATAGATAGATATATACAAAAATAATACATACACACATACCACGCTACAGCAGTATCAGACAAAGTAGACTTCAGAGTAAAGAATTTTACCAGGGATAAAGAGGGCCATTTCATAATAAAAGGGGACATATCGATACATGGAAATATGGGATATTCATGGAGGAAACATACAACATACAATCCTAAATATTTCTGCATCTAAAAGAGAACTTCAAAATGCATCAAGGAAAGAATTAATAGAACTAAAAGGAGTAAGAAACAAATCCACATTTATGTTCTTTCATTAACTGAAACAGAAGCAAAAAAAACCCAATAAATATATAGAAAACTTGAACGACATTATTAATCAACTGTGTCTGACATTTAGGAAATACTCCATCTAATGAAAGCACAGTAAAAACTGTTTTCAAAAGCACAGAGAACACTTAACCAAAACAGACTATATTCTGGGCCATAAAACAAATCTCAAATCTCAATAAATATAAAATTATTCAAATCATACATGGATTCTTGGTCCACAATGGAATTAAATACTGATCAATAACAGAAAGATATCTCTAGAAACTAAATAGCATAGTCTAATTAACCCACAGGCAGAAGACATCAAAGAATAAATTAAAGAGAATGAAAATAATAACATATCACATTTTTGGAATGCACCTAAAGCAGTGTTTAAAAAGAAACCTATAGCATTAAATGGCTATATTAAATAAGAATATATCAAATCACTGATCAGAGCTTCCACCTTAAGTTATTAAATGAGCAAACTGTAGCCCAAATAGGCAGAATAAAGATAAATCAATGAGGTAAAAAACAGGAAACAAGGAAATCCGTGAAGCTAGTTTTAGAAGAACATTACAATTTAGAAACCTATATAGTCAGACTGATCAGGATAAAAAACAGCAAGAGAGTGAACACACAAATCCTCAGTGTAGGAAATGAGAAGACATTATTACAGATCTTACAAGCATCAAATGATTATGAGAGAAAACTATGAGCAATTTTATTCAATAATTCAACAGCTTAGATAAAATGGACATGCTCCATAAAAAATCCAAACTACCAGAAATCATTCAATGAGAAATATATAGGATGAATAACCCTGTATTTATTCAAGACACTGAATTTGTAGTTACAAACCTTCACAAGCATAGATGGCTTCACTAGTGAATTCCATTAAACATGTAAAGAATAAATCAAGCCACTCTACCCAAATTCTTCCAGAAAACTGAAGAGGCAAAAAAGTGATACTAAATCCAAAGATATCATAAGGAAACAACAGACCAATATCTTTTATGAACATTAAAAAAGGTCCCTATTATCTTGTCAAGTCAACAATATAAAAAGTATACAAAGATTTCCAGTTTCCATTTCCACAGGTAAGGAGCTTAGAAACCCCACTCCATCCTAACAACAAGTAAAAAGCCAAGCAGACTAAAAAAATCAACAATTCTTCTAGGATCCATAAGCTAGGTGAGGACACAGGGTAAGTCACTGCCCCCAAGACCGAAGACACAGACAGGTGAATATAGGGAGTCGTGGCTTCCTACAGCCCACAAGTGGAAACTGACTTGGGAACCACTGTGCAGGGAGGATATCCTGGAGAATAACTGAAGAATTGCTGGAGCCTCGTTGTGGACAAGTATGAGAGTTAAAAATTCCAGGAAAACCCAGTTATACAAAGGCCCCACAAATTTGTGAACTTTTCCTCTAGGACTTCAACCAGGTTCTCATAGCAAACATGAGAGAAAAATTCCCCCCTGCTTCTTGCAGCAAAGGGGAAAAGGAACCATTCTGAAATATACTAGAACACTGCTCTTAACACCTGACCTCAAGAGAAACTAGTTAAATAGAGTCTAACTTGCTGGAGTATGATCAGAGGATAAATAATCTAGGGGATGAGAAATACTCAACTCCAGGCTATTCTAGCCATCCTCCCCCATTTAAGGGGGGAGGAAAAAACTGAGAAACACTTGTAAAGTTCACAGTCCAGAGGCATAGGCTTATTAAAAGACTAAGACCTAATCAGAGAATGATGGAATGTTTCTCCTTCCCCCACACCTCACCATGACACGATCCAAAGTCTATTTATAGCAGTTCCTTTTAGTTGGTACATAGTGTCTGGCTATTAGGAATAAAATTCCTGGCATAACAAAAGGCAAAAAACACAATTTGAAGAGACAGAGCAAGCGTCAAAACCAGCATGGCAGGTAAGTTAGACTTACCAACCAAAAATTTAAAACAACTATAACACGTTAAGGATTCTAATGGATAAAGTAGATAGCCTACAAGAAGCAGAGATGAAAATCCTAAAAAAGAACCAAAAAGAAATGCTAGAAATAAAAAACACTAACAGAAATGAAGAATGCAGACATGACTGAGGAAATAATTTCTGAGCTGTAGACTATCTCAATAGAAATTTCCCAAACTGAAAAGCCAAGAGAAGTAAAGACTGATATTCTGTTCAATGGAACATCCAAGAATTGTGAGACAACTACAAATGGTATAATATAATGGGAATACCAGAAAGAGAAGGAAAAAAAAATTTTTTTAATGACAGAATTTTCCCGAATTAACATCAGACATATATACCCCACCCTCCACAAAACAAACAAACCCTACACCTAGATAAATCGCTTGAAACTACAGAAAATAAAAAGTCCTGAAAGAAGCCAGAGGAAAAAACACCTTACCTATAGATAAACAAGTAAGGAATTATATCTGAGTTCTCCTCAGACACCATGAACAAGAGTGAAGTGAAATATTTTAGCATTGAGAGAAAAAAAACTCATCCACCTATAGTTCTCTACTGTGCAAATTATCCTTTGAAAGAAGTAGAAATACTTTCTCAAATTAAAGCTAATAGAATCTGTTGCCAAGTTGTACACCTACTTGCAAGAAATGTTCAAAGTTCTTTAGAGATGAGGAAAATAATATAGGTCAGAAACTCTAATCTACATAAAAAAGGAAAGAGCATAAAGAAAGAGTAAATGAAAGTGAAATGAAAACTTACTTGTCTTAGTTGAGCTAACGTTTGCTCAAAATAACAAGAGAAACAATGTATTAAATTATGTATGCACATATATGTTATGTCTATACACATACTTCTGTAATACATACATATATGTGGGTATATACACACACACACGTTTATATATATATATATATATATATATATACACACATACACACACACACACGCACACACACAAGGTGAATGACAGTAATGTAGAAGGGAAAGGAGGGAAGAATTAGGACTGTTCTGCTATTACAAGGTATTCACACTAGCCATCAACTGGTACAGCATTATACTGAAGTGTGTATAGTAGTATACTGTTACTTGAAAGTGGATTAGTTGTAAATGTACACTGCAAATTCTATGGTGCTACAGATTGAAATTCATATGTTGAAAATCTAATGCATACGATGATGTTAGGAGATAGGGCCTTTGGGAAGAATTAGATCAAAAGGGCAGAGACCTCATGAATGGGATTAGTGCTCTTATAAAGGAGACCCTAGAGAGATCCTCACCCCTTCGGCCATGTGAAGACATATGAAGAAGTTTGCAGTCTGCAACCCAAAGAGGGCCTTCCCCAGACACAGAAGATAACCACGCAGGCACCCTAATCTTGGACTACCAGCCTGTAGAACTGTGAGAAACAAATTTCTGTTCTTTACATGCCACCCAGTCTGTGGTCTTTTGTTACAGCAGCCCAAGTGCACTAATAAACAGGGCAACAACCCAAAAATAAGTAAATAAATAAAATTTTACAGAAGTTAAAAGAAGTTTAACTGATATGCTGAATAAGAGAGAAAATGGAATCATATACAATGCTTAAACACCCCCCCTCAACACACAACAGGAAAAACAAGGGCAACAAACAGAAAACATTAACGAATATGGTAAATATGAATCCAAATCTATCAATAATCACCTTGGAGATCAGAGATCTAAATTTATCAATTAAAAAACAGAAACTGTTAGCGTGGATCAAAAAATAAGACCCAATTATGTCATCTACAAGAAACCCACTTTAAATATAAACACACATACAGAATAAAAGTAAATGGATGGAGGAAAATACAACAGGCTAACACTAACTGAAAACAGGAATAGCTATATTAGTTTCAGACAGAGCAGACTTCAAAACAACAAAAGTTATCTGGAATAAAGAAAGGCATTCCATAATGATAGGGGTCAATTCCCCAAGAAGACATAATTCTTAATATGTATGCACCTAACAGCAGAGCATCAAACTATGTAATGCAAAAACTGATAAAACGGCAAGGAGAAATAGATGAATCCACTATCAGAGTTAAGAGACTTCAACACCTGTCTCTCAGAAATAAACAGATTGAGCAAGCAGAAAATCAATAAGGACACAGTTGAACTCAACACCACCAATCTAATGGATAACTGACATTTATACACTGCTCTATCCAATAACCAGAGAATACACATTCCTCTCCAAGATCACACAGGACATTCACCAAAACCACATTCTTGACAATAAAACATATTATCAAGCTTAAAACAGCAGAAACCATACACTGACTACTCACAGACTACAATGCAATTAACTAAAAATCAACAGCAAAAAGATAACTGGAAAATCCCAAAATTCTTAGAGATTAAACAATACACTTTTAAAAATAAACACACAGGGCTTCCCTGGTGGCTCAGTGGTTAAGAATCCGCCTGCCAGTGCAGAGGACATGGGTTCGAGCCCTGGTCCAGGAGGATCCCACATGCCGCGGAGCAACTAAGCCCATGTGCCACAACTACTGAGCCTGCGCTCTAGAATTAAAAATAATAATAAAAATAAATAAACAAAAAATAAAATAAACACACAGGTCAAAGAAATCTCAAGAGAAATTTAAAAAAATTTTTGAACTAAATGAAAATAACACAATTTATAGAAACTTGTGGGATTCACTGAAAGCAGTGCTTTGAGTAAAATGTATAGATAGCATTGAATGCATTTATCAGAAAAGAAAATCTAAAATCAACCACCTAAGCTTCTGTCTTAGGAAACTAGAAAAAGAAATGCAGATTAAATAAACAGAAAAAATAAGAACTAGATCAGATATCAATGCAGTTAGGAATAGAAAACAGTGAAAAATCAATGAAACCAAAAGCTGGTTCTTTGAAAGGATCAGCAGAATTGATAAGTCCCCAGCAAGGCTAACTAAGAAAAAAAGAGAGAACACAAATTACTAATACCAGAAATGAAAGAGGGGATGTCACTACAGGTCCTATGGACATTAAAAGGATAATGAAAGAATACTATGAACAATTCTATGCCAACAAATTTGATAACCTTCATAAATGGACCAACTCCTTGAAAGATACAAGACGCCAAAACTCACACAAGAAAGAGACAATTTGAACAGGCCTCTATTAAAGAAAATTAATCAATCATTAATAGCCTTCCAAAACAGAAAGCACTAGGGCTAGACAGGTTCACTGGTGAATTCTACTAAACACTTAAGGAGCAAATTATATCAATTCTCTACATTATCAGAGAAGAGGAGTAGAGGGAATACCTCCTAACTTATTCTATGAAGTCAGCATTACTCTAAAACAAAACCTGGCAAACACATTACAAGAAAATAAAAGATTAACTTCTCTCATGAACATAGAGGCGTAAGTCTTAACAAAACATTAGCAAATCAAATCCAATAATGTATAAAAAGAATTCCACACCATGACCAAGTTATCCTAGAAATGCAAGACTGGTTCAACATTCAAAAATCAATTAATGTAATCCATCACATCAAGAAGATAAAATAAGAAAAATTATATAATCACATTTTAGATACAGAAAATGCAGTTGACAAAACCCAACACTCATTCATGATAAAAACTCTCAATAAACTAGGAATAGAGGAGAACTTTCTGAACTTGGTAAAGAACATCATCAAAATACCTACAGCCAACATCATATATAATGGTGAGAAACTGGAAGTTTTCCCATTAAAATCAGGCAAAGATGTTCCCTTTCACCACTTCTTTTCAATGTTTTACCAGAAGGTCCAGAATGTAATAAGACAAGAAAAGGAAATTAAAGGTATACATAATAGTAGAAAAAAATTAAATTGTCTTCATTCACAGATGACATTGTCATCTACGTAGAAAGTGCAAAATAATCAACAAAAAAACTCCTGGAACTAATAAGCGATTATAGCAAGGTTGCAGAATACAAGGTTAATGTACAAAAGTCAATTGTTTTCCTATACACCAGGCAATGAAAAAGTGGAATTTGAAATAACACAATAACATTTATGTTAGCATCCAAAAACACAAATTACTTAGCATATATCAGGAAAACTACAAAACTCTGATTAGCAAAATCAAAGAACTACAAAAATGGACAGATATTCCATGTTCATGGATTAGGAAGACTCAATATTGTTAAGATGTCAGTTCCTCAAACTTGATCTACAGACTCAATGCAATCCAAATAAAAATCCCCACAGTTTGGCAGTTTCTCACAAAACCAAACATTTCTTACCATAAAATCCAGCAATTGCATTCCTTGGTATTTAACTAAAGGAGTTGAAAACTTAAGTTCACACAAAAACCTGCACATGGATGTTTATAGCAGCTTTATTTGTAAATGCCCAAACTCGGAAGCAAATGAGATGTCCTTCCGTAGGTAAATGGATAAATAAACTCTGGTACATTCAGACAGTGAATATAATTCAATGGTAAAAAGAAATGAGTTATTAAACCATGAAAAGACATGGAGGAACCTTAAATAGATATTACTAACTGAAAGAAACCAATCTGAAAAAGCTACATACATACATGTATGGTTCCACCTGTATGACATTCTGGAAAAGGCATAACTATGGAGACAGCAAACAGATCAAGAGTGGGGAGTGGGTGGAGGGATGAAAAGGCAAAGCACAGAGAGGATTTTTAGGGCAGGAAAACTACTCTATGCTACTATAATGGTGGATATATGTCATTATACATTTATCCAAATCCATAGAATGTCCAGCACCAAGAATGAACTTTAATGTAAACTACAGACTTTGGGTGATTATGATGTGTTGGTGTATTGATAGGTTCATTAATTGTAACAAATGCACCACTCTGGTGGGGAATGTTGGCAATGGGGGAGGCTATGCACCTGTGGGGGCAGGGGATATACGGAAAATCTCTACCTCTCAATTTTTCTGTGAAACTAAAACTGCTTTAAAAAAAAGTCTTAGAAAAAGTATACAAAAGGATACACTCTGATCAGGTGGGGTTTAGCTGGGAAAAAGCAAGGCTGATTAAGCTTTTGAAAATCAATCAAATCAATTCACCACAGGGCTTCCCTGGTGGCACAGTGGTTGAGAGTCCGCCTGCCAATGCAGGGTACACGGGTTCGTGCCCCTGTCAGGAAAAGTCCCACATGCCGCGGAGTGGCTGGGCCTGTGAGCCATGGCCGCTGAGCCTGCGCATCCAGAGCCTGTACTCTGCGACGGGAGAGGCCACAGTGGTGAGAGGCCCGCATACCACAAAAACAAAAAACAACAAAAAAAATCAATTCACCACATTAACAGACTAAAGGATAACAATTTTGGCCATCTCAGTGAAAGCAGAAAAATCATTTGAAAAAACTCAATATCCATTCATTATAAAACAAACTAAAAAACTTTCAGCAAACAGAATAACCTCGAGTTGATAAAGTACATCTACCAAAAAACCCAAAAAAAACAAAAAACTATAGCTGTCACCCATACTTCATGGTGAAAATCTGAATGATTTCCCTTAAGATCCAAAACAAGGCCAAGAATCTCTGCTCTCACCACTTGTATTCGACTGCACACTGAAGGTCCCAGCCAATATAACAAAGCAAGAAAAAGCAAGAAAAAGTATATACTTTGGAAAGGAAGAAATAAAACTGCTTTCTTCCGCACATAATTGTCAACACGAAAAACCCCAAAGAACTTACAAGAATGTTACTAGAACTACAAGAAAGTTTAATAAGGTCACAGGACACACGATCAGTATGGACATATCAATTATACTTCTGCGTACTAGCAACAAACAATTGGAAACTGAAATTAAACCCACAAAAAGAAATACTTAAGTATAAATCTAATAAAATATACACTAGCTTTCAAATGATGAAAATTAAAAAACACTAATGAAAGAAATCAAAGATCTAAATAAATGGCAAGATAAACTGGGCTCATGGATTGGAAGAATCCATATTAAGATATCAATTCTTTCCAAACTGACCTACGAATTCAACCCAATTCCAATCATAATTCCAGCAGGAGTTTGGTAGAAACAAACCAGCTGCTTCTAAAACTTTTATGGAAAGGCAAAAGAACTAGAGTAGCCCAAAGTATTTTGAAAAAGAACAGAGTTGGAAGACTCACACTACCTGATTTCAAGACTAACTTTAAAGCTACAGTAATCAAAATAGGGTAATTTAGACAAAAGTATGGACACATAAAAGGAACAGAGTTCAAAAACAGACTTAAACAAATATGGTAAAGAAGTTTTTGACAAAAGTGCCAAAGCAAATCAATATAGAAAGAACAATTACTTCTACTTTTTGAAGGACACCATTACGAGAATGAAAAGACAAGCCACAGACTTGAAGAAAATATTTGCTGGTGAGAATAAAAACTAATATGACCATCTTGGAAATCAGTTTGGCAATTTCTTATAAGTCAAATGTATATTTACCATATGATTTAGCAATCCTATTGCAAGGTATTTAGGTAAACAAAATAAGAAGTTATAGTCACAGAAAAAAACTTTACAGGAGTGCTTACAGCTACTTAATCACCAAAATCTGGAAATGCCCCTCAACTGGTGAATAGACAGACAAGCTGTGGTACATCCAAGCAATGGAATACTATGCAACAATAAGGAAGAAACTACTAATACACACCACAATATGAATGAATCTCAAATGGATTACACTAAGTAAAAGGAGCCAGACTCCAAAGGCTATATGCTGTATGATTCCATTTACATGGCATTCTGGAAAGGGAGGACTCTGAAAAAAACAGGGGTTCTCCAGGATGGGGATGGCATAATTCTTTAAGGTGATAAATGTTCTGTAGTGGTTACACAACTACATGATCTGTCAAAACTCACAGAACCACATACTACAAAGTATGAATTTTATGTAAATTATATCAACTAAAAAAAATGACAAAAATAAAAATAGGAAAAATAATATGGAAGGAAAACTAAGACAATATAAAATGAAAGTAACTCATGCCCTTAAAATAGAGAATCCTCTAAATAAAACAAAAAAGGACATTCAAAGATATAATACAATAACAACTTCCTTAAAGAAATAAATCTGTATTTTCAAAAGAACGATATTTTCCAGAAAAAAAAAAGTGATAAAAGATTTAAAGTCAGACATACTTGGTTAATTTCAAAGATAAGTAAAGTTCTTCAGATACCCAAGCAGAAGAAACAGGTCAGTTGCGTACATGAGATGTGCTGGAAGGGAATGACTACCAGGGTGGGATAAGACAGAACACAATTCATAGAAATAACTACAAAGTCCTGAAGGAAATGGGTATACTATTATACCAGTCTACAATGTCTCTCAAGAACATACGAGGCATTTTTAAATATGAAAAAATTCAGGGATTTCATCATCCATAAAGCCTTTCTGAAAAAATCTACTGGTCAACCAAATTTGGTCAATTATGAGATGACATTAACATTAAAAAAAAATAAACTGGGAGAAGCCATGGTAAAAAAAGAATGCTTTGAGCTTTGAATCCATTTAAGTGTAGAACTGTGGTTTTCCATCAGAATCACGAGGAGAGCATATTAAAATAGAATGCTGGGGCCCAGTCAGTGTTTCCAGTAAGTCTCCTAGTGTGCTGATGCTACTGGGTCCGGGATATTTTAAGAATGACTGGTTTAGTTCTAAGATTAAACAACTGTGGGAATTATGGTTATAACACAATACAGTCATATATAAAAAATAATACAAAGGAATTCTGGTTAAAGATGGCAAACTGAATATATGAATTACTTTAGAAACACCAATAAAATGAAAAATAAAAGGATTTTTAACAGAAGGAATAAACTTAAAAAGTAAAAAAAAAAAAAAAAAAAAAAAACCCAGGAGAATAAAGCTGGAAGGAACAAAATAATAACTGATTTAATGGGTCAAGAAAGTTGAATTATAAACCATCAAAAGAAAAAGTAAGGAAAAAGTTCAGCAATAAAATTTGTATAGCATCCTCGAATACATCAGGAATTGGTGGCACCAGGTGCCTCCATAAGTGAGGCTGAAGGTAGAGGTGAAAATAGGATGATTAGTTGAATGCCTTTTTAAAGAGCAGTTAAAACTCTTAAATTTCATTCCCTTTCTTACACTGGCCAAGTGAAGAGGATAAAGCAGGATTTCTCAATCATGGCACTACTGACATCCTGGGCCAAATAATTCTTTGTTGTTGAGGACTATCCTGTGTATTGTGAAATATTTAGCAGTATCCTACCCACTTGACGCTATTAGCACCCCTTATCCCAAGTTGTGACAATGAAAAATACCTGCAGACATTGCCAAATATTCCCTGTGGGACAGCTGAGAACCACTGCTCTAGAAATACCTCCTTAGAGAACTCTTTTTCAGAACCTCTCCTGATGAAGAAATGTTTACTTAACATTCAGCAATTCCTTTACTTTTACATTCTTTTGTTAAATTAAAAAAAAAATTAAGTTCTTTAAAAATACATGTCCACCATGCTACCGTTCCTTAACAAGGTATTTTTGTCTGTTCATTCATCCAACTGTATATATGCATTGAGAGAGAAGAAATGTTATTGGTGGTGGGACTTTGTTGGTGACATTTACATTTTGTACTCTGCACTGCTTGACTATTCATAACAACTGTGAATCATTTCTACAAAATCAAGTCATTGTACTAAAAAATAAAAATCTAGCAGAGGCTGCACAAAATAAGCAGTCAGGAATCACAAGCTCCTTCTTCTCAATTACTTAACTACATTAAATATCTTGGACAAAAAAATGATAGTTACTGTATATAAAGTACAGTGACTCAAAAAATCAGTGCTATTCACTAACAGCATTGTAAGACTGGGGTGGGGAAAAGCACTTAAGTAGGCATAAATTGCTAGTAATGTAGTTACAGGATTAGGCAGGAGGTCCACAGATGTTTTTAATAATGCTTAATCATCAATCAAATAGCCATGCTTGAACCAAGGATTAAGATCAATCTAATTCTAGGCCACTTAACAGCAGAAACACAAAACAAAAAAACCACAAAATGAAATTAAAAAATTAACACTCTAATCTCTATACAGTAGTGTTACATGTAATCTTTTTATACTTTTTTTCATAGTTGAGGTATTTTCTACAGTTTTATAAAACAAAAAACCTTTACAAAAATGGATTAAGTCTAAAGAAACTCAAGCAAGGGAAGAATGAGGTTCATTTGAATTCTGGCTTAACCGATCTAAGTTAATGACTTACTATATACAAATAACAGGCCCACTTGATAAATGGACAAAATCTGACTTTATAAATCGAATTAAACATCCCCCAAATTAAGACAATTCTATAATAATCTTGTAATACATTTAAGTTATTACACTAAATATGCCTCTTATAAGATACTCAATGGGTTCAAGTAGATTCTCTACTTTCTGAGCTTTGAAAGAAAGAAAAATATACCAGCTTTCCACACCGAACTACAAGAAAAAATAACATAATCAAGACAATGACCTGGGTTGGAGTAACCTCTATGTATTATTTAACTAAAATTTAACACTTAGAGTTCAAGCCATATCAAAAACTTTTTAAAAAGAGGTAAGGTATGTAAAACACTAAAAATGCTGGCTAATGTATATAATGGGGTCATCTGAGAAGTCAGACCAGCAATTGTTATAAGTGGAATTTATAAATCATGGGTTAAAGAAATATGACTTGAACCCAAATATCTCGCCCCATATTACAAATATCTTTATTAACTGTAAAGTCAATTTTTGTCTATTGGGGAGCGGGGGAGTGGTTATATCAAACTCAAATTTATTTGTACCACGTGAAACAAGAAATCTTGCCACTATAATGAAGAATGGTGTCACTCTAACAACGCTATCTAATCAAAATGCAACGTGCACCTAATTAAAAGTGAGATGTCATATTACGCAAGCATCTTTATGTCAAAAAACAGGTATTTAATACCACAGAACTGACCAGCTTTTTCAGATACATAAATTATTACTTGAGAAGTACGTAATTTTCTCATACCACTGAGGTCGAGGACCCAGTCGCAGAGTTAGGACATTTAAAAAGGATATAACTATATCAGTATTACTGCCAAGCTGCCCTACATATCCGGCACTTATTTGTAGTCTGCGCGACAGAACAAAGAGGCCGACATGCCTCCAGGGATGACAGTGCTGCAGTCTGAGGTCGCTGGGAAGAGATGACGAGAAGCGATGGGGTACTCCACAAAAGGAAGGGGCCTAAAACCTTTGTAGAAATAGCCTAGGCAGACATAAGAAAAATAGGACAAAAAGGGGCCTGGAAGAATCGGGAAAAGCTTTCACGAAAGAAGGGCAGGGGAGGGAGACTACCAGCTCTCTGCTACACTTCTCCCATCGGAGTCAACTTCTCATGTCCACTGCTCCTCACGGCCACCCCGGTCAGCTCTTCGAAAGACTCAGGGCCCCGAAGCTGAGTCGGAGTGGCTAGGCGAGACGGAGAAAATGGGGAACGAAGGCACTGCCCGTTGGGTGGCGTACCACGGTCCCGCTGGGCCTCACCCAGCCCAGCTCTGATGCCTTTCTTCTGTCTCTCACGCTAGTACCCCAAAGGCCGCTAAAAACCACCTTACCCAGCTCGCCATGGAGCACAGCCCCAAGACGCTCCCCATCTCTACGGCGTCGCAGGAGTAGCAGATGCCAACAAGATGGAGGTAGCTCCTCTCGCCTTTTCCTGCTTATTTACTAACTACAAGCCACTTCCGGCGCAGAGCCCACCCCGCCCCTCAGCTTGCGTCACTTCCTTCGTGGCCCGGGGAGGGGAGGGTGCAGTGCTGGGGTTGCGCATGCGCGACACTGGCACCCGAGGCAGTCTCCTTCCGCGATTACTCTTCTAATTCAACTCCCGAGCGCGTCTCGTTTTTCAGCTTTTGCATCTTTTATTTTCCCACTTATGTTCTCAACTTATTTCTGAAGGCCAGTGCCTAGGCCAAGTTTTACTGGGATATTTCTACTCATTTGGGTGCTTCCAATTCTATCACTGTTTGCGATTGAGAACGCGTTTTAATCTCTTGTCCTATTAAGCTGTTACAAGAAGTTTGCACATTTAAAATTTTTAAATGAGTTAGATAAGACATAGTAATAGCTCAAACATGTTATTGATTCTACTGAATGTCACGAGCTGTTGAGGAAACATTTAGAACCCTGTCCATAGGTGATAATGGACATCTCCGGGGAATGTATTCACTAAAAGTTACAGTTATTTTTACAGTGATTAGTCCCTAAAGATATTCTGAGAAAAGAGATCCCTTGATACCTTTATGGATAAAACCCATATAGCACTTAATCTTAATTGATCATCTAGAGAGCTACTCAGTTGCAATTTATGATTGCAGAGCTGTGTCTTTTCCTTAGGTAGGCTTATAGTTATTTATATGAGATCGACCTCTTGTATGCAATCCAAAAATAAAGTGGTATCTCCACTATAAAGATCATAGCTTCTACACAAGTTTGATTTATCACAATCCTTGGGAAGGCATTTTAGGGACTCTACAATTATGGGAGATCAGAAGACCTACCAAATCCAGTTAAGAAGGAGTGGCATGCTAGTAGTACAGAGTTTCAAGACAGAGGGGCAGATCCACATTTTCATCTCTGTAAGGGGATTCATCTGGATGCCTAATGGACAATTAAATGCAAAGTGTAAGAAAGTGAAGTATCACCCAATAAGCTATTAATACAAACATCTTTAAAATTTGAAATATTTGACCTACAAAAAGGTAAAGAGAATAACGTCATAACCATGAACTTTCCCGTCTTCAAGAAACAAAACATTACAAATAGAATTGCTCCTCCCCCTCCACCAAGAGATGATCATAATGAATGAATGTTAGGGACCAACTAGCAATCTTGCTACAATGTCTCCAATTTATTGACTGTTGCAAATTGCTCTTCAAAGTGGTTTTACCAATGTACACTTTCTCCAGCAGTGTATGAGAATTGCTCCACATCTTTCTCAGCACTTGGGTTTGTCACACTTTAGCTAACATGAGAGAAGTGAAATGTCTCATTATACTATCAATTTGCATTTCCCTGATAACTAGTAAGATTGAGAACTTTTGTTATTGACCATTGCAACATCCTCTTCTGAATAAAGTGCCTTTTCAAGTCTTTTGTCCATTTATCAGTTGGGCTATCCATCTATACTTTATTGATTTGTAGATGGTTTTAATATATTTTTGGATACAAATTCTTTGTTATGTGTGGAGCAATTACATCTCCCAGTCTGGACTTATTCTTTCACTTTTTTGTGGTGTCCTTTGATGACACCTTAGCGTAGTTTTAAATTTACTATAATGTCAAATTTGACAAACTTGATCCTTAAGTTACATGCTTTTGTTGTTTAGAACTCCTTACTAGTACCAAGATTTTAGAGATATTTTCCTTTGTATATTTTCTTCTAGTTTTAACGTTTTGCTCTTAAACACTTAGGTTTTTAATCCACTTAGAGCTGATTTTTGTGTATGGTATGAGGTAGAAATCCAGTCAATGATGTGATGGTAACCTGCCTCTCCAGGGGGGGAAGAATAGCCCTGATATGTAGCATTTGCAGATTTCCAGTATAAATACTCCCACTGTGGCTGATTCCCATCTACCATTGTTTTAACAATACACTTGTGAAATTCTTGACTATTTAGCAACTGGTCGGTTTGATCTAGCACCAAGATACCACTAGGTCCACTTGTATTCTAGTTTTTCTTATGGATAACCAATTGTTCCAGTATGAACTTTAGAATAATAATTCTTTCTCTCTCATCTCATATGGCAGCAATACCATTGCTGTCATATGTCACATTTCATACACATGTGTCTGTTTCTGAACTCTATTTTATGGATTGAGTTGTCCATCTATACATAGTTTACTAACACATAGTTTTATAGTTGTGTCTCTAAATACATGGTTTTAATTATAGTTGCTTTAAAGGAAGTCTTGATATCTGGAAGGGTTTCTATACCTTACTCTTCATACTTGTTTTGGCTGTTCTTGATGCTTATATATATATATATATATATGTATATATATATATATATATATATATATTTTAGAGTCAAGTTGTCAAGTTTGGATAATAAATTATATAGCCTCAGTAATCATAAGAGTTTGATCATATTTTAGAGGTGTGTGATATATTTGACTATAAGCTTCTTAGTGGCTAGAGAGTTTCTCAAAGAGACATTATTTGCATTTTAGATTGGCCAGTACTTTATTATGTGAGATTATGCTTTATGAGACAGATTTGTTAGTATTATTAACCTTCACTCACTGTCAGAATTATCCCCTACTACTAATTATTGTGATACCCACTAAGGGACAATATAACCATTAGTTGTAAACCAATAGTAAAGCAAAGAAAGAATTATTAGTTATAATTAACAGATTGTCTCCTTGCCAACTGTGAAAGAGTTAAGATGATGGCTTTTTTAGATTTGTACTCGAAGGCAACCCAAAACATGTTTTCAGTACAAATCAGCAATTCAGTAGGAGCTGTTTCTCCAGGCTACTTCTTATAGTACAAATCAAAGTCATAATGCCAAAGCACAAATCAGTAAAAGTAAGTAAATTAGGAGTTTTAAAAAATGCTAATTGCTCATTTCTCCTATGGTGTGACCTGATTCAGGGATCAACTTTAGGAGATCTCAAGTGGGCAATTTCCAAAAATATTAGAAATGCTAATAGGTATCCACCCCTGAAAAGATTCCAAATATGTTTGGGTGGTACTGCATATTATATTCTTGTGATTGATGTTGCATGTTAACATTTGAAACATTTGACTTTTAAAAACCCTTTTTTCTTTTCCAAGAAACATGTATTACTATCTATCATAATTAATATTCTGTGGAAGATAGTTTAAGATATGCTGATGGAGGAAAGGATGGACTGCAGAGCCTTCTGGCAATCCTCCTAAAATATCATTTTTCATAACTGAGCTTTTGGTCATTAGATCAAAAGATTATCTTTTTGAGCATTAGAGAGCTCAAGGTTATATTCTTCGGCAAGAATGTGAGCATGCTCTATGTTGCCAATTAAAGACAAGATATAAACTTTGGCATTAAAATAAATGGAATTTAAAATTAATAGTCTCAGGGAAATTCAGGAGTAAGACCAAGACACAGGTCAGAATAGACATGCACAGGAGTGGGCTGAGAGAATTCTGGAATACTATAGGCAGGCTTAAGATTTTCCTCAGGAAACATTCTGGGTTCATTCTCACATATGGATGAACAAAGAATCAAAGCTCCCAAGTAGAGCATGATTGTGATAGTTTTAGCCTGAGAAAAATGTAAAGCAGGGTTACCAAGGTTATCCTGTTAATAGTAAATGTTTCAAGAATACATTAATAAAAATCAGCTTAGACCAGTGTAATCCCCAGGATGAACTGGGCACAAAATTTACCCTAATGTAACTAAATAAGTTACTCTGAAATTTAGACTTATTGACTATCAGTCATTAGTATTGTGAGAGTATCTACCCAAATAATAATTCTGGTTTCAAAATTTACCTGTATGGCAATAAAACCATATCTTCAGTGTAGAGGAAAATACTTAATATTTTTTCTGGCAATCCATGCCTAGTTTCAAGTCATAAAAAGGATCAAAACATATCTTTGCTCTATAATACTCTGGAAATTACTATCTGATCTGGAAGGAGACCATTCGATTATCCCTAATTCTCAGATTGTATTGAAGTACAAGTTTAAGAAAAACAAAAGTAGTCAGGCTTCATATTAAATTCATATAGCATAGTCCATGACTGATTTTTTTCCTCCAGAATAAGCATGAATAATGAAAGATCTTTCTAAACATTAGTTATAGATATTTCATAGTCATGCACTACTCCTTCCTGAGTGTTTGTTATTACAGAGTAATTTAGAACCGACATTCTGGACTTCATGGCATTGTACCTTTTGGAGCCTACCTCATACTTACTGCTGAGCTGCTGTAGTTTCTGCTGATAATTAACACTGTTGAAACTCTTTTTTTTTTTTAAAGAAAGTTTTTTTCTTTTAAATTTTATTTATTTATTTATTTGTTTATTTTTGGCTGTGTTGGTTCCTCGTTTCTGTGCGAGGGCTTTCTCCAGCTGTGGCGAGCGAGGGCCACTCCTCATCACGGTGCACTGGCTTCTCACTGTCACGGCCTCTCTTGTTGCGGAGCACAGGCTCCAGACGTGCAGGCTCAGTAGTTGTTGCTCACGGGCCCAGTTGCTCCGCAGCATGTGGGATCTTCCCAGACCAGGGCTCGAACCCGTGTCCCCTGCATTGGCAGGCAGATTCTCAACCACTGCGCCACCAGGGAAGCCCGAAATTCTTCTTTTAAGAGGTGGATTCTTACTATCTATGTATAGACTAGGAAGAAATTAGTTCAGTATCTCATTCAGGTGCTGGCAATTTAAGGAAGCATACGGAGTATATAGAGTTCCTGTTGTAGATTACCAATGATGACCTATGGGACAATTTCCACTGCTGCCTTGGCTGGTTGCTGCTGCCATGCTCCTCTCTATATTGTCTAGTGGTCATCCACAGAAAATTCCTTCCCCACTAATTGTTACTGGAGATGCCTGTGCCCAGAAGCCAGCAGTCTGTAACCTTTCACCCTCTCCTGTAATTCCTCACCCATATCCATAAGGAAATGGTTTAGTATCTTGCACAACACTTTAAAAGTTCCCAGTTTAACCTAGAATTAGTGTCCCTCCATCAAGGTTAACTGAAATCAGACTTACCTTTGGTCCCAAGGTTTTCCTGCCTTTATACAAATTTCTGTATAAACTTTAAAGCTAATTTCTTAATGGACTATAGCTATGAAACATTGTGAAAATAGAACAGATTTTTAATGGAAAATAATCAGGTCATATTTTGCTGTAAATTAGGGATTTTGATTTATTTCCCCTGTCCTCAGTAGACCAACACTGAAACTATTGAGGGATAAAACACCTTGGGCCCTCGAAATAAATTGTCTTAAAGGATGAGTAAAATTTTGCATTTATAAGGAGAAAAAAGGCCTATAAAAAGTATTTTATGACTAATCCTAAATGTAAACATGTTTAAATATTTCACCATATGTTCTTTAAGAATAAGCCAGAAATAGATTAGGACATAATAGCCTATAGAGGTCAGTATAAACTTAGAATTGGAAGAGACCATATCCTGATTTAAGATAGACTTTTTTCAGTGATCTTGATATTTAAAATAATGATAGTAATAATGTTAAAGGCACACTCTCCTAAACTATTAACTTAATATTAAAAATATAAATGAATAATTTTCTTTCCACACAGATTTTCTTTTTTTTTTGCTCAAATCTAAGCCAGTAATTCTCATGGACAATCAGGTGTTTATGCCAGTGAAGTAGATGACTACAAAAATAGAATATTTATTTCAGGCAGAACATATGAAAATTTAGGGACAAAAAAGCAAATATTCACAATGTAAATAATGAAGTCCGTAGAGAATTCAAATGTTTCTAATGTTTAATGTTTTATAATCATTGATAGTGACTACCTGAAGAAACGTTAACAGCATTCTAAAACATTTTGCATCTCAAGGGCAGTTAGCTGAAATATGTTTAGTATTTACTGATCGCACATAGAAACTGATCAAGTATAATGTTACTATATTGAAGATATATTAAAATATTAAAATCAAGCATTCATTTACCCAAAAATGTTATTTATCATGTTACAGAAAAGAGCTAACTATTTCTGTTTGGACATTCATCAGATTTTTGAATTCTTATTAAATATGTTATGAAGGTAATGTCTAAATCAGTACTATGCAATAGAAATATACAGTGCAGCTGCAATTTAAAATTTTCTAGTAGCCACATTAAAAAGAAAAAAGATGAAATTAATTTTAACAATACATTTACCCAATACATCCAAAATATTATCATTTCAACATGACATTATTATAAAAATTATTAATAAGACGTTTTACATTATTTTTCATAAGTCTTCTAAATCTGGTTTGTATTATAACTTATAGCGCATCTCAATTCAGATCAGCCACATTATAAGAGTTCAATAACTCACATATTGGACAACATGTATCTAAATGCTGAGAGAAAATATTGAGGCAGTTATCCAGGTGATCCAGTTCAAACTAAACAAACAAGCAAAACATACTTTTCTTTGGATAAATTATTAAGCTATTTCAGGATAAAGTGGTTTTAAGCCTGTACATTTACTTCAGGTATCGAATCACTCCAATACTTCTATGTTATTTTTAAACAATTACCTGCTCTACTGTCCCTAATCTAGCCTTGATTAGATAAACCACTCTACCTTAAGCTGTTCAACTATCATTTCTGTATGGTGGTGTTTAGGGGGTCTTGGTCCATTTCTGAGAGAGACAGAGAGACAGTGGCAGATATCTCATCAAATTCCTAGGAGTGAAACAAATGGAAAACATTAGAAATGGAGTACTGCCATCAAGAATAAACAAAGCCAACATGTTTATCATGAAACTCAAGCAATCACTCAAATCTTTTGTAGAGTATGCTTACAGAATTTTCATCAAGGTACAAAATAAAATCGAAGGAAACTATGGGCACTTTGGTAAAACAGTTCAATAATAAAATTGCTACTAGGTTGATATCCTGCTTCATATGTATGTATTTCCTTGCTTGATCATGAGGAAATTTAATGATGATTAAGGGTTCAGTCTCTTGAGCAAACTGCTTAAACAGTTTTATCTTGGTTCCCTCATTTGTGAAACACAGAAAATTCGAGTGTTTACTTTATAGGGCTCTTATGATGATTAAAAGATATCATATGTCTAACATGTGTAGTGGCACAAAGTAAATGCTCAAGAAGGTGCTGTATTATTTTCCTATGGCTGCTGTAACAAATTACCACAAACTTAGTGGTGTAAACGAACACAAATTTGTTATCTTATAGTTTTGAAGGTCAGAAGTCCAAAATAGGTCTCACTGGGCTAAAATCAAGGTGTTGGTAGGACTGTGTTCTTTCTGGAAGCTTTGGGGAGAATCCACTGCCTTGCCTTTTCTAACTTCTGGAGGTTGTACACTTTCCTTGGTTTACAATCCCTCATCACTTCAACTTCTACTGTGTTGTCATATTTCTCTCTCTGACTCTCCTGCCTCTCCCTTTATTTTATAATGATTCTTATGATTACATTGGGCCCAGCTGGATAATCTAGGCTAATTTTCTATTTCCAGATTATAAACTTAATCATACCTGAAAAATCCTCTTTGCTTTGTAAGGTAACATACTCACAAGTTCTGGAAATTAGGATGTGGCCTTCTTTGTAGGGGACATTATTCAACCTACTATAGGTACTGTGAGTTTGGCAAGAACTGCAGAGTTTGTCATTGTTTGGTTAATGAGTTTTTTATTCTCCTTAATCTTTACATAATTTTTGTCTGTGGAAAATAACTTTTAAGAAAAGATTTCAATATTATTCAGAAATAAATAACACATTTGCAAAATATATACCTGAAAATTTTAATGAAGCTTCTGGCTTGTTTTTATAAGGTCTTCTCTGGAGAAGCATACCGTTATACATTTAAGTAATGTGTAGTCTTCACCATGTCCCAAACACTATACCCAGCAGTTAATCACACAATACCTATGCAATTTACTGTATTTGCAAAATGAAAATATGCCATTTACATAGTAGGTATGTTTAAGTAAATGTTTGTTGAATTAATTAATGAATTACAGAGCTGGTGTGATATGAACTTGACTATTCCTTTTAGTTCTGTTTCCCTGCTTGAATACCCCACTATAGTATAAATTACATAAGGTCATAGATTATTTTATATGCTCTGATAATTTTATTTTATATGTCTGATAGTACTCATCATGCATCTACATATAATATACATTCGATAAACACTTATAAATGAGTGAATTTAAGAGTGAACTTGATGGCGGGAGAGATAAGAGAAGGTGGATTTGGATGACACTAAGTACTTACTTAGGGTCCCTTTTTGCCTTCTCTTACTCTTGCAGTGAAAATATTTCTTTAGGAGATGAAAAATTTCTGATGTCTTTCAAAATTATTTTCTTGGAAAATAATCTACGTTACCAAAATCTGGAAATCATGTTTATTTTTTCCCAGATTGAGTATTATTTTCTATGAAAAAAATCGAGCAAGTACATTGATAGTCTTAAATAAATAGCTATTATTAAATCTCACAATATTAAAAAATTTAGAGTAAACAATCTATGACATTAACAGTTGAGAAAATCTCTTAGAGTTTTCTTCCTACTTCCTATCCCATCCCCCCAAATTCCAGTAAAATAGAAGGGCTTTAATGCTGTTGGGGAGGAAGAAAGGTTTCTCTACCCTTCTAGGTTCTTGGGGGTGGTCAAAGAATTAAATTAACATGAGATAGATTAACCAGAGATAAATCAAACAAAATTTTAATAACATACACCCTTGGGTGAGACCCAGAAAAACTGAGTGACTTGTGAAAATGACTAAAACCCTCACCTTAAATTCTTCAGCTAAAGACAAAAGAAGATGTTGGGGGGGGTGGTTTGGGGACTTCAGAGGGGAGGAAAGCAATTCACATGGAGATGGCAAATCAAAAGTTTGGTAAACAAATGTTTGCTGGGCCGCACAGAGACAATAGGACACAGAGTCTCTGATCTCTAAGTTTTCCCCACAATACCTAGCCTATGTTCATTGCAGACATCTCTGGTAATAGCTCTATTCTTGTAATTGACCCTCGAAATTCTTTAGGCAGTTAGGGGAAAGGTCAAAGTTTCTCCCTGAGTTTTTTGGGCCTTGATTATTTTTAGCTAGAAATAATCTGAATGCCAAAGAGATATTTGGAGGTGGCAAGTTCTGCTCCCCTACAATACAAAACAGTATTAAATTAAACTCTAGCTCACAAAGCAAATTTTCATTTTCTATTTTGTTCATCCTCAGTGATAGAAAGGGTAATGAGTGTGGTATATTATGATAAAATATCTCAACAAAACTTTACTTGTCTAATGAATGGGACATGAATGGGACCTGAAAACATTTGACCTCTTCTGTACCTAAGTGAGTAGAACAAGTGACTACCTTGGAAACAAAATTTGAATCTATGATTTGTCTTAGAATTTAATTGAGAAAGCCAGAAATTTGAATTGCCACAAATTGTAACATTTAGAAAGCCAGGAATGTGAGATGCCACAAATTTTAACTAAGAAAATCCTTGCAGCCTTGAAAAATGTAAAAACTTTTCCTCTTAGCTTTTAGAAATATTAAGCCAATTTAAAGATTCACAGTGTTTAAAACGTCCGCTATTTCAGAAGGTATCAGCCTTGACTTAGAAAATTGGGATTAAAGAGATGTGGAGAAGGAAACAAATCTTTCAGAAAGTATGGCTGCTTAATTCATGAGATGCTTTCAAGTCATTGAAGAGAGAAGCAAAAAAACAAACTGAACTGAAAAAATAAAACATGATTGTGAATGTTATGTAAGTGAATGAAAAGTAAAACACTTTACCCATAGTGTGATTACAAATAATTCCATATTACAGGTACATCTTGTTTGTCATTTGCTGTTCCCAAAACTCACAATTTTTAAATTGGTATTTACTTACAAGTAAAAATAAAATTTTTTTATTGCATTTACTGTCTCTTCCAAAAATGCCTGCAGCCAATGTTAATTGAAAATGGATTGATTTTTGATTCTTTAAGAGCTCTTGATTGCTTCCTCAATAATACCCTCTTCTGTAGGCACTGGTAAGGGAATGTCATAAATTCTTTTGACTTCTACAGCTTGACCTTTCTTTCTTATTTAAAGACCGAATATAAGCTTCATAAAAAGCATTATAATCCTTGAAAGATTTGTGTGGGCATTATTTATGCCAACTAAAAAATATGGTAACTTTTATATAAATAAAGCCAATGTTTTGTCTGAGAAAGTAGAACAGTAAGAACAGTGAGAAATAGTAAAACTATTTCTTCTAAAAATAAAATGTTGATTCTATATATATTTACCTTTGAATTAGAATTTCAGTTTCAAATAAGAGTTTTATTCTATATAGATATTCAAATTTTATCTTGAAATTATACATTAAAACACTTGAAAGTTGTGCTAGTATATTTAAGATTAAAGAACCCTGACTTATTTTATAAAGTTATTGGTATGTCCTGGGGTAGGGGAGAAATATGTGGAGTACAAAATAGGCTGCAATTTAAAAGAGATTGTGTATATTATCTGTTTGCAGTAGTAAGGTTTAGTCCTGTCCAATGCAAGGTAATGGAATACTCTACAATAGATGCACCTTAAAATCTTACCATTCTGACATTGGTTTTAAATTATAATCAGATTTTTTTTCTTAATACTCTATCTAGGCAGTGCTTGAATTATTAGAGGTAATTTTTGTCCATTAATGACTTTTTTTTGTAACACATATTTACTTTTAAAACATGAGAACCAAATTAAGAGAGCTGACACTAATGGATGATATTCCATTTCAAAAATAAAAGCCTGGGTTTCCCTGGTGGCACAGTGGTTAGGAATCTGCCTGCCAATGCAGGGGACATGGGTTCGAACCCTGGGCCTGGAAGATCCCACATGCCGCGGAGCAACTAAGTCCGTGCACCACAACTACTCTAGAGCACATGAGCTACAACTACTGAGCCCGTGGGCCACAAGTACTGAAGCCTGCACACCTAGAGCCTGTGCTCCACAGCAAGAGAAGCCACCACAATGAGAAGCCCCTACACCACAACGAAGAGTAGCCCCCGCTCGCCGCAACTAGAGAAAGCCCGCGGGAAGCAACAAAGACCCAACTCAGCCATAAATAAATAAATAAATACATACATACATACATACATTAATTAATTAATTAATTTTACAAAAAAGTAAAAGCCAACAAGAATATTTTAGTTGATTATTTATACATTTTACAAGTTAGTTCCTCGGTTTTGTATTTGATTTAGAAACACAGATATTTATTCCAGGGTAGTAAAAGTAATCATACAGCTGCTTTTCCTCTATATGACTTTTAACATTGTCATCAATCATAATAATAACAATAATAATCATACATTAATCTAAAACCTGTATTGTATGCAAACCATTATTAAAATATTTATATGTGTTAACTCATTTAATCCTCATTGCAACTCCATAAGGAAAAATATTATTAATATTTCTATTTTACAGATGAGGAATCTGAAGCCTGGAGAAATCAAATGACTTGTCCAAGGCTACTCAGTCAGTAAGTGGGAGAACTTCAGGTAGCCAATTACAGGAAGAGGGATTTTATTTGTTTTTGTTGAAAGAAGGAGTCCTGAAATAAAAAGGGAGCCAAAATAAAGAAATCTTTTTCAAACAGGTTTGGTACATTGCCTATTAGAGATTCACATCACACATTATTTTTTAGAGGCTTTGAGAAATGATGTGATAAAGCTATTAAGCCAGTGTTTCTCATATTTATATGATCTCAGGACTTTCCATCTTCTGAAACAAAAAAAGACAACCTACATCACATCCTATGGATCATGTTTGGGGAAACACTGTTAAAATATACTCTTTTAGAATGTGGTAACTATATTTCCACTGAGAATAAAATTAGACAAAATGGGAAAACTGGATTAACCTATTACACGAGATATAAATAAGAGATCTAAGTAAGAATTTACACACTAAAATTATTTCCCAAAGGAAAATTAGAATCTTGTTTTAAAAATAGAACAGATAGTCATCAATAAAGTATTTATTTGAAGGGTTTGGGTTAAAATATCAGAACAAACTAGCATGTCAAAGCATTATTCTCTAGGTAAAAGGCAGATGTATCAGCAATAAAAACAACATGAAATGCTCTGGAATAATTTGGAGTCTGGATAAAATCAGTGGTATGTGACTGGAATATAAAAATTAGGATCCAAGGGAAGCACACATAGCAAACAAGAAACAAGCGACAAAGGAGTGGTTAATGCGTGTCCAAGTCAAAGCTAGAAAAGAGCAGAAATGGTTAAAGACGGCTAGTTTAACAGAAGAAACGTCAAAAGCAGTGTTACTTCGATGACTGAAGTCATCTTCAGCAGAAGATGAAGTTCAGGTTTATGACCTGAGGGTGGTGATAGAAATCCTTAGCAGGTTGAAGAGTGCCTGAGGATTGAAACACTCAACTGCATCTGCTGATGTCTTCTTTGTCATGAATTAACAATGAGTGTCCTTGAATCAATTGAGAATAAGGGAGACATGATGCCCCCTTTCTGCTTCGTGGTCTTCTAGTTAGAGGGATTAGTGTTAATAAGTTTTTAATTTTTTGGAAGAATGTTTGATCACAGATAAAATCTACACTATGACTACTTTTCTTGTATATTTTACTTTTTAAAAGTGCAACATTTTATAACTTTCTTAGTTGAAATAATTTCAAATTTACAGGAAAGATATAAAAATAGTATAAAGAAAATTAATTGGTCCAATACTATCTATAGGGCACATTCAAATTTTGCCAATTACCCTAATGTTATCTTTTATAATAGATCATAGATAGATAGATAGATAGATAGATAAGAGAATCTGCTCCAGGATCCAATGAAGGATTACATGTTGCTTTTAGCTGTCATGTCTCTTTATTACCCTCCATTCTGGAACTCATCCTCAGTCTTTCTTTTTCTTTCATGACCCTTTTATTTTTTGAAGAATGTAGTCTAGTTAATCTGTAGAATGCCTTTCATGTCTGGATTTTGATTCAATTTTTCCTACTACTAGTGATAATAACTTTTATCACTTGTTTAAAGTGGTATCTGCGAAGTTTTTCCTTTGTAAAGTTTCTGTTTTTCTCTTTGTAATTAATACGTATTTGAAAGGAGATATTTTGAGATTATGTAAATATCTTGTTCTCAATAATTATTCACCCATTCATTTCAGCATCTATTGGAAGTTCTTACCTCAATATATATTTACTACCATGGTTGCCAAATTGTGATTTTCTAATTTCATCATTCTTTCTACATTCTAGTTGCATTCTTCTGGAAGTAATAGCTTTCTTGCCCCTCTCTTATTTATGTATTCGTATGATATATGTATATGCGTATACACACACATGCTTATAGAGTTCTGTTGATTTAAGGAGTTGATAATCATTGTTATAGTTATTTATTTTGATGCTCAATTTGCTATTTATTTGGCAAATGGGATGTTCCTCCCTCGAGGCTGGACCTTACTTTTGACATCTCCCCATCACTTTCACTTTAGCCCTTCCTTACTTTCTGGCACAAGATCTTCCAGGTTCATATCATTCTTTCATTTCACCAAGGAGCTCTCATTCTATATAGTGGAGAATTCTATTTAGAAGCTAAGATCTGAGCAGTAGGTCTGCTCACTGCCCCTGGGATGCAATTGCTTCTAGTCTTTCCCACCAGGCAGAGAAAATATGTCTATCTATCTATCTATCTATCTTTCCATCCATCTATATTCACACATAAACATTTATATCTATTTCTACATCTACCTCTATATATTAAGTAGCATGCATTCATAGTGACAACTCCAATTACAATTCAATACCACAGGGCTGATTCTGACCTTTGGCTTTTCCATATTTGTAACTCCTTTTTCTAATAGTGAGAAATCTGGTTCCCATTATTCTCAATTTACTTACTTGTTCATTCTTCCTGTATGCAATCAAACTACTGACCCAGCTATGCCCTGCCCACTTCAACAGCCCCAATAGTCTCCTTGGCTCTACCAGTTTCATTGGCCTTGGCTGCTTCAAGGGAAAAGAAGTGAAAGGAATCAATGAATCTTTTTTAAATAAAGGAAGGGGGAAGAGGAAAAACCTTTTTTTAAAAAAGGGAATTTTAAAAAATCAATTCTGTCCTCTTAAAATATTACTCATTGAATGAGTTAGGTTTACTTAGACTGGTTATTTGTCAGAGGTTCCTTTTGGGGGAAGAAGACAAGGTAGAGTTTTAGGTTAGCAAGTTTTCATAGTGCAAAGGCTTTCTCTTCTGTCACAGTGTCATGCTGCTTCCTGCAAATATAACTTTTCTTTATGATTCTTTTTATAGCCCCACTTCTTCTTAGGAGGAAAGATATGCCAACTCAATCTAGCTAGTCCTTGCACCAAGGATCATAAACTAGGAATATTACTTATTGATTTCAGGATGACCCCCATTTTCAGGAAGTATATTTTTGCTGGTGCTTTTTGAGATCTATTTTCTCTGGGCCCCTGCTCTTGAGATTTCTCTCTAGGGATCCTTGTTTCCCCTGCCTCCTTCGTGATCCCAATGAAGGTCATCTGCTTTTGGTAGTTTACATATAAAATGGAGTATGGAAGTTAAATATGTTTCCAAGTTCTCCAAAAAAGGTTTGGGAACTTATAAAAGCTTCTTCCTGTAGCCTCTGAATAGTTCCCACAAGGAGGGGGAAACACTTTATGCAGTGATGTTCATAGTTGTCACATGTTGGGTTCCCCAAGAAGGCACTGACATGAGGTTTAACATGAGGATGTTTATTAGGTTATGCCTTGGGATCAATACCTGCAGCAAGAAGGAGAAGGAAACAAGAATGGGCAGAGACTCAACTGCAGCCTCAGCTGACTACATGGGGTAGCTCTGGACTTGCTTGGGTGGGGCTAAGGTGACCAGACATTTATCTCCTGGCATCAATCAGTTGTCAGTATAGGGTTCTAGAAGGGGCATGGTGACAGGCAAGCCAAGGCTTCCTGCAGGGGCTGACAGCTGAAGGCTAACTGAAGACAGCACTTCCCACAGCTGAGGCAAGTCTTTCCTTGAAAATGGATCTCTTCACAGTGTCCTGGTGGATGTATTCTGAATAGGCACTCTTCTGGACTCTAGTCTTCCTCTGATTTCAAAGCTGTTCATGGTTCAGAAATGTAAAGAATCACTGTATTACTGGGAATATTTATTATGTCTATACCTTGACTGTTTTTATCTAGAAAACTTTGAGCTGAAGTTAATTTCTGAAACTACTTGCTAAAGATAAGTACTCTGTTTTTACAGTTGGCAAATTTCCTTTAGTTGTATGTGAGGATTATGAGTACTGAAAACCACCTATAATTTTATTACATTACTAGAAGTGACTATCCACCAAGTATGCTTTGGTTACACAGGTATTTCTGAAACATTTGGAGGTTTTATTCAGAGGCTTTAAGCCATTTGTCCCAGTTCCTGAGAAAGTATTGCTTAGAACCAATAGGGGGCAGCAGAGGGCTACCAGAGCAGTGCCCTAGAGGTAGAGGACACAGGATTCTGGCTTGGTCTTGGAGATACAGATAAATAGATTCATCTACTAATGCTAAATACAGAAGGTGATGCTTGTATACTGGGAGAATCACCAGTTTTTCACTGGTAGTACTTATGGGATTAAAAACTCTGAAAAGAGGAAAAGAAAGTAGAATCCAGGTTTTAGGGAAGCCATGAGCTTCTTTTGGATCTATGACCTAGGGAGATTTCTGGACTCTAAATCTGCATTACCATTGAGTACCTAGGAAACAATATGGGACCAAAGACAGGCTCAGTAATTTTTCCAAAATTATATTTTGTTTCCACTGATTCCTGGACCAGAATAAGGAATCTCAGAGATATCCTTCCAAACAAAAATTTCCCCCAAAGACCAGTTTTTTCTTTTATAAATCAAACTACCTTTTTATTCAGTTTCCAGTTTATTATTTTCATTGCTCTAACATTTTATGTTTTATTTTTGTTAAAGTGCTTGTTCTTTTAAATTATTTTTCCCTATTAAATAATTAAGTATAAGAGGTTATGCATTTGCCTCCATATAACTTTGCCATGTCTTCTACATTTTAATAGAACGAGTTCTTATTTTTAAAAATGTTCTCAATATTCTTTACCGGTAGCTTTGGTTTTCTTTTAACTGAACAATTATTTAGGACATGTTTTTTCCATTTTCCACAATGATGAGCCTTTTTGCTTAAACTGCTGTCATTAAATTATAGCTCTGTTACTGATACTTTGTAGTCAGAGAATATGGCTTTTACCATTTCTACCCAGGCTTAGTTGAGGTTTTGTGTCCTAGTAGTTGATTAGTTTTTGTTTCATGCGTTCTTGAAAAGGATAATTTCCTATGATATCTGTCTATCTAAACTCAACGTCATTTATGAGGTTATCCAAACTTTCTGCATTAAAAAAAATCCTTTTGAGCTGTCAAAGTATGAGAAGTATTAAAATCCTCTATGGAAAGTTATGGGGGTGGTTCTCAATTCTTTCTATTTCTAATAGATTTTATTATATATACACATGTATCTAATAAATGATGCTCTGAGTTTCAACACATAAATGTTCATTGTTCTATAACTTTGATATTGCTAGTTCCTCATAAATAGAACCTTTTGCCTGAGGTTCTACTTTGTCTTTTTCCATGAGTTGAGAGCTCCAGGGAGTTTTCTAAAATGTTTTTCTGCTTGATTAGTATACAAAATTCATAGGCTTGTCCTTTTTCTGAGCTTCAGGTTTATATTTTCTTTCCCTTGTCCTTCAGAATCTTTTCCTAGGTCTTACATTTCCTTAATCATCTTTACATAAGGGGTGGTCTAGCTAGTCCAATATTTGCAGATTTGACTTTGACCTTCCTCTCTGTACATTTAGGTATATATAATTCTCTTCTTGGGTCCATGGCCAAATTTAAGGTTGTTCCCACTAATCCTGTTGTTGCAGTCATTTGTGTACTGTGGCACTGCTGGGAAGAAATGAGATCTTTCTCATCTTCACCACTTACCTTATTGCTTGCTTTAAGTTTTTAACTATTTTCTTAAATTGTCCTTAAGAGTCATGAGGTATTTCTATTTTTAGTTTTTTGTAAGGAACCTCCATACTGTTCTCCATAGTGGCTGTATCAATTTACATTCCCACCAACAGTGCAAGAGGGTTCCCTTTTCTCCACATCCTCTCCAGTATTTGTTGTCTGTAGATTTTCTGATGATGCTCATTCCAAGTGGTGTGAGGTGATACCTCATTGTAGTTTTGATTTGCATTTCTCTACTACTTAGTGATGTTGAGCAGCTTTTCATGTGCTTCTTGGCCATCTGTATGTCTTCTTTGAAGAAATGTCTATTTAGGTCTTCTGCCTATTTTTTGATTGGGTTGTTTGTCTTTTTTAAAATAGAATTACCATATGATCCAGCAATCCCACTACTGGGCATATACCCAGAGGACACCATAATTCAAAAAGACACATGCACCCCAATGTTCATTGCAGCACTATTTACAATAGCCAGGTCATGGAAGCAACCTAAATGTCCATCAACAGACGAATGGATAAAGAAGATGTGGTACATGTATACAATGGAATATTACACAGCCATAAAAAGGAACAAAACTGGGTAATTTGTAGAGACGTGGATGGATCTAGAGACTGTCATACAGAGTGAAGTAAGTCAGAAAGAGAAAAACAAATATTATATATTAACGCATATATGTGGAACCTAGAAAAATGGTACAGATGAACTGGTTTGCAGGGCAGAAATAGAGACAGATGTAGAGAACAAATGTATGGACACCAAGGGAGGAAAGTGGTGAGGGGGGAGGAGGTGGTGGGATGAATTGGGAGATTGGGACTGACATATATACAGTAATATGTATGAAATAGGTAACTAATAAGAACCTGCTGTATAAAAAAATAAAATAAAATTCAAAAATTCAAAAAAAGTCATGAGGTATATGCTATGTTAATAGAGATGAAATTTTAAAAAATCTATTAGTAATTCAAAATCAATTACTAAATCCAATTTCATAGAGGCTTTGAGTCTTCTTTTCTTTCTTTCTTTTTTTTCTTTTGGCTGCACAACACAGCTTGTACGATCTTAGTTCTCCGACCAGGGATTGAACCCAGGCCACAGCAGTGAGAGTGCTGAATCCTAACCACTGGACCGCCAGGGAATTCCCCCCTTGAGTTTTCTTGTTTGAGAATTTGGTTTAATAATTCACACTAAATCCAAGCACCAAAAATTCAGAAACCTTGAATGTAATGCTATAGGATTACAAAAACATTCATGTATCTTAGGAATATTGATTAAGAAAAGCCTGCTTGCTAATTAGAACTTTGCTACCTTTGTGACCTTAATCAAGCCATAGAACTTCTCTGGACTTCTATTTACCCCTTTCCAAAAATAGGGAACAGGCTAGTGGTACCATATGGTACCTCCTTCCAGTAGATATTTGGAAATATTTAGGTTTGTTTAGTTGTCACAGTAACTGAAGAGTGCTACAGGGCAGGGGCCAGAATGTTACTTATCCTTTAATTCATGGGATACTGTTGTACTATAGAGAATTGTCCTGACTAAAATGTCAATGACACATCCCTTGGGAAACATCAGCAGATGATCACTAAGCTTCTTTGATGTATTTTGGTTCCTGTGGTCCCTGAACATGTGTTGAAAAGTAATGATCAAAAAAAAATTCCTCTAGAAGAAATCTCATTTCTTTTTTCATATCAGGAAAATACTTAATATAGAAGATAATAATGTTAATATTTTAAGTTGTTTTTCAATGTCCTAAGCTTCTTGTATGACTGATTGATAATTGCTGGCAACATTTATTGAAAATACCTACATGAAAAGCTCATTATCCACACATTAAGTTAAAAAAAAACTTAAGAAAATTTTAGAATAGATTTACCAAAAAGTCATAAAGATAGTACAGGAAGTTCACATATAACCTGCACTCAGTTTCCAAAGAGTTTTGAATACTTTCAGTGAGAGTAGTGGTGGTGATAGTGGATAAATGGGATGGAAGAATACAACTAAGAGAATAGGACTTAGCCTTGCACCACAGAAATAAGACTACACATAACCAATCCTTTCAACTATGCTTCTACAGATAAGTCAGTTTTATGATGCGTTTATTGAGACAGAGGCCAGATTGGCCCATGGTAGAGAAAGCTCTTTCCTTAATAACCTATTCAGTATTGAAGTCATTGGCTCCTCAACGAGATTAGGAATAATGGAAGAAAATTCTCAACAGGCTTTGAGTTCCTAGGTAGCAGAGGCTATGTCATGTTCATGTTTTATATTCAGTATCTAGCACATACTAGGTGCTCAATCAATATTAATAAAACTAAATTGTAATGCTGAGGAAGAGGACAGAAGATTGTCCCACTATTTCAACCTTTTTCTATAGATAAATTTTCATTTGCAGTACATTTATACAGTTAGTACAGGAAATAATTTTCTTTGAGTCTTTTCACACACTGCTAGTTATAAACCTTTACACTGTGTAGCTGAGAGTTCACACAAAACATGCTGTCTGAGATTGTCTATAGAATTGTTCTGATTGCTACAGAGAATAGAGAACTTACCTCTTGTTGCATGCATGGAATCCTAGATATGGTTTATTTCTATAAAATAAGTAGATATTGCATTTTCTTAGATGCAGGGAAATTCATTTTGCTCTATGTGCCAAATGCATTTTCTTGGTATGTTAAATATGGTAATTTCCAGGTTTTTTGGAGATGAACTCTGCAGCTCATAAATTATGTAGATCCTGGTTTCTTTTCTCTCAAAGGTCACTCTTCAGTAATTTTTCATAACTAACTACATATCTACCTTGAAAGAGTCAGACAAGGGTAGTGAGTCTCTGAAATTTTCATGTAGCAACCCTTATAAAGATTTAAAAGTCACAGAGGAAGTAAAAATTATGCCTCACGAGAGGCTTATATATTACTTTTAAACTTATTCAAATGTTATCATTATTATGGATATTTGGTATTTGATGTTAATAATTTATACAAATGTTTCTATTTCTTAAAACCCAATTCCAACTGGCTTGAGGAAATAAAGAAATTTACTTTGTATTTCAGGGTGACTGAATCCAGGGATTTAAATAAGCTCTTCAGGATTTTCTTTTTCCTTCACTTATCTCTTTTCTTTTATTCTTGTAGCTTAATTCTATTCCACTACCACAAGCTTCCTTCACGAAGGATACCTATCGTTCCATTTAGTACCCCAAAAGAGAGGACTTGTTTATTTAGGGGTATTACAGGGCAGACTGAATACCTAGCTTTAGTTCTGCCCATTCCTCTGCTACTTCCTGTGGCCAGTGTAGTGGACAACCATGGTTGTCAGGCCTTGGTCACGTAACCATCTCTTGGTTCGTGAAGCTGTTCCAGGCTAGGGTCAAGGAAGGACAATCACCCAAAGAAAGCGAGGACTCCAATACCAAACAAATTTAGGAGAGACAAAAAGAGTATGGGAAGATCAAAAAACAAAACAAAACAAAACTCAAAGAGATTTCTATTATATTTAGCCAAACACATGCAACTACATTATATCAATAGTTTCTGGTAATGATAATGAGTTGATTCCAATGTCTTTAATGGCAGTTCCCAAAATATTTTCTAGAAGTTAAAACAGACAACTATCCACATTCTTTGGAAAGATGCTAACAAAGGATATATTCATAAACGTTTTTTTCAATTCCTGATTCAGTGGGCTGGGTGTACATTTATTACCTTTGGTGGTAGACTGCAGTAATGAGTAATGAGTCTTGTTTCTGAGGTCAATGGTGGTCAAGTCTTTTGATCTTCATGATTATGGTTTTAATAATCTTTAATAATCTGGGTTCTTCCTTATTTTAGATTCTTTACCATCAATTAAATGCATTTGCCTTTTGATAAAATAATTCATTTTACTATAAAGTTCACGTTGTTTTAGGGAGTATGGGCCTTGGCAACCTGGAATAAATATGAACTTAATGAAGCACTGCTTTTTTTACTATATAGTTCAAGTAACATCCATGCCATTAAGGGATCAGTGTCCAGCAGCTGAGTGCAGATGCTCAAATAGCATTACCCTTCATTTAAGATTCCTTGAAAGCTGATGCCAGTCTCTCTTAATGCATTTTTTTGTCTAATTTTAGCATGTTTGTTAGAGACACCTGGGTGCTCAGAGATAGGTACTTACCATAGCTTGAAAAATGATTTAGCACATTTCCACAGGCTGTGTTATATTTTCTGTCTTAAAATTATCATTAAAATTTTTTTGACCAGTTATATAACATCTTTCATATTTCTCTTGTATTTTGGTATAGCCATAATTGTATATTTTATTCACTGAAGGACAAACATTTTACAGCACATTAGTAAATAAAATGTCTTGGTTTAAAAATATATAAAGATTTGCATTGCAGACATTTTTCAGGGCATATCCTAACCTCTTTAAAATTGTGGTGGTATCTTAACACACCAGCACCTCAAGATTATATTTTTAGTTCAAGTAATATAAAACACATTTTTTGTGTGCATTTTTGAGATATAAGGAAGCATCAATGTCTTAAAATAACCAGATTAGGGTCTTCTAGAAATATTCCTTTTTTGGGGATCTGTGACTTCCCTGTCCTCTTAGGTTTCTCCTACCACTTTTCTTAGTGGAGTTCTCTTTTTCTGTTCATTCTTTAAATGTTCTCAGGTTTCTTTCTTTGTCCCCTTCTCACTCTGTATCATAGATCATATATCAAACTGGTGACTCCATAGACCAGATCTGCCTACAGATATTGAATAACAATAATAATGTTGATAGTGATAATGAAAATAATAATAATAATAATTTGGCCCTTGCAATATTTCGAAATAATTATATTCAATATTTTTAAATTGGAGATTACCCATTAAATATGTTTTCAGCTTTTCCTGAAAACACTGGACCATTTGGACAACCTAAGCTAGTATTTCTACCTGGCAATATTTAGCTAGAGCTGTATGTCACCTGCCCATTTGGATAGGCTATGTACTATCTCTTCCACTTACTACTCTCTTTGCTATCCTTCACACATTGACCCTAAGCCTCAGTTATTGCTTACCTCAGTTACTGATTTTCTTATAATAGAGAAGTATTTCTTGATATCGATGTTTCTATACAAAATTGAAAAGTGAAAGACCAAGAGAGCTTTGTGTTTTAAGGAAAATTGGAAGAATGCAAATATTAATGTGCAAATGGCAAGTCTATCCTCTTGTCCCTGAAAGATTTCATTTACTTCCATAAGATTTCAGCTACCATTTTCAATTAATGTTTCTAAATATATCTTTCCCATTCAGTTATTTTCCCTCATCTTCTGACCCATATATCCAACTGCTTGCTCAGCATCTGTGCTTGGGTGTCTCATAGACATTTCAAGCATCACGTGTCTGATGTGAACACATCAACTTATTCATCAGACTTGTTCTTCCACCTGTGATCTCCCTTGTGGCAGCTTGTATTATTGTTTCTAATTATTCATTCTCTTCTTCCCTGTAACAGGATCGTATATCTCCAGCCACTGACATGTGCTGACAGTGTTTTCCTTGGGGGAGCATACTTTCCCACACCACAGACACCGGGCTCTGCCATGGACATACTTTGGCCAAGGAAATGTGAGCAGAAGTCACAGTACACTCACCAGAGCAGAAACTTTTATATAAACCAGAGCTGGTTTCACCAGCTCTCTTACTCTTCTCACTCTCTACATTGAGAAGATCAAACCACAGATAAGTGTTCTCCTTCTGCCTGGGTCCTGGAGTGCAAGTACGGAACAACTGAATAAAATATTTTTTAAAATGTATAACTGTACGGAAGGCCTTAAAGTCCAGAAACAATAAGAAATTATGAGTCTCTCTCCCAGTCAGTGCTAAAGTTTTATTTTAATGGGTAGATTGTCAGGGTCAGGAACACTTGGGCTCATACTCAAAGTGAGAGATTGGAGCAAGACACAGAGGCAAATCCAGGAATTCCAAAGGGAACACATTAAGGACGTGAACTATCCTAACCAGGAGATGGTGATTATAAAGATGCTTACCTTTCTTGGCCTTTGTCCTGGATAAAAGGGAAAAAAGAAAATTCTTTCCTTGAGAATTCTCAACAAGCCTTCTCTCTGGTTTGGGGCCAGAATTCATATGCCCCATATGCCTGGGAAAAACAGAAGCCACACATTTATGTGAAAATGGTCCTGGGCTGGTAGTATACAAAAGTTCTTGGCATTTCAGCAGACTCAAATGTCCTATAGTAGAAAGTATAAATCTCAAAGAGCACAAACATAACTGCTTGGGGCTGGGGAGCAAACCTGTGCCTGTCTTCCTGGAGGATATAGTATAAATATAGAGCTGTCTTTTTTTTTTTTTCCAGTCATTTGTTCTTCACATCATCCAGGCAATTCTATTCATCCTCACCTTCAGGCTTCAGACCGGCCTCTCTGGGGACTGCTTTTGAGTTAACACGACCCCACAGGAGATCTCAGGATGAATCAGAATTGGCTTTCAGTTCCCTCTCCCTCTTGCACATTCATCTTTCATAATTCTGATCACTGATGCTCAATCACTTGGCCAGGTTCTGGCCTTCAACTTCCAACTCTCTTTGTGCCTTCTGCAAAGATCAACTCTTGGATTATGAATAAGTTCTCTGTTTCCTTTTTAATATTTAATAGGTAACTGTTCCTGTAAGCTTTGCCTGAATTCCCAATTCTGATTACTCTGCTGCAGACCTCAGGCTTGGCCTCCTTCATGTTTGTACGCTGCATCCAGTTTTCCTGTGTCCCAGACCCCTCTATTAGTGGGGAGGCCAGAGGCCAGTCCAGCTGCTGTGTGTCCTATTTTGAAGCTATACCACTGTTCATCCAGACCTAGCTTGTAGCAAGAGCCAGGCTTATTGAAACTGAGGGGATATGGAAAATTTAGAATCAAATAGGACAGGACAATATCAGAAAGCAGGAGAAGAGTTTCCACCAAATGAGGCAATACTGAAACAAGTATTGAGAATAGGAGTAGCCAAGGAATGAAGTTAGGGGGAAGAGACAGGGAATAGTGGAAAGGTGAGCGATCCCTGTTGAATACTGGAGCAGGGGAGGTTCTTTCCTGGTCTGTCCTTTAAGTTCCTTCAGGGACATTTGGAAGATATGCCATTTAGAGCTGGGGTGAGCAGACAGCTGATTCTAATTTCCATTCTAGCTTATTCTGTGCTGATAACCTTACTCCCACCCATGGGCCAGAAAGAAAGAGGTACCCTGGTCATGTATGGATCATCTGAATGTTTATTTAGTGGATTCTGTCTTAGAATCTCAGAAGTTTTAGAGATTAAAAAGGTTTTTAGGAATATTCTAATAACTCAGGGATTTTGCTTTTTGTTTTTAGGGGTGACTTTTTATTGATACATACAATAATGGTTATCCTTTTTTAAAATTATTATTTATTTATTTATTTTTGGCTGCATTGGGTCTTAGTTGCTGCGTGTGGGCTTTCTCTAGTTGCGGTGAGCAGGGGCTACTCTTCGTTGCGGTGCAAGGCTTCTCATTGCAGTGGCTTCTCTTGTTGCAGAGCACGAACGCTAGAGCTCATGGGCTTCAGTAGTTGTGACACACCGGCTTGGTTGCTCTGTGGCATGTGGGATCTTCCCGGACCAGAGATCGAATCCATGTCCCTTGCATTAGCAGGCAGATTCTTAACCACTGCATCCCCAGGGAATAACCAGTGGTTATTGATACAAGTGTACAACTCTTGGATTTTTATCAAGTGTACCCATCCTAACAACCACCCAAATCAAGTTATAGAAGATTTCCAGTACCCATGAAACTTCCCTCATGCTCAGTACCAGACATTATTCAACCCCAAAAGTAACCATTATTTTGACTTCCATTAAAGAATTTAAAAAATGTTTTTCTTTCTAGCACCTCTAGGAAATGTCTAAATAGTAGACAAATATTCACTAAGCACCTATTATGCACTAAAAAATGTGAAAGTTATCTCCCACATAATCAGTGTCTGATCTTTTCTCTTGCACAAAAAGATGGTATAGGGCTCTAGCCTGGAAGGGAGTTTTGAGATCTGGGCCTGGATGTTGGAATGGAGCATGCCAGAAAATACAGTGTCCATGAGAGAACTTGGGCGGAGATTTCCATCCCACTCCCAATAAAAAATAAAAAATTATCTGAATAGGTCAGTAGCTTCAAAAGGATCAAGCAGAGAGCTGAATATATAACACTGAGAGCTGAATACATAATATATAACAGAGCAGAGGCTGACATCCAGGACAGCAGGGGGTTACTGGGGTTAAGATGTGTGGATAAGAGGTAGAGCCTGGAGAGACTGCCCTGGGAGCCCATGCATAGAGTCAAGGGGTTTCATCTATGGGTGATGAAGGCCCAAGAACAGGGCTCTTCTCTTAAAGGTTAACTTCTCTTTAATGGAAGCCTCCCAATTAACAGTATAAATATGGGGTGACTTGGTGAGCTGAGGCAGTGCAGGCCTTCAGCTGCCAAAAACGGTGAACAGCTTCCTCTTCTGGAGAAGGTCGGTTTTTGGGTGGTAAAGGTAGAAAAGCAGGGGAACAAAACTGCCAGTAATGCCTGATGTACCCCAGTACCTCACACTTCAGAGCTGTGGGTAACACAAAGTTCCCTTGGATACAATACATCCTAAAACCTATACCCTGAGATGTGTCTTATTACTGGATCACTGGCCACACTTCTATCCTCAGAAGGTTGCACAACTTTTCAAAAACACTGAGGGTGTTTGCAATAACCTTTCTGCCTCATAGCAAAAGAATTATGAATAACTTTATGTTTTGAAAGGCTCTAAATGAAATATTATGTAGCTAATTCACTGTTTACTACAGTTTGAAAATAGCATGGGAACTGTTCGTGTTACCATGTCTAACTTTACAAACAAATTATGCAGATGGCAGGCTTATAACTATATTAAAATGGCCACAAATAGGAAAAAAGTAAAGGGCGGGTAGTATTTTAAAATATCATTTCTGGTGTTTTTAGATGAACAAGCAGTGATTCATTTGTTGGGGTTTTTTTTGTTTTTTTTTTACCTTTACTGTGTTCTTCAAGTATTCCTTAATGGACAGATATATTTTTTTAAAGTGCCAGTAGAATAATGTATTGAGTGCTAAATATATGCAAAATCAGAACTTAGGTACAGTAGGAATAAAAAGATGAATAAGAGAAGGGGCCTTTCTTAAAGAGTTGTATTGTAGCAGGGGAGATGAGACTTACACACAAACACAATACATAGTAGGACGTAGCAGATGTATCAGGAGGGCTCAAAATAAGTGCTGTACAAATACAGGGAAAGACAGGATTATGACTACTGTCTTGAGTCATTTTTTATTTACTTCTGATGCATGCAGGTTGGCTTTAGACCAGTGAATAACAAAGCTAAATCCATAAAATAGATCTCTGTGTACCTTTAGAACATTTTATTTACCATTCATACTCTAGAACCTTGTTGCTGGTAGTTTATTGAATCTTTTTCTCCCAGATTTGGAAATGTGTTTTAAAGGAAGAATAAAGGTAATTTAATTTCAACAGACCTGTTTTGACATATCTAATTAATTGGAAACACACCTGGGAATTACAGTAGCTTAAAGACAACTCTCAACTCATTTTCTGGTCTAGAAATAAATTCACAGTGAGTTTTAAATATGAAAATAACCTTTTATGAGGCTTTTATGGTGAGGACTTTAAAAGCTTCTATAATTTACACAATGGTTTATAGATGTTCAAAGGCTGAACTCTTGACTTCCCGAGCAGCTCTGAAGCATTAAAAAAAGAAATCTCTTAGCAAATATAAAATCTCATCCTACTCTTTTCAGAATGGTCATCTAACATCAAGATGGAAAACCATACATAGAGAATAATAGGATGAAAGGACATCAAATATTGGTAGTACCTGTCATTTCAATTTAGAATACAGTATTGTGATAGTTACACAGGTCACATGGAGATGCTCTTCAAAGTATTTCAATAATAGGATGGCAGAATGAATACAAAATAGAGTTAAGCATTTTATTTTATTATTCATTTTTTATCCTTTATTTTAGGTTATAAAGAGAGATAAATTGGCAGGTGCACAATGACTAAATTGACAGGAAAATGGAGTTAAGTAATTAGAGTTTAAATTAAATTATTCAGAATATATTAAAAGTATAATGAACAATATTAGCATTTTGGGAATTACAAAAGAAGAGAACAATTAAGCATATTTTGATGGTGGTTTGAATTCATTCACATGGAAATTTTAAGAAGTTTACTTAAAGAGAAAGAAGAAATACTTTCTTTGGTAGCTACGTATATCTGTATAGATAAATAGTTAATATCAAACTTTTAAAGGAATGTTTTGCAGGACAAAGACTTCTTCTTTTGCAAAGACCTCTCCATGTTCTAGCACACAGGTCCATTTCAATAGTATTATGAGGTTCTGGTAACAGTGACTTTTCAACTCTACTGACTACAACCTATAGAAAGAAATACACTGTAAAATCACAGTATTTGAAGTAAGCCAAGAAAATAATCTAGTTCATTCCCTCCCTCTGAGTCTGAATCATGTCAGCTATTGGCACAGATGTGAAGCTTTTCTATTCTTAACGCTACTATGATTCAGCTCACCTGTAAAATGAGGCTAATAAGATCTGCCTCATTCGAGCTAGGATTAAATCAAAGGATGAAGGTAAAAGACTGAGTATGAGCATCTAATACGTAGGAGGTGGTAAAAAAAAGTAGCACCTATTACTTCTATTATTATTAATGAACTAATAATGGTAACCTCTTTTAAACTGTGAAAACATTTATTTTTCAAGAAACATTTTCTTTTATACGTCTTTTAGACAATTGAATTCCCCATGCTACAATTCATACTCTACATCTAGCACTTAACGGCAATGCCCTCCCCTTTATTTGTTTCATATTCCTCTCATCACCCTTCTGTCATCTTCCAATCGTATGAGCTCCTTCAGGGTAGGAACCCTGTCTTATTCCAGTTTTATCCCCAGTGCAGAGTACTGAGCCAGGCACAGAGTGAATTCTTAACAAATATTTGTTCAATGAGTGTGAATATGCAAATATTTTAAACTCATATTCTTTTATTCCTTTTTACATTTTTTTGAAAAAGTAATATATACACATAGTTTATAAGTGGAACTTATATAACAAAATACATTTCTGTCAATCTCTCCTGCAATTTTTTAATTCCTTCAGAGATTCCTTCTTCATACCTGTTCATATTTCTCAATAATATGCATATACTCCTATATTTTGATTATTCAATTTTAAATATTATCAATTGACTTTCTACTATGGTGGTTGAGCATTTAGCTCCCTGAAACTTTCATCTCCTCTGGTTCCCTCCCCATTTCCCACAATACAGTTACATTAAAAGTTTTGTCTAGATTTAATTAATTGCTTACACTATTATGACTATGTAAATAATATTTATAGCTGAGCGTTTTAGGAATTTACTAAAATTACACTTCCTTTTAAACTTTCATTTTTCTTGACATTGGTAATAGCCTTGCTTTATTCATTAGATTGGTTTTATTTAAATCTTTTGCTAATTTTTCACAATAGCCTTTCAGTACCATTATCCCCAAGATCATTCTTCTCAGGTAATCTATCAGTTCCAATTATTTTGTATGGAGTCATCCATCTGGAGAAGTCCATTCATTCTCTACTTGAACTGACTGCTCTTTAGGGATACTTCAAAGCACTTGTCTAGGAACTTTTCTTGTCATGCTGAGAATTCCCTTGTTTTTCTTCTAATTTGGATATCCTGTTTTCTTGATTCCCTCTTTTTGTCTTTCTTGCTTACTCTCTTGTTTTATTGGAGTACATCCTCTAATTATTTCCTGAGAAAAGGTGCATGGGAAATACAATATTTGAGAATTTGTGCGTCTGGAAATATGTTTATTTTACCATAACACCGGTAAGTGGGCACTGATTCCTACATTGAAAGATTCTTTTCTTTATATAATAATATTGAAAATGCTGTTCCACTCTCCTCTAGAGAAAAGTGTTGCTGTTGAGATATCTCATTTGGTTCCTTATTTTTGCATGGCATATTTATTGTCTTTTTTTTTCTATCTTGAAGCTTATCTCTATTTACCTGAAATTTCACTTAGTTGGGCCTACTTTTCATCTTTTTTTTTGCTGTCACTTAGTGAGCCCTTTTAATCTGGAAACTCATGTCTGTGAAATTTTCTTAAATTATTTTAATGATGGTTCCCTGGCTTTTATGATGATTGCCTGCTTCATCTGATTTCTCTTTTGGAAACTTCTGTGATTCAAATATTGTACCTCCTGAACCATCTTCTTTTTTTTTTCTACACATATTCTTTTTTTTAACATCTTTATTGGAGTAGAATTGCTTTAGAATGGTGTGTTAGTTTCTGCTTTATAACAAAGTGAATCAGTTATACATATACATATGTCCCCATATCTCTTCCCTCTTGCATCTCCCTACCTCCCACCCTGCCTATCCCACCCCTCTAGGTGGTCACAGAGCACGGAGCTGATCTCCCTGTGCTATGCAGCTGCTTCCCACTAGCCATTTTACGTTTGGTAGTGTGTATATGTCCATGCCACTCTCTCACTTTGTCCCAGCTTACCCTTTTCTTATCTTTTCTCTTATTTCCCATCTCTTGTCTTTGTACTCTAGTATCTGGATGGTTTCCTTGACATTATCTTTCATCACTACTATTGAATTTTTCATCTCTGCCATCATGTTTTTTATCATGTTCTCTTTTTTTTCCACCAAATGTTCCTTTATACTGCAAGAAAGTCTTGAAAAATTTTTTCCTGTTTCTTTGAGAATAATTGAACTTTCTTCTCCTTTCTAAGGTCTTTATTTCAATTATTATTTTGGTCTCTTTCATGTTAAAGGCTTCTTCAGACATCTCGTTAACCTTGCCTTCTCATTTTAAGGGTGGGAACTAAAAGGTTGTCAACACTGAGCCAGGAAACGAGGAAGGAAGAGCACAGGGGGCTCAACATTCAGTAGGTCTGTATTCACCACATTCGCCTGATTTTCACACTGTTCCCGGCACATCCCAGTCCAAAGACCTTCTATTTTGTCTTCAAAGAATAAAACTCCAGCCTTTCTGCTGGGTTGAAGGAGGGCAGTCACCCTGCCGCAGAGAGTGATGGAAGGAATCTATGGATCAAAGTACTTAAACAACATTCCACCATTTGTTTATTTTCAGCATCTGCTTTCTCTGCCAGTTCTAAGCCTTTTGTGAATTCTTTTTTTTATTATTTATTGATTTTTTTATTAGTTTCTGCTTTATAACAAAGTGAATCAGTCATACATATACATCTGTTCCCACATCCCTTCCCTCATTCATCTCCCTCCCTCCCACCCTCCCCATCCCACCCCTCCAGTCACAAAGCACCGAGCTGATCTCCCTGTGCTCTGCGGCTGCTTCCCACTATCTATCTACCTTACGTTTGGTAGTGTATATATGTCCATGCCTCTCTTTCGCTATGTGAATTCTTGATGTAAATCATGTTGGCTCTATGCTGTCTCTACTGCTGCCTCTCAGCTCTGAATTAACCCTTTTTACCTGCTCTGTGAACACGGAGCAGGCTGATGGAATATTTTGCTTAGCAGGTAACAGAATAAGCTTTGTAACTAGAGGTTGCTGGAGAGACACTGCAGGAGGAGCGGCTTTTCTTCCTGGTTCCAGTGTGTTCCTCTTGTCTGGCTCCTGCAGCCTGGAAATGCATCGCTCTGTAGCATTAGGCTCCTCCAGTACAGGCAGCTTCTCCGGTGCCCAGCTAGGCAGTTCACGCTGGGCAGCAGAATGCAGCTGCCAGCAGATTCCTCAGTACCTCTACCCTTAGGCAGTTTTATAAGGAGTGCCTCCAGCTGAGTCATCTGCCCTTGAATAGTTTTTGCTGGCACCCTGGAGGGTGAATTTCCAATAAGTTCCACCAGGGCAGCATCACAGCATCCTCTGCATCCAGTGAGCCACTTCTGTGCCCTCTCCAACAAGGTCGGGATCTCAGCCTTGGGGGTGGAAGTAGGTTGGTCTTCAGGCTCTATCTACCTGAGAGGGAGTGGCTGCTCCTCATATCTGGGATTCCTATATTCTTTAGAGTTGTTTTTACTTCTTACTAGCTAATCCCCGGGCACTCCAATCCCATGTTATAGTTAGTGATTCTTTATGTTAAACCATCCCTGTTCAAATTACTGTGATTCGGGGCTGACTGCTATAGTCACTTTGAGCCTGTCCTTCAAGCCCATGAGAGGCTGAGTGTCCCCAAAAGGATAATAGGATGTCATAGGATGGTGTGCAGTGTTCTTCGCCATCAGTCCCTGACCGCCTAATCACTTATCCCCTGGCTATCCTGACTGCCCTGTGTTCTGCTCCCCATCTCTAAACACTTTTATAAAAAGTGCTGAGTTATTTTTATTTTTCAGGGTTCACAAGGAAAATTGATACTCCTGGGCAATAAATAGGTACAGTTTCCTCTCTCTAGAAATACCTTAACTCAGAGTGTCATCATCTCTCAAAATTGTTCAATGCAACTATTTCTTTCTTTTTCTTTTTTTCTTTCTTTCTTTCTTTCTCTCTTTCTTTCTTTCTTTCTTTCTTTCTTTCTTTCTTTCTTTCTTTCTTTCTTTCCTCCTTTCCTTCTTTCTTTCTTTTATTGGGGTATAGTTGTTTTACAACATTGTGTTAGTTTCTACCGTACAGTGAAGTGGAGCTCCCTGTGCTATACAGCAGGTTCTCATTAGTTATTTATTTTATACATATTAGTGTATGTATGTCAATCCCAATCTCCCAATTCATCCCACCCCTCTTTCCCCCACTTGGTGTCCATATGTTTGTTCTCTACATCTGTGTCTCTATTTCTGCCTCAATGCAACTATTTCTAAAAAGTCTTCCTTGACCCTTTCCCTCTCTTGAAATTAGTTGCTTTTCTACCTCTTGCTCCCTTAGGGCACAAGCTGTTCACAAGTCTCTCTCCCTGAGTTTACAGTGAAAGCTTTCTCTTTCTTTCTGTCACCAGAGTAGCATGTTGCCCTTTTGCACATATTAAGAACTCAATAACCTTTGTGAAATAAATGAATGTGTTTAATTTTTAAGGAATCTAATTTACAGTTTCTTCCATAGAGAACTGAACTATGAATATAAGGCAAAATTAAGGTGAGATTTCAGGAGGGGGAAAAACTATTAAATGGTAGCATGATTCTCCCTTGATGTGTAGCCCTATTTCCTCTGCTGTCTCCACAATTACAGCTGCACCACCCTGCCATTTTGAAGCAGCTGTCAGACCAGCTTGAACCTGAGCTCTTCACAACTCACGAGTTTGGATCAAAGTGACACAGGTGCTTCTAATTTAGTTGGAGCAAAGTGACACTTCTAATTTAGGTAAAACAAATTGTCAGTGTATTCTCATATTCTGGTCGACATTTGCATTTATAGGACAACAGGTATAACTGAGAATCTGTAGTTCTCAAAAAAAGTTTAGAAATTAGCTTTTCATAGCTCCCTTAAATTTACCAATTTAAAATTATGTACTACTGAATTGGGATTTACTTGGGCTGGAATTTGACCTAGACATGAGGACTTCTAAACTAGATGACTATGACTGTAAACTACTAGTTTTTTTGGGTTTTTTGATGAAATAAGACATTAGCCTACAATAATGACAGAAAAAGTTAACTCCAACTATGAAGCAAAATTTCCTGAATTTTCCGGGTACTATCTCAATGATCTTCTTTGAATTAAGGTATTTAAATATATGTTAATTAGGTTTCTAGTTTGTCAGACACTGTGCAGGTTGGTAAAGATATAATGTTAAATAAATCTTAAGGGTACACAGGTTGTCCCTAGAATGCCTCATTAAATGTACTGATGTATTTATTAGGCACAAAAAGTCTGCATAATGTTTGTATTTGACTAGTGTTTGTACTCACTTAAAAAACTGACATTTTCAAGAAATCTGTAACATGGGCAAGAATCATTATCTTCATTTTACAGTGGAAAGATAACTGAGCAGTGGAGGGCTTATCTATCAAAGGTTACACAGTCAGGATGTTGGAAAACAAGGATTTTAATCATGGGCTCTGTCCACTATTCTGGCTGGGATAACTGCATAACTTTGACAGAGTAAACTGTAAAAAGAAGAACAGCATTTTAATTAACTGCTCAGTTCTTTCTCTTTCTTATACAGAGATTCATGCACAAATGTGCCACCAAAAAAGAAAAAAAAATCAGCTAATTAAACACCATATATCATAAACCACCAAATACCATACTTTTCTAAGTGACCTCTAAACAAACCAATTCAAGGGAATATTCTCTTAGTGACTCTAGGTAATTGCTTACACAGCTGTTTTGGAAAAATAAATTCCTCCTTAAAGATTTTAAATAACATCATCAGCAAACTGCAGGTGAATAGATGGGGCGGTACAGTGGAAGATCCGGGCAAATCAAAAGGTAATAAATCCATCTATTCATTTACTGAGCGAATGTTTATTATGCTCCTCTTTGTTCTATTCACCAAGATAGGCATACATAGATAGAAAAACAACAAGCTCTTGTGGTCAGCACTCTAACAATTATAAGCCAAATGCTGTGGGGAACCCAGAGGTGAGACTGATTAACTTGTTTGGGTAAATCAGGGAAATCGGAGAAGAAATGATATTTGAGTTGAGTCTTGAGGATGAACTGAGCAATCCAGGAGAAGAAGAGGAGGGAGGTCTTTCCCAGGAGAGGGATCATTTATGCAAAGACTGGAAGCTGTAAAAACATACAGTGTATTCTAGGAAAGGTGAGGAATCCAGTATAGCTTGAGAATAGGTTGCATGGGTGGCTGGAAGGATAGTTGAGGGTTGTATCTGAAGCAGCCTTTTGGCTATGAATTGTTTGCTTTTTATCTTGTAGGCAGGAGGGAAGCATTGAAAACTGATAGATTTTGGCAGGCATGATTGATAAAACCCAGTATTTAGGTTGAAAGTATCAATAGAAGAGATACCAAGTGCTAAAAGCAAGGAAGAAATATAAAGAAGAAAAAGGACCTGCAGAACTAGTCCTGAATGTGGCATTCTCTCTTTGATGGGAGAGGAGGTGTAATTTCATTTCCTAATTTTGTGCTTTTCTATCCTGAAGGCCCTTTTTTCCTTTCAAATTGCCACTAGGACTTTAGCCCCTGGTTCCATTTCTTATCTTAGTGTTCTGCTTTCTTTCAGAACATTACTTACGGCTGGCTTGAAGATTCTGTTCACTGTCATTTACCTCTTCCTTATTAGTGATGATACTTTGGAGGAGGATAGTCTCATCATAACATGCAAGAAAAAAATCACCACCTCAGAAATATACAGATGTGCATAATACAGAAATACCACACAAAGCTTCAGAGGCTTGCCCCCTTGGTGCAGCTTCTAGAGGTCTTGTACTCTGGAGCATATTGACACATCCCTGTGAAGATGAAGGCCAAGTTGCTGCATCTGCCTCATCTAACACTGAGAAAGAGTCAAACACTTTGTGGGCCTCTTTGGATTTTGGGAGACAATATCTATCCATTTGAACTACTTATTCCAACCTATTTACCAAAGGCTGCCTTGAGTAGGACCAGAGGAAGAGAAGGCTCTTTATCAGGTCCAGGCTACCATACAAGCTGCTCCACAACTTGGGCCTTATGAATGAGCAGATCTGATGGTTCTTGAAGTGTCAGAGGTAGATAGGGATGCTGTATGAAAGCTTTGGTGGGTCCCTACAAGTGAGTCATAGCACAGAGCTTTAACAATTTTGTGATAAAACTTTGCCTTCTCCGTAGAAAACTCTCTTCCTTTTGAAAAGCAGCTTCTTACTTGTTACTGGCAAGCCATAAGTAACTGAAAGCTTGATCATGGACCAGTAAGTTACTAAATCACCTGAGCTACCAATCATGAACCAAGTGTTGACAAGAAGCCAAGACATTGGGCCACTACAGCAGTACTTCATTATCACATGAATGTAGTCATATAAGATCAGGATCAAGCAGGTCCTGAAGGCACAAGTTAGCACAGAGCCAGGATCGCAGATGCTCATGGCCCATATTTCTTCCTAAGTTCCTTCCTCCATCTCAGTTTGTACCTATGGTCTCATGGGGAGCTTCCCATGACCAACTGACTACAGAAGAACAAAATTTGTGGTCTGGTTTACATGTGATTTTGCATAGTATGCTGGCATCACTCTAAAGTGGAAAACTGCAGGACTACAGCTTCGCTCAGGGGTAGCCTTAAAGGACAGTGGTGGTGAAGGAAATCCTTCCAATGGGTGGAAGTCAGAGCAGTACACATGGTTGTTCATTTCTGCCTGAAAGAAGAGATGGTCAGAGGCATGGGTCTACCCTGGTCCATATGCAATGCTTAGTGTTTGGATGAAGAGTCAGAAACTTGGAAGGAACACAATCAGAAAATTGGTCACAAGACAAAATAGGGAAGAGATATGTGGATAGACCTCTCTGATGGTATAGAGTATGAAGATATTTGTGACTTATGTTAATGCTCACCAAAAAGTGACATCAGCAAAGGAGGATTGTAATAATCATGTGAAAAGTTGCTATTTCTATGTATCCCCAGCTACTGCTGTCCTTGCCAAATGAACACAGACAGTGGCCATGGAAGCAAGGATGGAGGCTTTGCATTGGCTCAGTGACTCAGGCTGATCTGGCCATAGCCCCTGCTGAATGTCCAACCTGCCAACAGACAAAATCTGAGACACTCTTATGGCACCATTCCCCTGGTAATTTTGCCAGCCACCTGCTGGCAGGATGATTACATCAAACCACTTCCATCATGGTGCTTTATTTTCACTGGAATAGATACTTCTCTGGATATGGATTTGCTGCCCCTATCTGCAATGCTTCTGCCAAAACCACCATCCATGGACATACAGAATGCCTTATTCAACATCATGGAATTCCACACAGCATTACCTCCAACCAATGAACTTAGTTTTGCAACAAATGAAATGTGGCAATGGGCTTAGAATTCACTGATCTTAGCATGCTACCTTATCACCTGAAGCAGTTGGCCTGATAGAACGGTGGAATGATCTTGTGAAAACTCAGTTGTGGTGCCAGCTGGATAGGAACACCTTTGAGGGCCAAAGTATGTTCTCCAGGATTAGGTATACTATCTGAATCTGAGACCAAAATAGGGTACTGTTTCTCCCACAGCCGGGATTCAAAGGGTAGAAATAGAGGTATCTATCTATCAACATTTTTGCTTCTTATTCCCTATGAATTTACTGAAGCAGAAAATGCAATTTAATGCCTCAAATAACTGAGAAGCACATGTTGTATACATAGGCTGTGGGCATGGTTGATTTAGATGCTAACATGTTATCAAGTCTCTCTCTCTCTGCACCTCTCAGCTCTGCTTTCTTGGTTGTTTTTGTTCTCAGAAGCTTTCTAAGTGGTAGCAAAGATGAGCCTTGGCAGTTCCAGGCTTATAGTCTACCAACAACAATGCCAATGGAATAAGAATGCTCTTTTCCCAATGTTTTTTAGCAAAAATCTTCAGGCTAATTTGGTTGACCTACCTTGGGTCATGTGCCCATTTCTTAAACAGTAATTGCGGATTCTGATTTTGAATTATCAAGTCAGAGAATACTCCTAGACCTGGAGCAGCCCATCTAAACCTTGTGCACTGAAAATGGAGGGGTCCATAAGAAAAAGGGGGGTTCTGCTGCCAGGGATGCTTGATAGCTAAAACCAATACATCTCTATTTTATCACACTTGGTTGCCCAGTAAACACATACATTTTCTTTTAATTCATACATCCAACATTTCTTTTTATATACACACTGTTCCTATGTAACACATAAGGCAACTATTCAATATTTTATTTGCAACAAATACCACATTCAACTTCTGTCTAAAAACTACAAATGTTTGTTGTACAGTTACCATATTACCTCTAGATCTGGATCTTTGCTTTGTGCCTATCTTTCTGTCAGGCTCAGATGTAGCTTCTCATGATTCAACAGTCTATGACTAATGGTATATTTGTTTAACCATCTACAGCAAGCATAATAGACAATGGTGGAGTAAATAAAGGATAAACTCAATAAAATTCTCATTTGGGAATGAAAAGAGGAGAAAAACAAATAAACAATGGCTCTACTCATCAGGGACTGCCAGTACTTACTGCCCTGGAAGGTCAGTGAGTCCCTAGGTCAGGAATCTGCAGAGAATTTCACTTGACAATTATTTTCTTGTGACTACATTTGATCTCTTTTTTTGTTGCTGCCACATGTTAGCAATGCACTCCCTATTGGTAAAGTTTTAGTGGTGGAGGGAATGTTTAGGGATTAAGTGCTACCATGCATATGCTTGCCAGGTTTGAGATTTCTCTGGAAGGAAAACTTCCTTAACACCTTGGTAGGCATCCAGTTAATTTGCATTTGGTCAATGCTCTAGACTAATAACTAGAACCCAAGATGATGTTGAGTCAAAATCTCAAGAGAAATCTGAGTCTGTAGTTTCTGTTTCTTACCATTAGACCTCAATGCTCTATTCATTTTCTAAATCTCAGCTTAAAGGTTTTTCATGGTGTAGAACAATTGGTTAGGATTGGAAGTCATATCTAGTCTTTCCTGTATCTCTAGGTGGCTTGACAGGGAAAGTGCTTTCCACCGTCTTTTTTTTCTTTTTTTTTTGTGGTACGTGGGCCTCTCACTGTTGTGGCCTCTCCGGTTGCCGGAGCATAGGCTCCGGACGCGTAGGCTCAGCGGCCATGGCTCACGGGCCCAGCCGTTCCGCGGCATGTGGGATCTTCCCGGACCGAAGCACGAACCCGTGTCCCCTGCATCGGCAGGCGGACTCTCAACCACTGCGCCACCAGGGAAGCCCCACGTTTTATTTTTTAAGTCGCATTGTAGCTCCATGTAGTTACATCATTTCATATGCTTTTGTTTGTCTGAAATATGTTATTATAAAAATCATTACCTAAACTATATAAAGTAAACCAAAATATCTGTAAAGAAAATTCACCTAATATTTGTAAAGAAATATTCACCTAATATTTTAATTAAAAAACCTTTATAAGTACAAAAGACAAATTAAAAAGTCTGATAGAATTGATTCTTAAAATGTAAATTTTTGAGATACGGTAATGGTGGATACATATCATTATACATTTGTCCAAATGCTTAGAATGTGTAACACCTAGGGTGAACCCTAATATAAACTATGATCTTAGGATGATAATGACATGTCACTGTAGGCTTATCAGTTGTAACAAATATACCACTATGGTGGGGGACGCTGATAATGGGAGAGACTATTCATTTGTGGGGACCGAGGTAAATCAGAATCTGTACCTTCTTCTCAATTTTGCCGTGAAACTAAAACTGCCCTGAAAATAAAGCCTATTAAATTGTACAACATAAAAAGCAAACTTTTGTATGTCAAAACATTGAAACAAAATTGTCCAAACTAGGAAACTACCACAAATATGGAAAAGATGATAATATGATATTCTTAGTATGTAAAGGTCGCACAAATCAATAAGAAAAACACAAAGGCCCTAATAAAAAAATGGCAAAAGATTATGAACTCACAATTCTCTAACAGGAGGTAAAAATGGCTACAAGACATAAAAAAACTAGTTAACCAGTTTTTACTTTATTAGTATTCAAATAAAAGCATAATAAATAAGTTAAAATTTTCATCTGTAAAAATAGCAAAGATTGAAATGCTCACAGAATTTTAAAAAGTTGGTTCTTTGCCTCAATAATTTGCCTTCTTGAACTTAATTTTGTAAACCAATCAGAGCTGTGGTTTCCCTGGTCAGAGAAAAGCTAGGGTATCAGACAAATTTTGGTTGAAATACCTTCTCTACTTTTTACTCGTTATGTGACTTAGGGTAAGTTACTTTTTTCTTCTCACTGAATCTATTTCCTTGACTGTAAAATGTGGATAATTATATATATCTTATAGAAAATTATGAAGATTAACTTAAATAATGTAATTAACAAGTTGGTATAGTGTTGAATATTCACAGTTTTTTACCTGCTGGCCGTTTTATTACAGCAATGTTCTTGTAGCAGTACATATAATCTTAAAAATTTAGACATTATCCAAATATCTAATACATAGAGGGATAGGCAAAAATATTATGGTATTGTTTTCAAAGGGAAGAGTACACGGCCATTAAAGATAATTTCAAAAAATGTTTACTCACAAAGAATATACTAAAAATATGATGTTAAATGAAAAAATAGGCCAGGATACGAAGCTGTAACAAATTATGATTCCATGTATTAAAACTTATGCAGAAAATGCATCCCAGATTAATATTGGTATTTCTAAGCTGTAGAATTATGATTGACTTTTTTCCTTCTTTATGTTTTTTTGATATTTTCCAAGTCTTCTACCACAACAGCACTACTTTCATAATCATAAAATGTCACAAAGGTAATATAATGGAAAAGAGTATAATTTAATTTATATGTAAAAGTAAGTAAATTATAAGTCAAGAAACATTACAACATATATTTGTTTAAAAGGATATATTTAACATATCACATGTTGATTTTGTTAAGCTTTTATATGTTATCTCAAGCATTTTAAAATTAATTCTAACTCTCTTGGTTTTATGTGTAATTAAACAAAAGGAAAGCTACTAGAAGGAGAGAGAATCAGGCTAGATATGACATTTTAAGCATCATCTAAAGCATTAAGGCCTGGATGGCCTTGAGGTCTACCTCTAGCATCTGCACATTCATTTATTTAGGTATTTATTCATCAAACATTAGACCACTTATGTGTGACGTACTGGGCCAGGCATGAGGCATATAAGAATTAAGATGAGGTGGTGCCTCTTCAGAGATCTCACAATTTTTTTTTTTTTTTTTCTTTTTGCGGTATGCGGGCCTCTCACTGTTGTGGCCTCTCCCATTGCGGAGCACAGGCTCCGGATGCGCAGGCCCAGCGGCCATGGCTCACGGGCCCAGCCGCTCCGCGGCATATGGGATCCTCCCAGACCGGGGCACGAACCCGCATCCCCTGCATCGGCAGGCGGACTCTCAACCACTGTGCCACCAGGGAGGCCCTCTCACAATTTGATGGGAAGACGATGACTACACTATAACATTATCTATGGGGTTATGTAATACGTGTTGTTAGTGCACAGAGGCAGGAGCCACTCCTGCCTTGATTAAGGCATTCAGCCAAACAGTATCATAAGTATATTGCACATTAGGACTCCTAGAAAAGTGGATTAAAACCTGACTTATGTTATTTTTAGTATAGAAGTATAAGGTGGAATAACTTTTTCCTGGAACGAGGGAAGCAGGGTTGGAGAAAGGTCAAAGAAAAAGCAATAAATTGACAGATCCTAACTATGGACCTCGAATTTGGACTTACTTTATGTACATTTTGTTCTAGGAATTTACAGTTCCATTGTTTTTCAAATGGATTTGCAGAACAAAGGTGATCAAGAGTTTCATTTTGTGAGTTTGAAGGATAAATTGGAAGATTGGGATTGGCATATACACACTGCTATATATAAAATAGATAACTAATAAGGACCTACTGTATAGCACAGGGAACTCTACTCAATAATCTGTAATGGCCTCTATGGGAAAAGAATGTAAAAAAGAGTGGATATATGTATAAATGATTCACTTTGCTGTACACCTGAAACTAACACAACATTGTCAATCAACTATACTCCAATAAAAATTAAAAAAAAAAATCTTCCCAGAAAAATAGCTTCCATTTGCTGTCAGATATAAGTGAAAAAAAATACAGAAACCAGTACTGAGAAAAAATGGAATGCTTTCTTCTCATTTTAATGGGAAAGACAAACATTTATTCAAAATGCATTAACTGGAAAGAAACAGAAAAGAGCGTAGTTAGGGGAAAAATAATTTCTCTGTAAAATTTAGGATAAAGGGGTAAAACTTAGTGGGCAGGTGCACCATTTAGGATGGTGTTAAAAGAGAGGAGAAATGTGATTAATGACAAACTGAGTTAGAAGGAAACATGGAGAAAAACAGTAAGAGCCAGGAAGATTGATTTCTACTTCAAATGTGAGTGAAATGAGACTGGGGAGCTCTGGAAAAAAAAATAAAATCAAGGTTTAAGCAAGACATTTTTAAAGGGTTTGGCAAATAGTTAGCATCACGTATGATGCTTCAAGCTTGTTAGGTTGCTACTTACACCAAAGGGGGGAAGAAAAAGTGATACAGTTTTTGACTTCACCCCCTTGATATCTTTCTAGAATCTTGAATTCTACTTGTTCAAAACGGAACTCATCAATTTCCCACCAAAAAACCCATTTTCCTCTGGACTTAACTATTACTATTAATTATAATACTATTTTTCTAGTTACCTAGGTGCCAAACTGTTACTTTGTCTTTTCCATTTCCTACATTCAATTATTTGCCTAGTTTCCCAGTTTCCCTTTGTCTAATCTGTCTTTCCTTCTTTCCCATTTCCAAGGTCACTACTCTAATCTTGGTCTCTGTTACTTCTTGTCTGGGCTCTCAGACTCTGCCAGCTTTTCCCACAATGCACATGGTTGATGATGTAATCTTCTGATGGCCAGATCTGATCACATCACTCTACCTGCTCAAATCCTTCCCGTGTCTCCTCATTACTTCAGAATAAAGTCAGGAGTTCAAGGCTGACATAATTTACCTACAGCTTACTTTCTCAGGTTTATTTCCAATTCCTTCCCTACAGTCTTCTTATATTCTAATCAAATAGGGTTTTTCACTGATGTACTGATACAACCCATGTTTTTCCATTCCCACATCTTTGCATTTGTGTTCTCTCTGTATGGAATATCCTTCCTTTCCTTCTCTAGGCTACATGCCCTAACCTATTCTTCAAGACCCATCTTCAAATCCCTCTCTGAAGATCTTCCTGGTACATCAAATTCCTTGGAGCTGTTTTCTTATTTGAATTCTCTTATTTTTATGCCACTTTTTTACTATCTTTTCTTAGAATAATATATGAATTATTTTTATTTCCCATACTGGATTATAGCCTTTTCCAGAGTAGGGATTTGTGTATAACTCATCTTTTTGAATCTTCACATCAGATTAGGCACTCAATAAATATTTATTCAATTGCATGAGTATTAATCAATAATTAGTAACAAAGCAAAGTACTATTTACAAAAATAAATGCATTTGATAATTTGTTCAGTCAAATTTTAAATTTTAAGATGTTCTATTTCCTAATGAAAAGTACTATACAACAAAATAAAGGTAATCTTCTGGTATTTTCTCTGGGCCCCATGTATCAAGGTCAGATTGGAAACAATAAATATTATTCCTGAAAATAAAGTGGCAGTCTCTCCATAGTTCAGCTTGAGGAAATCTGAATTGTTCTCACAGAAGTAGCCACATCCAATAAATGATATGAATTAAACACTACCAGATGTTTCTCATTTAGAGTTCAGGTGCAAAGAAAAGACATTGTATGAAGACAGATGATGTAGTTAGCCTTGTTCTGAAATTATTAAAAATTGGTGTTAAAGTGTTTCTATTCAGTGAAATCAACACATTTCTTAAATATTTCCGGTGAATTTATACTGCAATTATTTAACAACTATTTTATAGTTGACCAGTTTTACTAGTCTAATATATTAAAGGTTTTAAATTTGTTCTTCCCTCTTTGAAAATAGAGGGCTCTATGTGAATGCAGTTAAATTCAACCACTAAAATAATTTGCTTGAAGATTCTTCTATAGGTGCTGAAATGGTTCAAGTGGAGTCTAAACATGGAAATGCATGCTCCTTCTATATTAAACTGTGAATTACAGAAAACAAATCTTTAGAAGCTGGACCTTGGTTGATTTTGATGGAAAATTGGGAGTTCTGGAAAATGATTTTGGCATGAAATTATGTTATTTGTTTTCATCTCTTCTATTAAATGGAGATAATTAGTATGTTACTCAGTAAGTGAATTAGAAATATATTTCTCCCACACAACTCTTTTCCTCATTCTCTTCTTCTTGAAAAATTAATTATATTATTATTAATTAGCCTGTTAATGAAGTGGATCGTTTGCCTGTGTAGGGTTTGCCCAGCTTCACACTGTTAGTTAAGCATCCCTGAGCACTTGGCTTTTCATGTTGCTGCAACATTTGGGACTGGAATTTTCCTGTATCATGTCTGCATGCATCATACACTGTAAGCAGCAGAGACTACTATTTGGTCTGGTATCTTCTCGGTTCTTGGCACACCAACATTTTCCCTCTTTTTTTATATTGAATCTGTTTTAGTGAGCCTCCAGAATGAAAAATTAATGGATAAGTAGAATAGTAAGGTTTATTTATTTTTACTGAATTGTGCTCAATATCTTGTCTGACAGCACCTGTGGTAAGTCTGCTTTTTTACTCCCTCTAGAAAACACGTGAATAAAAGCTGATGGAGAAACAAACATTACCATAAATTATTGTTGTCTCGGCTACCATAGGTGGATGGCACTGATTCTATATTACAGCCTGCCATATGCCCAGGATCCTCCATCAATCAGAGGCTTAAGGTGTACCTTGGGTCACACTAATGCCCAAGACATTTGGAGATCACCAGGATATCAAGTCAATCCTCAAATAGTCTTAGTAATTCTGTGGAAATAAAAATCTAACTTCTATATCACCCTGTGATTTGGAAGAATTGAACCATTATAATCTTATCACAATTTTTCTATATAAAGAATAGAATAGAGTTTTCAGGACTGAAGCAGTTTCTTGGTATTGAAACTTAATATCTCCTGGGAAATGCAGATCTCTGTTTAGAGAATTTCCTCCCCCTCTGTCATCTCAGAGTTGTTTTTATTATATTCTATTACAGTGTAAGATTTTCCTTTCCTCTTATGATTGCTAGTTATTATCAAAACTAGGCAATGTTGGATGGATCTAGAGACTGTCATACAGAGTGAAGTAAGTCAGAAAGAGAAAAACAAATACCGTTTATTAATGCATATATGCGGAACCTAGAAAAATGGTACAGATGAACCTGTTTGCAGGGCAGAAATAGAGACACAGATGTAGAGAACAAACGTATGGACACCAAGGGGGGAAAGTGGTGGGGGTGGGGGGGGTGGGATGAATTGGGAAATTGGGATTGACATGTATACACTAGGGTTTCCCTGGTGGCGCAGTGGTTGAGAGCCCGCCTGCCGATGCAGGGGACGCGGGTTCGTGCCCTGGTCCGGGAAGACCCTACATGCCATGGAGCGGCTGGGCCCGTGAGCCATGGCTGCTGAGCCTGCACGTCCAGAGCCTGTGCTTCACAATGGGAGAGGCCACAACAGTGAGAGGCCCGCGTACCGCAAAAAACAACAACAACAACAGACATGTATACACTAATATGCATAAAATAGATAACTAATAAGAACCTGCTGTATAAAAAAATAAATAAAATAAAATTCAAAAAAAACACCAAAAAACAAAAAAAACTAGGCAATGTTGAGCATGAAAAACTGAACAGAAAAGAAGTAATGCAAATTATTTGGGCAGAGAGCCTCTCAAAGGACTTAAATAGATTTGGAATGGAAGATACAAGACTAGGTTAAACTTCAAAAACCTGCCATATAAATGTTGAAAAACAATTACCAAATCTTTAAAATTTCAAGAACCAAGATTAAAGAGTTAAAAGAAATTCATTTTCTCTCTTACACAAACTTAATCCTCCTTTTAATATGTTTGTTCTTATAATTCTGTGATTTTATCATTTGCATTTGTGGTATTTTTTTCTGTTTTTCTTCCTTATTATATCTTAATCTCTTTTGTAGGCAGGGACCATTGCAAATCCTTCATTGTGCCAGATGTCTCTGACTACTGAGTAAATATTAGTTGATTGATCCATGAGGCTATGTTTTAATGATTGCCATCTTTCTATACATAGCAATTATTAAGTTTTTATTCTAGATTTCTATTATTAAGTTTTTATTCTAGATTTCTATCTTGATAGATAAGAACGGTCTGAATGTGGAGTGGGGAGTGGGTGTAGGTGTGGAATATAACATCATTCTGTATTTTTAAAATGTTAATGCCCTTCTTTTACATCTATATGAACCATACATATACATAAACACATATGTGTATATGTATATATATACTTGCATACATATATGTCTGAATATCTATGTATTGAACCATGAACCATACATTGTTCATAGTTGTTTTATATATATATATATGTATATATATCTATATATCCCCTGCCCCCTTGAGTGGAGAGACTATTTTTTACCACTATGAACCATACAATGTATGGTTCACAGTATAGAGTAGCTGCTCAAAAACTGTTTGTGCCTCTTGATGACAGATGAGAGGACTATGTGGTTGTTTATTTTTGTTATCTCCATGGAACTGATACAATGACAGTTAACATCCTAATAAAAAAGTTGAAGTCCTAGATTCATCCAGGGCATCCTTGAGCCTTAACGTGTCTCCCCAGAATCCAGTAAGTGTTCTTCACCAAGCAGGACCTATCAGTCACACCACTGGGCTTCTCTTTACTTTCTCCTATTTGCCATGAAAAAATAGAGGAATGTGAAAAGTGAGAACGTAAGACAGAAATAAGGAAATGTGGTTACTGTTTAACAACCCACACAGTTGTTGGCTTGTGGCTTTCATCCAGATGAGAATGACTGGGAATGATTTCAAAGACCAAAAGACGGTTTTACATGATAATATGTTATTTCAAGCAAATTATGAATAAAAACTTTGGTTCTTTTTCTCAAAAGTTCATAAATATGCCTTTCAAAGAGGTTGAAGCTAGGAATGATGTTACCTGCTGGGGAAGCGAGACAGATAGATATGTGACCAGCTGGCTTTTCTAACCTATGTTCCTGGGATGATAGCTGCTTTCTTTGTGGCAATGGATGGTGTTTGCAGAAGGCACAATTCTTTTGTACTGCCTGTGATAAAGGGCTTGATGACCATATTAATATATTATTATATACAAACATTTTTAAGTAGAGACTGCAATATAGGCTCCACAAAATCAATTATTGTTTGGTCTGTTTTGTTCTCTTACGTGACCTAAGACTCAAAACAGTAATTAACACAGTAGTCATGAAGGAAATTGTTATTAAATGAAAGATTAGAAATTATTGCATTTTCTGTCTTTGGCTATGCAAGTTGTGTTTTGTTTTCCTGATCTCATAATCATCTACTGAGTATTGATTAATACTGTGTAATATGAAGAGATATAAGATATGGAATAGTCTTAGCAATCAAAATAGAAAAGCACTTCCATCATGAATGTTTTATTTCTTTTCTCTTTTGCTATTTCTCTCAAATAAGTTGGTTACGTGGGCTGCTGTTTGATTTCATTGCAAAATGCACTGTAGTAATCAAACAAACTAAGCTTTGGTGAAGATTACTTTGAACAAATTAGTATAGTAATAATTATATATTATATTTCAGAAACATATTTATTAGTGGCCTTAAAACAGAAATATTAATCATATCTTCTACATTATTCAGACAGCAAATGGTGAAACGGGCATGCCAAAGCACTTCTGTGGAAAGACTTACTCTCTCTCAATAGAAATATTCAATTATTCCTAGAATTGAGAATTTTTATTCTAATAATGACATGGGTAATAAGCCAATATGACACATATTAAAGATGAGACTCATAATTCATCTTGCAGAATACAATTTTTCACAAGTGATTCTCTGAAATGCTTTTTCAACATTTTTCTTTGCTTACTAGGTTATTCCATTGAATCTCTGCTGCTTTTCCTTTGGGTGCTACCTTAGCACCACTCCCTTTCCTACCATTTACTTAAAGAAAATATACACACACCCACACACGTACATGTATCATGCAGTTATAATCCTAGGGTGTTTTTTCAGTTTTCTTCTAGGAACAAATACCAACTCTAATGGGCACCATTAATCATAATGATGATAATATTAAATAACAATTATAATAATCCATCTGAATTATTTTCATAGACTTAAATTTATTTTTTATTATTTTGGGGGGAGGGATGAGAGAAATATGTGAGGGAGATTAAGAGGTAAAGACTTCCAGTTATAAAATAAATGAGTCATAGGTATGAGGTATACGGTGTGGGGAATACACTCAATAATAATGCACTATCTTTGTATGGTGACAGATGGTAACTAGACTTACCATGGTGATCACTTTGAAATGTATAGCAATATCGAATCACTATGTTGTACACCAGGAACTAATATAGTGTTGTAGGTCATTTATACTTCAAAAACAAGCAAACCAACCAACAAACAAACTCATAGAAAAGGAGATCAGATTTGTGGTTACCAGAGGAGGTGGGTGGGGAGAGGGCGAAATGGATGAAGGTAACCAAAAGATACAAACATCCAGTTATAAGATAAATAAGCACTAGGGATGTAGAGTACAACATGATAAATATAATTAACACTGCTGTATGTTACACATGAAAGTTGTTAAGAGGACTTCCCGGGTGACACAGTGGTTAAGAATCTGCCTGTCAATGCAGGGGAAATGGGTTTGAGCCCTGGTCCGGGAAGATCCCACATGCCGCGGAGCAACTAAGCCCGTGCGCCACAACTACTGAAGCCTGCATGCCACAACTACAGAAGCCTGTGCGCCTAGAGCCGGTGCTCCACAAGAGAAGCCACCGCAATGAGAAGCCCGAGCACTGCAATGAAGAGTAACCCCCACTCACTGCAACTGGAGAAAGCCCGCGTGCAGCAACATAGACCCAACGCAGCCAAAAATAAATAAATTTTTTTAAAAAAGAAAAATTAAAAAAAAATTTTAAAAGTTGGTAAGAGAGTAATTCCTGAGAGTTCTCATCAGAAAAGAAAATATTTTTTTCTTTTTTCTTTTTCTTTTATTTTGTATCTGCATGTGATGATGGAGGTTCACTAAACTTATTGTGGTCATCATTTCATGATGTATTTAAGTCAAGTCACCATGCTGTACATCTTAAAATTACAGTGCTGTATGTCAATATATCACAATAAAACTGGAAGGAAAAAAATCATAAATTTAAATTTAAATTATTTTTCTCAACTTCAGAGGTAAACAGTTCCTTATGCTCCTCTGAGACTATATTGTCAACTATAGGTTGACAATAAGTATAAAAGAAGTTCTAATTAAAATGTTTAGAAGCCAATCAGAAAGAAAATATGTTAAGAATGGAAAGAATGTAAGAATGGTTACACGTACAAGATTTTAAGGTAGTAACTCCACCTTATTGCTACATATTTCTTTAAATAAGTATTATTTTTTCTCATCTCATGGGAGATCAAATGCATAAGTTAAATTAAAATTTACATCTACAAACCAGAGGTTAAATATGTCAGTACAAAAGTTATATCATTTGGAAATTATAACTAATCTTAGATTAACTGAACCATGAATAGAATTCTAACTAGGTGTTTTATTTTTGCATAAATGAATTCAATAAATAAATAGCCCAGTAGCAAGCTATAGGCCTGTGATACACTGATTAAAGATCTAGTGGATTTTTTTTTTCTACATTCCACATTTAGAAAAAAGATGTAAAAATACTAAGTAAAAATATCTCCTGTCTTAGATATTATTAACTTTACACCACTGAGATTTATGTAAAATTTTAAAAATAAACAGAACCAAAAAAATATTAAATTACATTTACCATATTATTTATTCATGGTCAGAAAAGTGGCCTTAGTTTATTAAGAAAGGATTTAAAAATGGAAGGTTGAGATTAAGTATGAGTTATCTGATGAATTTACCATTGTTCTAAAATATTAAATCCATTAAATACCTTACTTGAAAAGTATTATGATCAGTGGGAGAGTATTTATCCAATACAGTGAGGTAAGATATACAAAGAGCAGCAGATGGTCTACTGAATAATTGAACACCTTTTAACCTGACACGGTTTTCACTGAACTGACCTATCTGGGCTGCCTTTATCTGCTACTTTTCTACACAAACAACTGGAAGCCTAATAGCTGACTCAGTTGTTGGGTTACAGCTGAAAGGGGCCATAGATTATTTAATTCTCTTCCTCTCTCACAGCTAAAGAATGTTAAGTCTATAGAAGTAAAATTAAATTATGGAAGTACAGTTGCCTTCCTTAACCGCATCTGCAGATTAACTCAACGTGGTTGGTTGGAACTGTGGAAGCCGAAACTTGGGTACAGCAGGAATGCTGTTTTATAAAAGGGACTAGAGCATCCCCGGATTTTGGTATCTGCACAGGTTGTTGCTGTTGTTGGTGTGTTCTGTAACCAATCATGCTAAGTCCTTGAAAAATATATATGTAAACTGTTTCTCTCTCCCTCTTTGTTTTTCTTTTCTTTGATTAAAGATGACACACTCAAATTAATTTGGTTTTGAGATTTGAGAACTTTGAAATATTTCCAATGGAAGGTAAACTCTTTTTGGTAGGGGTCATGTTTTGTCATGTTTATGTCCCTAGCAATTACTAGAATGCTTAGGGCATGATAAATGTCCTCTGAAATGAATTAAACTTAACGAAATCGATGTAATTGAAAAAGGCTTAGTGAAATCATGCTTTGAAATCACCTATTCAGAGAGGGTTTCAACTTTCCACTTTTTGGGTGGGTAAGTTTCAGCTGTCTAAATTGAAAGTAAATTGATCTGTTGAGCCAAGGATGGCATTGACAGACAGGAATTTATTTATGATTCTGTCTTGGTTAGGTTTCTCATTATTCATTTGGTAATTATTAAATGCGTCTTGATACTGTCATATGTTTTCCTCATTTTAATATAACTATATTTTATACAATTTATTTCTGGCTGTCCTCTCAGTGGACTGATAATTCAATGTTATAAATTACGTTGTCTGTGTTTTGATTCATCTTTTTTGTGTCCTCACGTAGTTCTTTTGCCTTTGAAGCTACTACAACTTCAAAGAAAGCTGAAATAAATGAAGAGACGTACAGGTTCAGTGCTAAATGAGAGGAATCTTTAAGAACTGGATAAAAATGGTTATAGTTTTCTTTTTTGTCTTTAACAAGTATTAAATTCATAAGTCTCTTCTTCAGTAAGGCTCTGCCCCATACTTTCTCCTTCCTGACCTTTTCTTTATTCAGTGTGTGTACAGACTACATACAGCTGAAGTTGTAGCAGATGAGAGGACTTGTATTTAGGGGAAAATCTGGATAAATAAAGCAAACTAAATAAATGATAAGTGTTTATCTTTTGTACCCCTTCTCTCTCTTTTTTTTTTTTGAAAGCACACATTTTGTGGCCTAGATACATTTATTTAAATGATACCTATCTGTTTATACATTGTTTTGTTTCCTGGTATTATTTCTTGTTAAGTCCTTATGGGAACATTGTACATTCTTATATATGCCTTGTTTATGTTTATTGAATGAATGAATAAATGAAGAACAGAAATACGCCATGTAGATCTGAACATTTCTGAGAAATAAGTCCTCTAGTCCTATCCCATCCTAATACTATAGTTGAGGAAATGCAAGTCTGGAGAGGTTGCATAACTTCTAATTAGCCGCAGAGGGGAGTTAGTATCCATTTCCTTTGATTTTCATACAATATGTTTTCCATTGTAAAAATATTCAATACAACTGCTGCTAAATTGATAGACTTTTTACGACTCTTGACTCCAGGATTGAGGAAGTTCTTACTTTTGTGCCTGAACCTATTGACCCCAATATAACTTCCTACTATGGAAATATCTCTTAGAGTAAGACATATACCATAACCCAGAAATTCTACTTCTCAGTATCTACCCTAAAATAACACATGTATATAAGATACATAAAAATAAATGTTTATTTCAGCTACCTTTATAATAATAAAATTCTGAAAAGAACTCAAATGTTTTTCTGTATGGTGAGTGGTTAAATGAGTCTTGATATTTTTATTTTATGAAATACTATGCAACAATTAAAAAGAATAAGTCATACCTATGTTTGGTAACAGTAACAGAATTCTAAGACATTGTGCAACAAAAAATGAAAGCTGAAGACTATCTACAGTATGTAAAACACAGAGACGTGAAAAACAATGTATATAGTAATTCTGGATCCACTTGACATCTCTGTAAAAGCAGTAACAAAGGGTGGGGGACTTCCCTCGTGGTCCAGTGGGTAAGACCCCACGCTCCCAATGCAGGGGGCCTGGGTTCAACCCCCTGGGGGGGAACTAGATCCCACATGCATGCCGCAACTAAGAGTTTGCATGCCGCAACTAAAAAGATCCTGTGTGCCACAACTAAGACCTGGTGCAGACTAAATAAATAAATAAATATTTAAAAATATCCACAAAGAGTGGGAATTAAATATGTTAAATTTTTGATAGACACAGTTATCTATGGAGAAGGTGGGACTAAAAGTTGAAGGTGGCTTTCATGGGTGGCTTGATTTCATCTCCATGTTTACAATTTGTAAAAAATAGGATATATTCATGAGTTATTTATGTAATATAAAAAAAAGTTTTTAAAAAGTATGTTATCCAATAAAAACTTAATATGCCTCTATTCTGACATTCTTTTACACTAGGGGCTAGGAAAGAATATGCAGATATGCAAGAGGTGGTTGTCATTCCAAGCTGGCTCAAGTTCTATAAAAGAGATAACACAAATGAGATATTGATATTTAATTATTATAGGAAACAAAATTATAAAGACTAAGGGGGCAGTAATGAAAGAAGACGCCTAAATTGAGTATGCTTTTGTCAACAAAGAGTTATTTGTTAATAATAAGAAACCAATTTTTTTCAACTCTGGATAAGTAATCCTCAAATATTCACTATATCATATTCTCCAAAAAAGATCAGAATTTTCAAGCTTTGGCTATTCTGAAATATTTTATCATTTGCTGTTCCTGCCCTTAATCATTATGTATGTTTTGACATCAATGAAAATCAGAAGAAATGAGTAAAAATCAGGACCAGGAAAAAAGGGGGGATATCTAGACATATAGTTAGGAAGAAACAGTGAAGTATACAAAAATGCTAAATTATTGGTAAAGATGAGTGGTGTCCAATTAAAATATTTATCTTTCTGAGATCTGAGCCTACTGCTAGCAAATATAATGTCTTAAAATGAAGCCTTATTTAGGAAGAGCTTCATGAATAGCTATTTTACACCAGATATGATTCACAGTGATACTTTGTGAGTTTCATTTGTGGGAAGTTATGTAGCGTGGAGGTTAAGATCACAGGCTTAGTGCTTAGTCATACCTAAGGTTTGAAACGTGATTACACTGCTTAAAGGTTGTAAGATCTTGGGTAAGTTTTATTTAACTTATCTGTGCCTCAGTTTACTCTTTTGTTAAAGGCAATAACACTGCATAACTCACAGATTGTTTTGGGGGGGTGGCGGAAGGTAATGAAAGAAAAGCACTTCGCTTAGCAGGGCTCAGTAAGCTAGGGAAGAGTTACTTTTTCCCCTCCAGTGGAAGTGTATAAACGTAGACACACAGTAAAATGATAGCCTTCTAACAGTGTTCTACAAAACAAAGTGTAGATCATTTTGCTCTTTAGTTAATTTGATTAATACAGACACAAAAGATACGATGGTTTAATCCCCAAGGTGAGCTTTTCGGGTTTTAGGTAAGAGCAGAGCAATCAGACATTTTTCTTAGTTTAGCTGGGCCAAGGAGAAAGGAAGAGTCAGAAGCGGCCAGAGAGAGACTGGAGATAATGGTGATAGTGGGAAGATGATGAATACTCACTGTTCTGTCATCAGGGCTGTCCTCTGCTCACAGATGATAACTGCCGTCTATGGACAAGGATTGGGGGAGAAAATAGATTGAAGTAGGTAAAATTGTGAAGAGGATCTGCCAGTGGTAAACTACTCCACAGCTGTGTGGTTCCTTTAGAACTGCCCCTTCCCCTCATAGGTGTATCTATCATGAGCTTTACTTTAAAAAATCATGGATCTCATCCATATGGGCAGGTTACAGTTTATCTACATCTTAAAGTTATCTTCAAGTGGGAAACAGCACACACTGCAGTTTCTCCTTGTTAAATAATTCTACAGTTAGGAAGGCCTTTCATCTAATTCCTATTTCCCAACACACACACATATCCTCTCCCCCCACCTCCAATGCATATACACAGTTGTTACCTAATTAGGAAAACATTTTATGACTATATGCTTTTCCTCTGAATAACTAAAGAGCTACTGGAAAATATTGCTTTTTATTATTACTTTTTTGCATTAATAGACTGATTTCTACTGCTTCCTTTACTAGAAACAAAAAATATCTATTCACCCTTCTTTGTAAAATAACTGTCTGTAGATTAGAATGCATTGAAAATGAATTGTCAAGATAGTAGTTGGAATCCAAGTCAGGAACTCAGTATTCTGTTTCTCGTCTTAATACCAACATTGACATAAGATAAGCCAATACAAGTAAGTGTACATGAAAACTATTGGTTCTCAAAGTGTCTTCATCTGGGGAAGGACAGAATATTTGTACTGAGCAAAAAGCACTGTATTTTCATAATACCAGTTGTTTCATGGATACCTAACCAGAAGGTTTTGGCCAGGTAGATATAACTTTATCAAACATTAGGAAGTCAAAGTTTAAAATTTTTATTTTGTAAAAAATTAAACCTTTGCTCCTACCAGTTTCATTTATTCAGGATTTAGCCAATGAGATTTGGATTCTTCTTGTATATTAGACTTTATCCAACAGTTAGAATGACACTGAACTAAATTTAAGCATCTTCCATTTAACTGCAGAAATATAACCCTTCAGATAAAAGTTTGGTTCAAAAGAGTGATTATCTATACAGAAGGTTTTAAAAAATGAAATGAACTCTGTTGTTATTAATATCCCCAATTGGGATTCTATACATGGGGTTGCAAAAGCTAACTTGCTTTACACTCTGTTTTGTTTACCTTTTTTGCTTTAATTTCCAAGAGGTGAAGAACCAAATTTAATGTTTAATCTCAGTAAACATAGGCAAAGTGGTTGATATATTTATTTCATTGCCTTTATACATTGTTATACAAATCTAGCTTAATTTTATTTTATAGAGGGTCTTCTATAATAATAAATTCTTTTTGGAAGCTGATAGGATATCAGTTAAATGGAGGATAAATAACACAATTTTTTTATTGCAAATTATCAATACTACCCTTTAAATGCAAGAGGTTGTGGTCTAAAACAGGAGAACTAACTAAACTCTAGCATCCTTTCCTGATCTAAATTTCCAGTATTAAGAAAGGTTTTGAGGTTTTGAACAACTATATACAACCTTTCCATCAGAACAATTAAATTGGTTTTATTTTAAGTTAGGGGCTTGAGTAAATTCTGGAAAATTCTAATCATTGAAAGAATCATGAAGGAGTTGCAATTTTAATATTGTGTAGTCATATACAGTGTCTGATATTTCAAGAGATCTGGGACACATTCTCGGGAAAGAAAGAACCTTGCTTTCTTGAATGGTTTTCCACAGCACCTCATCCACCCACTGGAAACTTTGCCTGTAAGTTGCATTTGTCATCACAGAAATCAGATTCAATTCATTCAGCACTAGGATTGTTGTACAATGACAAGAGGTACAACGTCTCTTAGAGTAAGAGAAGTACAGTTTATCTAGAATAAAACCTCAAGCTTAATGATTGAGTTTAAAGATGCAAGGTGATGTAAAGCAGTGCTTCTTAAACTTCAACATGTATAGGAATCACTTGAGGCTCTTGTTAGATGCACATTGTGACTTAGTAGGTCAGGGTGGGGTCTGAGATCTTACCTTTCTAACAAGTTCCCTGTTGGTACAAATTCTACTGGTTGGGAATCTAGCATAACAATGATGAACATAACTCTGATATTTAGGGTCAGGTAAAGTTAATATTTTTTACCTGAAACCTAAGAATGTTTGGATTTGAAATCTAAGAATGTTTGGAGGTCACTTTCTCTCATGAACTTTCATAGACTAAAAGTATTGATGGCAAAGGTGTGCAGTGCCAGGCTAATATTTTCAGCCATAAGTCATCCCTTTACTGAGAGGATTTGTTTACTGGAATGAAACTAAATCTTCTAACAAATCAAGCCAACTGTGCTTACAGATCTGTGCACATGGATTTTGGGATATATACAGAATTCTTTCATGTATCTGTGTTATTTAATTTTCCTTATTTTGGACACCCCAGATGGCATGATATGAACCAGGGGAAGGGTGGGAAAACAGTTGGATGCAGCAAGTTTATATGCTTTTAATTTTCTTTTGAAATACAGCAGAGATTTGTATAAGCTGTTTATAAATATCATAGAAATGTTTGTGGAAAAATGGGAACATTTATTAATAAGGACCCATTAAGTCATTAAGTTAACGTAAAAGCTGAGAATAATATCACTGTTGAACTGAGAAATAATTTTTATTTGTTCTCCTCCTTGAGATGTAGCCTCATGTTGCTATTAACAGCGATTTTATCAGGTGATTCCTGGAGCATGACTTGGAATCAGCTCCTTTTCTGGTAATGAATAATTTATAAACACCTAACATTCACAATTGTAAAAGTACTTCAAAAGCAATATAGATAGAATTTCAATATAATCCTAGTTAAGACTATCCTTGTTTGACCTAACATAAAAAACCTTTCTTAATTTTAGAGAGGAAGGCCAACACCCATTACCGTTTTATATGAAAATTTAGGCATAAAACTCTGTTCCTAACAACTTCTGTTCCACAGAAGTTGTTAGGAACAGAGTTGAGAATAGAACTGGTTATCTCAGAATTGTGTCCTCCACTAAATTCTCCAGATAAGTTTTCCTCTGAGCAAAATGTTGGTGAACAGAATTTGTCCTTTTTCTTGAAGATTTATGTCATTCAATCCAAAACATTTATAAAAGTGCATCGTGTGCAGTGAATTTATAAAAGTGCATTGTGTGCAGTGAATTTATAAAAATGCATTGTGTGCAGTGAATTATTACTAAGTGTTTAGGGGAGAAGGATTTATATGGAAAACAAAACAACTAAAACTAAACAGCAAAAACAAATTACTAAATGGACTTCTGCATCTAGTTAAGATGGAGTGATAAGGAACAGATTTACTCTCCTTCCTGAAACAACTATAAAAGCAGACAAGGGCTTCCCTGGTGGTGCAGTGGTTGAGAGTCCGCCTGCCGATGCAGGGGACACGGGTTCGTGCCCTGGTCCGGGAAGATCCCACATGCCGCGGAGCGGCTGGGCCCGTGAGCCATGGCCGCTGAGCCTGCGCGTTCAGAGCCTGTGCTCCGCAACGGGAGAGGCCACAACAGTGAGAGGCCCGCATACTGCAAAAAAAAAAAAAAAAAAAAAAAAAGCAGACAAAATACATGGAACAAGGTTTTTCAGATATTGAACATCAGGCACCACAGGATAGTGATCCCTGAGAAAGAGGAAACAAATAAGGTAGGCACTATGATTCCCTGAAGAGAGATTCCAGGTGATAGTGCAGGGAGGGGGAACTCATGCTGAGTCTCGTTATCTCTTAGAGTTGAAGAAACAGAACTGACCATCTCGGGAGCCAGAGCACCTAAAGTTGCAAGGCAGAGTTCCTGTGCATAGACATCTTCACAGAGAAAACTCCTGAAATCTCCAGAAGATCCCCTCATGTCTTCAGCTGGGTACAAATCAGTTTACTCATGTAAGGAAACAAGAACCACCTGCAGGAGTAGAATGACCAATCACCAAAGGTCACACCGAGCTGAGAGTAGTTCATGTTCCTAAGCATGGGATTTTAGTCATAATTCAAGAGACATTCAATAGACCCCAAAAGTTATTACTTCAGCAGTAGAGCACAGTAAGCCCTAGACTAATGGCTTCTCTTTAATCCTAACTTATAAAACTTAATGGAAAGCCTCAAAAGGATAAACTCTTTCCAAGTAACTTAACTATGGCCAAGAACAAAGTTCAAGAATACTAATAGGAATACAAAAATATCCATCACCCATCCTACAAGGCAAAATCATAATGTCTGACATCCAATTAAAAATTACCAGGCATGTACAGAAGCACGGAAATATAGTGAAGAGAAAACACAATCAATAGAAACAATCCAAAATTAACACAGGCAATGGAATTAGTATGTGATGACATTATAAAACTCATTGTAGTTATATCCCATATGCTTATGAAAGTAGAGGAAAGATTGAGCATATTAATGTGGAAGACATGAAAAAGACTGAGATCATACTTATTGAGATGAAAAATCTAATATCTTGAGATGAAACACTGATTAGAATTAACAAATTAAACACTACAGAGCAAAACAAATAAGTGAGCTTGAAGGCATAGCAACAGAACTATTAAAACAAACAAACAAACAAACAAACAGAGACATAAAGACCAAAAACAAACGAACATCAATGATATGTGGGACAACTTCAAGCAGCTTAAGCATATGAGTTAATTGGAATCCTCAAGAAGGCGTGAGCAGAAAAATTATTTGAAGAAATAAATGAAATGTTTCTAGCCCAAGAAGTGCAATGGACCTGAAGTGCACAAAACATGAGAGAAACTATACCAAAAACATCATAATAAAATTACTTAAAATCACTGGTAAAGGGCTTCCCTGGTGGCGCAGTGGTTAAGAAGTCGCCTGCCAATGCAGGGGACACGGGTTCGAGCCCTGGTCCGGGAAGATCCCACATGCTGCGGAGCAACTAGGCCTGTGCGCCACAACTACTGAAGCCCACGCGCCTAGAGCCCGTGCTCCGCAACAAGAGAAGCCACTGCAATGAGAAGCGGGCGCACCGCAACGAAGAGTAGCCCACATTCGCCGCAACTAGAGAAAGCCGCATGCAGCAACGAAGACCCAATGCAGCCAATAATAAAATAAATTTTAAAAAATCACTGGTAAAGAGAAACTCTTAAAAACAGAAAATAAAAGACATATTTTATACATAGGATGAAACACAGCAAGTCCTTTAAACTATGGGGAAAAAAAATTCTGTCAACCCAGAATTCTATATCAAAGTCTTCCTTTTTACTTAAGGAAAGGAATCTTCATTAAATAGATTGAAATCAGGAAAGCATGGGTCTTGTCTGGTAAATCTTTAACATGACTGATTGCAGTCACTCCTTCTTTCCAGAAGTTAAGGAGAGGGTCAGTGTGTTTAGAAAATCTACTCACTCCTCACAGGAGAACCTCAAATGGTTGGAAAAGAAGAAAAAGATGCAGAAAGGGGATAGGCTTTATTTATTTTAAAATTTTATCTGGCACTGCATCTAATAAGGAGAATCATGGCTAAGATGCACTAATCCAAGATACCCAGTGAAATGTTAATGCTAAAGATTATATTTCAACTCTTAAAATACTTTAAATTAAGGAATACATTTTTTTGTTGTGATCTGCCTTAGATTTATGGGCTAATGCTAATTTTTATAGCTTTTCTAACTCCTGTACAGTGTAAGGAAAATTACCAAAAAAAGTGTCCCAGTTGGGTTAAGTTTAAATTCTCAGTTCTCAAGGAAATTTTTAAGAGGCTAGCCTTCAAATCCAAATACCCCAGGAACATCTCAGAAGCTTCCGTTTTTAGAAGATTCCACCCACCCTAAATTCTTTCAGTGATGTTAAATTAGAGTTTTCCCCATATCAAAAAAGACCCAACTTGTAAGACAGCTTAGCATTCATTATATTTATCCATAGTTATTGAATAATTCAGGACCATAATAAATATCTACTATGAATAATATAATAGATATTATGAAAATTTTACTGGAGTTCTGATAAAATGTATATTTTCTAATATACTAAGAGACAAATTTAGAGACACCAAGATCCCCTATGTTAGAAGTTATGAGTTAATTTTTTAATTTTTATGATCATCTAATCTTAAATCGTGCATCTCTGATTTTATGAATCTGTGCATGGAAGCAACTCATATAAAAATATATTAAAATGTTTTCAGCTATTTCTTATATATGTTGTTAAAAATAAAGCTTATTTGGGCAAATAAATTACCACATACTGGTGAATCACAAAGGTATCTTTGTTAACTTTTAGACTTCTTTAACTTTTTATTCTTTTGCCAAGTGTTAAATTCATTATATTGAACAAAGGAGGGAGAACGGTTGGTGGTTTTGTGTGTAATTATATAACTATGAGCAGAAAGGTGAGAATTTACTTATATATTCATGCAAAAATAGTTACTGAATGCTTACCCTGGACCAACCACCTGTCGATGCTGTACCATTGCTCAATAGCTAGCAATTTTTAAAACTAATCTTAAAGCATTCAGGATTGTCTCAATTATTGGAAGAAATTAGAAAGTACTATTATGGAATATAAGAGCTTCATGCTAAGAAACATACAGTATGACTAGGAGGAATTAATACACATGAAAAGGTTTTAAGGATGTGGCAAAAACTAAAGAGAATAATATATTATTTTAATTTAAAATTGCTGTACTCCTCAAACACATGGAAGAAAGGCTATAACATTTAGATAGTAACTTGGCACATGTTTGAATGAATTGATCAGGGGTGGAAAAAAATTTCATCAGTAGCTCTCCATCAGTAGGTTATTTGTGAAGAGGAGTTTGAAGAAATTAAGTGACACTGCTGAAGAGTGGAAGATAGTAAAAAACACATCCTCCTGCACCAGTTATGAATGTTGGAATGAGAAAGTCACAAGGAGTGGCAAGTTGATTAGCTTATCTGGAAAACAGGATTTGTACTGGAAAATGATAAGAACAGAAATGAGATAGAGATGGGTGGGTAAAGTGTTCTAAATGTTGGGCTGAGGAGTTTGAATTTAATAAGGAAGCAAATTCAGAGACTTAAGAGAATTTTAGAGCAGGGCAATCCTTTAGTCCTAACCTTCCCTTCAGAGAAAACTGCCTTTACCGAAATTTCACACCATCAGTGGCATTGCCACTTGGGATTAGAACCCAAGATTCTCAGTGGTCTTTTCATATACCGTGACACTCTGCAAAGCGATGCCCCATTGACCAGGAACAGGAGAGATGTGTGGGTACGATAATTTGGAATACTTTCCTAGGAAATTTCTACTTTAAATACTAAAAGGAAAGCAGTCTCTTCCTCTTCCTCTGCCTCTCAAGCTACAGCCTCTGATCTCCTGAAAGCCAATGGTGTCCCATTCTTTTCAATGCCCAACCTCTCCCTTGGTGGATGTGGGTCTGTGGCATCATTTCTGTCACACAACAGGAGCAGGGTCAACAGCGGGCAGCTCAGGCTCCACTCCCTTCTGCCATCTGCCAGTATATTACCCAAGCTTGATCTCAGGGCAACTTCCTTAGTTGGGATGGGATGTTGCTCTTATGGGCTCCAAACTTCAATGTAGCTGTGCTGCTGCTCCACTGCCACAGTCTAGGATCTTCTCACTGTCAACACTTAGAAAATAATGGATGGAACTTATGGTTCCTCTTCTGTCATGAGCAGAAGGGAGCAAGGCCCAATGAGTGTGATGCTTTTTAAGGAGAGCTCCATTTGGCTCCAGCTATTCAACTAACTCTCAGAGTGCCTGCCAGCTGGAGGAGAATAAACTTAACAGCACAGTTAGCACAGTAACACAGTTTCAACATTTCTTCCTCTCCCCACCCCCACCCCCAGGGTTAAGATTGTCCTCCACAAGGCATGGCTTGGGAAGCTAGCTGGGTCTCTGCCACAGAGGCACAAGGTCACTCCTCCTGTTCTTCTAAAGCTCATATTTATGGAGAGGGATGAAATGTGGTCATCCGGTAAGCTATCCTTTTGTATCAGGGAAGTACATGTGTCCTCTGGAATGGAGAGTGGCTGAAGAGGAGGAGTGGAGAATCTCATTTCCTCAATTCCCTATAACCAGACTTGGCACGATCCAAGGTACACGACTTCTCTCCTCAGTCTCATTTTGTCCCCAAGGACAGATAGCTGCCTCTAGGGATATGAAGTCTCTCTGGGCAGTGTTAATCTTCTAGATTTTGTATGTATTAAATTTCACAGCTGGAAAGCTTTAGAAACACTGGTAAGCTTCATATTATTATAAATATCTTGGTTTGCCAAACAGACCTGAAAAGTTATCAGCTGCCAGTGTCATCCAGCCTGGCTCTTCCTGTGGCCTCAGCCAACCTTGCTGTAGTGGACTGAATGCTGGTCTCAGACCAGCATTCAAAAGGTATGTCCAAGTCCTAACCCCAGTACCTGTGAATGTAGCCTTACTTGGAAAAGGGTCTCTGAAGATGGTATTAAGGTAAGGAGCTCCAGATGAGATCATCCTGGATTAACCTGGGTGGACCCTGATCCTAAAGTGTCCTTGTAAGGAGAGGAGAATACAGACAGTAGGGAAGAAACACAGAGGATCTGTGAAGATGAAGGCAAAGATTGGAGTTATGCAGTCACAAACCAAGGAATACCAAAGATTACCTACAGCCACCAAAAGCTAAAGAGGCAAAATAGGATTATCCCCTAAGGCCTTCAGAGGGGGCACTGCTCTGCCAGCACCTTGATTCTGAACTCCTGGTTTCCAGAACGGTGAGAGAATAAAATTATGCTGGCTCAAATCACAAAATCTGTGGTAATTTGTTACAGCAAACCGTAGCAAACGAATACACTACACAGACCTGGAAGAGGCTGATGGGGACTGCTGACTGCCTCTCCCACCCAGGTCTCAGCTAGCCTGCCCTAAAGAGAGGGAACCTAGATGTTATTGGAACCTTGCAGCCACACCCCTTCTCCCACCATTCTTGGTCTCTCCTCAAAACACAACCTCCTGCATTTAATCTCTCCCATAATTTCTTCCTCAGAAGGTTGGTGCTACTTCTTGCTTCACCTACGCTCCCATTTCTCCACTTCTTCTAAACAGGACTGGCTACATAATTTGTGGGGACCAATGCAAAATGCACATGTGGGGTCACTTGTTTAAAACTTATTAAGAATTTCAAGGCAGGGACAGCAGAACACTAAGACAAGCACAGGGCTTTCTTAGAAGTAGAGCCATGTCCTACTGCACAGATTCTAGTGCCATGAAGCTGGCCCTACCTCCTGAAATCCATCCTTTGTGACCTTGTGGAATCCTTGTTCAATATTGAGAAAATCCCTTCACCTTCATAACTTAGTCACACAATGCTTCCTCCATTGTCTTGCTTTAGGTAAAAATCAGCTTTCTTCTGAGAATAGTTTCCTCTGGATCTCCCTCCAATGTAGACTGCTCATTATCTCACACCCTAGGACCATGAGAGCCAGCGCTGGCATCCTTGTAGCTCCCCAGTATTGCTTTTGAACCGTGCACCCCCTCTTACACCGGCCCTTGATCCATTTAGGCTCTTGTTCCCTGGATATGTACCTTCTATCCCAATCCTGTACAGTCATCCACTCAGTTCCTGATCATTCCACCACAGTCATGAAAGCCTTTGGTGTCTGACTCATTCCTTCTCCACCCCATGGCATCACCATTGGTGGCTTCAATGTCCATGTGGATAGCCTCTCCAATACCTTAGTCTCCAATTGCTTGATCTTCATTCTAAGGAGAGCAGCTAACCCCAGCCACAGCTCTTCCACAACCCTGCCATTATTCTGCTACTAAATCCTTCAAAAAAACCATCCCCCCTCCTGACTACAACTTCTTATTTTTCCATCTCTCTTATTTGATTGAGATTTGTACTTCTTTGCCTGCTTTTTCTCTCCCCTTTTATGTCTTCACTTATTTTCCCATGTAGTATCAAGTGAACCTCACAGCTCTGTCCTTCAACCATTCACTTAAAAATAGCATCCAAGCTTTCTCCTTGCCTTTCCATCAAATCACTTGGCAAAATCCCCAAGTGGGATTAGTGAAACTTTCTGCATTTACAGTCATATATTTTACACAAATTCACAGTTGTGTGGAACTACTGCTATCACCAATTCCTGACTCAAAAGATTTTTTTTTTTGTACTTATAGTCAGGTTTTTGCTACCATTCCCAACAGCAGCTACTACAAACCTTCAGGCTCTTTACCCGATTCCTTCATCTTCCTTACTTTCGTAGTAGAAATGAGAAGCTATCAAAAATCTTCAATCTACTATAAATAGACAAAAGCAAACTAAAAGTAGTGTTTTCTTAAGTCATTATTTTGTCTTAACTGAAGAAAATGAGGTTCTATTTATTCATTTAAAAACTGCTTATTAAGCAGCTATTTTGTACAGGTACTATTCTAGCTACCGAAGATATAGCTTTCATGGAGTGTACATTCAAGTGGCTCAGATGATTTCAAATACGTAACTTTAAAGTGCATCAGCGAGGGCTAACAGTTTTATCAAACCTGCCCCAAAATACAGGTTTTACAAGAAAAATTTTGTGAGTATAAGGAGTACAGTTTCAGAATTATAAAAATCCAATCATTGCACTGTAACTCTTAAATCCAAACATTTTAGCATCTCTAACACAGGCTCTCTAAAATAAATAGGCTTTAGAATAATTTGCCTTAAATAATAATATATTTTATTATACACTTGAAATTAAGCTAAAGATATAAATAACTCTCAATCTCTTTAATTACTATTTGTATGACCATACAAATAACCACGTTTTTATAAAACAAAGTGTACCAGTGTTGGCATTTAGAAAAATCATAAGTTTTACTAACAAGGTATAATTTAAAGAATGTCAACCTTAAAGGCACGAAGACTTGAGCTCAGAAACTGACTTGAAGATTTCCTAGCGATTTCACTTTATTCAAATTATTTAACCTTGCTGAGCCTCACTTTATTTATCTGAAAACAGAGGTGTTATTACCACATTGTGGGGGTAGGAATATTAAATAAGTTAAAGAGCCTAAGGGTAGCACCACTGGCAGATACATTAAATAAAACATTTTTCCATATCACATAGCCTATGAAAATATTGGAAGTAGTCAGTAGGGAAATGGCCGGTGTCATAGACTTGGGTAGGAAGCCAGAGCACAGTATCTGTGAACATACTGGTGTTAAGCAGATTTTGTACACTAATAATGTCTTTCAGGAAACCAGAGGGGATCTCAGGACTTCAGTGAGGAGAAACCACCTTCTCAGGAAGCAGAGAAGAGCATCTTAATTTTAAGAGCAGTATCATCATCTCTCTATTATGCTTTCTAAAAGACACAATGAGACCTTAATAGTAAGGACTTCATTTTTCTTAGTGAGAACCTTTTAGTGAAACTCGATAGACGTTGATTTCTGCTTTTCTTTGTCCAAAAGTTGTCTACATTGCACATGGCTTCTCAATCTGTTAAAATGATGCGTTAAGAAAACACGAATACCCACATTCCGGGTGCAGATAGGAAAACCATGCACATTCCTACCTTCTCCAATGAGCCACGAGTAAAGTGCAACCGTAGGACACTTGGAGCACAAACGCTCAGGGGCGCGCACAAATGGGTCAGAGGAAGCCTCCGGGAGCAGGGAGGGACGCGAAATTCCATCAGTCACATCAGGTAAATTCTTAGTAGAACCTTAACCCTGCCCCAGGGGAACTGAGAGTGGTAGGCGAGGAGGGCACGGGTTCTGTGATGATCTCTGATGATTAATTGTTAACGCGCACGCAGGAAAAAGAACGCTGCCCAGGGAGCCAAAGGACTAGAACCACCGTCGCGCCGGCCCAGAGAGCCCCTTGGCGGCAGTGGCTGCACAGAGAGCAAGACCCGGGTTGGGGGAGAGGGGAGGGACACTTCAAGCTCGGGGGCGGGTCCCGGCAGCCGCTCTCTCCGCCCCCGGAGTCGCTGCCACTTCCTGGCTGCGCCCCAGCCCAGCAGCTCAGACGCGGTCGCACCCTCGTGGACGGTAGAGGCGGCAGCGAGCTAGAGCCCGCGTCGCAGTTCGCGGCCACGTAGAGGCCGGGCGAGCCCGGGCACCGGGACCTGGCCCAGGCTCGGCGAGCAGCTCTGCGCGCGGCTGGTACGTACGTAGTGGAGGGGAGTCGGGAGTGGTGGGGGTCTCTGGAGCGAAGGTGGAGGGAAAGGACTTGGGCAGTCAGGGGAGACTGAGAGAGCGAAGATGTGGTTATAGCAACTTTCCTATTTTCCGGCCAGTCCGCACGAGCATGGGGGGAATTCAAAGTGGAAGCCTCTTTGGCCAGAGCGACCACATCATTTAACATGCAGAGGTACTTGCAGAGTGGAAGGGGACGCTCAGGCCAACAGGCGTAACCAGGGAGGTCTGGTCACCTCTTTTTGCCCACTCTGCCCTGAAGCTGGACATTGGTGATCTCCTCTCATAAGTTGCTGAGCCTTCGCCTCTCGCACGGGCAATGCCACGTCGTTTCCCATGGGCTGCGCGTTCCCAGCCCCTGGCAGCCGCTCGCGGCCGCCGGGTCAGCAGAGACCAGTGTTCTAGCCGGCTCTGCCCGCGTCGAGCTGTGTGGCTTTAGCCCAGTCACCTCATCTCACCAGTCTCCATCCATTATTTGATAAAACATGGGAATGATTAGATCGGGTCAAATCAAGAGTTCTCTGCAACTACTGGGTTTTCACTGAGCCTAGGACACCGGCCGGCAGCCAGGGAGGGACGGGAGTGCAGTGTGGTCGCAGGAGCTCAGGAGATGGAGGGCATGGGTCCTGACTGCTGATGCCGTAGCAACTCGTTGCCTTCAGGGGGAGATGACCCCGATTTACCAGCTGTCCTGACCGGCAGCCCCTGACGAGTGAGGCTGAGATGAACGGGCCAGTTTCATCTTCGTCGAGCTCATCCCAGGGAACACATCCGAACACGGTTCCTTTGGAAGAGCGCTTGGTACAAGTGGGGCACACAGGAAACACTAAGAAAACAAAAACCAAAAAAAAAAAAAAAAAAACGGCAGGTGAAATTATTAGAGTCTGTGCAGGACTGTAAGATGGAGATTCGATGCCGATGACCACTTAAACATTCAACTAGAAAAACTAAATACTAAAACACTCATATTAATGGTTTGGATACTGAAAAAGTATGGATTAGAACTACTGTTGAGTATTGCATTTCTCTTGGTGTACATGTAGATTCAAAATCCATCTGTCCACTTTATCTCTTCACAAGATGCCTTTCTTATTGCCAATGCTACACATAAAAAAATTCCTTCTGGGATTTAATATTCAGAAAGCTCAGAATTTGGATTGTTAAAATGAGATCTGATGGCCATAAATCTCACAGGAAGTGCTGTAATGGCGTAGGTTCTGGATCAAGGTTAGTTAGACCAGCAATTTGAAAACCTTGTTTTCCTGTTAGTATGTCAGGTGCTGGTCAATATCCCTCTGCTGACACTATGTTAAGGGATTTCATTTTCTAAAACAGTGTTTTGGAAGATCAAATGATTTAATTTTGAAGCAAAGTATATATTGGAAAAGAGTTTTCAAAAAGTTTTTAGTAATTGACTTTTTAGTTTTATCTTTACCACAACTTTCTTCAACAAAATATCAAAGACTAATGGAATACCTTATGCAGGATATTTTAAATTGTGTCAAATTTCATTCTTTGTTAAAGATTTTTCTCTCCTCTTTAGTTAATTTTAAACTAGAAGTTTAAATTTTTAGAAATTTACCCCTTTCAATGATTTTTAAAGAAATTTTGCCAAGTTGTAAAACCATCACCATAATTCAGTTTTAGAACATTTTCATCACCCCAATAAGATCCCTCATGCCCATTTATAATTAATCTCTGCTCAGCTTCAGGCAACCACTAATCTAATTTCAGTATCTATAGATTTGCCTTCTCTGGACATTTTATATAAATGGAATCATAAAGTATGTGATCTTTTGTTTATGGCGTTTTTCACTTAACATAATGTTTTTGAGATTCATCTATATTGTAGCGTGTATCAGTATTTCATTCCTCTTTATTGTTGAAGTTTTCCATTGTATGGATATACCACATTTTGTCTATCCATTCGCCAGTGGATGGACATTTGGGTTGTTTTCAGCTTGAGGCTATTGTGAATCATGATGCTAAGAACATTCACATGCAAGTCTTTGTGAGTACATGTTTTCATTTCTCTTGGATAGATATTTAGCAGTGCAATTGCTGGGTTGTATGATAAAGGTATGTCTAACTTTTTAAGAGCATTACAGAGTGAATTTTATGTAGAAGTTATGTATTTACAAAATGTAGAAAATTCTGGACAAATAAATATTTCTTACTAGATCATATATGATTTGATATATACATAGAGAGAAGGTTGGACAGGAAACACTGCTTCCTTTCAAATTTAGAGCTCAGATATAGCAAACAAATTTGCAAAAAAGTGGAACATTTCTCAAAAATAAAATATTTCTAAAGACAGTTTTTTTTGGAGCAGTTTTAGATTCACAGCAAAATTGAAAGGAAGGTACAGATTTCCCAAATACCCCCTACCCCTACACACGCATAGCCTCCCTCACTCACCAGACTGGTATGTTTGCTACAATAGATGAACCTACATTGACATATCATAGTCACCCAAAGTCCGTAGTTTATCTTAGGGTTCACTCTTGTTGTTGTACATTATATGGCTTTGGACAAACACATAATGACATGTATTCATCTATCATAGGGAGTATTTTCACTGCCCTAAAAATCCTCTGTTCTCTGCCTATTCATCCCTTCCCCCAGTATCTTTTTTTTTTAATGCGAAATGAGAGTAAATCAGGCTTAATTAAGACTAAATTTCCAGCAGTCTCCATTGAGAATGGGAAATAAAGCAATTTGAAAAACGTATTTTAGGACGTTGATGAGACTCAGACCTGAATGGCTTGATAGTAAATTCAGTGGTTTTCCATTCCTTAAACACAAGATTTTAATTGAGTTAGAAAAAAAAAATTCCGTTCTGAATATCAGAAAAACCCTATAAATCCTATGATGAAATAAGCATCCGTAATTATGATGCCACATAATTCTTCTAAGTACTAATTAAACATATTTTATTACATATAGAGATCTAAGGCCCAAGTTTAAGTGATTGACATGTGCAAAAATCATGTATTAGGGATAAATCCAGGGCTCCTATCTTACTGTTTTAAAACTTCTGTGGTTAGTACATGCTCTCTGAAACCTGTTGGTCTCAGTAATTTTTATATTAATAGGCTCAATGTACTTTTTATAAGTCATTATCAGTTAGTGACATTACATAAAGAGAATACTTGAACATACCCAGAAAACCAAAGTGGTTATTATTATTTTTCTTTTTATTGGAAGTACAAATGACTTTGAGAAATCAAATAGGTAGTCTACTTTATACTCAAGTGGGATATATTTTTCATTCATGCTCTCAAAGGCAAATAGCAGTTTTATGCATCTGTCCAGGTATAAAGCATGCTACGGACTTTATAAATCAGAGTAGATTTGTGTTCTCCAATAACTCCTATTCTTAAAAAGTGATGGTGTCCAAGAGTTGGGTGCTTGGTTGGAAAAAAAGTTCAGAACTGTCTATATAAGAATAAAGCAATTCACATTTGTACATGTTCCTGAATAGGAGGAAGTAATCTCACCTAGGATCCTGGATCAGTTAGAATAGGATTTCTGAGACTGGAAAGTGGGCCAAGGGAATAGAAATACTTTAAGACTGTGTAGTCTGGAGCCAACACAGCCTGAACACTTGTTTGGGGGAGCAACAGCAGAAGCGTTTATAGACAATATAAATGGAGCTAAATGCCTTCCTTTGTCTCCTGGATTCCGCCTCCTTATAGCCCCTATTTCCTGCTAAGCCCTAAAATCTACTGTGCTGATGAAAAAGAATCCCCTTTAGGAGTGTGGAAATTAGCATGGTTAACTGTAAGTTTTCACTTTTTGGGTGAAGGAAAGGAAGAAACTGAGGTTCAGTGTGATAGCTTCAGGAATAAATTTGTGGAAGACAGGAAGGAGTTAAGCTGTCTTCCCAAACATGCTTATATCAAATGACTATGAAGTGATTTATTTCTGCATTAATCTTTATGGGCTGGGTTAATATGTCTCAGAAGAAAACACTGTTCTTAAAATCAGTTGTGTACGTGTGTGTGTGTGTGTGTGTGTGTGTGTGTGTAAACAAGGATGGCTTATAACTCATGCAATTACATTCGATTATTATTTTTGTTTATTTAAAAAATGAGAATAAGTACTATTATCATGGGGCTTCTGGAGCCAGGTATAATATTAAATCTCAAAACACTGAAATAAGCCCCTCTTGTCTGTCTTTCCCAAATCTAATAAAATCTATAAAAAGCTAGATTATAGATATAATGGATTTTGTTGCGTTCTGAAGGTTTGTAAAGAATCTGTCAAGTCAGGAGAAGATGTTACAAAGAACAGGGCTTGCACACAAACCACTCTGCCTCTCGGTTTCGGTATCCCTGAAGAAGGATGTCTATCATAATTATGCTCATTGCAGTAAAGAAGCAGAAGTTTTCACGGTAGTGAAAAATTAGAAAAACAAACCAAAAAAAGCAACTGTACATCTTTCTAACATGCCATGAAGCTGTATGTATATATCTATATATACTCTTGTAGCTTGGAGAAGATTGGGTTTGAGGAGTATTGGACAGACTGTTGTTGCCCAAGCAAGAGGTGCTAGAGAGTGATTCAGGGATTAGGGATAAACAGGAGTATCAGAGTCTAGAAATATTAGGAGTGGAAAATGATCAGGCTTGATGATAACTGGGATATGAATTTAAAGGGAGGTGGGAATGAAGGGTGGGTCTCAGCTTCTTGGCTTGAGGTTGAGGACTAGCACTATATACAGAGATGTCAATAGAAGAATGAAGGCAGGTTTGGTGGGTTTACTGGGTCGGATAATGTCTCCCTAAAATTCATGTACTTCCTGGAACCTCAGAATGAGACCTTATTTAGAAATAGGGTCATTGCAGTTGTAATTGGTTAATATGAGGTCATACGGGAGTAGGGTGGGCCCTTAACCCAGTATGACTGGTGTCCTTATAAGAAGAAGAGAAGAGACACAGAGACAGAGACTCATAGAGGGAAGGCAAGCTTGTGACAGTGGAAGTGGAGATTGGAGTTATGCAGATGTAAGGGATTCCAAGACTTGCCAGCCACCACCAGAAGCTAGGAGAGAGGCATGGAACAGATTCTCCTGAGTTCCCAAGAAGAAACCAACCTTGCTGATACCTGGATTTTGGATTGCTAGCCACTTGAAACGTGTCCATCTTCAGTATCAGTTGTAAAGATGGTTACAAAATAAGCAGTGTGATAACTTGGGCAGTGCATCCATGGTCCCTCTGCCACCAACCCAGCCATAGATATAAATGAGGTCATTTCAGGTTTTCCATTCATTCTGCACCATATGGGTTTGACAGCATGGGTATGGGACCAGTTTGCAACATGGGGGACATAGTTTGTATTTGTTTGCCTCAGGGAGGAGTGGGAGAACGTTTTCAGGGGAAGTGGGGAATACTTTCTTCACAGGGTAGACCTGGGTCAGCTCCCTGAGATGTTTGTGGATTTTTGCCAAAGGATATTAAGCTTCAAGTAAAACCCGGCATAGGTTGTTCCAACTCTGAGAAGTCCATGTTTGGGTTCTAGGTTTGAATGCTTGAAAGGAAATATAAACTTTTCGGGTGTAACTGCAAAATGGGAGGAAACAAAGCATTTTTTTTTTTTACTCATAGATGCTTATTTTTACCAACTCTTTCAAAAAGTACCTTAATTTACCTAATTTGTTGAAAACTTTTCATATTACCTGTCAATAATTATTATTGGTCCTAATAGCAAATTGGTTCAGTTCTTCACTTTGTGGGTTTTGTCTCAATGTAATCCACTTAAAATATGGATTAATGAAATATGATTCTGACTAAGGACAGCAGTTTCAGTTATATCTAAGGACATCTCAAATTATCTTATAAAAGCATTGTTAAAAGTTTACTTTATTAGTTAGCTTCTTTCTTTCAGATATTTTTTATCATAAAACCATCACACTATTAAGAACACTGAAAGATTTTAAAATTCCAATTCTAATATTCAAACATAATTGCTTCAGTATTGAGTATCTTCCAGTCTTTGTCCATTTGTAAGAATGTTTTTATATTAATGTAATAATGGTATACAGTTTGTAAATTATTTTTTTCTTCTTAAAATTATTATTACCAGAATACAAATGAATAGGAAGAGCAAATTTTAAAAAAATAACGTTTTTCAGGCTTCCCTGGTGGCACAGTGGTTGAGAGTCCGCCTGCCGATGCAGGGGACACGGGTTCGTGCCCCGGTCCGGGAGGATCCAACATGCCGCGGAGCGGCTGTGCCCGTGAGCCATGGCCGCTGAGCCTGCGCGTTCGGAGCCTGTGCTCCGCAACGGGAGAGGCCACAACAGTGAGAGGCCCGCATATCGCAAAAAAAAAAAAAAAAAATTAAAAAAATAACGTTTTTCTTATTATTCAAAGTGACCCATGAAATAGTTTTTGGCTAGATAAAATTTAAGCTCTTAAGGGTATGAAACAGAATTTTCCAGTTAGGCCACATTTTAAGTTTGCTGCACCCTGTGGTAATCATCAGTTTAACACAGAAATAAGAAAAGGAAAACAAATCATTAAAATGCATTGCTTTAAATATTGGCAATGTTCAAATGTAGAATTCAGTTTTTCCAAGGACAATATATGCTTGCTATTATAAATTATTCACCAAGAATCACAGATGTGAAAATATAATCAGGTGATTTTTTTCTTTCAGTCTCATCCTTTTGTCAACTCCCTATTATTACCTTATAACGGGTTATTCCACATGTAACTTTTCTGAGCAAGTTATGTTTGCCACTTAAAATACCACTAAGTTTTAAACTTTAAAATTTTGAAATAGTGTTTCTGAGACCATACACATTGCAGTGAAAATCAGAAATATTCAGAATTGTATTAAGAGGAAAATAATGTCCACCTAAATTTCACCATTAGTTATAAAATTCTTTGCATATATGTAGATTTTAAAAAGAAAAGTGATATATCATATTCCCTTAATATTTCAGCTTACTATATCTTGTCAAGGTGCTAAATCATATTTTTAATGGCTACATAGTGTTCTATTAAAATTTTAACTAACCCCTATTGGTAAATATGCAGAATGTTCCCAAATTTGGTTTTATAAGCAATACCATAGTAGATAACTCTGTTTGTGATCTTTATACACTGTACATGGCTGTTTTATTAATCTCTTTGAATAAACTTCTGGACATGGACTTGCTAGGTCATTGGATATTCACTTGTTAACCATTTTTGACACATTTTGCAAAATTTCTTTCCAGGAAGCCTGCAGCAATTTATACTCAAAATTTTTACCAACATACTAATACTGTTTAAAAATTTTAAATTTAGAAATCAGTAGGAAAAGATACCTCATATTTGTATTTCTTTGATTGCTAATGAGGCTGAATATTTTTAGTTAGTATATTTATTGGATGTTTTGGGTTTATTTTTACGAATTGCTTTTTAGTATTCTTTGCCTGTTTTTAATCCTTTTTTGTTTGTCTCAAGAGCTTTTTATTCATTAGGATATTAACTCTTTGTATGTCTGTTATGTTGCAATTTTTTAATCAGTTTCGTTTGTTTGCCATTAACTATTTTAGGGAGCATTGCTTTGTAAAATCCTTAAATTTTGTAGATGTGAAAGCTGTCAATTTCTTCTCGCATGGTTTCTGAGAAGGACTTTCCCCTTTAAACATATTCATCTACGTTTTTAATAGTACTGTTGATGTCTTTTTTAATTTAAAGTTTTAATCCTTAAGAAGTTACTTTAGTAGGGGATGAAGTAGGTAATCTAATTTTATTATTAACATTTTTTAATCACTAGTCTTGTCTCAAATTCGTTTGTTCTGTCATTGATTCCTTCACCACTGATTTGAAATAGCATCCCATGCCCCTGCACCTCCTTGGAGCCCACCTCGTTATAACTGGCCCTATCATCCTGAAGTCCCACAGAATTCCCTCTCACATGCCTTGCTGGCCACCATTCCTACACATGACTGCAGGCTCTTTGATTGCCTCCCTAAACTGCCTTGACCCACGTTTGTCATTCACCACCTCATCCCAGGAGGAAAAGGAATTCCACATCCCACATCATAGCTGCTAGCTCTTCCTAAATTCCCACGTTACCAGTTTTGGAACATGTAATTGTGTTAGCCTTGCAAAACAGTTAATTTTCTAATGCTTCAAATCTCTGTTTTTATCGTTTGTCTACTCCTTTCTCCTCTCTGCCTTGAAACTTTATTATGCTTTGGCTGCCTCTCCCTGACCTAATCTCTGCTTTTTATTCTTCCTTCAAAACCATTTTGTCATGCCCTCTGGAATACCTGCTCAGTCCCAGTAAACTCCTCTTAACCTCCACTTCTTTCTCTAGCCCTGAATCTTGACTCTCCCATGGGTATCCCACTTCCCCGTGAGTCCTTCCTGTTGGAGACTGCTGATTACTCCATAGTTCATGAATCTCAGGGTAGGGAGGTGGGACACATGCCCTCCATACACCCTCCCACCTGTAGACCATTGTTTCTCTACACCCTTATACTCATTCCTGTTCCTCTGAGCCAGCTGGCTATGCTATCAACTACCATTGCTCATTCCTGTGATCTACTCACCACCTGAACAAACCCCTCCTTCACTGAACACTCCAGCAACAGGTGTACAGTCATCTTCTCCCACCTGTCTCCTGTCCTCAATCTGGATGACTTCATGTCTACACCCAACACCACAGCCTCTCAGTGTGTGACCCCTACAGTTTCAAGCAGTAGTCTTCTCTTTTACTTCTTTTCACCCAGCCCCTTCCGTAGTCACAACCTGGACTTATCATATGAAATTGTTCCTTCCTAAAATCTCAAATTCTGAAACTCTCTGGACATAGCATCCTATATTCGTTTTGTTTTTTTTTACACCAATCCAAAGGTTCACACCTACACTTGTCCTTTGGCTTCATTGGGATGGCCGCTTCTTTGATCCATCTATTTTTTACTCTCCATGCTCTGATTGCTTGGAGTAAGATGTTTCTCAGTGGATTGCACATTTCCAATTAGTACAAGTCAATGGAGAACCTAAGAATTCTGTGTGCTTACCACACTCTCCCCTACAAGTACAGCAACCTCAGAGCCTCACCACCACCTGCCTTGAGTCCTCTGTGACCTAATGACCCCTTATCTTCTTGTTTATGCAAATCACTGCAAGAATCTCTGTGCTCCCAAATAGCATGGCAACTATCCTGGTTTTTCTGGGACTGAGAGGTTTCCCAGGATGCTATGTGGAGTAAGTCCTTGACTAAAAGACTCCACATTTTTGAAATTCCTTATTTTCTATTTTTACATATTACCTGTCTTCATCATCACTTTCAAACCGTAAGCTGCTACTTCATCTGCTGTATGTAATAGCTCTTACTGTTCACTCTCTTTATGACCTTTTGAATCTGTTGTGGGTTGAGAAAGTCAGATACCTGAGTGCATTAGTTAGGAATGTTACAGTTGCTCACGATAGCAAATCCACTTCAAACTGGCTTAAGGAGAATGGGAGAATTTATCAGATTAATGTAACCCAGCTTTCAGTCACAGCTTGATCTAGAGCTCACATTATTTTGTAAGGACCCTATTCCCTTCTACTTCTTGGCTCTACTCTCTTTCAACTTGGCTTCATTCTCAGGCTCTGCTTGGTGACAAAATTGCTATCAACAGCTCCAGGCCTAACTCCTCAAGTTTAAATTCAAAGAGAAAAAAGTGTCTTCACTTAGTAGCTTTGGCACCAGTCCTAAGGTGGACTAACTTGCACCACAAACCCAGTCTTTCAGCATTTGCTGGGTTGGAAAAACGTAATAATAAGCCTGTTGAGGCAGGTTTGTGTCACGTATCACTTCTGAGCCAGTCACTGTGGCTCAGGGCACTTGGAGCTTGGATATGTCAGGTCGGAGTCTCAACTTCATTCTCGGAAACAACGAATCACATGCAGTGACTATAGGAGGAAAGGCTCCTCAAGGGGAAACGGATGTTGGGCAGGCAGAATTTTTACTATCCTCTAAACTGGTGACAAGAGGTTAAAAACAAACCAGAGGCATAAACAGACTCTGATTAAATCTGTAGGACTGGCTTATAAGTAAAGACCGTGAATATTATTAGCGTATAGGTTTTACGACATAGGTTTTATGACATTTATTTTGACTGAACAACATTTGTTAATATCCTGACTCTTGACTGTTGTCTTTGTAGTTAAGTTGCAAAATAAGTAAGATTTTTATAAATAAACTTTGTGTATTATAATCCTCTTTAATCATCATTAATGAATTTTATTTTAAATTCTACCTGTACAAATAATAATTTGAAGATTATTAATATATAAGAAAGAAGAGTATACTTCCCTCGTACATAAATATTTTTACAGCTATTATTTATGAAAACGTATCGACACATGATTTGGATGATAATAGTAGAGAAAAATAACTAAGCTAGAAATTAGAAAGCTTTGTTGTAAGGCCAACTCAGCTTTTAATTAGTCATGTGACCCTGAAGAAGTCTCTTAATCTCTTGAGATTTCAGTTTTTGTCAACATGATTACACCAATATGAATGATGCGATTTCAGTTCATCATGAGATCAGTACAGTGAAAAAAGTACCTGTATTATTCTAAACAGAGCCTATAATTCCATATTTTAGTGCTATATGTACCCATTGATATTCAGGTTCTTTTCTGTGGTTGGTTATAGATATTCTTTATTTAAATTTTTAATGAATTTTGGAACTCAGTACATGCATCTCTGAGATGAATAGTTAACTAAATTCAAATAAACATCTATTAAAAAGCACCCTCCTGGATTCAGCTACTGTGTTTAGTGATATATTGCAAAGTGGAATGAGACTCCATCTTTTTTAAAGAAATTTAGGATTCTATCTGTTTGGGGGAGGTAAGGGAAAATAATATACATACCTTTCCTGTGAGGCAGACTGTAATAAGTACTACGAAAGAACTAAAAAAAAGCTGTGGGGTTTCAAAGAAGAAGATAAACTTTGAAATTAATCAGAAAGAGTTTAAAGGCAATGTAGTAGTTGGGATGGTCCTTGAAGGACTGATAAAATTTCAATGAGTGGGCAAAGCATTCTTGATTGCGAGGACAGCATGAATAAAGGTACAAATACAGAAAAGAGTGAGACAGAGCTGTGTAGAATTTTAGGGGCTGGGTGGAGATTTTAGGGGCTGGGTGGAAAGATACATTGAGGCTGTAGTGAAGAATCTTAAGTGTTGGGATGAAAACTTTGGACTTAAATTTGTAGCTAATTTTTTTTTTTTTTTTTTTTTTTTTTTTGCGGTACACGGGCCTCTCACTGTTGTGGTCTCTCCCGTTGAGGAGCACAGGCTCCGGACGCGCAGGCTCAGTGGCCATGGCTCACGGGCCCAGCCGCTCCGCGGCATGTGGGATCTTCCCGGACCGGGGCACGAACCCGTGTCCCCTGCATCGGCAGGCGGACTCTCAACCACTGCGCCACCAGGGAAGCCCCTGTAGCTAATTTTTATCCTTGAAAGTAGTAGAGAGTCATATAATCTATGACTCTATGAATAAAAATTTATTTTGACAGGTTGTTTATATGTAGGTAAATACAAGAGTTGTATACATTTTAAAAAAGAAACCAGTTAGAGAAGAAATGGTTATTAGCAGAATCTGTTAAAACAATACTAAAGAATTTTGGTTTATGGCCAGTTCAATATAATGTCAAGTGGTTGTCCAACATAGGTAGCATATTTTTAAGTTGTATCAATAGCAGTATCTTATCCAGAGCAAAGGAAGTGACGGCCCCACTCTGTTCTTCCACGGCCAAATTGTTCTGGATATTTTACTCCTACCAATAAATACACACACATGTACATTGATCAGGGTGGTCTGTTATTGCAGAAGTGATGGAAGGAATAGTTGTAAAATGGAGATATTTCGCTAGGAGAAATGAACACCTGGCAAAGTGGGCATGGAAATGTAGTATAACATGATGTATAAAGAAAGAGAAAAACAAGCACAAGCTTTGGAGTTAGCTCAGCTCTGCTCCTAATGAGCTGTGCTATTTTGGGAAAGTTGCTTTTCCTTTTGTAAGCTGTTTCCTTTCCCACTCTCCTTCCCCTTACCCCCTCCCCCTTTCTCCTCCTCTTCATCTACTTCTTTTTTTGTAGAATAAAGATGATACTATTTACCTGCAGTTTTATTTTTGGATTAATGATTGGCAAGTACCCAGCACATTTCCTGGCATCCAGTACGCCTCCATTACTTGTGACTATTATGTTTATTTGAAGGACGGTCTTACATATATAGGAGTTTAGACTGGTCCTGTGAGGTACCTGCAGAAAGATTTAGGACTGTTGGAGAGAGAAATGTTTTTGCTTCAAAATAAAAAAGATGTCATAAAGGTTAAGTTCCAATAAAAAAAAGTAATGGTATGTCTAAGTATGGTAGCACTTTTTGAGTTCAGTGGTCATGGTATGCTAGAGCCAAGGTGATATGTATTTTTTACATGAAAGTAATGTTTTCCTCAACATCTAGGAGGGAATCCCCTAGAGTAGGGCTTCTCATGCTTTTCCACCAAAGAACTCCCAGAAATCTAGAGGCATAACTCAAAGTGCTCCATAGAAAAGTACAAAGTTTCTTTGACATTTCATATTCATCTTACATATTTGTATACATTATGCACTCTATAATGTGTTCATTTTGTTTTAGTATAAAAACATGCTTTAAATATATACTGTCAAGTAAGACTCCTTTGATAAACAAAATTTATCATGTGGTTGTGAGTACATTCTGGGATTTCCAAGGGTGCAGGTTTCCTAGTTTTGAGGAAGCACAGACTTGGGGGTATTTATAACCACAAGCTTGTAATAGACTAAGAATTCCCTCTCAGCTTAACACAGATAAGCTAAAAATTTAGATGTCCGTTGATTAGAATTTGGATTGCATGGATTATTTTAGACAATCACATTACTGCTAATATCAAAAATTTGGCAGTATCTTAGATAAACACATATGTGAACCTAAGAAGCTGTAGAAAAAGCATAAAAGCATTGTTATATTTGAAAATGGAGGCCTATATCTTTAGCTACTGAAGTGCTGAAGTAAGAGGTTGAATGGCTTCATGCTGTTACTCTTGGCTGCTGCATTTGTGGGCTTTTGTGTGTTGTTTGCTCATGTTCCTTTTTTTTTTTTTTTAAATTAGTGCTTTGCAGGAGACAGATGTTGAGTAAATACTGTTTTGTGAAATATTTTTTAGGAGGTTTTTAAAATTAGAAGAGCTTTTTCTTGCTTTCTATTTAGCTCTAATTTTTTTGGTTTCTTTTCTACTCTCTTCCCTACTTTACTTGCACCAAGTTTCCTGCAAAAACTGCTTTAAGAGTTGCTAATCTGAATGGGAAATTATCTTCCCTGAGACCAGCTCCAGACCACCTTTTAGTGATTTGGTTACCTGAACATGTAGCTCCCTTGAATTTCATGTTATTATGATTATAATAAAGGGGACACAGGAAATCTGATTATTTTAGCCATATTACTGGATGGATTGGATCACTGCAGAGGTACCTACTTATTTGCCCTCAATGATTCATCATAATTTAGGAAGAGGACCAGCCCAGAAGTCAGGAGATTAAGTTTTTGTTTTGATTTGAATTGCTTTATTACCCATCCCTGATTAATTAAGAGGTTAAAAATGCCCACTCCTCATCTATTTTACAATTTTGCCTAGGAGTTTTGTTCTCTAATCATTAATAAAGGCATAGTGTAAACAACTTCTTAATGCAAAGGAATATGCCAGGCACCAAGGAGACCAAGTTGAACAGAACAAGGTCCTGGCCCTTGAAGGACATGGGATTAATGTTGAGTAAGTAAATTACTGTGAAACAGTGTGACTAATGCCGCTATAGCAGTGTGAATCAGGTAGAAGATGCTCAGAGATGGTTATAAGAAATTCTAAAACCAGGGACAGTGTCTCAGAGGAGGTGATGTTATTGCTAGGTCTTGAAAGATAACCACTAGTTTGCCAGGCAGAGAGGAATATGTCCTAGGAAGAGGAAAGGGGCTTAAAATGTGTCATGTATTTAGGGAACTATAATTAAATCAGTATATTGGACAGCTGCGGATATGGGTGGAAGTTCAAAGGGAAGTAGATTCAGAAGTGCCTTGCATTTCACGATAAATTGCTTGGACTTGACTGAAGGTTTTGACTAAGTGGAGCAGTAGAATTGTATTTGTACTGTGGTAGACTGGCTGTGAGTCCATATTTCTTGGAGCACACATCTCTTTTTCCACAACAAAGAGGTAAGTGACAGTAGAGGAGATGGGAGCAAGACTGGACTCATGTTTCCATGTGTGGGTAAGTTTTTAGGTTGGTTGACTGGGTTGTTGCCCTTGTCCTAAAAGGTAGGTCAGCTAACGGATGGAAAAATATGCCTAATTTCTATTTGTTAAAAGTCTAGAACTAAGAAGACATAAATGTGGGTTAAACTATAGATAAGAATTGAAGATCTTTCCTAGAAATTGCTATACTTAGAGTTATGTGTTAAGCTATTTAAGGAACAGTCTTACCACAAAAGTAAGTGGTTTAATATGTTTTCCCCATTTTGGGGGGTCTGTTAACAGAAAGTATGTAAATAGTAAAATTCTTTGAAATTAAGAAAGGTTTGAAAGTCATATTTTAAATGTGATTAAAAAAAGAATGGCCTCCTTGATGTATGTGAGTGGTTTTTTTTTAATAGACTGTTTTTGGCCACAGATTTTGACTCTGATGCATTAGTTTTCTGTCAGCTTCTCTAAAGATTTAAGGGTAGAGTTTAAATTAAGGATACGGTCAAGGGTACCCTTCAGGATAGGAACTAACTCTGCTCTGATTTTTTAGTTGGAGAGCATCCTGAGAAATGTGTTAGATTATGTAACTAGTCACTTAGGGCCCTTGGCCTCCTGTTAACCTGGCCCTCTTGAGAGGCAGTGCCTGGGAGCAGCTGGGTCAGGCTCAGTGCTGTTGCCTAGTAGTCCAAGAGGAGCAGTCATAAGGGGTTGTTGCTGAGCAACCAGGGGGCTGCTGGTGTCGCATTGTCCCCCATGGAGTTGTATAGTCGTGGTGGGCCCATCCCCATGGGAGAAGCAGTACAGTCTGGCAGAGGACCAAGCCTCCCTCAGAGGCACAAGGGTTGTTAGCAGTAAGTATCTGACCTTAGAATCAAAGATGATAACTTAAGTTCTATGAACATGCAAGCAATTTATGGAATTACTGATGTAAATTTAATTAAACATGAACTTAGAGCAAGGTAGGTAGCTGTGGCAGCCAGAGTTCTCTTTTCAAATACTCTCATTCCAGTTCCTTTCTCCTTCAGGCATAGTTGCAAGGTAAGTTTCCTGGGTCAATGGAAAGTAATTTTTCCTTATGCCTCATGGAATATGTAACTTTCCCTATTAACAAAGCAAATATTTATATTTGAGAAAAACTAGCAAGCTAACTCCAACCTGGTCAAGTGGGCCTGCATGGCAGAGTATTTGACTCAATATCAATGCAAGAACTTGCTACTAATATTTGAGATACTGCTTTGAGTTTTCTCTGTGTTGTAGAAGATTCACCAGGACCACATCTTACTTTATTTTTTAGTATTTAACACAGCCCATAAATGACTCTTCAGGAGAGTGGATAAAATGTCAAAACTAATCAGCTCTTGTAAGAAGGGTAAGTTCTCCTTTTAGGATTTAAAGTTGCCCATATTAAGTAAACCTTTTCCTGGAGATCCAGAAACATATTTTAACAGCCAAAACTGAGCTCTTTCAATATTTTGGAATAACACACAGCTGCATGAAAGGCTAAAGTGTGAAGAAGAGGAATGAACATCCATCACAGAGAAATAATTAACACTGGCCAGCTAGAGAGAAGTGACGTAAACTTTTCTTATCTCCCTCTCTCCCTATTTTTTCATTCAGTATTTCTGGCCTTGTGCTGTAACTGTTTGCCTGTTAAGGTTTCAGGAAGCAGGGCTTTGGGCACAAAGTGAGAGGTTTCTCTGTTGGCATTGGGGTCTGCGCTCTTTGAGGGACCTATATTCTTTTTGAAAAAAATACTTAAAAACTTAAAAATTCCTCATAAGAATTGCACACAGATTTTTGTTTTACACATGTACATGCACACACACTAATATGTCTAAGCCATTCAATAAGAATACAACTGAGGTAGTATATCAACAGTAAGAAAATTTAAGTGTTTTTTAAGATGCCTTATTTTTTTATTTTATTATTTTTTTTTTTGCGGTACGCGGGCCTCTCACTGTTGTGGCCTCTCGCGTTGCAGAGCACAGGCTCCGGACGCGCAGGCTCAGTGGCCATGGCTCAGGGGCCTAGCTGCTCCGCGTCATGTGGGATCTTCCCAGACCGGGGCACGAACCCGTGTCCCCTGCATCGGCAGGCGGACTCTCAACCACTGCGCCACCAGGGAAGCCCAAGATGCCTTATTTTTAAAGCTACTTAATTAACATTTAAATATGAACTTTTTATTGTTTTTATCATATGTATCATTCATATCATAAGCATTCTATTTATCTTTGTTATATAAGAGTATTAATAAATCTAAAGCATATTAAGCACAGTATGTGCCAGGTACTGTTCTGTACAAATTAAATTTAGTATGTCATTTAACTCCTCAACAACTGTATATGAGAGGTACTATTATTATGGATATTTTACATGTGGAGAAGTCTAGGCCTGCCCAGAAAGGTCAAGTAACCAGGCCAAATGTATACACTAAAGATTTATAATCAGAAAGTCTGTCTTCAGAATCTCTGCTTCTCAATCATTATGCTATACTTTGAGCACCATATTATTTCATGAGGGCAACATGAAATGGTATTCACAACAAACGTGTTTTTAGGTTATAATGATATAATGAGAGAATGCAAGAGAGTGAAAACTATGAAATCTTTTACTAAACAAAGTCTGTTTAATTTATTCTTTGGGTCTGTAGTCCACAGCCAGAAGCCTTTTAAATCAAAGTTTTTTATATCCATCCAAATTCTATGAATTTGCAAAATAAATTCAGTAGGCATTTAGCACTGAAGTAGTTTCTCTTCAGGATGAGATGTGAGGTATATTTTCTTTGGTATATGAGATGTGAAGGAAGAGGAAATGGTTAAAAGAAAAAATAGAGGAAATGAATAAGTGAATTTTGATCAATTCTCCAAAAAAGTCATGTTTCTTAGAGCTCTGAGATACAAGGCATCAAGGAATTGCCATTTAGTCATGAGAAAAATAATACAGGTGAAAAGTTGTATGTAAAACTAGGTCAACAGTCCAGGAATATTGTGAAGCAATGATGCATAGTGGATCACGCAGGCTTTCCAGTCAGACAGAGCTGAATTTGAACCCTGCCTCTGTGACTTATTAGCTGTGTGACTTTAGGGAGGTAACTTACCATCTTTAAGCTTTGAAAAAAGTCCATTTTTCTTTTTTAAAAAAAAAGAATGATTAATTGTGATTAAGTGGAATAAAATGCAAAGTGTCTAGCAAGGCTCATGATACAGAACAGGTGTTCATTAAATGCTAAAATCTTTTTTTCTCCTCTCCCAGCAGCAGCAAAAATAAAGTAAAAAGAGGGTTATCCTAGGGACCTAAAGGGTCAAGGGAGTTTCATAGTGGGATTGTGGGGTCAAAGCTGATCAACGTTTTAAAGACTCTTGGTCAACTTTGCCAAGTTGTTATGTAAAAGCAATATTAAAATTCAGGCATTACATTTTTTTTTTTGACATAGAACAAGAACTTTTATATTATGCCCACAAATTCTGTGACTAGAAATCAGAAAGGGCTGAACGGGGATGGCCTCTCTCTCCTCCATGGATCAACATTGGGCATTAACAACTTTGAGTCAAAAGTGTTTCAAAAACTCAGGCTGTGAATGTAAAAATTTTTAGAAATACTTTAACCCATTTAGTTTGTTTTCTTTTGTATGCACAAAAGAAGAGTGATATATGCTAAAAGTCATTTGTAATAAGTCTAAAATAGATCTTTCAATATGTATAATGAAAATACAAAAATGGTCAAATGCACTGTGTTGGTGATTTTCGAAGTTCTTGTTGTTTGAGTGATATTTTAAATAATGGAATATCTTAAATAAATGATATTTGGAATTGATGAAATCTGGTATACTTCTCCCTAGAGCCTATTAGGTTTTCCTTGCTTCACATCCTTCATGATACTTGCTATTGTCATATTTTTATATATTTTTCTATTGATTCAACGTCTGTTTTGGTCTTAATTTGCATTCCCCTCATTACTGATGGGATTGGTCTTCTATTCAACAGATTTCAGGTAATTCATTTTCCCTCCTTTGTGAAATGCCTGTATCCATTCTCCAATTCAGTTGTTTTTCTTTCATATTGATTCCTTAGAATTCCTTGTATATTTAGGATATTAATCTTTTGTCAGTTGTTGCAAAGATCTTCTTCAGTGTGTGGCTCTTTTTTCACTCTATTTAATGCCTTTTAATAAAACAGAAGTTCTTAATTTTTTTATTGAAGTATAGTTGATTTACAGTGTTGTGTCAGTTTCAGGTGTACAGCAGAGTGATTCAGGAATACATATATTTACATATATGTATTTACATATATGTATTCCTGAATATGTATATATATATATATATATATATATATATATATATATATATATATATATATGTTCTTGTATTCTATGTATATATATGTATTCTTTTACAAGTTCTTAATTTTAATGACAAATGTTGAATTTGTCACTTTTAAGTGAAACTGTTAAGATTTGCACTCTTTGTATCTTATTTAAGAAATCCTTCCCTGTTAAGCTGAAACAGATTTTATATTAAAAGTTTTAAAGATTTAAAAGATTTAAAGATTTTATCTTAAAAGTTTTTTTTTTTAATTTTTTGCTTTATAACAAATTTAATCAGTTATACATATACATATGTTTCCATATCCCCTCCCTTTTGCGTCTCCCTCCCACCCTCCCTATCCCACCCCTCCAGGCGGTCGGTCACAAAGCACCGAGCTGATCTCCCTGTGCTATGCGGCTGCTTCCCACTAGCTATTTACCTTACATTTGGTAGTGTATATATGTCCATGCCGCTCTTTCACTTTGTCACAGCTTACCCTTTCCCCTCCCCGTATCCTCAAGTCCATTCTCTAGTAGGTCTGTGTCTTTATTCCTGTCTTGCCCCTAGGTTCTTTATGACCATTTTCTTTCTTTTTTTTTTAGATTCCATATACATGTGTTAGCATACGGTATTTGTTTTTCTCTTTCTGACTTACTTCACTCTGTATGACAGACTCTAAGTCCATCCACCTCACTACATATAACTGAACTTCATTTCTTTTTATGGCTGAGTAATATTCCATTGTATATATGTGTCACATCTTCTTATCCATTCATCTGTTGATGGACACTTAGGTTGCTTCCATGTCCTGGCTATTGTAAATAGAGCTGCAATGAACATTTTGGTACATGACTCTTTTTGAATTATGGTTTTCTCAGGGTATATGCCCAATAGTGGGATTGCTGGGTCGTGTGGTAGTTCTATTTTTTAGTTTTTTAAGGAAACTCCATACTATTCTCCATAGTGGCTGTATCAATTTACATTCCCACCAACAGTGCAAGAGGGTTCCCTTTTCTCCACACCCTCTCCAGTATTTATTGTTTGTAGATTTTTTGATGATGGCCATTCTGACTGGTGTGAGATGATATCTCATTGTAGTTTTGATTTACATTTCTTGAATGATTAATGGTGTTGAGCATTCTTTCATGTGTTTGTTGCCAATCTGTATATCTTCTTTGGAGAAATGTCTGTTTAGGTCTTCTGTCCATTTTTGGAAGAGGGAATTTTCCTCAACATAATAAAGGCCATATATGACAAACCCACAGCCAACATCATCCTCAATGGTGAAAAACTGAAACCATTTCCACTAAGATCAGGAACAAGACAAGGTTGCCCACTCTTGCCACTGTTATTCAACATAGTTTTAGAAGTTTTAACCACAGCAATCAGAGAAGAAAAAGAAATAAAAGGAATCCAAATGGGAAAAGATGAAGTAAAGCTGTCACTGTTTGCAGATGACATGATACTATACATAGAGAATCCTAAAGATGCTACCAGAAAACTACTAGAGCTAATCAATGAATTTGGTAAAGTTGCAGGATACAAAATTAATACACAGAAATCTCTTGCATTCCTATGCACTAATGATAAAAAAATCTGAAAGTGAAATTAAGAAAACACTCCCATTTACCATTGCAACAAAAAGAATAAAATATCTAGGAACAAACCTACCTAAGGAGACAAAAGACCTGTATGCAGAAAATTATAAGACACTGATGAAAGAAATTAAAGATGATACAAATAGATGGAGAGATATACCATGTTCTTGGATTGGAAGAATCAACATTGTGAAAATGACTCTACTACCCAAAGCAATCTGCAGATTCAGTGCAATCCCTATCAAATGACCACTGGCATTTTTCACAGAACTAGAACAAAAAGTTTCACAATTTGTATGGAAACACAAAAGACCCCGAATAGCCAAAGCAATCTTGACAAAGAAAAACGGAGCTGGTGGAATCAGGCTCCCTGACTTCAGACTATACTACAAAGCTACAGTAACCAAGACGGTATGGTACTGGCACAAAAACAGAAATATATGTCATTGGAACAGGATAGAAAGCCCAGAGATAAACCCACACACATATGGTCACCTTATCTTTGATAAAGGAGGCAAGAATATACAGTGGGGAAAAGACAGCCTCTTCAATAAGTGGTGCTGGGAAAGCTGGACGGCTACATGTAAATGAATGAAATTAGAACACTCCCTAACACCATACACAAAAATAAACTCAAAATGGATTAAAGACCTAAATGTAAGGCCAGACACTATAAAACTCTTAGAGGAAAACAGGCAGAACACTCTATGACATAATCACAGCAAGATCCTTTTTGACCCACCTCCTAGAGAAATGGAAATAAAAAGAAAAATAAACAAATGGGACCTATTGAAACTTAAAAGCTTTTGCACATCAAAGGAAACCATAAACAAGATGAAAAGGCAACCATCAGAATGGGAGAAAATATTTGCCAATGAAGCAACTGACAAAGGATTAATCTCCAAAATTTGCAAGCAGCTCACGCAGCTCAATATCAAAAAACAAGAAAACCTGATTTTACTTTGCCTGTGGTTATGGTATTGACTTGAATCTTAGGAGACAGACAGGATGTTTAACTATTAGTATTAAATGAATATGAAGCATGATTGTATTTCTGATTCTTAGTCATTTTCATCAGTTCCTCTCAATTCATCTTCAGCTACTGAGGCTTCATTCAAAAAAATTTTTTAATTAATAATTTTAGATAAATTAGAGATATGGCACTTAGATTTCTGATTTTGGTCATTTGTGTATATTTCTTATCACCTGCTTTAGCTGTAACTCTCTGTCCCCTGAAAGAGGGTCTTTGTTTTCTCTGTGGCATCTACCACATGGTAGGTAATAATATTTGCTGAATGGTGGAATGGATAAAACAGGTTATTTGCAATTTTATGTACACAATAGCTATTAAAGCTTTTGAAAATGTAGCAGTTGCCAAGGATCTGGTTAGTAGGTTAGTTTTAAAACTATCACAATTGTAGAAATCAAGCATATACAAATCAATCAATATTTGTATAGGAAAAAATAGAGGATACTAATCTAAGGTCAGAAGAGGGAAACTTAAGAATAAGTAAATAAAGGAATTTGAAGAGAATAATGCTAATTTGGTTGTGACGACTTTTATAAATACATGAATTTTCCATATTTTCACAAAGGTATAAGTTCATGGTATAAATTCATCTTTTTAGAGCTACATGTAGCAAGAATAAGTGTAAAATATTTGCAACTCTTCATTTTAAAGTTATGCTATACCTTTTGCTCATGCAAGTAAAGATGTATGAATTTTCCATTCAATAATCACTAACTAAGTACCTACAATATATTGTGCCAAGTGCTGTAGATGGATGAATAAAAAATTGCCATTCAAGATGTTCACAGCCTTCTAGGGGAGACTGACACACACAGAGCTGTCATGTGAAGTCAACCGTGATAAGTGCATCAGAGAGTTATGAACAAAGTGATTTAGGGGCAGGGGTTATGACTCATAACATACTTGTGCAGTTCCAAAGAGCTTTACAAAAGCAGCAACCTTTGAGTTGGGCTTTTAAGGATGGCCCAGAGCCTACTTGTGAGGGCACAGGGGGATGATATGTATTCTGGTTGGAAGAAACAGGAAGTTTTTAATATGGCCTATTTGTGCAATTCTTTTGGTATTTGTTGCTAGCGCCATGTGGCCAAGGGGTTCAAACCAGCACATTTTATCACATCTTGTACAAAGTCTAATCAGTACGTATTATTTTTTGAATATCTGGATGAATGCATGAACAAACTTACCTTCTTAATATGGGACAATAATTTCAAATAAAAAGTTCATACTTCAGTGAGGGTTGTGTTTCTTTACTTGATTATACCTATGCAGTTCAAAGGAAAATTTAAACTTTGTGAACTTTGATTAACATTCCTCTCACCGGATTTTAAGAAAACACAGCTGTGGACTTTATTCCTACCATTCTCTGCTTCCCCTTCTGCACTTAATTTCTACACTTTCATTGGTCTGTTTAGATGCATGAGTTCAAATATATGCCTTTGGTGTTTTTTTTAGTCTAAAATAAAACCTACTTAAACGGAGGCTACAGTCCTGCTTATATGTGAAGTGATATTCAGGTTGATATTTTTTATTTCCTCTTCAGAAGCAAAATGAACTCATCCTATTGTACACATTATACATTCTCCAATTAAAAACCTACAATACAGTGATAGGGAATGGGCATGTATTTCCTATTGCAAAGTGTCCAGTGATATCTGGAGGATTCAGCTGGGTTTTAAAGAGATTGTATTAACATTTGTGCCATAAGTGACAGTTGAGTTATTTTAATTAAATGGCAGTTTCAGCCAATTAAGATTTGTCATTGTTTTGAGTCCCTTTTGTTTTCTTCCTCTTTTCAATTTCAATATGTCTTGGGAATTCAAATATGTTAGAGTATGATTCCTTTGGTATTTTATTTTTCCTTTGGAAGCCAAAACAAAACTCATTAGACCATCACAATCCCAAAAGGAAGCTGTAAGTCTTGGGAGTGTGATCACAGCTACCTTTCTAGGACCCCCAAACTGAATCTAGTGTTAAACACAAGAAACACATTTTTTGCTTTTGTAGTACTTCAGGAAGAGTAATAAAATAACATTGCATATGTGTATTTTATTGTATGTGATCTTTCTTGATTCCCAAAACAACTTGGAGACATAAGCAGGGTAAATATTTCCATCCCATTTGATAAGCAAGGCTCTGTCATTTACCCACAAAAAAGATGATTCCTCAAAGTCAACAGCTGATACAGGGATGAGCTGGAACTAGAACTGAGTTCAGTGCTTCTCCCTATGTGTTACAAGCCCTGAGGACTTTCTTTTACTGGCTTACTTGTAAGCTATAAGAAAATGTGGGAAACAGAAGAAAGAAGAGTAATGAAATTATTTACAGATGAACTTGAAAGATGGCTAACAGGATGCTGTTGGCATTTGGAGAAAAAGACTTTGAGAATCATGGTGAAATACTTCTACCACGTATAATTCCTGGGTTTTATACCAATCACAAGTTCAGTTATTATCCCAATGTGAGTGGTGGGCTGTGGAATATGGACTGGAAGGGGCGTTTCTCAAACCAGGGAGACTAGTGAGAGATGTCATAATCTCTGTAAGAATTGATGGGATGGGCGACTTCCGGGTAAGATGGCGGAAGAGTAAGACGCGGAGATCATCTTCCTCCTTACGGATACACCAGAAATACAGCTACACGTGGAACAACTCCTACAGAACACCTACTGAATGCTGGCAGAAGACCCCAGACCTCCCAAAAGGCAAGAAACTCCCCACATACCTGGGTAGGGCAAAGCAGAGAGATTCCTGCACAGAGGATCGGTGCCGAGCGGCACTCACCAGCCCGAGAGGCTTGTCTGCTCGCCCACCAGGGCGGGCGGTGCTGGAAGCTGAGGCTCGGGCTATGGTCAGAGCGCAGGGAGAGGACTGGGGCTGGCGGCGAGAACTCAGCCTGAAGGGGGCTAATGTGCCACAGCTAGCCGGCAGGGAGTCCAGGAAAACTCTGGAGCTGCCGAAGAGGCAAGAGACTTTTTCTTCCCTCTTGGTCTCCTGGTGCGCGAGGAGAGGGGATTAAGAGCGCTGCTTAAAGGGGCTCCACAGACGGGCGCGAGTCACGACTGAAAGCGTGGAGCCCAGTGACGGGCGTGGGACACTGGGGCTGCTGCTGCCGCCGCCAAGAAGCCTGTGTGCGAGCGCAGGTCACTGTCCACACAGCCCTTCCGGGAGCCTGTGCAGCCCACCACTGCCGGGGTCCCGGGATCCAGGGGCGGCTTCCCTGGGAGAACGCACGGCGCGCCTCGGGCTGGTGCAACGTCACGCCGACCTCTGCCGCTGCAGGCTCGCCCCGCACTCCGTGCCCCTCCCTCCCGCCCGGCCTGAGTGAGCCAGAGTCCGCGAAGCGGCTGCTCCTTTAACCCTGTCTTGTCTGAGCGAAGAACAGACGCCCTCCGGCGACCTACACGCAGAGGCGGGGCCAAATCCAAAGCTGAGACCCAGGAGCTGTGAGAACAAAGAAGAGAAAGGGAAACCTCTCCCAGCAGCCTCAGAAGCAGCGGATTAAAGCTCCACAATCAACTTGATGTACCCTGCATCTGTGGAATACATGAATAGACAACAAATCATCCCAAATTGAGGAGCCAGGAGTCAGTGCTGTGCCTCTGAGGTGGGAGAGCCAACTTCAGGACACTGGTCCACAAGAGACCTCCCAGCTCCACATAATATCAAATGGCGAAAATCTTCCAGAGATCTCCATCTCAACACCAGCACCCAGCTTCACTCAACGACCAGCAAGCTACAGTGCTGGACACCCTATGCCAAACAACTAGCAAGACAGGAAAACAACGCCACCCATTAGCAGAGAAGCGGCCTAAAATCATAAAAAGTCCGCAGACACCCCAAAACACACCACCAGACGTGGACCTGCCCACCAGAAAGACAAGATCCAGCCTCACCCACCAGAACACAGGCACTAGTCCCCTCCACCAGGAAGCCGACACAACCCACTAAACCAACCTTAGCCACTGGGGACAGACACCAAAAACAACGGGAACTACGAACCTGCAGCCTGCAAAAAGGAGACCCCAAACACAGTAACATAAGCAAAATGAGAAGACAGAAAAACACATAGCAGGAGAAGGAGCAAGATAAAAACCCACCAGACCTAACAAATGAAGAGGTAATAGGCAGTCTACCTGAAAAAGAATTCAGAATAATGATGGTAAAGATGATCCAAGATTCTATTTCCCAGATCCAAAATCTTGGAAATAGAATAGACAAAATGCAAGAAACAGTTAACAAGGATCTAGAAGAACTAAAGATGAATCAAGCATCGATTAAAAACACAATACATGAAATAAAAAATACTCTAGATGGGATCAATAGCAGAATAACTGAGGCAGAAGAACGGATAAGTGAGGTGGAAGATAAAATAGTGGAAATAACTGCTGCAGAGGAAAATAAAGAAAAAAGAATGAAAAGAACAGAGGACAGTCTCAGAGACCTCTGGGACAACATTAAACGCACCAACATTCGAATTATAGGGGTTCCAGAAGAAGAAGAGAAAAAGAAAGGGACTGAGAAAATATTTGAAGAGATTATAGTTGAAAACTTCCCTAATATGGGAAGGAAATAGTTAATCAAGTCCAGGAGGCACAGAGAGTCCCATACAGAATAAATCCAAGGAGAAATACGCCAAGACACATATTAATCAAACTGTCAAAAATTAAACACAAAGAAATCATATTAAAAGCAGCAAGGCAAAAACAACAAATAACACACAAGGGAATCCCCATCAGGATAACAGCTGATCTCTCAGCAGAAACTCTACAAGCCAGAAGGGAGTGGCAGGACATAATTAAAGTGATGAAAGAGAAAAACCTGCAACCAAGATTACTCTACCCAGCAAGGATCTCATTCAGTTTTGATGGAGAAATTAAAACGTTTACAGACAAGCAAAAGCTGAGAGAGTTCAGCACCACCAAACCAGCTTTACAACAAATGCTAAAGGAACTTCTCTAGGCAAGAAACACAACGAAGGTAAAGACCTACAATAACGAACCCAAAACAATTAAGAAAATGGGAATAGGAACATACATATCGATAATTACCTTAAATGTAAATGGACTAAATGCTCCCACCAAAAGACACAGATTGGCTGAATGGATACAAAAACAAGACCCATATATATGCTGTCTACAAGAGACCCACTTCAGACCTAGAGACACATACAGACTGAAAGTAAGGGGATGGAAAAAGATATTCCATGCAAATGGAAACCAAAAGAAAGCTGGAGTAGCAATTCTCATATCAGACAAAATAGACCTTAAAATAAAGACTACTAGAAGAGACAAAGAAGGACACTACATAATGACCAAGGGATCGATCCAAGAAGAAGATATAACAATTGTAAATATTTACGCACCAAACATAGGAGCACCTCAATACATAAGGCAAATACTAACAGCCATAAAAGGAGAAATCGACAGTAACACAATCATAGTAGGGGACTTTAACACCCCACTTTCACCAATGGACAGATCTTCCAAAATGAAAATAAATAAAGAAACACAAGCTTTAAATGATACATTAAACAAGATGGACTTAGTTGATATTTATAGGACATTCCATCCAAAAACAAGAGAATACACATTTTTCTCAAGTGCTCATGGAACATTCTCCAGGATAGATCATATCTTGGGTCACAAATCAAGCCTTGGTAAATTTAAGAAAATTGAAATTGTATCAAGTATCTTTTCTGACCACAATGCTATGAGACTAGATATCAATTACAGGAAAAGAGCTGTAAAAAATACAAACACATGGAGGCTAAACAATACACTACTTAATAACGAAGTGATCACTGAAGAAATCAAAGAGGAAATTAAAAAATACCTAGAAACAAATGACAATGGAGACACGACGACCCAAAACCTATGGGATGCAGCAAAAGCAGTTTTAAGAGGGAGGTTTATAGCAATACAATCCCACCTTAAGAAACAGGAAACATCTCGAATAAACAACCTAACCTTGCACCTAAAGCAATTAGAGAAAGAAGAACAAAAACATCCCAAAGTTAGCAGAAGGAAAGAAATCATAAAAATCAGATCAGAAATAAATGAAAAAGAAATGAAGGAAACGATAGCAAAGATCAATATAACTAAAAGCTGGTTCTTTAAGAAGATAAACAAAATTGATAAACCATTAGCCAGACTCATCAAGAAAAGAAGGGAGAAGACTCAAATCAATAGAATTAGAAATGAAAAAGGAGAAGTAACAACTGACACTGCAGAAATACAAAAGATCATGAGAGATTACTATAAGCAACTCTATGCCCATAAAATGGACAACCTGGAAGAGATGGACAAATTCTTAGAAATGCACAACCTGCCAAGACTGACTCAGGAAGAAATAGAAAATATGAATAGACCTATCACAAGCACTGAAATTGAAACTGTGATTAAAAATCTTCCATCAAACAAAAGCCCAGGACCAGATGGCTTCACAGGCGAATTCTATCAAACATTTAGAGAAGAGCTAACACCCATCCTTCTCAAACTCATCCAAACAATATCAGAGGAAGGAACACTCCCAAACTCATTCTACGAGGCCACCATCACCTTGATACCAAAACCAGGCAAGGATGACACAAAGAAAGAAAACTACAGGCCAATATCACTGATGAACATAGATGCAAAAATCCTCAACAAAATACTAGCAAACAGAATCCAACAGCACATTAAAAGGATCATACACCATGATCAAGTGGGGTTTATTCCAGGGAATGCAAGGATTCTTCAATATACGCAAATCAATCAATGTGATACACCATATTAACAAGTTGAAGGAGAAAAACCATATGATCATCTCAATAGATGCAGAGAAAGCTTTCGACAAAATTCAACACCCATTTATGATAAAAACCCTGCAGAAAGTAGGCATAGAGGGAACTTTCCTCAACATAATAAAGGCCATATATGACAAACCCACAGCCAACACTGTCCTCAATGGTGAACAACTGAAACCATTTCCACTAAGATCAGGAACAAGACAAGGCTGCCCACTCTCACCACTCTTATTCAACATAGTTTTGGAAGTTTTAGCCACAGCAATCAGAGAAGAAAAGGAAATAAAGGGAATCCAAATTGGAAAAGAAGAAGTAAAGCTGTCACTGTTTGCAGATGACATGATACTATACATAGAGAATCCTAAAGATGCTACCAAAAAACTACTAGAGCTAATCAATGAATTTGGTAAAGTAGCAGGATACAAAATTAATGTACAGAAATCTCTGGCATTCCTGTACACTAATGATGAAAAATCTGAAAATGAAATCAAGAAAACACTCCCATTTACCACTGCAACAAAAAGAATAAAGTATCTAGGAATAAACCTACCTAAGGAGACAAAAGACCTGTATGCAGAAAATTATAAGACACTGATGAAAGAAATTAAAGATGATACAAATAGATGGAGAGAGATACCATGCTCCTGGATTGGAAGAATCAATATTGTGAAAATGACTCTACTACCCAAAGCAATCTACAGATTCAATGCAATCCCTATCAAACTACCACTGGCATTTTTCACAGAACTAGAACAAAAAATTTCAAAATTTGTTTGGAAAAACAAAAGACCCCGAATAGCCAAAGCAATCTTGAGAACGAAAAATGGAGCTGGAGGAATCAGGCTCCCTGACTTCAGACTATACTACAAAGCTACAGTAATCAAGACAGTGTGGTACTGGCATAAAAACAGAAAGATAGATCAGTGGATCAGGATAGAAAGCCCAGAGATAAACCCACGCACATATGGCCAACTTATCTTTGATAAAGGAGGCAGGAATGTACAGTGGAGAAAGGACAGCCTCTTCAATAAGTGGTGCTGGGAAAACTGGACAGGGACATGTAAAAGTTTGAGATTAGATCATTCCCTAACACCATACACAAAAATAAGCTCAAAATGGATTAAAGACTTAAATGTAAGGCCAGAAACTATCAAACTCTTAGAGGAAAACATAGGTAGAACACTCTATGACATAAATCACAGCAAGATCCTTTTGGACCCACCTCCTAGAGAAATGGAAATAAAAAGAAAGATAAACACATGGGACCTAATGAAACTTCAAAGCTTTTGCACAGCAAAGGAAACCATAAAGAAGACCAAAAGACAACCCTCAGAATGGGAGAAAATATTTGCAAATGAAGCAACTGACAAAGGATTAATCTCCAAAATTTATAAGCAGCTCATGCAGCTCAATAGCAAAAAAACAAACAACCCAATCCAAAAATGGGCAGAAGACTTAAATAGGCATTTCTCCAAAGAAGATATACAGACTGCCAACAAACACATGAAAGAATGCTCAACATCATTAATCATTAGAGAAATGCAAATCAAAACTACAATGAGATATCATCTCACACCAGTCAGAATGGCCATCATCAAGAAATCTAGAAACAATAAATGCTGGAGAGGGTGTGGAGAAAAGGGAACACTCTTGCACTGCTGGTGGGAATGTGAATTGGTACAGCCACTATGGAGAACAGTATGGAGGTTCCTTAAAAAACTAAAAATAGAACTACCATATGACCCAGCAATCCCACTACTAGGCATATACCCTGAGAAAACCATAATTCCAAAAGAGACATGTACCAAAATGTTCATCACAGCTCTATTCACAATAGCCCGGAGCTGGAAACAACCTAAGTGTCCATCATCGGATGAATGGATAAAGAAGATGTGGCACATATATACAATGGAATATTACTCAGCCATAAAAAGAAACGAAACTGAGCTATTCGTAATGAGATGGATAGACCTAGAGTCTGTCATACAGAGTGAAGTAAGTCAGAAAGAGAAAGACAAATACCGTATGCTAACACATATATACGGAATTTAAAAAAAAAATGTCATGAAGAACCTAGGGGTAAAACGGGAATAAAGACACAGACCTACTTGAGAATGGACTTGTGGATATGGGGAGGGGGAAGCGTAAGCTGTGACAAAGCGAAAGAGAGGCATGGACATATGTACACTACCAAACGTAAGGTAGATAGATAGTGGGAAGCAGCCGCAGAGCACAGGGAGATCAGCTCGGTGCTTTGTGACCGCCTGGAGGGGTGGGATGGGGAGGGTGGGAGGGAGGGAGATGCATTAGGGAAGGGATGTGGGAACAGATGTATATGTATGACTGATTCACTTTGTTATAAAGCAGAAACTAATAAAAAAAAAAAAAGAATTGATGGGATGGAGGCAGGTGTGGATGAGGAGGGTGGAATTAGATGGTGCCTGTGGGAATGGAATTGGAAGGAAGAGTGAGTTCAAAGACAATTTGGAGCCTGGAATAGACAGAGTTTGGTGGTTTATTAGAAAGGAGAGAAGAAAACAGCAAACAGCACTAGACTCTCTCCTGCTCTGAATAACCCTAGTAAAGTTAGCATATACAAGCATAGGAATATTGACATTCCTGGCTTCACGCTTTATAGAAAAAGGAACAGATGATTTCCATAACAGGGAAGAAACATGGCTCTCTCATCTAGGACAACTAAGCATTTGTTATGTGTCTGCTCAAATATGTAGACTGCCTGAGTTAAAGGGAGCCTGGTTTACCCAGCGATTGGTTGTAGCCACCTCTTCAGGAGTATATATGGGAATGAAAATGACTCAGTTGGTTTCTGTGTTACTAGTTTTAAAATGGGGGCTTTTGATATAGAAATATCTAAAAGAATAGGAACAGGAAAACTATGCAAGTGCATCAGATGCCTATTCATAGCAAAATTTCAAGTTACCTTTTGATGCTGAGGCATTATGTGTGGGCCAGGTTTTATTGGGTGGATTTTCTCTTCCAGAGTTCCAATCTCCATATTATATAATTGAGGAAAACAATGTCCTTGCTCCTTGGCATTGAAATTCAAAAGCAGGGGTTTATGGCTTTTAAAGTCACACATCTGAGAAAGGCTGTCACTCAGCTAGTGAAACTATTTTCAATGGAAAGTTGAAAAGCTGAAGAAAAATATTTTGCTATACTATTGATTTTACTATTTAGTAGGTATGTCTCTGACTGCCTATGTTACATAGTCTTGGGGGCAAAACACAAGAAAGATTGATCAGAATACAATTGGTGGGTTTGAAAAGGGAACAAAATAATAAGAAACACACTCATTTATGAGACTGCTGAGCTGCTTACTCAAGGAAATTTATCGTGCTCCTGTTATAAATCAGAGACGTATGAAAGAAATCAGGATGAGGAATGAAAAAATAACAATGAACGTTGTTTTAAAATTGTGTGTCATTTTGTCACTAAATTGGATGTTGCTGCTCAAGGAACCATTTGTTCTTTCCCGAAAGAGACAAGGAATGAGGATGTTTATCTTAATACATCTTTTTTTCCCTTTGTTTCCTTCAGGGGTCATGGTATACTGAAAAAGCACTCAAGAGAAATCTGGGGGGAGCTGGAAACTATCAAGTTATTGAGGCCACACAGGGGGCAGAAAAGATAGAGGTGGGTACACTTTTGATCCATCAGTCCTGCTATTGAGGATGTCCCTGAAAATATCTTTGTTGTTATAAAGCCAGAGGACAGCAAGGAAAAGGTATAACGTGGGAGATCTTTATTTTAGAAAACAGATCAATATGGTTAAATGGAAGCTTGATAGAGTCTATTGTTAATGTCAAATTAATAGCATGCATGCCGAGAACTTGAGCTACACACTTCCATTCTGTGTCTGCCAGGGGCCAGTGAGTAGTACAGAGACTGAGCTTGGTTTGATATTTACATTCTTAGCTGAGCTTATTTAAATTGTTCTCAACAGAGGCAGCTAGCCCACCAAAATAATGTTTTAAATTTATATCCTTTAAAACAGAAGAAAAGCTTATAGTATTACCGATCAGATCCTATAAACTTACTACTCTCCTAATACTGATCTCCTTAGAGACCATAGTGACAGCTTTATTATCAATACATACAAGTAAATAGTCTTGATGACACTGACTGGTGGACATAAATCTCCAATGCTTTTTGAGAAGCAGTTTTCTGTGTGCTGCTGATGTATTTGAGGCCCCTCCAATCCCTCAGGGCTGTGTTTTCCCACTCGGAGTGAGAGATTTGCTCCCCTGTTGCAGTGAAGGTGGCAGGTCAGAGACCGTGGAGTAAACCTCAGCCTGCGGAAGCTTCCTCCCACTCTTGAATTCCCATGAGAACAAAGCTCCAAGGGAACAGGAAAGAGTGGAAGACTGTTACATTTGGTTTAGGCTCATTGCCTGGTTTTCTGAAAACCAGTACAGTTTTACTATTAACCCATTGCGATTTCATTTAGACAGTGGCAGTGGGTTCATTTTCTTGTGTTATCTGAGCATTTTACTACTTTCTTGTCAACTTTTTAAGTTTGCGTCAGTGGAGAATAACATGTTTTAATTGAAATCTACCTTTTATTATGAACTAATGTCATGAAAAAATTGTATCAAAAAGCATTTATATTTCTATATAAACAATTGAAATCTCCATACTAAGAAAAAACAGCAAGTACATTTGTAAACATTAATTTTGTATTTAAAGAAAATTAAGACTAACATAAAATAGAGTCTTTATTGTGAGTGGGGTGGATAGTGCAATCGCATGTAATCCTCACGATAACTGTGTGGGAAAACTAAGCAAGGCATAGTTATTCCCTGTGACAAAAGTGTACCTTGCCAAGTGCACACATTTAGCTAGTGGGTGGTGAAATTAGGATTTGAGCCAGATTTTGTCTGATGCTTAAGCCTATGTCCTTGACCAGCTTGGATAGGGAGATTGGGCAGGAGCTAAAATACTCTGTTTAGATGAGCAAAGTATCTTGTTTGCATCAGGTATTTATAATCGATGGTTGAAAATACACATTTTTGAGGAACATATTATCCCATACTCTGTGAACTTTACAAAAGAGGTGAAACATTTTTCTGATTCATTTAATGAAAAGCACTTAACTAAAAAAACAGTTAACTAAACAAAAAAATTAAAAACACTAAAAAAAGTAGCACAAAAAAGAAAACCACAAAAATTCACTGAAATACTAAATACAGGAATGTAGAAATCAACAAAATAGAATAATACAAGAAAATCGTGTTTATTCTAGAAATGTACATGTAGTTCAATATTGAGAAATTTATTATAATTTCATAGTCATAGACTAAAGGATAAAACTGCTATTTTTACCTCCTAATAGATTTCAAATGACATTTGATAAAATGTAACTATATTTCTTTTAAGAACATGCATATATACAACATAGTAATTTAGGTATAGAGAGAGATTTTTAAATTGTGAAAAAGCAGAAAAAACAGAAAAACCGTAGACACTTAGTACATGCCCTATTTCATAACTTATAGTTAACATCATTCTATAAATTCTAGCCAATGCAATAAAATTTTTTAAATGACTAACATTTTAAAAGTTCTTAATATATATACTAGAAACTGTTCTAAATACTTTACAAATATTAATTCATTTAATCTTCATAACAATCCTAGGGAATATTGACTACTATAATTCTCATTTTACAAATGAGGAAGTTGAGGCCCAGAGAAGCTAAGTAACTTGGCCAAGGTCACACAGCTAATAAGTGGTAGAGATGAATAAGCACTCAAGTGGCTTAACTCATGAATCTTTAATTTTATATCCTATCATATGCTGTCTCTCAAAGTTTACAATTATTAGAAAAGAGATGACATCTTTTTTCCTTAAAAAAGTATATATATATATACACACACATATATGTGTGTGTGTGTATATGAATTTACTACAAATCCCAAGAAAATCAACTGGAGAACTATTAGAATAAGAGATTTCAGTTAAGTGGTCATACAAAAGATAAATGTGTATAAATCAATCGACTTTTCTATAAGAGCTACAAATAGAAAACATGATGAAAAAAATCCCATTTATAATAATGAAATATCATATATCTATGAGTAAGCTATAATAGAAATGTACAAGACTTAAATGAAGAAAATAACATTTTGTTTAGAAACACAAAATAAGATTAGCAGTAATGGAGATTGATACTGTATTCCTGGATGAGAATAATAAATATTGTAATGATGTTAGCTTCCCCAAATTAATTTATAAAGTTAATGCATTTTCATATAGAACCACAAAGAGATTTTTAGGGAGAGGTTCGCAAAATGATTATTAAAATTCATCTGGAGGAATGAACAGACTGGGAAAAGCAAATTTTTGAAAAAGAAGAATAATGAAGAAAGAACTTCTAATTCCAACTATTAAAACATATTATAAAATTACTATTACCTAGGCAGGATGTTACTTTTTACTAAAATAGAGACTTAGGAGAGGCTAAATCATCTTGAAAATTCCCCAAATAGACTTAAGCATATAAGGGTAACATAATAAACACAGAATTTCATGTTGGTGGAGAAGGTATTGATTATTACAAGAACACAATTCAAATAATTAGTTATTGTTAGGAAAAATTGTAAAGTTGAATCTTTTATTTATACAAAATACAGATAAATATCTGATTAATTGAAAAAGAATAATGAGATATAACTGAAAATAGGTGAATAATTTATAATCTTGTCTAATATGACATCAAAGGCAAAAACCATAATTAAAGATTGATAGACTTGACTATGAGACATATTAAAACTTTTTTACATACAAATAGAAAGGAGACTCAAGCAGCATGCCTAGCACTGTGTTTGAAAATTCTTTTCTTGATTTTTTGGGGGTTAGAATTAATAAATCAGCAAGTTCTGACTAATATTCCAAATACACTACTGTTTGAAGGCTTAAAAAAGGGAAGCCCATTCTGGGATATTGTGCTATAGACACAGAGCAAATTTCAAAGATGGAATTCTAGAGAAGACCAAATAATGACATGGAAGTCAGGATTGTTCCATCTAAAAAGGTCGGCTGAATTTGAATTATAGCATCCAAGAGAGTAAAGGATTTCAACTAGATAGTTTTATAATTCATACAAGTATATATAAAGAAATATAAACATATATATAAAGAAAGGAGGTGGTCATTGACAGTTTAGCACTAATTGTTAGTGATCGAAATAGCTGCCATTTAATGTTCATAGTGTTTGCAAAACTCATTTTCTCATTCCTTCATTCAGTATTTATTGAGCACTTGCCCCATTTACTCTGTGCCAGTTGTGAGCACTGAGGATGCAGAGCTGAGGATACTTTGCGATTCCCCGGGGTTGGTAAACTGCAGGATCTAGAGATACAGAGAAAAATTGACTACAGGACCATGAGGAGACCCAGAGAGGGTCACATCAAGAGTGGCTGACGTTTAATGCTTTGGGAAGGTCCTCAGGGATGACATGCTAACTTTCTTCAATTATATGAGGAATATCATCTGTATGATTGAAAAGGCAAAACTAGATTGAGTGGATGGGAATCAGAGAAAGACATATTTTTATTTAATTAAAGGAACGGCTGTCTGAAATTATAACAGGCTACCTCTGGTACCTGAGATGGTTCCAGAAGCTTGGTACCACTAGGAAGGAAAGTAGCACAAGGAATTCATACATGAAATGGTGAGGGGCTGCGGATGGAGAGTTGGTGATTAACTCATCTCTGAAGACAAAATGTTCTTGGATCTGTTATTGAGATCGTTGATGTGGGAAGGGCTCCCTTGAAGACAATACAATGAGGGGCTCTAGGGAGTCAGGCCCACCAGCTTTACACTTAACTCTTAGACTCAAAGTTTTAGTAATCCATGTTCTATGTTTTATTAGTATAATTTATATATTGAGGCATTTAAACAATGCTAAGAAGAACAAAGAATAAAATCAACTCCCACCTCTCAGAATTAACACATTTCATTTTATAATATTTGCTTAGTCTTCTGTTTTAAAGAAATAAAATGGCACAGCGAGTTAAGTCTCCTTTCAGAAGCATCTGTGAATTAATGTGTATTGTTCCCGTCCATTTTATGCTTTTACCCACATATTTAGGCAACCATTCCAATATTTAGTCCTGGTTTGTGTTTTTAAAATTTACAAAAATAATATCACTGCTTTTCACAACACGGTGTTTTTGAGATCTATATAGTTATATATATATATAGTTCTAGCTCTGTTCTCCTAGGTGAAATTTGTGGGGTTTTTTGTTTTTTTGTTTTTGTTGCAGTACGCGGGCCTCTCACTGTTGTGGCCTCTCCCGTTGCGGAGCACAGGCTCCGGACGTGCAGGCTCAGTGGCCATGGCTCACGGGCCTAGCCGTTCCGTGGCATGTGGGATCTTCCCGGACCGGGGCACGAACCCGTGTCCCCTGCATCGGCAGGCGGACTCTCAATCACTGCGCCACCAGGGAAGCCCTGTGGGGTTTTTTTGATAAGACATTTACTATTCACGTTTAGTGGCCTTCCTCACTCCGAAATTTGGCCTGTGGATGACAGGATGTTATTGCTGGAAGATTTAGGAGAAAACGTTATTTTCATTTATGTCTTTATATATTGTCAACACCGAGACTTTTTGAAAATGACAAAAGCTAAGCCAGAGGGGAAGTCAGGACAATGTAAATAAACTAGGCAAACCAGAATGGAGGATTAGCCTGCATATGAAGAAAACAAGGCTGCAGGAGGAGAAATGACTTCCTGGGCTACACAGCTTGTTAGTGACAGTCCTCTAAATACCAGCCCAAATCTCAGAATCAAGCAGTTGCATGGGATAAGATATATGTAGAATGCTTTCCAGTTCATTGTTCTTTTCATCATGGCATTTCTTATGTTTAATAAAGATGTAGAGAAGTAAGATAATGGATTCCTAGGGCCAAATTGCCTGATATCCTGCCTTCAGAATGGCTGGTTACAGTCTAGATTTAATCCATCAAATTTTTTTCTTATGATTGCTCTCTCCTTGCCCAGGTAAATATAATTATCACCTCTTTCCACTGGATAAAGTATCCTGTCCCATTTGTCCCACTAAGTAGCAGAATGTGGCCAGGTAAATCAGTTTTCACTGGTGATTAGAAGTCAGCCCTTCCATTTGCTTGTCAGCTAACCTTTGCCCTATACTTGTCCTGTTAACAGCTGGCTAGTTAGTGAATGTGACATGGCTGTTTCTGCAAGGTTTGGATGTGCCAAGATTGTACAGAAGACAGAGAACTGACTCACTAATTAAGCAGGGGTTTTTAGTGCCAGCTTAGGTCTGCAGTTTCCTTAACCAGACCCAGTCTCAGGTGTTCTTCATAGTGAGGTGGTCTTGAAATTATATCATTTATACTACATGCAGTTAGGACAAATAATTCATCATTTCATTATTTACTTTAAACTTTTAAACTAATACAACTCCTAGGATTGAAAGGCTTGCAAATATTTTTAAAGTTTTACTCATATTAAATTTGTTTTTGTTTTTCCAATATATTTTTTGTTTGTTTGTTTTTGGCTTTTGTCGTTTTTTTTTTTTTTTTTTTTTTTTTACGGTACGCGGGCCTCTCACTGTTGTGGCCTCTCCCGTTGCGGAGCACAGGCTCCGGACGTGCAGGCTCAGCGGCCATGGCTCACAGGCCCAGCCACTCCGCGGCATGTGGGATCCTCCCGGACTGGGGCACGAACCTGTGTCCCCTGCATCGGCAGGCAGACTCTCAACCACTGTGCCACCAGGGAAGCCCTTTCCAATATATTTTATACATTTATAAGGTACATAAAACCAGTCTTCTTGACTATCTGCTGGCAATAATATTTGATTGCTAAAGTAGTCTATAGAAGTTAAGTGATATAGGGTTGGCCAAAAAGTTCACTCGTGTTTTTTCCATAATATCTTACAGGAAAACCCAAACTTTTTGGCCAACCCAATACATTGAAAGAGAAGATTTATCATGTGAAAAGTATCAAGTTTCATCTGATTATGTTCTTAAAAAATTATGGTAATTTGATCATCTTACAAATAAGTTCAGTCTGTAAAATCCTAATTTACAAATGCTTGAGAAAACAAAATACTTTTGATTAATTTAATGTCAACCTATTATCCTACCATGTAAATATCATAGACATTGTAACTATAGTCACAAAAAATAAGAATCCATTGGAAAGGAAGTGTAGTGCTTTTGGCTGTTTCTAAACACAGCCGTAAAAGGTCAAGGATATCATTACTGAGAAAATGAACTCATTGTCCAAAAGTTGCACATGAGCTGATTTTTTTACTTGTCTCAAGTGGTGTATCTTCAGATTGCTGGAAGACATCATGAATATTTTAGCTGCAATTATTATTAAAGTGTTCAGTGTGTAACGGTTCCATGTGTGGGTATGGTTGCTGCAAGGTGGCTAAAAGGACAATGTCCCTCAAGGTCATATCCACATCGCCTATCTGTGATGGCTCCTCTTTGGTTTAGTTTGGTTGGTGGTTTTATGCTATTTTTATGGCATGTGGAACATGGCTCAACTTTGTGAGCTGACTGCTAGGGGGCCACTTAATCCACTTTTCTTAAAATTATGCCATATGTTAGTCTCTAAAGTTTGCTTTTAGTATTTAAATGCATATCATAGCTTAATCACATCACATCAAGTTGTAATTTCAACAGTACTTTATAATTTTTCTTTGGCTGTTTTGCTTGTGGCTATTTATTAGTCCATCGCATGACGTTTCATAGTTTTTCTGACACTAGCTGAATATTTAAAAGACATGGAAGAATTGGTGGAAAGAGCACTGAATGTTGGAAGTCACATCTCTATTCTGGACCTCATTTTGCCCCCATCCAGCTGCATGAGTCTTAGCAAGTCATTCTGAGATATGGCACAGTGCAGTGGATCAAATCATTGACTACCAAATTTGAGTCCAACTTGTGCCATTTATTAGTTGGTAAATTTCTTAACCTCTGTGTCAAGTTTAGGTTCTCATCTGTAAAATGGAACTGACAATAGTTCCTGTCTTATAAAATTATTAAGAAGATTACATCAATGGATATTTATAAAGCACTTAGAATAGTGCCTATATGACTGATTGTTTAATAAAACTTTACTGTGATTGGACTTCATTGGGTTTGATTTCTATATGAGTATTTCCAGTTTGAAGATTACATTAAGTGTCTGTTTCTTGCCTTTGTTTTCAATGTACCTTTAGCTTACTAAGCTGATGCTGGTGAAAATATTGTTTCTATGCAAAGTATTAGTGGCTATATGGTCTAACAGCAATGATTTGTTGTTGTTTGTTTTAAATTAAGGCACATGTGCAAAACTAAAGAATTTTTAAAAATATAGCCCAAATAGCTATATACCTCATAGTTGTATTGACTGAGACAGTCTCCATAACTGGGCTTGGAACTTGTGTTTGTATTGTGTAGACATTTTGTTTACCTTCTGAAGGGTTAATTTATTTCATTTTTCAATTTCTGTCTTTATACATGTGCTATTGGATGAAAGGCTATTTGGAAAACTGAATTTGATTATTACTTTTCACCTCTGTAGTGTCACTGAAAAAATTCCACTGTTTATCAGGTTTCCTTGGTACAGGCTGGTACATGACTTCTATCTTTTTAAGCTTATCACACACCCATAACTATGAGCTTGAAGCCTGTTAAAATTGAAATATTTTGTAGTGCATAGAGCAGTCTAAAGTCAAAATAAGAGCTTGGTGGTAGAAAGACAGATTAGTTCGTTTCTTAAAAACAGGACATACCCACCGGGGTGAAAGAGGCCACTGAAATTGGAACTCGTTTTAGCCCATGGGAGAAAGTCCAGCTAAGCTAGTGGCCTTATCATCTAGAGAGAATGATGACAGCAAAAGGAGGCTGTTCTTTTTATTTATTTATTTATTTATTTATTTATTTATTTATTTATTTATTAGTTTCTGCTTTATAACAAAGTGAATCAGTCATACATATACATCTGTTCCCACATCCCTTCCCTCATGCATCTCCCTCCATCCCACCCTCCCAGCCGCAGAGCACAGGGAGATCAGCTCGGTGCTTTGTGACCTCCAGGAGGCTGTTCTGATAGGCAGGGGGTCGGAGTCCGAGTTGACCAGCAAGGTGCAGCAGATGGTGTCCCAGCAGGTGGGTGGACGATGGTGACGCAGAATCTGGGAACAGGTGATATCCAGGCAGATAAACAGGGAGGTCTGTTCACAGATAGTATGGCCCCAGGGTTGGGGCTGGGGTTTCGGAATGAAATTCAGGCCCTGGGAAAACTGGATAGACTAGTGCAGAGGCCTGTTTTGGAGGGACTAGGGTACTATCAAGGGCATTGGAGCACAGAGTTTGTTACGTGGGACCACAGGTTAAAGGGGACTTGCGGCACCCTCATTTTGGGGGGTTGTGTGGCCTGGAAGGATGCTGGAGTAGGGAATCAGGCCAGTCTTTTTTTTTTTTTTTCTTTTTTTGCAGTACGCGGGCCTCTCACTGTTGTGGCCTCTCCCGTTGCGGAGCACAGGCTCCGGACGCGCAGGCTCAGCGGCCATGGCTCACGGGCCCAGCTGCTCCGTGGCATGTGGGATCCTTCTGGACCGGGGCACGAACCCGTGTCCCCTGCATCGGCAGGCGGACTCTCAACCACTGCACCACTAGGGAAGCCCCAGGCCAGTCTTTACAGATGCTGACTTTGATAGTCCTTGGTATAGATTCATGTGTCTGTCTTTTGAAAATTGAAACACTCAGATGTGTTGATTACTCAACTGTGCTTGACTTTATTGCTAACAAATTAGATTAGAAGGCAACTCTGAGGTAATCAGGCTTGCCTCTCTTTTCTTTCTTTCTTTCTTTTATAAAGCTTGCTGTACCTTTCAGATCGGAATGAATTCCATGCAGTTGAAACTGCTCACATGGGGCTTAGGTTAAGTGAAGCATATAATATGGAGGTGGTGTTATTTCCTACTCTTCTTGGATTTATCCGGAGGAAGAAGTCATGTATCAGAGAAGAGAGTATAAAATGAGAGGATTAGCAAGTAAGTGGCTGTTTCTGGCTGAGCTTTGCTTGAAATGGAGGAGAAAATGGCATGGAAGTTGCTAAAATTAATTTCCTTATAATGACATGGAGTGTTAAATGGCCCTTTCCCTAGAAGTCGTTTCAGGCCTAGTTATGTTACTTGGGAGTGCTCTTTCTCAAATCAGGACCTCCACCTCCAAGGAATAAGAGAGAAAATTGAATTTTGACTCTTTTGCTCGTGTCTTAGCTTTTAACAGCTTTCTGCTTTTGATCTAGATTTTATGCCTACTGCCATCTTTGTGATTAAAGGAAAAAACCCTCAAATAAAATAAAATTGAAGCATTCCTGTTCCTTATATTTTGAAATAAATCTTAGGCTGATGTCCCCTGTAAAAAAATTTTTACTTGGTTATTATGAAATTCCAAAGCTTCATCACTGTTTCTCCAAATACTATTTTCAACAGAAGAAAATCCATGGTTCTTTCTAATAGACTTTCTTTATAATGGTGAATATTGTGTAGAGAAACTAAGCATTCATTTATCAAATGAAAGTTCATTTATGTAACTAAGGTCAAGATAAACTTGGCTGTCATGAAATCTAGCTTAAAATTCTGACTTTCTGTGTGACTTTGGGGCAAGTTATTTACTCTACTGGATTTTAGTTTCATATCTCAGTTTCTACCATGTTCATAGAAACGCTTTATTTCTGGTACACCCTTGGGAATCACAATGGATAACAAAGTTTTCCTTTTTTTTAATGGAATTTTTTTTTTGGTGAAAATCATTTTAATATGCCCTCATCATTTGAACATAATTATATTAGAGTTCCACCAGATAAACGGAACCAGCAGGAAAAATATATCAAAAGGCTTATTGAAAGGGATTGGCTTACGTATTTGTGGAGGCTGCCTAGCAGAGTCTGAAATCTTCAGGCAGGAAGTGCAGACTGGAAACTCTGGGGCAGGAGCTGATGCCACAGGTGGTATTTCCTCTTCCTCAAGGAAACCAGTTCTGCTCTTAACACCTTTCAAATGATGGGACCAGGCCCACCCAGATCATTGAGAATACTCTCCTTTACTTCAATCAGTTTATTGTAGATGCTAACCACATCTACAAAATTCCTTCACAGCAATACCTAATTCACTGTTTGATTGAATAACTGGGGATCACAGCTTAAACTGACCCTCACAGTCCACTCCTTGTCAACGTGGCATCCATACACATTTCCTTAAATCATACCTAATCTCAAAATAATGACAACAACAAAATCATACTTCCACCTGACATGATTAAAGCTATCCTGTATGTAACTAAAATCATGCTAACCCTTTCCCCAGAAGAGGTGCAGGGTCATTGGGGGTTTACTCTTCTGATATCCCATAACTTAAAATACCGTGATATAAAGTTCACTATTATTAATATATCTTATGTTAGAAGACAGGCACTTGAGAGGGAAGAAAGAGACACATATTTGAGACACACACACAAACATTTATAACAGAAAAAGGAAGGGTACGAATAACTTAATAGTCCTCATTTCTGGAACTGGTCACATGGTCATAGCTGGTATTTATAACTTCTTTCTTCTACTACCCAAGCCATACATTCCATATTCCCTTTGCTCTCAAGCAGGTACCTCAGCTTATTATGGTTCTTTGCCTGGCAGGGTGACCCAAACCTTTCTTCCTAAAGGGTCTTGGCCATTAGCTGTTGTTTTATGGTTTTCACTGACTTGTGAATTGAATTGTGGTTTTCATTGATCTTAGTCACAGAACCTGGTAGTAACAAGAGATGCCCTAGGGATCTCCTGTATTACAGACATACTCTTCCTTACTCCATTGTGTAGTACAGCCCAGTTGTCCCTTGATAATCTGGATCAATCACCCCAGCCAATATAGAAACTCCTTTTTATTTTTTATTTTTTGCGGTACGCAGGCCGCTCACTGTTGTGGCCTCTCCCGTTGTGGAGCACAGGCTCCGGACTCACAGGCTCAGTGGCCATGGCTCACGGGCCCAGCCACTCCGCGGCATGTGGGATCTTCCCGGACCGGGGCACGAACCCGTGTCCCCTGCATCGACAAGCGGACTCTCAACCACTGCGCCACCAGGGAAGCCCTAGAAACTCCATTTTTGCCTATTTATTCAGAGGCCTGAGAAGCCCACAGTGACTGGTGGCAGTCTTTACTCTCAGTTCAATGGAATTGTTGTTGTGTCTCCTGGTAGAAGCATTCTTCTCTTTGAAACTAAGACCTCTCGACCAGCAAAACAAAAGATCACAGGGACGGGAAGCAAAATTTTGCTAGCGGATTGCTAGGGATAATACTGAGTGGTGTCACTCCCATTTCCACCCCTTGATTCCTGGACCCATGAATCCTGGCTATGGGAGACAGAGTATCACATATTGGATGCTGATTTATAGTATTTATAGCCTCTTTCCAGAGCCGGGGCACATACTGCCACCTCGCTAGCACTGTAACTGAGTCTTCAAAGGCCATTCCACTCTTCTATCATGCTTTCTGCTTCAGGATGATGGAGAAAATTGTAATACCAGTGAATGAGCATTGTCGGACTTCATTTGCTGTGAAGTGAACTCCTTGATCAGAAACAATGCTGTGTGGAATACCATGACGGTGGATGAGGCATTCTGTAAATCCACGGATGGTAGTATTGGCAGAAATACTGCTTGCAGGGAAAGCAGCTCTATATCCAGGGTGTCTGTTATATTAGGAACAAAGCACCACCCTATCCATGATGGAAGCAGTCCAGTAAAATAAACCTGCCACCAGATAGCTGGCTGATCATCCCATGGAATGATGCCATATTGGGAAGTCAGTGTTGTATTTGCCACTGAAAGGTTGGGCACTTAGCAGTGGCTGTAGCCAGGCTAGCCTTGGTGAGTGCAATTCCATGTTGCTGAGTCCGTGTATAATTTTTACCTCTGCCATAAAGGTCACTGTTCATGAGCCCATTGGGCAATGACAGTAGTGGCTGGGAAAAGAGGCACAGATCCACAAAATAGGTCATCCTGTCCATTTGATTATTAAAATCCTCATCTGCTGAGGTCACCCTTTGGTGGACATTCATATGGGACATAAATATCTTCAGATTATTTGCCCATTCAGAGGGCATATACTTCTTCCCCAAATTTCTTTGTATCAATTTTCTGATCATTTTCTTTCCAAATTGCTGACCATCCACTCAAACCATTGGCCACAGCCTATGAGTTAGTACAGCTTTATACCTCTGGCCATTTCTCCTTCCAAGCAATAGGAACACCTAGCAGTTCTGTTCCCTGGGAGGATTTCCCTTCACCATCGTCCTTCAGAGATGTATTAGAAAGGGGCTGTCGTGTAATAGCTGTTCACTTTCTGTTGGTGCCCGCATATCATACACACCATTTGTAAACCAGGCCCACATTTTCTATTCCTCAGTGAACAGGTTTTAGGGAACTCCCCATGAGGCAAAAGTATGGATTGGTAGAGGATAGGTAATGTAGCAGGAGTAGGGCCCATGGGCATTTGGACAACTTCCTCATGTGATTTACTTATGCCTTCAGGGCCTGCTTGAGCTCAATCTCATATGTACCTCTTCCAGTTGATATTGGCATGCTGCTGTGCACTCCCAGCTTTATAGCTTGGTGGATCAGACAGCAGCCAGTTCATGATGGGCAGCTCAGGTGTCATGGTAATTTGGTGGCCCATGATTAGACATTCATTTTCTACTCAGGCCCAGGAGCAAGCCAAAATCTCAGAAAGAGAGTAGATACCTGCAGAGGAAGATAGGGCTCTGTTACAAAAGCCTCGGAGTTTGCATTTTGATTCACCAATAGGGGCCTGCCAGATCTCCAAACAGCATCTCTAGCTGCCACTGGCGCTCATAGGGAAAAGGCTAGGAGAAAGATCAACAATATGATTGTTTGGCAGTACGGCAGGTTCTCAAGGGCAGTTAGCCTCCCCTTCATTCAAGGGGTTCTTGGTCTGTAAACCAGGTCAAGACTAGGAATTGATGGAGACGTTTCCACTGTTTTTTGTTTGTTTGTTTGTTTGCTTTTTTTTTCGGTATGCGGGCCTCTCGCCGTTGTGACCTCTCCCGTTGGGGAGCACAGGCTCCGGACGCGCAGGCTCACGGGCCTAGCCGCTCCGCGGCATGTGGGATCTTTCCCGGACCGGGGCACGAACCCGTGTCCCCTGCATCGGCAGGCGGACTCCCAACCACTGCGCCACCAGGGAAGCCCCGTTTCCACTGTTTTGATGATTCAAGATAGACCTCTGTTCGGTAGTCCTAGAAATCTTACGCTTATACAGATCAAGTAGCATTGATTAGCTTGCCCATCTATTTATTTTGTAGGGACACCGTGATCAAACCATAGGTCTCTCTCTGCAAGACAGACTGTTCTGGTTACTGCTTTGGCTCTGCTGTCCATTATAGTAACCACATCTGTCTTTGGTGATTAAGTGCTGCCACTTGACCCTGCCACCTTGGCACCCAACTTTCCCCACTGTATTTAGGGATCCCAGTTCAGTGGCAGCGATTCCCACTATAATTTCTGACCTATAGAAAAGAGTGACCCCAGAGTTTTTCAGGGATGCTGGGGCTCTTCTCACAAATGTATTTCTTACAGTCATAGTTAAAAGTGTGTCCTTTGGATCCTCCTGGGGTAGGTAAGCAGGTTTTACATGATAAAGCTGTTTTAACATTCTACAGTATACCAAGGCAGTCAGTTCTGGCATTTTGATTTCATTTAATGTTGGCCCATGTCTCAACCAACCAAACAAAATGCTAGACCCCTTTCTAGCCCCTTGAGCTAAAACATTGAATCCAGAATCTGTTTAGTGAGCCCATCTCAATAAATTCATTCTGATTTAACTTTATGTTCCTTCCACAATTATCCAACACACTTCATATCCATTCATTCATGCACATATTCCCCAGATTTCTATCTGGGGAGTAAATTGGAAAAATCATGCATTTCTTTTGGTGCGTAGCACACTTCCACATGGGTCACACTGTGTAACTCACCCTTTGAAGCCTGCTGGAACATGAGTCTACTTATAAATCTAGAAGCAAAGAGGGGTGGCAGGGATAAATCCTGAGGAGAATCAGTGGTGTCTTGCAAGGCAGATGCCTCAGGAGAGACTATTACAGGTTCATCAGACAAAGCAGGGGTTAACTGCTTCACGCAGAGGTGGAGGGTGGCTTTTGTTGGCAAATGACTCAGAAGAATTTAGGGATTTGAAATCCTCAGTTTCCCTGGGATTTTCCAGATGTATCTATTTCAATTTTCAGGATTCTATTCCTTCTCAGTCAGTGCCCTCACTTTAATAATGATGTTCTGCAAGGTTGGGAATTCAATTTATATTGTAATTCAGCAATTTACAGCTTGAAATTCTGGGTTTGAAATCTCAACCCTACAGCTACAGGAGATAAGGGTTTTTCCTTCTGGGCAGACATAGATACTTTCGGGTCCTTTATACAGAGCTTGAACTAGGAATTTCAAGGCTTGAGTGTGTCCTTTTCTTTCCCTTTTCTACAGCACGGTTTGGAGCAACCAACCAAGAAAGAGATTATATGATTATGGTTTATGTGATTATGGAGGCTGGTTAGGCAAGTCCAAAAGTCAGGTTGGCAGGCTGGGAACTCTCTGGCAGGAACTGAAGCCGTAACCTACAGGTAGAATTTCTTCTTCCTCGGAAAAACCTCTGTTTTGGCCTTTCCATTGATTGGATCAGGCCCAACCAGATTAACTGAGGATCATCTCCTTAATTTATCTTATTTATTTATTTATTTATTTTGTGGTACGCGGGCCTCTCCCATTGCACAGCACAGGCTGCGGAAGCGCAGGCTCAGCAGCCATGGCTCATGGTCCCAGCCGCTCCGCCGTATGTGGGATCTTCCCGGACCGGGGCACGAACCCATGTCCCCTGCATCAGCAGGTGGACTCTCAGCCACCAGGGAAGCCCATCCTTAATTTAAATCAGTTGATTATAGATGTTTCTCCTAGATTAGTGTTTGCTTGAATAACTGGGGACTATAGTCAAGTTGGCCCATAAAATTGACCGTTCCAGTAGTCCAATTTTATTCTTGATGACTCATAGTCATCACACGTATAGGCAGATGTAAAGGATGTATACGCAAAGATTATGGCTAATTACCCAAGCTCTAAAACTTGGTTTCTTGAAAAACTTCTAGATAATAGTTTGTTCTTTAGTCATTTATTTTTCCTTAAAAATAGAATGAAGTGTTGCAGCTACAATATGCTCTTTGGTGGCACGATGTGATTCATTTTTTTTTGCAAAAAGAGCTGTAGTGGCTTTTTCTCAACAGATTTTCTCACCCTCCCAAAAATCATCTTATTTGTGGTCTGTGGCTATTATTATCTTTGAATTAGTGCACTGTTAAAACATCCATAATAGAGTGGGTCAGCCTTGATCTTTGGGACTGGACCAGTAAGTTTTTCTATTGTGTTCATTCATTGTTGCCTATTGAGGGACTGATTCGGAATTTAGTTTTGTTCAACTAAGAATTCTAGAATTTGAAAATTCAGAAAGCTGTTCCCTGGATAGCTGAGCATTCTCAGTATGTTGTTTTAAAATGTACTTAAAAAAAAAAGTTAGGTCGGCATGTAACTAAAATATCTCTGCTGAGGGAAAGGGGCACATTCCTGAGTGAACATTTGGTTGCTAATCACATGACAAGGTGACAGGGCTTCCTGGATTGATTGCTCCAGGTGACTACAACCTTCAGCCAAGCTCGTGTGACTTGTTTATTTAGAATAATGGTGTGTGTTGGGCCATCTTCTCATGTATGCTCCAGTGACCAAGAGGCAAGATATTAATTGCTTTGACAAGATTTCAGGTGCAATCTATGGCTGTGACAGAGATTTTTGTGAGAAACCTCTGGGGCAGTTTACCTGGTGCTTTATAATTCAGACCAGTGGTGGTGGGGAGAGTGGAGGAGGGGGAATCTGATTCCAGAACATGTACTTCTCTCCTCTATATTAACACCTCACATTCTATTTAGTACAATTAAATGAAACTCAATGAAAGGATTGTTTGAAGAAAAAAAAGAATTGGGGGGGTGACTTCCTGGAAGTGATCAGCCACCCCCTCCCTCTTCCCTGTCTCCATAGGTCATAAGCAGAACATCACCTCTGATTTTATTTTATTTCTTTTATTTAACATCTTTATTGGAGTATAATTGCTCTACAATGTTGTGTTAGTTTCTGCTGTATAACAAAGTGAATCAGTTATACATATACATATATCCCCATATCTCTTCCCTCTTGCGTCTCCCTCCCTCCCACCCTCCCTATCCCACCCCTCTAAGTGTTCACAAAGCACCGTGCTGATCTCCCTGTGCTATGTGGCTGCTTCCCACTAGCTATCTATTTTACGTTTGGTAGTGTATATATGTCCATGCCACTCTCTCACTTCGTCCCAGCTTACCCTTCCCCCTCCCCGTGTCCTCAAGTCCATTCTCTACGTCTGCGTCTTTATTCCTGTCCTGCCCCTAGGTTTGTCAGAACCTTTTATTTTTTTTTAGATTCCATATATATGTGTTAGCATACGGTATTTGTTTTTCTCTTTCTGACTTACTTCACTCTGTATGACAGACTCTAGGTCCATCCACCTCATTACAAATAACTCAATTTCATTTCTTTTTATGGCTGAGTTATATTCCATTGTATATATGTGCCACCTCTTCTTTATCCATTCATCTGTCGATGGACACTTAGGTTGCTTCCATGTCCTGGTTATTGTAAATAGAGCTGCAGTGAACATTGTGGTACATGACTCTTTTTGAATTATGGTTTTCTCATCACCTCTGATTTTAGACCAGATAATCTTAGGGCTTGAGGCCAAGCTAATTCCATCTGTTTCCTCTCCAGTCTTTCTCAAGCTCTCGTTGGATATTCTGCTCCGGCAGTGTGATGTAGTATAAAGAAGTTGAGGTTTGGAGTCAGTTAGACCAGGGTTTGGGTTCTTACTACCTTAAGAGGTTAGTAACATTTTCTAAACCTTGGTTTCCTCATAAAGAAAGTGCAGATAATTCAGAGCATTATGTTGGAATAAGACCATGTGTAGGAAAACTGCGTGGTACAGTGTAGGCACTTAAAATGTATTTTCCTTGCTGTTCCCCACCCCCGACTTCCTGAACATAGAATTATGTACAAAAATAGCACTTAGGGTGGAGATGAGAGTTCTCATTCCTGCCATTTCCTCCAGTACTTCAACTGTGGCTCCATAATTTACATTCTAAGGGCAAACCCATGCTAGTTACCATTTACCTCTAGTATATTGTGTGTATTAATAGGCTTTTCTTGAAAGTCTACTATGTTCAGGGTTTTGAACCAAGGCTAAGGAGAAGCATAAATACCAATTGGCATTATTGTGCGATTGTAGATTTCAAGAATGTAACCGACATTTTGGTAGTCGGCTAGACTACCAAACTATCAAACTCTAAAGTCAGATGTAAGCCTTGTTCCCAGTCCTTCCTTGTTACATTTTTCTGTATTGATTTACTTATAACCTGTTGGAATATATTACATTATCTTTTTATTTCTTTTTAATTCTCATACCCTCTTAGTTTTGGGAAGGGAAATTTTGATATCTTCTAAACACTTTGGATTTATTGGTATCATGTACAAGAAAAATATGGCTCGGCTCAGTTCACCTTTTTGATTATACTGCTAATATAGTTAAAAATTTAAATTATTTTTGGCCTTCATGTTTTCCTTCCTGCATTTCAGCTTCTATCCCAAGATTTTTAATTCTTATACTTAAGTACCTTATATATAGTCTGTTTATTGTCATGAGTATTCATTCATTCAGTAAAAATATATTGAGGGCCTAGTAGGGCCTGAGGATATGAAACAAAAATAGAAATGGTATCTGCCTTCATGGAGGTAACAGTCTAGTAGAGAAGACAGACATAAATAAACATACAAACATATAGCTACTAATTGTGATGAACATTATGGGAAGAAATGTAGATGGCTAGAGAGACTACACTTAATAGTACTAACAAAAGTAACGTAATTTAAAAAAAGCAACTTAGCCTATATAAAGAAGTTCAGGGCTTCCCTGGTGGTGCAGTGGTTGAGAGTCCGCCTGCCGATGCAGGGGACACGGGTTCATGCCCCGGTCCGGGAGGATCCCGCATGCCGTGGAGCGGCTGGGCTTGTGGGCCATGGCCGCTGGGCCTGCGCGTCCGGAGCCTGTGCTCCGCAATGGGAGAGGCCACAACAGTGAGAGGCCTGCATACCACAAAAAAAAAAGAAGTTCATAGGAAAACAGTCATTTTACATTTTATTCTTCTATCTTTAAAACACTGAAAAAGAAAGAATTATTTATGTTCTGTCCAGCTGTAGGGCTTTGAAATTTACTTAAGAAGGTGCTTAAAATTGCAAAATTTGAGCCCAATGACAATAGTATTATTATAATATAGCATTTTTTCTACCTTGTTAGTAATTCATTTTCATGTTATTATGAGTTTTGTTTGCCTGGATGTACAATATTCTTAGGAGAGATTTTTTTTCTTTCTAACTAGGAATATTCTGGTTTAGCCTATGCAAATGCTTATAACGAAAAACAGTTGGTCATTGAGCTACTACGTATGCCAGCAGAGTCTGACTAGGGTAATGTTTATCTCCATTAAATAACAGATCTGGTAAATCTTTTACATAAAAGAATATTGTGTTGTAGACATGATATCGTCAAACTTTAAATACTCTTTTAAAGAATAGTAACAACAGCATAAATCTCATTTTTGTTTTAGGTAAGCTGAACACTAAGACTTTAAGCATAAATAATCAGAAAGAATCAGTTCATAGGGAATTAAATAAAAATTTTGTTTACTTAAATAGATTTTAAATATAATACTTGAATTTGAGAAAAGTAAATTTTGCCTAACAATTGTGGTAAGGACTAGCTCCTATAACATCAGGGAAAGCTTTTTAGTCAAACTGATTTATCTGTGCTGAGATTTGTCTCTGTGTGTGTCACCTGGCTGGTTCTCACGCCTCTGACTCTGACATCATAGTGCAGCAGCAGGACCACGGAGTTACAGCTTTACACAGGCAGTCAGCCAGCGTGAAGCCTAGCTAGGGGAGCTGAAGGGGCAAAGAGGTTGAAGGAGGAGTTGGGACTCCTGGGAGTAGAAGAGATGGGAGACAAGGCCATTCCTGAATTGTAGGTGTGGTTCTGAGGGTGTAGAGGCAGGACTGGCAGGTAGGTGAAAGTCAATCACTGTATCCATGGAGACAAGGTCACCAGTGATCCTTATATTTGCTCCACAGCTCACTTGGTATATTTGCCACGTACAGCTCCATCTGGTTCATCTCCTCAGAGAGGCTATCTCTCTGTCTAATTAAGATTGTCCTGAATTCTAATTATTCTCTAACAACCTATTTTCCCCCTTCATAACCTTCATCAAAACTGTAAATTATGGGTTTGATTATTTACATGTTCTGTAATCTCCTTTGTTTTTAGCGTCTTGTCTTTCTTGTTTAGGTTACCCCCTACTAGCTTCTAGTTGCTCAATACATAACTGTTAAATGAATTACGATCAAAACTTTCAATTGCTTGCTCTTGGCTTTAACCTTTATTCAGTAGAACTTGAGTCAGAAAGAGAAAGACAAATACCATATGTTATCACTTATATGTGGAATCTAAACTATGACACAAATGAACTTATCTACAAAACAGAAACATACTCACAGATGTAGAGAACAGACTGTGGTTGCCAAGGGGGAGGGGGAAGAGATGCATTGGGAGTTTGAGTTTAGCAGATGCAAACTATTAAAAATAAAATAAAATAAATTGCTGTTCTTACCATTTATTTGGATCTCTCATGAACATAACCAAAATGCTCAGAAATGTCCATGTTTTTTTCAGAGTGGTTATTCAGTTGGCTTGCAATAGATGTTGGTGATTGCTTACAACAAAAATGCAGCTATTCATCCTAGTTTAGTATCATGATTTATGTTAGTTTTATTAATTGCTTTTTATTGATACCAACGACTGATTTAAAATGATATTTTGGGGTTAATTTAGCTTTAGTCTTGAGAGTAATATGTAGACTTGGTAATGAGGAGAATTTATGAGTGAATGATTATAGAGCAGTTTGGCTTGTCTCTGGTTTTGGAGGTATCTGCACGCTGCTTCCTTTTTCATCGTTGTTAATGAAGACCTGCTTGGGATCTTCCTTATATTGATGTTTCCAGTGAACTCTGTTGATATTTACTGAGCTCTTTTTCAGCTGTGTGTTTCTTAGCTTTGAAAGATTAAGGAGTAATTCAACTTAAACATTGGCTTTCAGCCACATCTCAATGTACTCATAGAGTCAGTAAAAGTTCTCTCAGCCCCACTTCACTACGAACAATGCAGCTCTTGCTAGAGAAATTAAGGAACATAACTAAAGATAAGGGCTTTGTCAAATACCGAATATGTGTGGTGTGTATGCTAACCTTAAAGAAATACTCGTGAATTCTAAATCTCTGCTATTGTCCTGAATCTCTGAATTAAGTTCTTTACATCATGTTGACTAAGATATACATTAGAATTATATTTACTAATCTTTCATGCAAATTTTAAAGAAAAACCTGCCTGGAACCTTGGTTTGTTAATTAGGAATAATTAGGAATATTATGTACTTTTAATCTTTTGCAGGTCTAAATGTTTTTGGAATAGGTTGGTTTTGTCCTAGTTCTGGAATAATTAGTAGGAAATACTAAATATAACTTATATTTGCAGAAGTGGTTTGGGTGAAGTCATTTATATTATGCCTTGACAGCACCTGCACATATGGGCACTGCATTAGTTACTATATAATTATGATAATTGAATGGTCCTTACTAAATTATGTCAGATTCGAATTAACATTCAGAAAAGTAATGATATATAGAAGTTTTAGTTACATATTACTCTGAAATAGAGTAGGAAATGTATTGGCTTAGGTTGCCTAGTGATTTAAGATTATGACTTAAATACTATCCCTTCAAGTGCAATAAAACCGGTTGTCTGACTTTGAACTTCTCACTAATTGCCTTCATTCATTTATACACTAATTTTTCCTTTTTTTCAAGCTAGCAATTATTGCTCTCATTATGATGTAATTTGCACATCACTGTAGAAGTTTAACAAGGTTGGAATTCAAACTTGACTTTTCCTTAGTTCTACTAAGGACCCTTTCTGTGCAGAACTCTTCCTAAATTAAGGCCAGGGGAGAGTTTCGTGTTCTTGGCAAGAGCATATCTGACTCTGGACCAGCACTGGCTGCTACATCTTCTTACCTTAAATCTGAACCAGGGTTCGCTGAAGGCAAAGCGTGGAGGAAATATGGTCTTTTCAATAGGGAATTTCAGCATTTGTTTTAATTGTGCCTTTGCCTCTGTACTGCATCACAAAGCAGACAAAGACTGTATTGTTATCTCAGAGAAGTTGTAAGAAATAGTGAGATATTCCTAGGAATGGATTTGTTCGACTTTGGATGTGATAAAACGTGAAAAATGTAAAGCTATAAGGCATTAACATTACTAAAGGCAAATGGAAGAGTTTATATTCCTTGAGAAGGAGGAGTGAAAACAAATTAGGTAACCATTAATGGTTTTGTTATCCAGGAAGTATTCTGGGTTCTCTATTGAAAAGAATCCCAGTGATATGTGCCCCTTCTGTCTTTATTGCTTTGATGTGTCATTGAAGTCACAGTGGTAAGGCTTGTAGAGAAGAGGCTGCTTTTTGGGAGAGTTCAAGAATGGGTTAGTTCTCGTTGTCAAAGCTCTAGGAAAATCTTTATCCCCAGAAAATGAGAAGTACCAGTAATAATTGGATAGTGTGTTTGGATTGGACTCAAACCTGAGTTTGAATCTTGACCCTGGCACTAACCAAGCCCGTGGCTTGGGTAGTCTCTCCCAGCCTGTTTCCTCATCAAAGAAATGAGGATAATCATACCTATCTTGAGAATCTCAGGAGGACTCTGATAATAATACATGTTATTTGCCTAGCATATTTCAGTTTCTCAGTAGAAGATATTTTTATTATATGTTTATGCCTTGTCCAGGGTCCCACCAGAAGCAGGACTTAAGACAAAGTTTTTGGGGAAGACCATAACTATGCCTTTCTTCTTTGGCTTATTACTCAAAAAAGGCCATAATAAGAACAAGCCTAATAATTGGAAATAATTGAGGGGAAACCAGAAAAACATATTCTGTGTGCTCACCTGTAAATTGGGGATAGTTGTATCTGATTTCTAAGATTGTTGTGAGGATTAGATGAGTTAACATATGTGAAGGCTTAAAATCATGGTACACGGGCTTCCCTGGTGGCGCAGTGGTTGAGAGTCTGCCTGCCGATGCAGGGGACACGGGTTCATGCCCCGGTCTGGCAGGATCCCGCATGCCATGGAGAGGCTGGGCCCATGAGCCATGGCCGCTGAGCCTGCGCGTCCGGAGCCTGTGCTCCGCAATGGGAGAGGCCACAACAGTGAGAGGCCCACGTACCGCAAAAAAAAAAAAAAAAAAAAAAAAAAATCATGGTACACAGGAATGGCTCAACGGTATTATTATTATTATTATCTCATTGCTAGTATTGTTGTTGTTACTATAGAATAGAGATTAAGCTCAGGCTCTATAGTTAGGGAGAACTGTGTTTAAATCCCTAAACTTTCTAAATGGGCAACCTTAACCTTGGTTATTAGCTTAGCCTCTCTGAACTTAGTCTCATCTATAAAATGGAGATGATAGTGGTTCTTCTCCAGTAGGGCTGTTTGAGAATGAAAAGCAAGAAAATAGAAAGTTTAGCATAGTTCCTGGCACATTTGAAGCACTTGGTAATGTTAGATTTTGTATTAACAGTGACAGCTATTCATTTATTAAGCATTAATTTGACAAATTCTTATTAAACACCTACTTACTATTTGCCAGGCATTCTTCTAGACACTGGGGATATAGTGTGAAATACAACAGAATCATAGCCTAATAGAACTAACATTTTATAATATTAAACAGTAGGCTTGAATTATTTAATATTTTTAATCAAAGCAATTTTTTTCACAAGGAACAAAAACTAGACTTTACCAAATAGAAATCATATGGACTTTTTAAGTGAATAAAGATGTTTTTATTTTCATATCATTTACACGAAAATGGATGCTTCTAAATACTTTAAAATAATTTGTTTTCTTGAAAAGTTTGAATATCTCTACTTCTCATTAGAATTTTATTTACTCTATTAATTTACATAATAAAATTAATAAGTCTTTATATACATACATAAAATATACTTGAATGTATTTAAATTTTTCTAGATATAGAGTTAGTACATAGTTTCAAAATTGTTGGCCTCGGGTATATTCAGCTCTTACCATGCTTTTTCCCTCAGAGATGATGCAAAATTTAATTATGCTTTCAAAAAACATTGTGAATGATGAATCTATTGATAAGTCAAACTAAGTGTAAAATCATTATGCAAGACCATTTTGCTGTTATGTGATTTATTTATAGATACTTGATTTATTTTTTCCACACAATCACTGAGTAAGTTTTAACTTAGTAAAGGAGAATACTATTCTGTCACCCTTAAGGCTCATGGCAAGGATTTCACTGTTTGAAAGGAGATATATTCTTAACTAGCATTTAAAATTGTAATTTGGTAAAGTTTCAGTTTCAGACTTTTTTGGGGTTATGTTGTCTATGTGAATAGCATTGACTTAATGAAGTAGCAAGAGGGGAATTTGTAAATGCAGAAATGAAGTAATTTGAAAATCTATTAGCTGAGAGAATTGTGCTCATGCTATCTTTAGAGGACACAAAGGAAAAAAGTAAAAAAACAAGAACCAAGAACCTTTTATAAAAAGAGACATAGAGAATGACAGTCAACAATAGAAAGACCTGCACAAAAGAAAATAAAAAGTGAAAACATTTATCCTGAGCTGCATGATATTAAAATATCCTGAAAGAGCATGAAAATTAATTATCTACTTTAGTTTGCCTTTACAAATGTCAAACACGTTTCTGTATGAATGAGAAGGCTAAGCACGGAATCATTTGTGGTTGTTTTCTGAACACAGCAGAACCTAGAGGATTCTGGCATGCATAAGAAAGCCCCTTAAAACACGGTGGGTTTATCATACTTGTGTGCATTTTCATTGTTGTTGACAACATAGTCAAGAGCAAAGAAACCCATGTTGCGTTATGCATTGAAAGACAAGATGATGGGGCTTCCCTGGTGGCGCAGTGGTTGAGAGTCCGCCTGCCGATGCAGGGGACGCGGGTTCGTGCCCCGGTCCGGGAGGATCCCACATGCCGTGGAGCGGCCGGGCCCATGAGCCGTGGCCGCTGAGCCTGTGCATCCGGAGCCTGTGCTCCGCAACGGGAGAGGCCACAACAGTGAGAAGCCCACATACCGCAAAAAAAAAAAAAAAAAAAAAAAAAAAGAAAGACAAGATGATGTAAAAAAAAAACACTGGGGAGGATTCAGAAGACCTGGGTTCTAATTCTTGCTCTATTCTTCATCTTGGCAACTTATTCAGGACCTCAGTATATAGGGCCTCAGTTCTGAAATTAGAGGACTGAGATTAAAGAGTTAAATATATTCTTCTCTAAGGCTCCTGCCAACTCTAGCATTCTGTAGCTCTGTATTCTGCTGTTCTCTTACAAACTAAACTGTAGACGCAGTAGCATCCTCCTTGCTTAGACTTCATGGCCAAAAGAGCTTACTTTATGTTTAGAATGCTAATCACTGGAAAGCATAAAAGGCATGAATATCTTGGAATTAAATAAGCACATGGTTACTTACACTAGAAAGTTCCTGTTCCACTAAGCAGATATTCTTGATCAGAATAAGGGGAGGCAACACCCTCCCCATGCTGTTTTATAGTCTAAAGGATGATTGTGTATGTTAGTTATTAAGTGACCAAAGAGAGCATGCTTTCATATGGAAACTTGTGCCTTCTTCAGGAAAGCAGATTTGGAACTGAATTATAAATAAAAGAGAAAATCTCAGTGATTGACATATTCCCGCATTCAATATTATTACCATTCATCTAAAAAAAACCATTTACTAAACCTTTCTATATACAAAACATTTATATTTGCAGATTGAATATTCATACTTAGGCATTTCTCACTATTTTAGAAGAATAATCAAAAGATAGAACATATACAAGATAAGTAAAATGTAACAAACTGGCATCCTAATCCTACAGTCTGTGTTTAGAAAAAAGAAAACAAGCTCAAGTTGGGGTCTATATTCAATGTGTTTTTCAAAATGCTTTTAGGAATAAATGGCTCTATGGATAAACATGATTGGCATACTGTACATTAATCCCCTTTCAGATATTCACACTGAACATTAACATCCACTGAGAATGTTTTGCAGTAAATTTACTTTAAACAAATCTTTATTGACGTATAATTCACATACCATAAAAGTCTTCCATTTAAAGTATACAATTCAATGATTTCTAGTATGTTCATTCATCGTCACCACAGTCACCTTTAGATCATTTTCTTAACTACAAGAGAAACCTGAAAACCATTAGTTGTGACTCCTCAATTCACTGAAAACCACTCCCCCTCCAGCTCTAGGAAACCACAAATCTACTTAGTCTCTATAAACTTGTATGTATTGGACATCCTATGTAAATAGAACCATACATGTGTTTTCTTTCATATAGTGTAATGTTACCAAGGATCATCAATGATTTAGTACTTCATTCCTTTATTGCCAAATAATACTATGTTATAAGGATAAACTACACTTTGTTTATATACTCATCAATTGATGATCATTTGGGTTGTTTCCTCTTTTTGGCTATTTTGAAGGACATTGCTATGAAGCAATATTACAATGTTATCCCCATGAAAGTTTTTATGTGGATATATGCTTTCATTAGTCATTGTTATAAACCTAGGAGTAAAATAGCTGGGTCATATAGTAACTCTGTTTAACAATTTGAAGAATTGGCAAGCTATTTTCCAATGAAACTGCACCATTTTATATTCTAACCAGCATTGAAGGAGGCTTTCAGTTTCTCCACGTCCTTGTCAACACTTGTCATTTTCCATCTTTTTTATTATAGCCATTCTGGTGGGTGTGAAGTGGTATTTCATTGTGGTTTTAATTTGCATCTTCTAATGGCTAATGATGTTGCACATCTTTTCATGTTCTTATTGGCCATTTGAATAGCTTCTTTGGAGAAATGTCTCCTAATATCCATTGCCCATTTTCTAAATTAGGTCATCTTTTATTAATTTAGTTGTAATAATTCTTATTTATATACTCTAGATACAAGTCACTTATCAGATAAGTGATTGGCAAATAGTTTCTCCACTTCTGTGGGTAACTTTTCACTTTTTGATGGTGTCTTTTAATGCACAAAAGTTTTTAATTTTGGTGAAGTTTAATTTATATATATTTTTTGTCATTTGTGTGTTTGGTGTCATATCTAAGAAACTGTTGCCTAAACCAAGGTTACGAAGCTTTACTGTTATTTTTCTTTTAAAAGTTTTATAGTTTTAGCTCTTACATTTAGATTTGTGGTCCGTTTTCAGTTAATTCTTGTGTGTGGTATGAGGTATGGGTCCAAATTCTTTCTTTTGCATCTGATATCCAGTTGTCCTGGCACCATTTGTTGAAAAGACTATTCTTTCCCCCATTGAATTATTTTGGCACCTTTGCTGAAAATCAATTGACCATAATCTATGCTCTTTTCCCTAGAGTCTCAATTCTATTGCCTTAATCTACTTGTCTGTCTTTATGTCAGTATCATATTATCTTGATTACAATAGCTTTGTAGTGAGTTTTAAAACAAGATGTGTGACTCCTCCAACTTTGTTCTTTTTCAAGATTGTTTGGCCATTTTATGTTTTTTACATTCCAGTTGGATTTTGGAATCAATTTTCAAATTCTGAAAAAAAGCAAGCTGGGATTTTGATGGAGCTTGTGCTTGAATCTGTAGATCCATTTGGGGAGTATTGCCATCTTAACCATATTAAATCTTCAGATCCAAAATCTATCTATAAACTCTATCTTCCTTTCTTGAATGGACCCATTTCAAGGTGAAGGAAAATCTCTAGTGACATTCTCCATAGCTCTGTTCTTGGCAGAACTCTGCTTAATATTAGAAGACATTTTTTCACCTTTCTTGATTACGCAAGACTGGGGAGGGCAGCATTTAGTAGAATTGATATTTACCTCAGACCAGACTGGTGAACTATAATCAACAATGTGTGAAATTTGTAAGCCTTAAAAGTAAATATATTTAGGTTCAAAAATTTAACTTCTCAACAACAGTTTGGAAGAGGTTTTGAAAATATCAAATTATGTATTGCTTATACTTATTTTAGTTTGAGAAGAAAAGACTTAGGGCATGATGGCTGGCCTTTTAGGTATCTGAACTTCCACATATGGAAGGTGAAACAAAATGAAGCAAAAGAATAGGATGATGTCATAAGGGAATTGATTCAGTACTATGAGCATGCTTTGTACATTGTAAGAGGCTATTTTGATACATTTATTAAAGTATTATTTTTAAAATATCCTAATAATATTTGCTACTCTGAATAATGACCATCAAAAACTGCAGGAGGCTGAAAGATTAAAAAAGATACTGTCATGTCCAGTATCTTCTATTTACCAAACAGGAGAAATGGATTAGAACATTTTAGAACGATTCTTATCAACAAAATTTGTAAAGGTTTTGCTCTTTCTGTCCAATTGCATATAGTCCAAGAGAGACTATGGCACTATGGGTACTTTTTGGAGTCGACCCATTTGGTAGCTGGCTTTATTTCTTTCTGGTTTAGAAACAGAAAGCAGAGGCCTGGAGGAATATCTCTTCCATGAGTGAAATGGCAATTTTAGCTAACATTGAGATTAGTAATAAGAAGAGTTGCTGATAATTACCAAATGATTTCTTTATAAAGTTGGTAGCATTATTAGTCTCATTTATTAATGATTGAATTGAAGTTTAGAGATGGTATATAACTTGCCTACAGACATAAAGCTAATTAATCGTGGAGCTAGCATGACTCAAGGGTGTCTGAGTCTAGCTGTTATGTTTTACCACCTTCCAAGATAAAAGCTTAAGCAAGATTATGAAGGTTTAGTTTAATGGCTTAATCTCTTAAGCATATTTCTTATTTCCCTTATTCTGATTGTACCATTTCTGTTGCACTTCCTTGGCTTTGAAAAACTTTATGGAAATAGGTAATGTAGTGATTCTAATACACCTGTTTGTTCTTTTGAGTGTGTTGGAACTTCTAGGCATGAGTAAATATGGTGACAGCTTGATATCTGTTAATACCAGCAGGTCATGAGATATCAGGAAGCACTAGACATGCAAGTTATTAAGGGATATCTGGTTCATCTCAAGCCAGTTTTATGTATTTGTTAATCTAAGACCTGTTAGTCTGATCCTGATTTTGTTTATCCTCAGTTATCTACGCCCTTGGGGGTGCTTTGATTTGAGAAAAGTCTGAGTAAATGTGGCTTGAAAGAAGAGTTTATTAAGTCACTATGGTTCCCTAAGTCAACACACTTTATACCCATGCCCTCTAGGAGCTGCTGATATTCTTTCACCATCCCCAGATGGATGCCCCAAAAGGGATGCTGTAACAAGGTACCACAAACTGGTACTTAAAACAACAGAAATGTATTATTTCACAGTGTTGACAGGAATACACACTCTCCAAAGCCTCTAGGGGAGGATCCTTCATGGTCCCTTCTGGCAGCCACAGGTATTCCTTGGCTTGTAGATGTATCACTCCAGTCTCTGCCTCTATCTTCACATGATGTTCTTCCTGTGTCTCTATGTCTTCACATTTTCCCCCCCTCTTTTAAAAAAAATTGTTGAAGTATCATTGATTTATTTACAATATTGAATAAGTTTCAGGTGTATAGCACAACGATTCAGATATATATATATATATATATATATATATATATATATATATATATATATATATTCTTTTTCAGATTTTTTTCCCATATAGATTATTACAGAGTAATGAGTAGAGTTCTCTGCACTATACAGTAGGTCCTTGTTGGTTATCTATTTTATATGTAGTAGTGTGTACATGTTAATCCCAGCCTCCCAATTTATCCCTCCCCCCACCTCCCTTTCCCTTTTCCCCCTCTTTTTATAAGGACACCAGTTATATTGGATTAAAGGCCTACCCTGCAATAGTATGACCTCATTTTAACTTGGTTACATCTACAAGTAAGATCACAGTCATAGGTACTGGGGTTTGGACTTCAGCATTTCTTTTTGAGGGTCAAAATTCAACCCATAACACCAAATCTGGTACTTATAATACTGCTGGAGTGTGACTGACTGAGGTCAGTCCCTCAGAGCAATGAGAGGTGGATAGGATCACACTACTGAAAATAAGCTAGTCTCTTAGCATTTAGAATGATTGCTCTTTTCATCAGCCCCTTCACAAAATGGTTGTATTTTCATGATTATGTGGATTTTCTCATTTTTGAGGGTCCACAAGATGATGTTATTTCAACTAGTGCAGCATGATATGACAACAGTAATACTGCAATGCGATGCAGATATCAACAACCACACAATCAGTAGACTAAGCAGATGATGTGCCTGAACTAGTTGTGACAATCAGCAAATGATTGATGTGTGAAGCACAGCTTTTAGCAGCAGCTGCTTCACTGAGAATTAGTTTTCGTGAATCACCACTGCAGCTGCCATTTTTCTCTGAGCCAGATAAATCCTGACATGAACGAGGTGCTGGTAGAGGAGGTGTAAATTCAGCTAGTAATAAATGTCTCTGACCTCAGTATGAGACATGTAGTCATTCTCAAATTCAAGGAACGGAAGGAAGTAGGTAATTTTGACATTAAATATATCTTTGTTGAGTTTTGTCTCTATTTTTGTCCTGTCCATAATCTTCTTGCCTTGAATTTAATGTCTTAAAGTGAAGCATATTTAAATAAGTTAATTCACCTTCTAAAAAACAAATTTAATGTAAAGAATTTAGTGTGTCAGCAACACTCTAGGGAAAAATACATCTTTGTAGAAAAGCATATTCAGACTTTCCTTTATTCTAATTTTGTACTTTAATGATGCCAGCAGTTTTAAAATTCAGCTGAGTGTTGGGCTCCAGTCATGAAGTGCATTCTATACAGTCTAATGTATTAGTCTGCTATAAATGTATCTCCAGTTCTAGATAGATCATGAATTAGGAAAGTGAAGGTTTTTTTTAGTTGACCCATATACCTGGATTTTAAAAAAAAATCCTCACATTGGTGCCGTCGACAACAATGACAAAGAGAAACAAGGCTGGGCTGCATCCCTTAGTAAAGGTAAATAGGAAAACCAAAAATGAGCATTTCAGCCTAAGCCTACTTATTGATAAACTAAGTTTGAAATCTTGGTGGGTTTGCTCTTCAGAGATAGTTCTTATAGATAGTGCCCAAGAGTCACTCTTCAAAAGACCCTTTAAGAATGAATTTATCTCAAAATGCTATTTCAGATTTTTTTAATGCTATTCTAAAATATCGAACTAACAAGCTATTTTTTAGTTAGGTAGAAGCATCTAAATCTGCAGGATGTTAAATAGTTAGCAAAGATATATGCCTCAGAATAAGACTTCTCTAATACATTTTTTTCTACATGTGTTTTTCCTAGACTGTAGGAGAAAGAAATAGCCATGACTGAGAATATTAGGACAAAGTAGATTAAAAAGGGAGCCCTTCGGCCCAAGAAATAACAGGATCAAGACCACATAGGAATTCATACAGAGTTAGTTTTGAAAGGAAATGGAGGTCAGGAAGAGGAAAAAAAGTTGGCTATAAACCAATTTTATTAATGAAAAAAATATCTAAATTTGATATCTTCACAGACCTTTTCTGGTCCTTTGTTGGTTTTTGGTTATTTAGAGGCAATTTGGTTTTAGATGAAGCTGAGTTTATACTCCTTTGCCCCCAGTAAAGTAATGGCCTGTGATCTTGTGCTACTCATTAACCTTCTACAGTGCAGTTTCTCCTTTGGTACAAAGAACATCCTAATAATAATGACTATCATTTATTAGGGCATTTATTCTAAGTACTTTTCAGACATTTTCTCATTGTCTCATTTAATCTTTGTGACACTGCCTCTCAACCGGACTCGAAGGTTAACATTGCAAAAACCCATAAAGCTCCCACAGGTTATCTGTGCAGCTATGGAAACTGAAGTCCAAAGGCTTTACTATTTTGTAAGAGATCATTATGTCCATTTCCTAAGGGCATCTTGCCTTACCCCAGAGGGCACCAAATCTATTTCAAAAACAATTTTTAAAAATTGGGGATCTATTATGTTTTGTTTTGTACTCCTCCCCCATCTCCCACCTGTGTTACTCTAGGAGTCTGTCAAATCACTTTCTGGTGGTTTTACCAGGTGACAGCACATTTAATGCTAGTCCTGAACTGCCTTCAAGGACATTGCTGTGCTTTTTTAAAAAAACAGATTGGGTTCCTTTGAACAGGTTACTGATCTTATCAAGGTAAGGATGGAGCATCTGGTGTTAAAATATAATGCTAATAGGATGACTCATCAAAACCACTTTGAAAAAAAATAGGTGGCCTATCCAAAGTGACCTCTAAAGTAGAGTTCATCAGCTCTGCTCTCCCATGTGTTTACTCTGTGCTGCTCCTGTGGGTTGACTTAGTCAAGCACCACTATCACTACTGAGTTAATCTGACTTTGTGGGTTCCAATCCTGACACTGCTTGGCACTGGCTTTGTTATGATCTTGGAATTCCTCAGGTATCCAATGGTATTAATGTTTACCTCTGAGGGCTTTCTTAAGGATTCAGTGAGAGAATGTTTAAGATGTAGTTGGAAAATCACGGGCACTCAGCAGTTGTTTGCTCCCTTCCCTCCCAATGAGTTGGTATATTCACTTTCATATATGAGTTTTCATCGGCTTTCTTTTGTGAGCATAAATATTTGAATACCAGATCTAAATCTGCTGGTGTGACTATCACAACATTGGATTTAGTACTTAAAATTTTAACTGTTTTATTATTAACATAAAAATTACGTATTAACTGTGTTGCCTAACAGTTTTCTCTTTAGACCCAGGCATACCTATTAAAATACCGTAAGTCATATGGAACACATGTGAGGCTTATGATTTCCTGCTGTTTACAGATTATAATACAGGCAAGAAAGTAATATAGGCTAAGAAGTTTAATGTTGTTGGAGAAATTTAAAAGGTACTTCCTTTATTAAAGCTTTATAAAGAAACATTATGAAACAGTGGGTAGTTTAGAATAAATATGTGTCTGGTGCTTTTATGGTGTGGTTTTTATACGACACATGGTAAGACGGTGGAGAAAGGGGCTTTACTGAATGCTCAGTGGCTTTCAGATTTTGTGTTAAATGCCAGGAATTACAGAACCACGTAAGCCACACCTGAGGGGTTAGGCAGAACAGATGGGTGTGAGGCTAGGCAGTTGTCCACATTGAATGCTAAGCCCCAAGAAGGGCAATCCCCCCTCCTGCCCCCACCCGTGGAACACACACATACACTCTTCCCTGATACCAACTTCAAGGTAAGAAAAAAACTATTTTTTCCGCAAGCTAATTTGATGATGTATAGCAACCTTTGTTTAGGTATTTTGCAACCATTTATAAGGGAGAGGTCATTTGGAGGCAGGCCCTCCCACTCTGATTTACGTGGAGGAATGAATAGTAATGTCTGGTCATTATGTAAAAAAAAAAAAGAAAAAAAAAGAGGGGCTGTGGAATCCCAAAGTTCAAGCCAGTATTAAGAACTTGAGAAGACTGATTATGAAACTCAAGTATAATGCTAGAAACAACAAGGACAAAACTATCCCCCAAACATTTTAAAGACATGGATAATACCATCACTATGTGCAGAGGAAAAGATTGCTAACAGATATCTCCTCAAAGGAGAGGAGGGGACTATCAGTTTCTCATACAAAGCGAATTAGTATGATTGGTTGCAATGAAAATGTAGTGGTAAAGAATCCTGGCGTTTTCCTGGATGTCTTTTGGGTAGCTGAAATGTACATTCTTCAGGCTAAAGTAGAGAGAAAATAATCTTAAGAAAAAGCTACGATGGTGAGCTTCATCAATGTGAAGTGGACAGTGGAATGAAAAAAAACAGAAATCTTTGGTTTGACTCCTTCCTAAAAAATACCCTTCTGGTTGGATGGCCGAGGCCAGGTGGGGAAGAAGGACTGTTCGAGGGCGTGGTACCACAACATTGCCTGAATATTTTGGAATACCGGTGACCTTTCAGCAATTGGAATGCATCTGGTAAGTGATACAGGTTGCATTCCCAAGCTTTTGCTTCATATAAGTAGCAGTTGACTTCCATGTTGCCAAACTTAGATGAACTTTAAGGTTTAAATGTGCAATTTAGATCCACTACATCTTTGAAGGTAAATTAATAAGAGTTGGGGAGGAGGCTTCGGTTTCGTTTTGTCATTTCTACACTTGTAAACATCAGCCTCCTAGAAAGGATAAGGGCAGTCGCAAAACACTTCTGTGTCCATTTTCCTTTTTTCCCTTCACCTCATTGCTTCCTCTCTTGTGAGAATGATACAAGGAGACAATAAGTATCTGTCGTTTGTTCTTTGCCCTCTCGAAACTCTGGAGGTTTAAGTTGAAACTAAAGCATGATTGAGACCTGACCTGTTCAGAACTCTGATGAATGCTTTTCTATTTCAAGAAATGATTAATTTTTCATGATACCTTTAAACAGATTTAAGAAGTTTTGAACACATCAGATTCCTTTTAAATTTGCTTGCCATCTAGGATCAAGGTTAATTCTATTATTCCATGTTTTCAGTCATTACCCTTCTCTTTATTAAGATAATAATGTTATTTTTTTCCTTTTCTGATTACTGCTTCTTCTGTTGTCTCCTGTGAGAACACGCTATTATTCATTGACACACTCTGATCTCTTTCAGTCTGAGATTCTATCAATGCTCATCTTGTCAACTCTATATACTATACAAAATTGCTGAAATTTCCAGTTTTAATTTTCTTCTCTTGTCTGAGTTCCAGGCCCGTAGTTCCAGTTACTTACTCTGCTGTCCCCTTGGCAAGGTTGCCAACATCTAAACTTACTAGCTCTTCTTCTCATCTGTTATTTTGTTAGTGATTCTGTGATCCAGTTCCCTAAACATAAAACCTTGCAGTTGTTTCAGCTCATTGCCCTCCTTCATTCACCTTAGCCTATTACCACATTCCATGGATTTTTCCATTTTGAAATGTTTTTTTTATTCATCTGAATTAGTTAAGATATCGGTTTGGCAGTTATAATAAAGTCCCAAAATAATAGTGGATTAAACACAATGGAGGTTTAGTTCTGTCTTATTACAGCCCAGGTAGATGGTACAGAGGTGGTATAATGGCTCAATCATGTTAGGGATACAGGCTCCTTCCATCTTGTTGCTTCGTCATCCCCAAAGTGGTGTCCTTGTTCACGTGGTGAATATCACCACACAGATACAGTCCAGTTTTCAGAAAGGGGAAAAGAAGAGGGAGGGGCCACACTCCCCTCTCTTTTAGAGTATAACCTAGAACTGCATACATCACTTCTGCTCATAGCTCATGTTTAAATGAGAAAATCCATTTGCATGGCCATATCTAGCAGCACGGGAAGCTTGGCAATGTGGTCCTTAGCTATGTACCCATCTAAACTTTCTATTTCTTAGAGAGGAAGGCGAGAAGAGCTATTGGGAGCCCAACTAGCAGTCTCTGCCACACCTTCCTTAATCCAATTTTACTGTCTTCCCCTTTGGTGGGCCTTTATTGCCACTGCCAAGATTACTTCTAGAGACTTGCAGCTGGATTTACTGTTTGCTTATTATCAACTCACCCATTCTTTATTTTAAAGAGCCACTTTTTTTTTTTTCTTGTTAAACCTCAGCTTAGAAGCCTACAGCATAACGTCTCTGTTTCAAAGTTCTTTATAATCTGGTCCTATTTTACCTGCTTCTGATCTTTCTTCAACTTTCATTCATTCCTTCATTCTTCGTTTATCCAGTAAATATGTGTTGAGTGCCTACCCTGTGTCAGGCATAGAGTCATTTGTTTTCCTAAGCTAGTTCATTTGAGTTCTATGGATAGAAAACATCCTCATGAATGTCTGTGCTCTCTCATGTCACAGTGATTCATCTTTTGATGGTTGTTTTCATCTTTATAATGCTTGAGCGATTAAATGCATCTTAAGGAGACAGCCTTTTAAAACTGGGTCTTGCAGTTGAAGTGGTCGATTTGCTTTTAGGAATCAGATGAAGTTCAACTGACATTTTGAATGTTCAGGTCTTTACACATTTTAGAACTATGACTTGCCTTTAAAAACAGAAGTGGAAAATAATGCCCCTTGAAGCAGCTATAACTATATTTAGTAACTCATTGAAATCGTAAAATAGCTCAGTGCAACCATGGACTGAGTATTACCTCATGTGTTGTAGTTCTCTAGATGCTTATTTGTTCTCAAACAACTTAACTTTATCTTCAGTCCTACAGACTGAGGTGTAAGGTCTATATTGCAGAGCACACCTTGACTGGGCTTTTCCTCCAAACAACATTTCCTTCTCCTACAATCCTAGGTATTATAGAGGCAGACATTTACTTAATACAACTAACCAGACATCATTTTTATGTTTGTACTTCATTTTTTCAAAGAAGTTCCCAGACCAGGTCCAGGGCTAGGGTGAGGTACGTGAGGCCAAGTTGTGTAAGTGCAGAGTAAGATCTTTATTTTAAAATTTGATGTTTTTCATCATAGGTCTTTTGCACTAATTTTGATTTTTTAAAAACTATTGCTTTAAATATTATTTATCTTGATTTTTGAGGTTGCAGGACCCCCTGAAATCTTGCGTATGAAAGTGCACTGGATCCTTCTTCTTTATGCAGATTTTTGCATATTGACATGGCTGACTGCTTGAGTCATGAAAACTTTCAAGTTAGAAAATATATATATTTCAAAGAAAAAAATAAGTATTCATTATTTTACCAAACTCTAGAAGCAAAAATACCTTAAATCTTACCAGATCATACTTTAAAAATTTATATTTGCAAATGAGATCAGATGGGGAATGTGCAGGGAAGCCAGTTCATGAAGGCAAGGCAGGGGCATCTAAAGGGAATATAGCCAAGTGTCCAGGCTTAATAATTTCAGCTACTTTATCTATTACATTGTCTTAAAATGGCCTCTCTTGTTCCATGTTCAGCTTGGTAGCCTTATCTCTAAAATGACAATATTGTCAAGCAATTTTCAAACTGCACTCCTGGAGAGAGAGGAGAGGAGGAAGGAGAGAGAGTGGGCAGAGACTGAAGCTGCTTTAGCCAGAGCCCTTATGCTTATATCTGTCTTATATATTGGCCACCTGCTAAAGAGTTCATTTGGGAAAAAAAAAATTTTTTTAATAGTTTGAAAATCACTGAACTAGCCGATTTTCAAAATCTCTGCTAATTCACAACCCTGTGTGTGCATGTGTTTCTAATATGATGAATTTCTGCTGAACCACTCATATCTTGATCTGCTCCCCTTGCAAAGCCTATAATAACTTTTGCTGAGACCATTGGCCTTTTCCCCTTGGGAATCTCTTAGCCATTATATGTTATATGTATATCGCTATTTAACTGTAGTTCCAAGAGATAATGGAGAGAGAATTAGATCTTGTGTAGTAGCAATGTCTTATAAATTCTGCATGCAGTCTGGAAGTTCAGGAAGAACATAGTAGAACACCTAGTTATATTTACAGCATTCTTATCTTATTTTACATTTCTGTTAATGTATTTAACATACATGATAATGATAATATAACATAAAAATTATACTAGTCATTAGAAGAGTGATACTTATAATTTATAAAAATAAATATTCATAAATAAGAGATGTATGCTCAAAACAACTTGTTGTTCTTGTTGTTAAGGGCATGCCACTGTTCTTAAAACCTTTTCAGGAATTACTTCTCTTTTGTTAGTAAAGTTTTGGATAATTGATAATTTAAAGGATAAGTAGAGACTCAGTCTCTTAATATTTAGCATATTTGTGTTTAGCATATCCTCCATAAATCTGAATTTTGATGTATATGAGGAATCAAAAATTCATGTGGATATTATTTTTAAAGTCCATTGCATGAATATATTTGAATGTAACAAGCTGCAGCTGCAAAGAAGTGGAGAGGGAAAAATAACTATGCCACTCTTCTTTCTTTCTTTGGTTCTAGTACAATGGGCAGAGATAGGTGGAAATTTGTAAAATAAAACCAAATTTAATCCTGGAAAAAGTATAAAATTATAGAGATTTTTTAAAATATGCATTTTAAAGACAAATAACAGTGTTTAGTTTTATCTAACTGACTTTAAACTGGATTCCTGTTTACAGTTTCTACTAGATCATTGCCAAGAGCCATATGCAAATGTTTGAAAAATTAGGACTAGAAAAGTATTTTTCTTAATCTTGCTCTTTTAGGGGTGCATATTTGCATTATATTACATAAATTTTGAAGCTTATAAATTTTAAAACTTTGTTCCTACTTCCCGTAAGATCATTTGTTCATTTATTTTTCAATTCCTCTTCTCAGTTCCTTTATTCAGTCTAAACAAATAGGACTCATTTGGAAGGGAAATGGTCTCAGGTACACAGTAAGAGGAACAGTAAAAACCATATAGGAAGCTGGGTAGAGGAACATGGTTAAAAGATGTCTGCTTTGGTTTTAAAATTCTTCCACAGTGATAAGTATGCATTCAAGCAACTCTGAGTCTGAAAAGCACCTCACAAACCTTGACATTCAACAGATATTTATTGCATCCTTCCTACCATGTGCAAGATGAATGAGTCACAGTCTATACCCTCAAAAGTCTTTAAAAAACTTGTGTGAGGTGGGAGGTGAGAGGCAGGCACTAATCAGAAATTAATAATATAGGTGATAAGTTCAACAATAGAGATAGGCCAGAGTGTTTTCGAGCACAGAGGAGGGAACCTGCCTTGTCCAAGGGGGCATAGAAGCCTTCTGAGAAAGGGGCGTACAAATGAACCCTGAGTAGATGAATATGTGTTAACCAGAGGATGGGGAGGGGATTGAGGGCAAAGAACCTCAGCCAGCAGGGCAGTATAAACAAGGCACAGGGGGTCTTAGGCAAGGTGTGACTGCAGAGCTTTAGGACTAGCCCAGATCAGGCATGGGTGAAAATGAAGGAGAGGTAGATTGGGGCCAAATTCTGGAGGGCATCGTGTACCCTGTGAAGGGGCTTGGACTTGATCCTGTAGGTGATGGGGAGGCTGTGAAGGATTAGTTAATCATAGAATGCTCATGCACAGATTTACTTTGAAATAATTCCACCTGACATCTGTGTAAAGAATGGATTTGCAGGAAGCAAGAATGCATAGAAGAAAGTCATTTGGGATGTTGTTCCAAAGCTCCAGTAAGAGTGAACAGCAGGCCGAGCTAGGGCAGTGAGAGTGTGGTGGAGAGTATTTGCAAAGTGCCCTGTTGCTATCAGTGGCTGATGTAAATACCCATGGTTTATACTCCTGCTATTTTTCACCTTTCTTGGGTCAGATGCTCAGCCCTGAGATACAGGGCCCAATCTGTAAAGAAGAATTATATGTACATAGTTTATCTTCATTTCTGGGAGCAAGATGCTTGGATTTCTTCCACGTGGTCTCCACGTGGGTACTAGGAATACTGGTACAGAACTTCAAGGCACTTGAGAAAGATGTAAAAGATTCTCTACAGTCATATCCCCAAAGTGCAGTATGTTTTGCCAAATAAAGGTGTAGTTACGCCAAATATTTTTTACAGTCATTTTCTGTGACTACAAATGTTTGCTGTAATGGACGGTTATTTTTATGTGATGACTTTCTTAACTTGACATTAATCCCTAATAGCACTGATGCAGTAATTATTCATTGTATTTTGTAGCTGGCAGTCCTAGGTACTAACACTTGTTATTTGAAATGAAGCCTCTTAACTTTTAATTGAAAATTTTATTGTAGAATTGGAGGCTCTGCTTTTCTGAAGAAAGTCAAGCAAGTCATAGTGTTTACCAGTTTTAAGTTTAAAAAAGACACAATGATTAAAATTTGATAATCTAAATCAATTTTCACCTTTTCTGGTTCTTCATAGTTTTTTTTTTAATTTACAGGAAAAAAAGATTTATCAAAATTTCTTGCTAAACCTGTCTTAGAAATAGCAGCATATTTTAATCAGAGATTTGTAAGTATTGTTTTCTTTATTTAGGAAATTAGATATTGATTTTGTGGAAGAAGTGACTTCCACAGTAAAACACTTGACAGGATATAGCAATACAATCTGAGTTGGCATGCAAAATTTGAATGAGAGCAAAACAGACACAAAACTCACCCTTCAAAAAACAAAACAAACCAAATCCTCAGTCAGAAAGCCTTCACCAAATCTATCTACAGCTAGTGAATGTTTAAGTTATTTTCTTGAAATTTCTCTTTCTTGATGTCATTTTCCTTTTTTCCCTTTGTGAGAATATCTGTGTGTTCACATATTTTAGAGAGTCTATAACGTCAGCGGGAAGGAAGAGAAAAAGAGTAGGGTATGAAAACAGGAAAAGGGAAGAATTTGAATTCCGTTAAAAGTTATATGGCTTTGGACAACTTGGTCTTTTCCATTAATGCTTTTAGTGAATTTTTTTTTTAAATCAAAGCTAGATCTCATAATAGCTATGGTCCATTTGGTTTCATCATATTTATGAAATGCTTATTATTGTGCTATACCCAAAACTGGTCAACTCAAGAATGGGGACTCTAAGAGACATTTCCTATTTCAGTTTAGCAAGAGATCAAGACAAGCACATCTTTTCACAAACATATTTTATTAGACGAATTGAGAAGAACCAATGAGGGTGAAAAAAAGCTTTGTCCTAAAAAATCTATCTGTAGAAATAGCATTTTTTATTGTATTCTCTGAAAGATATTTCAAGTCTAATGTAGTCCTATTCTAGCACTGAAGCAAACAGTCGGCATGCTGAGTTGAAGGGCACACAGTCTAGGGCCCGTGGTATAAAGACAGATTAATGAAGCAGAGTCAGGTAACTAAGGTCTGGAGCTGGGTGGGCTCTTCGCCAGCTGGGTGAGACCTTGGACAGCATACTTCTGGGCTTCTCAACAGTAAATATTTGTTTTGAAGGTTGTTGACTAGAAATGGTGACTACCTTGGATCATTTTATGATTCTAGGATGTCCCTTAAATATTGTTGCTTAGTAGTTACTAGTCTATCTTGGCTAATCTATGATTATTATAATGACATTAACATTTGTGATGTAGCTAATAAAACCAACCAATAGGAACTGACACATATTTCTAACTTGCTTCCTCAGATAAGATCTCAGCAAATTGTTTAATTAAAAGGTTGTACTGAACTTTTTTTTTTTTTTTTTTTTTTTTTGCGGTACGCGGGCCTCTCACTGTTGTGGCCTCTCCCGTTGCGGAGCACAGGCTGCGGACACGCAGGCTCAGCGGCCATGGCTCACAGGCCCAGCCGCTCCGCAGCGTGTGGGATCTTCCCGGATCAGGGCACGAACCCGTGTTCCCTGCATCGGCAGGCGGACTCTCAACCACTGCGCCACCAGGGAAGACCCCCAGATATTTTTAATAAGCATCTTAGATACCCTTTGAGAAACACTAATTTTCCTTTATAAATGAGCCCCAAACTAGTTGATCATCAAAATCACCTGAGAGCTTTGTAAAAAACATTCCTAGGGTTCCATCTTGAAGGTTCTGATTTGGCATATCTGGTGCAAGGTGTTGGAACTTGTTTTCCAAAAGTTACCACACTGATTTTGATATTTGCAAACCACTGCTTTACAGCCTTACTGTATCTCTAATTTTTTATTCATAAAGCTTTTGGCTGTGCTTACTGTGTATGAACGAGGAAATACCGCTGTGGATGCGTGCTTCAACTAGTCCACATCAAGTTACAGGAGTGAAGAGGATGAGGTTGCATGTCTGCATTTGCATGCATTACCCAGATCAACAGTCTTCTTACCCTTGGTTGTATAGCTGCATTAACTAAATCCAAGTGCTGAGCCCATACATCAAAGAATCCCTGCATGAGAAAGGACTATAGGAGACCATCTAGTTCAAACCTCTTATATTTCACAGAGGAGGAAAATGAGGCCCAGAGCTTTGCCCAAGGCTATGGACAAGACTAGGACCAACAACACTTGGATTTCTGCCCCCAGCTCAGTTCCATTTCCATCACAGTCCGCTGACTCTGATTCTGCCATTTCAGGAACTTGCAGCACCTATGAAACCAGTTTCTCTAGTGTTGGCTGTAGGCTTCCCAGCAAGCATAGAAAGTGCTCTGTGACTCAGCTTTCTTACTTACCTGGCCAGCTGTCTGAAAGTGAGAGCTTCTTCTTTTCTGACTCCAGTTCTCTGTCCTGAATAAAAAGAAGCAGGAAGGTCTCTGAGGGACTGAAGGTTCTCACTAGGAGAGGCAGCCTGTTCCAGCAGTGGCATCATCTTCTCAATCACCTTCTCAATTCTTCATCTCAGCCAGAGCCATCTGTGCCTTTTCTCAAACTCCATATCTCTATATAGCAGAGCCATCATCACCTTAGTCTGTCTTCTTATTCTTTTTTTTTTTTTAAAGGGCTTCAAATGCTTGGCTTCTATTTATTTATTTATTTACTTTTGGCTGTGTTGGGTCTTCGTTTCTGTGTGAGAGCTTTCTCTAGTTGTGGCAAGCGGGGACCACTTCATTGCGGTGCACGGGCCTCTCACTATCGTGGCCTCTCTTGTTGCGGAGCACAGGCTCCAGACGCGCAGGCTCAGTAGTTGTGGCTCGTGGGCCTAGTTGCTCCGTGGCATGTGGGATCTTCCCAGACCAGGGCTCAAACCCGTGTCCCCTGCATTAGCAGGCAGATTCTCAACCACTGCGCCACCAGGGAAGCCCGTGTCTTCTTATTCTTGCATCATTTTTTCCCCCTGGCATTCCTTACATCACTTTAGTTGCCCTTATTTGGATACTGTTCAGCTCTGAAGAGCCATTACAATCAACAAATATTAAGTACCACTACTCTGTCCCAAGAACAGTCTTCGGTATCAGAGATGTAAAATGAAGCCAGCATGGTCCTAGTTTCGGAAGAATTCACGGTATCACAGGGAGGGAGAGCAGTATAAAAAATGCTACAGGAGTGCTTGAGAGTGTCACACGAGCCACGGCTACCACTTCTTAGGGGAGTCCAGGAAGGCTTTTGGAAGGAGGGGACATTGGTCTGTTTTGAGTGCAAAAACTATAACCCTCAGAATAAATGAGCAATATTTTGCAACCACATGAAGAGAATGTTTCAAAGGCTTAATGAGGAGAGCCAATGCAATTGAGATTAATAAGGCAAAATGTCAGCATGATGGAGAGAAGGGGACACTGCAACATGTGGCCAAAGACCTGGATCTCCTCCTCACGGTAAGCCCTAACCTATGTAACCTTGGCCAATCCAATCAGACTCCTTAGACCTCACTCGACTGCTTATTCAATTCATTCAAATAATGAAATTCATTTTATAGGCTGTCCAACATACTTGGGATACAGTCAAGTGGAGCAAAAGTGCCTCCCAGACACTTTTTTTTTTTTTTCTGAGCTGAGGCTCAGTGTTGAGTAGTTGTTGACCTAGTCAAGAGAAGCTTTGGAGAGAGAGTGCTCCAGCCGGTGGCCTGAATGTGGAGGTGAAGGGAGTATGTCTGGGAATTACACGTCCTGAGTGGGGAGCAGTTTCTTTCACCTGCCAGACCCAAGGTGGGGGGAGGAGTGGCAAGAGGTGAGGATGGGAATTAAGCTGAGTGTAGATCAGGGAGGGTGTTGTTAGCCATGCTAAGGAACTGGATGACGTTTTGTTGGCATAAGGGGAGTAGTCAGAGAACTGAGATAGTGATATTTGCTTGGCTAGTGTAAAGAATGGACTAGGGGACAACAAAATGGAGGCAGGGTAATGAGTGAAGAGGGTCATCTAATCTAGAGAGGCTGGTGCCCTTAACTAGGGTAGTAAAAGAGCAGAGCAGTCGGTCCATTGGTTCAAGAGCTATTTAGAGAATAGACTTTGTATGACTTGATGATCATGGAAGGTGAGGGGAAAGGATGCCTGCTGGGTTTCTGACTTGTGCAACTGGAGGGATTATAGTGCTATTCACTGAGAAAGAAAACACAGGAGGAGGAACAAGTTTCAAAAGGAAGATGAAGATCTGTAACAGGAGGGGATGAGACCCTCTGATGTGTGCTGGGCTCTTCAGTGTTAACTGGCCTTCCATGCTGAGAACATCACACACATTGTCCCACTTAATCTTCTCAACTGTGGGAGGTATTATTATGTGCACTCAGAAGACGTGGGAGCTGAGGCTCAGAGAGCTTAATGCCTCACATGACATCCCTCAGCTAACAAGGAGTGGAGCCAAAAGTTCAGACCAGAATGCTAAGCCAGCTGTAGTTCCTTCTAAACCACACATACCTTCTATTCTATCACTCTGCTTTCCTTTTAGCTCAGACACATTTAATTCTTTGAAAATAGGTCACTTGTAGAACACAAATAACTGTAGACTTTATGGATTGTTAAATCGAAGGCATAAACTCTACCTTCTAATGTATTATGTCTCACTTGTAATACTGCAGCTGCCTCCAAACTCATCTCTTGAATCCACTCTTCTTTCTCAATCTATTCCATTTGCTGTAGCCAAAGTGATCTTTTTAAAATTCAATTTTGATTGTCACACTATTGCTTAAAAGACTTCAGTGGCTTCCCAATACTTTTAGAATAGTAGACCCAATCTTTAACACGCCTCAATGATGTAGCCCCTGTTAAGTGAGCTACTCCATCTTGTGCCATTTCTTACCTTCTTCTCTGCGTTTGGGCCACACTGGCCTTCCTTCAGTTCCTGAAGTGTACTGTGCTCTTCTCTTCTGCTTGAAATACTCTCTTTCTACCTCTACACCAGATGTTCCTTTTCTCCATATCTCAGCTCGTATTATCAATGCGTCAGGTTCTGATACACTCACATAAGTCCTCATAATTTTTCATCTACGACTTACCACAGTTTGTATTCATACACAGATTTGTGTTGATTATTTTTTTCTCACCCATTAGATTCCATGAAAGTAGTTATATAATTCTTGCCAGGCATATCATTGGCACTCAGTAGATATTTTCTAAGTGAATTAATAAATTTATAAATGAATGAACATGATTCTGTATTAACTAAGTTATGTTTGATTATGTATTTGGTATATTACTGTTTTGAATTTAAAAAGAACATTTTTTTTTGATTCCTATGAAATAAACTGAGTTTCAGTCATATACAATATTATTTTTTAATACCTCAATGATACAGTATTTCCCCTGGTATTATATTTTCATCGTTTTTCCCTTTCAGAAGTCGGTTTTCCTTTGCTTGATAAATGAAGGTAATTCCAATAACATAGGGGTAATTATCGTATTGACATTTCTTTGGATAAAACCAATTAAACCAAGGCAATTAAAACTTGGAAATGGCAACTATAAAAGAACAATATGTCATTATTCAGTGTTCCAATGAAGGTTGGAAATGTGTTATAATTTGTTTTTAAATGTCACATCTTTATTGCACTTGCTAATTGAAACTTTCCATCCCAGCCTTGCTGAAAATAATTTAGAGTTTTCAGGAGTGATATCTTATTTTTTTTCCCCTCAAGAATGATTCTCTGTCATGTGACTATCATAGTCTAACAAATGATGCTTGGATAAGGGAAGGATGCCATTAATGTGTAAGCCCACAGCCCGAAACTGGAGGTGGGCTGTCAGTACTCAAAATAGGCTCCCAGGACTCTGGGCTGAACAAATGATGGGGCTGTGGGATGGAATCTAGCATGAGAGAATTTTGCATTCTATGCTACCCATATATTGCTGAGACCCTCTGGAACTGTCTACTGAACATTGACAATCATGGTTATCTAGCCTTTTGATCTCTAAGAGCTATCTGAGGGCCTTAGATTACCCAACTGTTAAACATTTTTTTTTAAACTTGAAGAGCCTATAATTGCACATGGAAGAAGGGTGGAATTAAAGGTAGGTAGAAGAAGGCTGACAAGTTAGTGATTAAAATTATGGCTGTTACAGGAGACAGGTGCTGGCCACTAGGGCCAGGATTTATGATACAATCCAGTGTTTGCCAACAATGAATATCCTGATCCCCTAGAATTCCATAGAATTAGTCGAGGGGGTCCACAAAGCCATGCATCTGTGTCTGAATAAATACTGTCACATATCATATATACTAACATTTTTCAAATGTATATAGATTATTGTTATAAAAATAAGGGTTAATTTCTTTAAAATGTTTATTTTATAGTATCTTTTCAACTGTTAAATGTTTTCTCAATCAACAGATCTCTAAAAAGTGTAGGTTCTTCAACTTTGAGGAGTCATCTTGCTATTAAACCTCAATAAACATAGTCGTAGCTTCCACACTCTAGGATGTACAATCTGTTCTGTCTGTTTGTTTTCCCCACACCTACTATTTCTGAGAATCCTCAGAGTCTATGAATCTACCCTGGGTGCTAGCTGTCACGTTTTCTGGTCTGGTGCTCTGGTCTCCCTGCTCACCATTCCCTGCTGTCTCCTAAAGCGTTTTGATGCTGTTGCAACTCTCTCTAGTCTATGTCATCTTAGACTGTCCCCAGGGTACTCCCTTAGTTGCCCAAAGCAGAGATATCACTAAGATGGTTGTAGTGCATAGTAAACTTTACCAAAGACTTGAGGATAATATGAGAGAATTATAGTGCAGAAAAAAGAAACCTAGAATTAGATATTCAACATCATTACTACACAAGTCCATTCATTGTGCCCATTCGCCAGGGCCCGCTACTGGTTGGCTCTCTCCTTAGTATGCAGCCGACCACCTTGTTTCAGGTTTCTGCCCACCTTCCACAGTCAAGGTTACTTCAGTCTTGTTCTGCCTCCCTGGAATCTAGGCTAGAATCCCTCTCCCTACACATAGAGAAATCAGTATATGTTATGATCGTTATATTTTTGGCATTTACGCAATTCATACCCCAATGAATACAACTTTTAAATTACAACAGTAAGTAACTGTTAGGGCCTGAATCTCATCATTCCAAACTGGAATTCTCATGTAACTAAGCCTCTTTCCACCCCAACAGTCTACTCCCAAGCAAGAGGGCTTTCCAGTCAAAGAGGTGAATGCTTTTCTTTTTTTTCATAAAGCCTTAGAAGAACGCAGAAATCACTTCTAAGCAAGGCTCAAGGTCATGATATGAACATGTGCTTCCCTAATAGACTTTACAAGCAGAAACCTTCCCCTAACCACAGGAAGGCCTGACCTTCATCGAGAGTGTGGTAGCAGAAGGGCTGCCTTGCTCTCCTGCACACAACCCAGAGGCTGGGCCTTTTCCCCTTACAAATTACACCCACCATATCCACTAGTGATATGATGTTAAAAAGTACTTTTTATCCTTGAAAAAAAATTAGAAACCGTCATTATTGTGGGATAAGTACTGGCCCAGATGTCCAGTGACATGATGTCTAGACTTGATTCTGAAATTAACCATATCTCCATCATACCTGCAATCTGGTCTCTTCCTTGTCTTTGAATTCAGGGTTGCTTTTTGTTTGTTTGTTTGTCTGTTTGCTTAATTTTTGTTTATTAATTTGCTGATGACCAGAGTTCCTTCTAGCCCCCAAATTCTCAGATATTTCCAAGTTACTTATACATTGTCATTTTTTTGGTTTCTCTTGACAGTCTTTAATGGCATTGATTCGTTTGACTTTGCATCAATTCCATTAATTTGTAAAATAGGAAAAAGAAACTAGATTAGGTATGCTGTGGTTAAGGTCACATTGAGACTCATGAGTCTCTTGTGTAAAATGCTACATTTCAATTTTTTAAATTAGCCTATTGAAATATTTCTATATATTTTTAAGTTTGGAAAGCATACTTATTAATCTTCACCCAGCTACTGAACTTCACAGGTCATTAAAAATGTGTTATGAGAAGTTAGTCACTTGCCCCCAGTTATAGATGGTGATAGAATTAGAAAATGAATCATATGTTTACATATTACCCTTAATTTTAAAAATGGAAGTTACCACTGGAATAAATTAAAGGGAGAGACAGCCAGATTGCAGCTAATATTTTAAAAATGCAGTTTTAAGAAGACTAAAAATTCTATTTACAGTTATAATTACTACTATGGATATGAAAAATAGAGATGAGAATGACTCAACATATGTTTCTCAGATAACCTCTGGAAGCAGGTTATAGAAAGGATTAAAAGAAAGAGAACACTCTTAAGCTTAAAAGAGTTTACGTCATGCATAGAATGCAGCAGCAAAATGGCCATTCTACTTGGCCTCAGTTGAACAAATGCCTGTGGGGAAAAACATAGCGAAAATATTCTGCTTTGACTGGGCTAACTTATCTTAAATTAAAAATACATCAAAGAAACATAGTGTTTCAGACTACAGAAAGCCTCCTGATTTAGAATTTACTGGGAAACAGTTTTCAAATTTTAATCTTGGCAATTAAAATACTTTAAAATATGAAGACTATTCAAGTTAACAGATGATAGGTACTTCTGCTTTCTATCCATGCTTCAGAGAGGTTTTGCTGCGGAAAGTGACATACATGAGTAGGTAAAGAACAAAGAAACAAAAAAAAACCCAAACCTATGAACACTTGTATTGTTTTCATTGTTTCCACACCTGTGATAGGGGCTTCTGAAAATTCCAGAACACTTCACTCTCCATACCCTATGAAGTATGATTACATATCATCACTATCCTGCAGACCCCAGCGTGCAAAGTTTTGAGATTTTCAGAAACCTCAGTGCTCTAGGGTGGAGTATGTAGCTTGGAATTTAAGAGTCAACACCCCTGAGACTGAAAGACTCAGGGACGGTTGCCTGGTGACACATGAGTAACGTGAACCAGAGCACTCGTAGTTCAAATGAAACTAGAGCTGTCATATACATTCTGGATGGATTTTTCTTTAAGCTCACACTTTTCAGTAGAAGTAAAATTTTTTTCGTAAAATTTATCCATCTAGCTCAGAAAATTCCAAGTTTTGGGGGTTATTGCAACAAATACACCTAGTCCAGAGGTCTTAAAAGTGAAACAAATTGGCTTTTAAAATTTTATAAATGAATTAGAATAGCTTTAATCACTGCTTTCCCTTTCCTTTCCTGGCTATTTTTGTTAAATGATTGGGACGTTTATGTGGGTTTAAGTGTGTAAGGTTAGAGGAGTGAAAGAGGTAACAACTGAAAGCTACTTAATTACTAGAAATAAAACTGTAAGAATCTAAGTTCTCCTGCCTACACTGCAAATGAAAACTAAGGGCATACTTTAGTCGTTGAAGAAACATTGCATGACAGGGACTAGGGAAACTAAGCCTCAAAGAGGTTAAAGAATCTGCCCAATGTCATGCAATTTGTGGTACCAAGAGCACAGATTATATTCCAACACCCCCCACCAACCTTACAAACAGGCGGAAGATAAAATGCTGAGAATTCAGGAAAGTCTTTGCTCTGTCTTTCCCAAATACCACTCCTCTTCCATTAGCTAATTTGTGGAAGTGCCACAATTGACAGTTTGCTTCTTTGGTCTGAGACTTTGGAGTTTTCCTTGTAGGGAACCACACATAGATCATATTCCTGTGAACAAATTAAGTAAATATTTTCCAAAAGCTGCTTTGGGTAGGATTAAGGAGAAGAGGACATTGGAAGGTCTATGGCAGGAGCAGGGCCTGGGGAGGAGAACAAGAGGAAATGGATGAAGGAAGACGGTGAAGGTTGCAAAGCATTTGGTCTGGGAGAATCTGCAGTTGACCAGAGGTTAGATATATTGTTGTAATGAAATTGTGCTCCAGGCTGTGTTCATGCTGTGTCTCCCTTACTCTCTGCCTTTATGTACTCA